>NW_028240236.1:747500-1347500 GCF_028749965.1 Puma concolor | reverse complement strand
GTTTAGGTGAAGTTTGACTATAGTGGACTCGGCTTTGTGACTTGTGATGGGATTCTGATCCGATACCGCCCTCGACTTTATACTCTCACAATGACACAGGGGAGCCCATTCAGACTCCATAGACTTTTGGGGTCCTTAATGGTGCCCGTCCATGAAGCCACAAACTCTATCTCGACTGGCAACCCTGGCTTAGATGAATATCCTCTCTCTCTCTCTCTCTCTCTCTCTCTCTCACACACACACACACACACACACACACACACACACACACACACACATGCACACCAGAGTCCATTACATTTCCTTCCACAAAATTTTCTATCTGGGACACCTATTAAGTCCTCTGGGGATTGACCATGTCCCCCTTCTGCTCTTTTGTGTATGCCTGACACTTCGGGGCTTCGGCCTTACCAGTTCCATGGAGCAGGACCTGCCTAAGACAACGGAGAAGTAGGCTGAGGAAATTCAGGCAGAGCATGCACTTTCTCCCTTGTGAGCCTTTGCTTTGCCACCACCTCGCCGTTCTCCCAAACCGGGGGCAACAATGGGCCAGTGCGGTTGTGTTTCTTGTTCAACAATCTAGTATGTTATGGAACCAGGCTGGAACACTGGAGGAAACACCAAGTGGCACTCAGAGAGTTTGGTCAGACAGTTTGGCTCTCCAACGTTGAGCGTAGAGTCAAGTGGGGAGGGTATTTTATAGTCGTCAGCTTCCATATATGTGGGGGTTTTCGCACATGCACCAAACAAAGGAAGAAGAACCTAGAAGCGAGGTCTCTAAGCTAGAGACCAGAGTCTGTTTGAGTCCCGCTGACCATCTTTGGAGTACTTTATTCACTTCTCCAATAATAGTAGAGCTCTAAATACCACATAGTATATGCTCATTAAATCTATATTAAGTGAATGAGTTCTATTGCTTCTGTATCGGACATATAACAAGATTTTTGACAATCTATATGGTAAGAGTCCCCAGACCATCACATTATAGGGATTTCAAGGTTGTCTAGTCTCCACACAATATTAAGGTTTGGTTACAACCACCATAAGCTAACCCTACAACCTCACATCCTGGATCATATAATGCCCCTGTCTCCTCCTCATTCACAATCTTTTGCAACTGAGTGCAGACAATTCCATCATGTGGTCTTGGTTCAGAAAGCCAAATTCCTCCGTTTCTCTCAGTCAGACAGAATGAAATCTGACTGTGAACGTCTGCCAGTAATGTTGCAATAGAGATGAAGAAGATCAATTCAAGTGGACTCCCTGAGCTGATCCCTAGAATCTCTTTAGGGCATGAGTACAGTTAAATAGAAATGCTGCACTCAGATATATGTCTGCTGCTTATCCAAGGAACAAAAAGCAAGCATTTAAAAAAGTAAGCCGTTTCCCTGCAGAACAGCTTAATCAGGGAGAGTGAGTGGTGCAAAGTGGGAGAAGAATTCTTCTCTAGGGCCTTAACCATTGCAGAGACAGTTCACCCAATGGGTGTATAACAGAAACATGAAACCTGAGAGCTGCCATTGTTGGGTAACAATGTTCTCTAACTGTGCCTTATGCATTGACATGATGATCCAAGGGAGACAAGCACTAATTATAAGTGGCATAGAAGTCGACAATTTCTATATGCTTCAACACCTCTTTGTAATAATTAGTCCTGTCTGCTCTTTGCACGCGAACATTCCGTTGTTGGTCATTTTCCCCAAGAAAGAATTGGTCCCCTGTGTTTCAGTGGGCTTGTAAACTTAGCCTTCCTGAATAGCGTTGGAGACAGCCAAAGGGCATCTCTTGGTACCTGTTGTTTCATTTTGTTTGATAGTTATGGACCTACCCCGATACAAGGATTCGGAATTTTCTTAGTATGTCTTAAGACTGAATTGGAAGCCCATTTTCTGTATTCCATTCAACTTAACAAAGAGAGTATTGCATGTCAGATATTGTGAAACATGTAACTGAAGGAATATTACTTCCCAAAGTTTGACCCTCAAAATCAGTCACCTTACTAATGATGACTTGTTGTTTGGAAGGTCATGAAGGTGTGGATCAAGGCAAGAATGGATTAAAATTAAAATGGAACCAATAAGAAAATATAAAAGTACATTTACCCTTAGTTCGGATAACCAATAATTCATGAAATGGTGTTTATTTCATTTCTTTATATGTATGTGTATGTGTATGTGTATGTGTATGTGTATGTGTATGTGTATGTGTATGTGTATGTGTATGCTTATACTGGGCTGTGGCGAAATATGTGTTCCTTACAGTAGATTGGGCATAAAATATTTGAAAGACGCTGTGCTAATGTACCTTATCAAGCTGCCTGGTGCTTCTGTAGCTTGGGTTCTTGATAGGGCTTAGGTGCATCCACTTCATGCGCTTGCATGAAATTTGGAAGATATGATGGCTAATTTTATGTGTCAACTTTACTGGGCCACAGAGGTCCAGATGCTTGGTGAAACGTTTTTCTGGTGTTTTGTGATGGGAAATACTTGAGTCTGGACAGTGAGTAAAACAGATTATTTTCCTAATGTAAGTGGGCCTTATGTAATCAGTGAGAAGGCCTGAATAGAATAAGGATGATTCTCCCAGGGATACTAGGGAATTACTCTTGCCTGCCTGAATGCCTTTAAACTGGGACATTGGCCTCTACCCCAGATTCAGACTGAAACAGCAGCTCTACCTGAGATTCAAGCCTGCCAGGCACTGGACAAGAACTATGCCATCAGATCTCGTGGTTTTCCAGCTAGCCAACACATCCTGAAGATCTTGGGACATGTCAACGTCCACATTTATGGGAGCCAATTTCTTATAAGAAATAAATAAATAAATACATACATACATACATAAAACATTCATAAATATATAAATATATTTATATTAATACATTCATATTTTATATGAATGTATTAATATAAATATAAATATATTATATATTATAATATATATTATATATATGAGAATCAGAAATTTTCTCTATTTAATCTTACTAATTCAGAAGGTGAAAAATATTATCTATTGGTTCTACAGCTGTTTTTTTTTTTAAACAGAATGTGGTGACATTATTCTAAAGAAAAAAAATATAGCCCCCAATGTTCCATACCTTAAAGCTGACAACCCATGAATATGAAGAGAGACCATTTCTATAGTCGTGTTGTAATATAGAGACAGATTTTCTGGATCAACCTAGTATCATCATGAACCCATGCATCGTAATCCCATGTAAAGCAGAGAGTTTTCCCTGGCTGGCCATCCCACAAGCTGAAAATGAAGACCTCAGTTGTATAACTGCAAGGAACTTAATTGTCCGAAACCCAAATAAACTCAGAAGTAGATTTCTCCAGATAAGAACCCAACCTACTGACACTTGACTCTTACCTAGTGATACCCTAGGCCCAGAACACCAGTGAGTCCACCTGGACAGACCAGTGAGTCTGCTGGGGTTATTGTGGCAAGACAATTCTGCAGGGTCGTCTTTGTATTCTGCGAGTGCAGTGTACACCGCACTTAACTAACACTTCTCCTGATGGTTTGAACACACAATTCCTCATATTAAGTCACTGCTTGGATATAAGATAATTTCTGCCAATATGCTACTGAAATTTGACTATTTTATTTCCACATACCTCCTACTTGGTAAATGCAATGATACCTGTAGCTTATTTCAAACTCAAGTAAAACAAAACACAAAACTCTAAAGAACGGACCGCTCCTTACCTCTTGAAACTACCTCTTCTTTTGTGTTTGATAACATTTGACTCTCCTGGTTTCTCTTATATATTCACTCTACTAATTTTCATTCTATTCTCCTGCCTCATTTCCATTCATCAAGCATGCATTGAGCACGTACTAGGTAGTAGGCACTGTATACAAAGAACAGAGGTCTTATCTAGAACTAATAATGGACCTTGGTATCCAGGGGTTTGCCATTGTGTAAACAAATTAACTATACTGAGTTGATAACATCTGTAATAGAGGTGGATAAATATACCCTGGAATTGCAAAGAAGAAAACACATGATTCTCTAGGGCACCCAGGGAGTGCTTTACACAAATGAGAGTCACTTGACGTGAGTCTTCTAGAGAAGACATATTTCAAATCAACAGAGTAAGGAAGGGCATTGCAGGCAGGAAAAAAAAAAAGAGAGAGAGAGAGGGCAAGGCACGGAAGTTTGAAAATGTGACACATTAAAGGAGTAGCAAAGTTTCCTTTGGATGGATTTCATGTGGGAATGGGAGATTGGTAAAGAGTGAGGATTAATGTAGAAGGTGACATATGAATTGGATCCTAGAAACAGTTAACAGGAGATAGTTATGGTGCCCGAATGACGTTGATGACTACCCATTGTATTCAAATAAACCTGAAGACACTTCTTGGCTTAGTTGGAACCTTGTTCATCATCTGATTAATTCCATAAGGTTAATCGAATCTTATGTTCCTCTTCTCTACCAACCATTCACTCATTTATTCATTTATTTCTTTAGTCAGAGAGGGTATGTGTGGGGTGCATATCATGAAGAATGTGAAAGTCATTATAAGACTTTGACTTTCATTTTCGATGAGAGGGAAAGTCAGTTGAGTAGTCTCACCAAATTCACATTTGAGTTTGTTTTATCTATCTATCTATCTATCTATCTATCTATCTATCTATCTATCTATCTATCTATCTATCTATCTATCTATCTATCTATTTAATTTAAAGAGAGTGCCCGCAGCAGTTTAGAGGGAGAGAGAAACTGAGCCAGAGACAGAGAGACAGACAGAGAGAGAGAGAGATCTCAAACAGGCTCCATGCCTAATTCATGCCTAGCTCAGATCCTAATGCAGGTTCTGACCCCATGACGTCATTCTTTCTGGATCATGACCTGTGCCAAAATCAAGAGTCAGATGGCTAACCACCTGAGCCACCCAGGTGACCCTAATTTGTATGTTAAACAAATCACTCTGACTACTATCTGGGGAGCAGGTTGGAGTGGAAAGCAAGCATACAAGCAACAACAGCAACAAAATAAGGAGGTTACTATAGTAATCCTGAAATAACTTCCATCCTGAATAAGGATGGAAGAAGGGGACATAGTGAGAAAATTATGATCATGTGTACATTATAAATGTGGATATAATAGGATTGTTTGTGGTTTGAATATAAGTGATGAGAAAAACAGATATAAAAGACTCCACCAAGGTTTTTTTTGTTTTGTTTTGTTTTGTTTAGTTTGTTTTTGTTTTTGTGTTTGTTTTTTTGGGCTGGACCACAGGTTGGTGGTAGTTTTAAGTTGTCTGTTAGAGATCATGGGATTTAGGGGAAACATCAGGACTTGCTCTTTTCACAAGGTGATTTTGAGATGCTTATCAGACATCCAAGCGGCCTTTTTGTGAATGTAGTTAGATATAGGCATCTGGAGTTTAAAGTAAGAAGTTTAGTGTGGACTCTAGGCTGGATTACTTAGCATGCGATCGCATGAGATCAGCTAGGGAGTGAGAATGGATGAGAGAGAAGACACGCAAGGACTGAGCTCTGGGGTATCTAACTCTTAAAGTACTGCAAGATGTGGAAAACCTAGCGAAGGAAACTAGACACAGTGGCCACTGAAGGAGTAGGCGAGACATGAGGAGGCTCTCGAGTCCAGGAAGCCTGGTAAGGAATGTGTTTCAAGGAAGCAGGTATCAAAATGGTCAAGTGCTGATGGAAAGTCAAATAGGATGAGGTCAAATAAATGATCATCAGGGTCACATGGGGGGGGTCACTTGGTTAAGGGTCTGACTCTTGGTTTCACCTCAGGTCATGATCTCATGGTTTGTGGGTTCAAGCCCCAGGACAGGCTCCATGCTGACGGTGTGGAGTCTGCTTAGGATTCTCTCAATGCCTCCATCTGTCTCATATCCTCGCCTGCTCACTCTCCCTTTCTTTCAAAATGAATACATACACTTGAAAAATTATTAAAATATAAATAATCACTGTGTTTTGCAAAGTGGATGTCATTGACATGTGATGAGAAGGATTTCAGTAGCACCGGGGAAAAGTCGAATGGGAGTGGATTCAACAGAGAATTGGAGTAGAATGATTGTAGACAGGGAGTAAGGCAATTCTTTCAAGGAGCGTTGTGACAAAATGAGGGAGAAAAATGAGGCAGCAGTGGGAAAGGAAGGGAGCAGGGTCAAGAGAGGGCTTTGCTTTTTCTTTCTAAAATTTGAGAAATAAAAGCATTTTTGTAATTTCCATATTGCTGATGGAAATGATGATATGGCAGAGTGGGGGAGAATTGCTGACAGAAGTGTTCTTAACAGGGCAAGAGTGACTTTGGTCTAGTGTCCAAAAGATAATTGGCTCAGAGAGGAAAGAACAGATCCTTCCTATTAATGTTGGTGAAAGCAGAGCACAAGGAAATTGATGTAGATGGAATGGTAGATGCGATAGGTGATTTTGCAAATTCTCTTTTCAGTGACCTGGTTTTCTCAGTGTGGTAATAGGCAAAGTTATAAGACCAGAGTGAAGAAGGGTTGGGAACAGTTGGAAGTTTGCGGAGAAGGAAGTTGTGAACTAGAGGTCTAGGTGTGTGAGGAAGTAGCCTCTGACCTCACTTGAGTCAGTGGCCATCAAGTAACTTTTGTGCTGCTTTCCTCCAATTACATAGGATGTTGCTATGTGCAGGAACTAGATTGAACTTCCTGCGGTTCCCAACTTCTTTACCTTGGCATAGGTAAGCTTTCATCTGCCTGAGAAGCCCTCTCTACCCTAATCACTCATATTTCAAATTTGCCTCAACCATTACTTAGTTAATCCCACCAGTCAGAGTTAATTAGTCCCTTCTTGGAACTCTTGTGGTACCATGTGCAGTGCCCTGTTCCGTAATTTTTGCCATATTGTAATAATTTGCGTCCCTGTCTCCCTAGATAATTTGGCCACTGCTTGGGGGGGTCAGTTTGATCATTGCAGTTCCTAGTATACAGTTTGACTTATGGGTAGCCTTTGTTAATTGCCAATTGAATTGAGTTGAATTGAGTCGAATTGAATTGAGTTGAACTCAATCGAATGTACTGAATTGAATGGAGAGAATTAGTAGAAAGAATTGGCAGGTAGGAGAGGCAGAGCCTCGAAAGAGTGGTGATATTTACAACAAGACTTGTCTGATCTATAAGGAGGGGAACTCCTGTTCATGAGAGTGGGAAAGGTAACTGTTTCCTCACCTGTAGTGGTGGAGTGAATGGAGCCGAAACCCCAAATGAACTTCTGTAAATTGTGTCAACAATTCTTACTTCTATACTGTTTGCTTTGAGGACCTAAAGAGTTCATATATGCAGAAGGATTTTGTACATAAAAATGTGCTGCATAATGTAAGTTACTCTTTCTCACAACACTCTGTGCCAAGATAAAAGAAATGTGTTGATTTTATATATTTTACTAAAGGGTAGCATGTATAACATAGGAAGAGAAGGACGGGTTAAAAAAAAAAACAATGATGATAGTTATACTCGTCTTGTTGACCTTTCTACTCTTCAAAGTCTCTTTAGAAGATATCATAATGGTCTCTTTCAGTTACACATGCCTGTTATTGTCTCTGAGACAATAGCCCTAATATGATCTAATTTGCTAAGCCAGGTGGTGTGGAAGACAGATAAAACTGCCAGCTCATTCTGCAGGAAGCAGCATATAACGAGCCCGCTGATCTGACAGGGTTGTGTCACAATGCACAACTTTGGGAATTGCCCAAGCTCAGAAAAGGCCAGTTTTTTGCAACATTATAAAACTCAAGAGAACTCTCTAACACAGAGGTGATGTTCACAGTTCCACAGCAATAACATGTCTGATTCTTGATGCTGACTAGAAGTCAACCAGTTATTTTAACACAGGTTTTAACTCTTATTGGTTTCACTTCACTTTCCCTTACGTTTCAGGTTTCATAAGGGCAGGAACCATGTTCTGGGCTTCCTAATCTGTGCCCACACATGTCTACCATGGTATTTCATGGGCGCTCCATTATCAAGTTATTAATTGGGTTTTTTAGTAGGTGTCAGGCAGCTTTCATGGTGACCACGTTATTGGCAGAGCATAAAGAGAGTGGCAATAGTGGTGCTTTCTCTACCATATGAACCACATGTTACTATCTTAAAATTCCTGGAATATATGTATGATGTCCTGTATGAATGATTGTGAGTTTATGACACTCATATTCTACTTCTTTTTCACAACAGTTTAAAATACCTTTAGGGCAGTTTACCTTCCTTTCATTTCCTAACTTAAAATAATTTACTTCTTTGGCTTTGGACTACCTGCCTACATGCTAATAGATGCAGCACGAGAAAACATGTTTGCATTTTGATGTGTTCTTAGCAGGCTGCCTTACTTGCCATGTCTGCTGGGTGGGTTGGGTACCACTGTTATTTCTGGGAGGATCTTCTAAGATACAAGTATATTTCATGGGCAAAGTAGCATGTTGAGTCCGTCATCATTTGGAGTGAAACTCAGTCTACGTCCAGTAGACTTGGTCCCATTGGTCACATGAAGGAATGAAAAACAGGCCACATTCGTTTTGATGTCATAACATTCTGGGACATGTAGTGATGCCCATGAAAAAAAAAAAAAAGAATCACACTGGGGACTCCATTTAAGAGATGTCTCAGCAAGCAGAATCAAGATGCCAGAATGAGGAACAAAGATAAATGCTGTGTAGGTTCTAGAGGTTGGAGACATTGCTCCAGCAGAGAGAAAATTCCTTCAGGATTAAGGGAGAGGCTGGATAGTGATCTACAGGCCGCTTGTTACCACCTCCAGGCCATGATCTTTCTACTCCCCTGCAATTCCTGCCTTCACCTCCTTAGTCCATCTATTCAATCCCAGAGTGCCACCCTTTTCTTCATGGAAATTTCTGGAGTCCCTTCTTACTCTTCTTTCTTCTCACGTTGCTCCTACCTCTGTTGTGGGCAATTTCACAATCCTGGTAAAATTGCTCTAGCAATGTAGCTTCAGGGTTCTTTAAATTTCCTGGCTCCCACAACCTTAAGAGTCAGTTTCCTCCAGTAGCTAACTTCCGTGATGGTACTCTGAGCTCTATGATCATCCAGATGTCTCCTGCTAGAATGTCAAACTCAACGTGCCAATATCTCAGAAGATAACCTCCCCTAACCAGGTGTCTCACTACTTGACTTCACAACTTCTCTTCTTCAGCCCGATAGAGACTTGTGGTCCCTGCTTCCTACCTCTCATTTCCCTGCATATAATCCCTTGTGGCTCCACTTCCCTTCCTAATGCAGTGTATACACCTCAGTATGTCACTTTGTGCTGGAACGTCCTAGTCCTCTGCTGCATCTGCGTTGGTGGCCTTGAAGCTTGGATGAGTCCTCCACTCTGTCAGCCCATCCTCTGTCTCACTCAGCCCAGTGAACTGTTACAGGGACTCACAGTCACTAGGGTCACTCACTCTAATTTTATGGTTGCGGATGTCAACATACCCCCACAGCTTCTTGCCAATCTTAAGCGGTCTTCTCCCCACAGCAGCTATTCCATACCTCCATCATTACCCTCAACCTATCTTTTTCACCTTTCCCTGGGAAACGGCTCTTGTCTCATAGATAGAACGTAGATTGTAGACACCTTCAAACTCTCACTCAGACCTCATAATGACACCTTTCAACACAACTTTCAACCCCAACCCCAGTATGAGAGACAAAATGTTCCTACTCCCACTCTAGATTCATTAATTCATTCGGCAATCACTGAGAGCCAACTGAATCCTATGAAACACTGTGCTATATGCTTGGGACATTAGAGATGAGGGGGTAGACCCTAATCACAAGGAGCTTACAATTATGTAGGGGAGACAGTTATTATGGTGTAATGGTCCAAAGATGCACGGAGCATGAGGAGAGTGTGAAGGCAAAATCCATGTAACTCAGCCTTCAGGGGAAGGAGATAAAGTGTTGTAAGGGACTTTTCAGATGGGGTGGTATCTTGAACTAATCCTTAAAGTGTGAGTAGGTATTAATTAGGCAAGGTTGGAGTAGGACGGGGACAAGAGGTTCAGGCATTACACAGTAGAGAAAAATCACACTGAATATAGGGAGAGGGTATAAGTAAAAATTGGAAATTGAGTCCTTCCAATTCTTGACTGTGTCCTACGCTTTGCGAAGAGGTCATCTCACAAAGAACCTCAAACGAGCACATGTTCCCAAAATTTCCTTCTCCATTTTTTATTCTTTATCCTAGTGTAATTCCTCTCATTTCCTCACCAGTATGATTCAATTAGTAACTCACTTCTGTGGATACTATGGCAACCACATTTCCTCTATGCCGCACCCTTCTGTATCTTTGTTTGGCATCAGTGGAGCCTCATGATGGATCTCATATCTCTACTCCCCTTAGAGTGGACTTTGTAACATGCAAAAGTTATTCCATCACTGCCTTCCAAGCTGTGGTTCCCCCACACTCCAGCATGAGAGAAAACACCTTTCCCATCCGCACCCTGCCCCCACCTTTGCATCCTTACTTGTCCTGGGCCAATTGTTCATGCCCTTAGACACTCTCATGATCAACTATCAGCAAATTCCTTAATATGCCCTATTGTTTTATGCCTAGATGTCTTCCCCATCAACATGGGTATGTTTTGATGCAGCGTCTTAATTGGTACATATTTTAAGGCAGGCTAAAATAATTATCAAATATCTAACCTATTCTCTCTTTTTTTTTTTTTTATTTCCCGGATAACAACGGTAATAGATTCTCTTTTTTTACATTTTTAATTTTCTATTATTGAAGTATAGATTACATAGAGTGTTATTTTAGTTTCAGGTGTATAAAATAGCGATTTGATAATTCTATACATTATTCAGTGCTCTCCGTGGTAAGTGTAATCACCATTTCTCACCATATAGTGTTGTTATAATATCAACTATATTTCCTGTGCTGTACTTTTCATCTCTGTCAGTTATGTATTTTATGACAGGAAGTTTGTAACTCTTAGTCACCTTTCCCTATCTTACACACCCCACCCACTTCTCTTCTTGTAACCACAAGTTTGTTCTCTGTATTGAAGAATCTGTCTTTTCTTTTTCTGTTTTGTTTTTTAGCTTCTACATAAAAGTGAAATTATATGGTATTTCCTTTTATCGTTATAATCCCACGTGGCATAATACCCTCTAGGTTCACACATGTTGTTGCAAACGACAAGGTTTATTCCCTTTTTTTAAAATTAAAATATATTCCATTATATGGACACTACATTTCTTTATGAATTCATCTGTTGACAGACTCTTGGGCTGCTTCCATAGCTGGGCTATCATAAATAATGCTTTAATAAACACACAGGTGCATGCCTCTTTCCAAATTGGGGTTTACCTTTTCTTTGGGTAAATACCCAGGAGTGGAATTATTGGATGATATAGTACTTCTGAGTTAATTTCTTGACGAACCTGCATTCTGTTTCCTAGAGTGGCTGCACCTATTTACATTCCCACCAAGAGTGCATTGGTGTTACTTTTTCTCTTACCTTCTCACCAATACTTGTTATTTCTTGTCTTGTTGATACTAGGCATTCTGTCAGGTGTGAATTGATGTGTCATTGTGGTTTTGATTGAGGTTTCTCTGATTAGTGATGTTGAGCATCTTTAATGTGTCTGGTGATGTAGTAGACACTCTTAATTCATCCCTTTCCCCTTCCCTTTTGATTCTTTCCAGGGTGATGATGACACTGATGATGTTATCTGACAGCTTAACTCACCATTTTAATCTTCTATCAAAGGTCATACATTACTTCAAGTGTCCTGCTTTCCTGCTTTAAGTTACGTTGTTTCCAATGCGTTACATGACGTCCCTTTCACAAGTCTTCCTAGGGCTCCCCGACTCACCTTTTATTACTACCCACCATCACTCATACTCTTAGAAAGTTGCTCTAGTTACTTATCCTGATCCAACACTCTATTTCTATGCCCTGACTCTAGTCTCTATACACACTTCAATTGACACCTCTTACACTTAATTTTTTTCCTAATGTTTGTTTATTTATTTATTTATTTATTTATTTATTTTTATTTTTGGAGGAGAGAGAGACAGAGCATCAGTGGGTGAGAGGCAGAGAGACAAGGAGATGTAGAATCCGAAGTAGCCTCCAGCTCTCAGCTGTCAGTGCAGAGTCCTACATGGATCTTGAACTCACAAGCTGTGAGATAATGGCCCAAGTTGAAGTCGGCCCCTTTCCCAACTGAGCCACCCAGGTGCCCCAACACATCTTACACTTTCATGTCTCCAATAGGACTTAATATTTCTATGGACCAGGACCGTCCATTCATTAAGTTCTAGCACCTCCTACAGTTTGGGAATAAAATAGACACTCAATAAATTGATGCTCAATTGACAAATAAAGGAAGGAATGGGTCCGAAGACAAAGGGCTCAATAAAGACTTTTGTTCCTATGAATTCAACACAGAGTAACACTAGAGCATTTGAATTCAACTGGAGGGTCCTTTAGCCAGTCGTGGAAGAATTTACCATATTCTAAGAGTTGTAAGCTGAGAGAGTAAGATTTTTTTGAAGAAATATGAAAGGTAATTTAATTTCCTAAGAGACCAAGCCTTGTAAGCTTATCTATAAGAACTATATAATGTAAGATGATTCTGGATCATGAAGAAACTCAAGTGCAGTGAGAGCCGTGACAACATGGGGAACACACAGTAAGGACAACAGTAGTCCCGGAAGTGCTGTCCTGTGTGAGAAAAGAGAGTTTAGTGACCCTGTATGGAGGGAGAGGATACAGGGTGGGCAGAGTAGGGAGGGGAGGAAGTTGGGATCCAAACTGCAATATTGAAATATCAGAGGAGTGTTATGGTCATATTCATAAACTTCCCTATATGTATCCTAAGGAAAACTTTTTTTTTCCTTTAACGAGCTTTTTAAAGGTAATATACACATGGTAAAAATTCATATAGTAGCAAAACAAGTTATTCGATGAAATTAAATCTATGTCTTCGCTAGGCCTCCATTATTCTTCCCCAGAAGAAGACCACTTTTAACAGCTTGTAGGGTTTTTTTCCAGAATCTCAAGTATATCATATGCATATCTCACATGAAAAAAATATATATATAGCTGGTACCAAGATATTATCTACACCTCTCTATTTTATAGGTACATGATTTTTGTGATTTGAAAAGGTTTGACATGAGATTTGCCCTGTGAAAAATTAATGTGCCTGGTCCAATGGGACATTATTTTTTAAATATACATCATGGTATTTCCTACCCTGGTTGCATTCAAGGTATTTAATCTGTCCCCTTTTATGTGTATTTAATTTGTTTGTAGTCTACGAGTATAGAAAACAATGCTGCCGTGAAAGTCCTTGTGCATATGTTTGCCTGCCAGAGTCCAGCAGAGTGTGGGTGGTGCCTCGAAAATCTTACCTGGAAGGAGTTTAATGGAGGAACTATGAACACAGGTGCTGGTGAGATAAACGGGCTCAAAACTACGTGGTTGAGTCCTTGGGGACTAGCAAGAGAAGACTTCACCTCTCCCAGGTATCAGGGGACAAGGAAAGGACAAGTGTTACTAGAAGCCAATGAGCCCACGGCTGGGAGAGAAGCCACCTAACAGGAGATGTGGCCATAGACTGAGGAATAAGCCACTGCCAAAATTCCGGAGTTCAGAGTACATATAATGACTGCTTTTCTTTTGCTCTCTGGCTACCTATTAGTATACCTGCCAACTATGGATGGAAGCCAGACGACAAGAAAGCCTCAACGATGCAGTCCATAGACGTGAGCTTACTGGCAGGCATAGGATGATCAAAAATATATCTGCAAGGATGAATGGAGGATTAGCAGTCCCTGGCTTAATATTGTTTGACTTCTAGTTATTGGACCTTACAATGGTGTGAAAATGATAGCATTGTTTACAAATTGTACTTTGAATAACACCTGGCTGGCTCAGTCGTGTAAGCATCTGACTTAGTTCATGTCAAGATCTCAAGGCTCGTGAGTTCAAGCCTGCCTCAGGCTATGCTGACAACTTGCATCCTGGGGCTGACTTGAGATTCTGTGTGTGTGTGTCTCTCTCTCTGTCCCTCCCCTGCTCACGCTCTTTCTGTCTCTCTTTCTCTCCAAAACTTGAAATAACATTAAACATTTTCAAGGATAAATTGTACTTCAAATTGAAGTTTTGACCTCTCCCAGTGCTAATGAGAGGTGATACGACCCTCTCCTGTGATGCCTGGCAGAGCAGCCAGCCACAGCTCCCAGTCCACCACATGATCATTATGGTGAACAATCTATCTGCCTACAGCTATTCTATACTCACAGAATCGTTGTGTTTATGCTTTCAACACAGTATTCACTGAAATACATGAGAGAGTTAAACTTTAATGTAACATAGGCTGTGTGTTAGATGATGTCTCATAATTTCAGCTCATGCAACTATTTTGAACACACAAAATAGAGGCTAGACTAAACTATGATATTCAGCACATTATGTGTGTTAAATGCATTTTTGGCTTGGAATAACTTCCACTCACACTGGTTTTATCTAGAGGTGACTCCATCCTAAATCAAGGAAGATTTGTAATGTAAAAATCTTGGGAAATTTCCTAGAACTGGAATTGTGGTATCAGTAGGACAGAAAGAACCTCTTCCACATCCATTCCTCCACCTCCTTCCCTTGCAGCACAAGCAATATAAGAGGAAGTGTCATGTGGCAGCTTCTGAGAAAGTTGAGACAGCTGTGGGCCTTGTGTTCTTTATTTTTTCTTTGATGTCATTCACATGCTGCCTTGGATCCTGAACTCTAGGGCCAAACCGTTTGGATGGAAAGTGAACTGAGATTCTTCCAGCAAGAGCTGGTAGGAATTAGATTTCTATGCACTTCATAGAATACAGCTGCCCAATCAGACTTGAGCTGTATACCTCCAAAGTTCATTTACTTGGGAGAGAAATCCACTTTTACCCTGTTAAAACCATAGTTCTTCCTTGTTCTGTGTCGTAGGGAAAAACCTAACCCTCATGAAGGTATACGGATAACAGGTATAAATATGTTGAGTTTTATGGATATTGTCAAGTTTGGTATTTTAAACTGAATTTTTAATACTGAGTTTGAATTCAGCTACTCCATTCACAGCACATGTCTTAATCTTCTTGATCCTCTGATTTCTCAGAGGGGTAGTAATATAAAGCACTTCATTTGGTTGTTATGAGGAATAATTAAATTAAACTATGTGAAATAGATCAGTGTCTGTCCAACATGCCAAACACTCAATAAATGTTAATACTGTTATTTTTACCATTATCATCTTAAACTGTCTTCCAAAGAAGAGGTCCCAGTTCGCCAATTACAATTCTGAAATGCCTCTTTCCTCTTCCGTTTTCTATAGTGTGCATTACCAATGTTTTTGTCCAATAGAAGAGTAGTAGTATTTCATTTTTATTTGCAATTGCTTTCTAAAATTGTGGTGGTACGTCTTTACAGTTTTTAAAAGTCATTTATGCTTGTTTTCTGGTGAACTTCCTTTTTCTTTCCTCTATTCCTTCTATTGGATTTTTGTTTTGTTTAACAGTGTGGCTTAAAAAAAAAGCAATACAAACATTATGGAAATTTGTCTTCTGTGTTTCTGTTGGTGGTGCAAATATTTCGAATAATTTTCATTTGCCTTTATTTTATTTTTTTAATTTTTTTAACTTAATGTTTATTTATTTTGTGAGAGAGAGAGAGAGTGCGAGCAGGGAAGGAGAAGAGAGAGAGGGAGACACAGAATCTGAAACAGACTCCTGACTCTGAGATTTCAGCAAAGAGCTAGATGCAGGGTTCCAACCCACAAACCATGAGATTGTGACTGAGTCGAATTTGGACGCTTAACCTACCAAGCCAACCAGGCACCTCACTTTATTTTTTCTTTTCCTTTTTTTTTTTTTTGTTTGGCTTTGTTTTTTCTTTACAAAATTAAAACAATATATGTTCAATATAATAAAAATGATCCTTCTCTACTATCGTTACATCTGAGCTTAATGTCCACCCCTATTTTAGAAAGATCATTGTCATTCTGGATTATAAGAATAATTCCCCCATATTTTCTCCTAGGACTTCATAGATTGACTTACATAAAAAAATATCTTCTCCATTTGTAATAAAGCTGGGGAAGGCAGTGAGATAAGATTTAAAGTGATTCTGCAGATGACTGTGTTTGAGCGTTGGCAAAAATGAATGCTTTGACACATAAATCTTACCTAAGAAAGTTATATTTTCCTTTGATCCACATAAAAGATACTTCTTAAACAAAGCATGTGGGAAGCCATCCTCCTTGCAGGTATGGGGTAAGCTTGCCTCCTGGGGTTTTGTGTTTTTTTTGTTTGTTTGTTTGTTTGTTTTGTTGTGTTTTACTCTTAGGGGGAAAAGCATAGGTTGTTTATAATGAAATTTTGTATTTCCAGGTTAAGGTGCTGCCAGGTTGAGCATACTAATTTACCAGTTTATAAGACTGCCTCTCACACATCGCTTCCTGGTGGTAGGCAAGATTTCTTTCTCTGCAACCAGGGCCATACTGCCACTTGTTCACAGGTTAAGTAATGATGCCAAGACATTTTTATGCCTATGCTAATAATGACCCACCTGTGGACAAGTGCAGGCAGATACTGCCGACCTTTTAAGGCCAAGGAGGGATTGAGCCCATGGCCTTCCACTGGGCTCCACCATTGTTTCTGTTCTCTCTGTTGTATGTCAGTTGTTATCATCACGTTTGAGAACACACACTCTAGAGTAAAACTATCTGACTATGTACTTCCATCTTGAGCTATAGGGAAACAAATAAAGTCCCCTTACCTTTTTTGTTCTTTGCTTTCTCTTTTGTGAAACGGGCATTATCACAGTGTGGAAATTCAATAATTAAATAAATAAATACGTAAGTGCTTAAAATTTCTTAGAAACAAACGCTCAGTAAATATTAAGAAGGCTTTTCCCAATAGAGAATAGAAAAATAACTTTCTTGTTTTCTCCTAGGATTTTATAGATGCATTTTTATAAGAAAACATATAACATTAATAATATGACATAATGCAAATTAAGACATTTATAAGAAAAGTATTGAAACTTCATGAACAGTATCATTGTTACTATTATTCGAACAATGCATTTGCTTTGAAAGGTTCACTTAGTTATATACTAAATTTGCATATGCTTTGAACCTACTTCTGGATTCTCTATGACGTTTCATTCATTCAGCTGAACCACATTTGCTTTATAACATAATTTATTATCTGGTAGAACTCGCCTAATTCATATGCTACCTTTTCAGAAAAATTTTTCTGGATCAGCTTGAATATTGATATTTATACAAAAATCTTAGAACCAGCTGATCTGATTTTAAAAAAATCCATATTTTATTGGGTTTGCAACAAATTTACATAGTAAGTTAGAGATAGTCGGCATTCTTACAATAATAACTTTTCCTGTTCCAACACAAGGAATGTTTATATTTAAGCTTTTTTTTTTTTTTTTAAATATCTCTCACATGAGTTTAAAGTTTTCTGAAAGGCTTATTTATATACTTCTTTCATGTTTTTTGTTAATTCCTCCCTTCCTTCCTTCCTTCCTTCCTTCCTTCCTTCCTTCCTTCCTTCCTTCCTTCCTTCCTTCCTTCCTTCCTTCCTTCCTTCCTTCCTTCCTTCCTTCCTTCCACCTCCTTCTCCTTTTACTTCTGTCATGGCAAATGGCGCCAATTCTCTGACTATATTTCTAATTATTTCTTGTTTGTATGAGAGAATGCTAAATTGTTACCTTGTGAGCCTGGATCATGTAATTTCATCAGGAAGACTCATGAAAAATCCGATCTCCTTCATCGCAGTTATGTATAATTGACACTTCTTGCAAGGAGATAAACAGAGTCAAGAGAATTTCAGTCTTAGAAGAGAAGCCCCTGAGGTGAGAGTAGCCTGAGAGAGCAATTGAAGAGGGAACAAATGTGACCCAGAAAGGAGCTCACTGAACAATGTGATTGGGATAACACCCAAAAAGCAGGTTGATTAGGAATAGCACCAAAAATAATTGTCAGATATGATCAAAGCTGTACAAGGGCAACTGAAAGTGTTAGATGTTTTCCTTAAATACAAAAACTTTTGCATTTAACCAAGAAATTAAAAAGTTAACCAAGTTACCAAGTAAGTAAAATTAAACTTCTTTTCTTGTAAAGAGAAAATTCAAGGAAACCAAATTATTAAAGTAAAACATGGTAACATTATAGAGCTTTTGGTTATTAAAAACTCCTATGTACACATGCCAATAAAACAGACAATGAATGTTTTGGACACAATGTAAAGGACTACAACTGGTTTAAGAAAAAGCAGTAAGAGAATGAAAGCAATGCAAGTCATTTCTTTGAAAAACTAGCATAACCCCATAACTCTAACACTGGAGCAAATGAGCAAGACTTGGGGACCAGCTAGCCTGGCTGAGAGGTTTCTTGCCAACACTTACTTAGTTCTTACTCATACCAGGTGAGGTTCTGAACATTTCACAAGTACTTCATGTCATTCTCCTTAGGGCCCTATGCGTGAGGGTTTACTATTAACCTCCTTTTACACATCAGCAAAGTGAAGAAGTTCACAGGTTAAGGAACTTGTCTGCTCCCAAGGTCAACACAGGTGGCATGTGATGGAACTGAGAGGTGGCATGAAATAGTGTCCTCTAGTGCCAACTCACCCAAGTTGACATCCTGTCTCACCAGTACTAGGTGTATGATCTTCGGCACAGATTTTTTTAATGCTTTTGTGCTTTCGTTCTCATATATGTAAGACCAAGAGATGAATATAATGATCATAAAAAGAGTTTAAAACAATATCTGAAACATAGCAAACACCCCTTATATAGAATCCTATTATTACTGTTATTATTATTATTATTATTATTATTATTATTATTATTATTATTATCATTAAAACAGGACGGGACAGAGAATACCTAAAAAGATATAATAACACATATGGAAACAATGAATTTCCTGATACCTAAAATATCAGAAAATCCAGTGATTTAATTAGGTGGTCTAAAGTGGTTTTTTTTTTTCTTTTTCTTATAAATTGAATTTATTTTTAAATATTTTATGGTTTTGAAACAATATCTTATTTCTTTCTGAGAGAATGCAAACAGGATCAGAGAGAGAGGAATAGCATATCTGAAGTGGGCGTGATGCCTACAGCACTGAGCCCAATGTAGGGCTTCAACGCACGAACTGCAAGATCATGACCTGAGCCAAAGTTGGATGGGCAACCAACTGAGCCACCAGGATGCCCCTATTTTTTTTTCACATATAGTGTTATATTAGTTTCAGAGTACAATATAATGATTCAGCAATTCCTTACAATACCCAGTACTCATGGCAACAAGTGCACTCCTTAATCCCCATCACATATTTCACTCACTACATCTGAACCCCCCCCACACACACACTGGTAACCAGCATGTTGTTATCTATAATTAAGTGTATGTTTCTTGATTTGTCTATTACTCTGTTTCCCCAACATTTGATCATTTGTTTAGTTTCTTAAATTTCACATATGAATGAAGTCATATGGTATCTGTCTGTCTCTGACCGACTTATTTTGCCTAGCATTATATTCCCTAGCTCCATTCATGTTGTTGCAGATGGCAAGATTTCATTATTTTACATGGCTGAGTATTATTCCCCTGTGTGTGGGTATTATACAGAATATACCGCATCATATAATTATGTGTGTATAATACCACATTATAATACCACATCATGCATACATACTAAATCTTTATCCATTCATCATTTGATGGACACGTGGCTGTCCCATAATGCTGCCAAAATTATCAGGGTTCTTGTCTCTCTTTGAATTATCGTTTCTGGATTCTTTGGGTAAATACACAGTAGTGTGATTGCTGCAGTTGTAGTTTTCACGTTCTGAGGAACCCACTATGTTTTCCACAGTGACTGCACCAGTTTGCATTCCTATCAACAGTGCAAAAGTTCTTTTTCCATACCCTCTTCAACACCTGTTGTTCATTGTGTTGCTGATTTTAGCTATTCCAAAGAGTGTGAGGTGGTATCTCATTGTCCTTTTGACTTGCAATTTCCTGATGGTAAGTGATGATAAACATCTTTTCACGTGTCTGTTGGCCATCTGGATGTCTTCATGGAGGAGTGTCTGTTAAGGTCTTCTGCCCATTTTGTAATTGGATAATTTCGTTTTTCAGTATTGAGTTCTCTAAGTTCTTTATATAGAGGATACTAATCCATTACTGGATATGTCATTTGCAAATAGCTTCTCCCATTCTGTAGGTTGCCCTTCACTTTTGTGGAGTTTTTCCTTAGCTGTGCAGAAGCTTTTTATTTGGATGCAATCCCAATAGTTTAGTTTGCTTTTGTTTTTGTATTTTTGCTTTTGTCTCAGGAGATATACCTAGAAAACGTTTCTTTGGCTAATGTCAAAAAATTACTGCCTGTGTTCTCTTCTAGGATTTTTATCTCTAATCCATTTTGGATTTATTTTCATGTGTTTTGTAAGAAAGTGGTCCAGTTTCGTTCTTTTCCACATTTCTGTTCAGTTTTCCAACACCATTTGCTAAAGAGAATACCTTTTTCCCATTTTATATGCTTTCTTGCTCTGTCAAAGATGAATAGACCAGATACTTGTGGGTTTATTTCTAGGTATTCTGTTCTGTTCCATTGGTCTACGTTCCAATTTGTGCCAGTACCATGCAGTTTTGATAACTACAGCTTTGCAGTATAACTTGATATCTGGAGTTTGTGATGCCTCCAGTGTTTCTTTGTTTGTCTGTCTGTTTGTTTGCTTGTTTGTTTGTTTGTTTGTTTGCTTGCTCAAGATTGCTTTGCTCTTCAGGTTCTTTGGTGGTCCCATATAAAGTTTAGGACTGTTTGTTCTAGTTCTGTGAGAAATGCCGTTGGTGTTTTCATCGGGGTTACATTAAATATGTAGATCGCTTTGGTAACATAGACATTTTGACATTATTTGCCCTTTCAATCCATGAGCATGGAATTATCCATTTCTTGGTGTTGACTTCAGTTTCTTTCAACCTTATTTAATAGGTTTCAGAGTATAGGTTATCCACCTCTTTGTATATGTTTACCCCTAGTTATCTTATTTTTTTGGTCCGATTATAAATGGGATTGTTTTCTTAATCTGTCTTTCTGCGGCTTCATTATTAGTGTATACAAATGCAAGAGATTTCTATATGTTGATTGTACCCTATGACTTTACTGAATTCGTTCTTCAGTTCTCACACTTTTGTCCGTGGAATCTTTCAGGTTTTC
The DNA here is from genome assembly GCF_028749965.1 of Puma concolor. Taxonomy (NCBI): domain Eukaryota; kingdom Metazoa; phylum Chordata; class Mammalia; order Carnivora; family Felidae; genus Puma; species Puma concolor. The sequence goes on along the minus strand of NW_028240236.1, from coordinate 1,326,251 downwards.
TACAGTAGAGTATCATGTCCTCTATAAATCGAGAACATTTTTCTTCTTCCTTATTGATTCCATTGTCTTTTACTTCTTTTTAGTGTCTAATCGCTGTGGCTAGGAGTTCTAGTACTGTGCTGAATAAAAAAGTGGTGGGAGTGGACATCCTTGTCTTGTTCCTAAGCTTATGGGAAAAGCTTTCAGGTTTTCCCCATTCAAAAAGATTTTAGCTATGAGTTTTTCATAGATGGCCTTTATTATGTTGAGGTATTTTTCCTCTAAACCTAATTTTCCGAGGGTGAGTATCATGAATGGATGTTGTAGTTCTTCAAATGCTTTTCCTGCATCTGTTGAAATGATAATGTGGCTCTTCTCCTTTATCTCATTGGTGTACTGTAACGTGTTAATTGATTTGTGAATATTGGACTATACTTGCAAACTAGGAATAAATCTACCTCAATTGCGGTGAATACTTTTTTTTTTTTATTTAATTTTTTTTCAACGTTTTTATTTATTTTTGGGACAGAGAGAGACAGACCATGAACGGGGGAGGGGCAGAGAGAGAGGGAGACACAGAATCAGAAACAGGCTCCAGGCTCTGAGCCATCAGCCCAGAGCCCGACGTGGGGCTCGAACTCACGGACCGCGAGATCGTGACCCGGCTGATGTCGGACGCCTAACCGACTGCGCCACCCAGGCGCCCCTGAATACTTTTTTTTAAATGTATTATTAGAGTCAGTGTGCAAGTATTTTCTTGAGAATATTTGCATCTATGTTCATTAAACATATGGGCTTGTCCTTCTTTTTCTTAGTGGAGTAGTTTTCAGATTTTGATATCAAGTTAATGCTGGTCTCATTGAATGAAGTTGCAATTCCTTTGAGAAGAACAGGGAGTAACTCTTCCTTAAGTTTATAGTAGAATTATTCTGATCCTGGACTTTGGTTTCTTCAGAGCTTTTGGATTAGTAATTCACGTTTGAGATTCTATCTCACCGTCACTGTGCCCCACCTCTGTACTCTCTCTCTCTCTCTCTCTCTCTCTCTCTCTCTCGTCTCTTTCTCTCTCTCTTTCAATAACTTTTAAAAAGATAAGATGAGATCCAGCTTGAGGAAGATGGCGGCGTAGGAGGACGCTGGGCTCACCGCGCGTCCTGCTGATCACTTAGATTCCACCTACACCTGCCTAAATAACCCAGAAAACCACCAGAGGATTAGCAGAACGGAGTCGCTGGAGCCAAGCACAGACGAGAGGCCCACGGAAGAGGGTAGGAAGGGCGGCGAGGCGGTGCGCGCTCCACGGACTGGTGGGAGGGAGCCGGGGCGGAGGGGCGGCTCGCCGGCCAAGCAGAGCCCCCGAGTCTGGCTTGCAAAAAGCGGAGGGGCCTGACGGACTGTGTTCCGACAGCAAGCGCGACTTAGCGTCTGGGAAGTCATAAGTTAACAGCTCTGCTCAGAAAGCGGGAAGGCTGGAGGACAAAGGGAAGGAGAGCTGCTGAGCCCCCGGACGACAGAGCTCAGTTTGGTGGGGAACAAAGGCGCTCGCCAGCGCCATCTTCCCCGCCCATCCCCCAGCCAAAATCCCAAAGAGAACCAGTTCCTGCCAGGGAACTTGCTCGCTCCGCGCAAACACCCAACTCTGCGCTTCTGCAGAGCCAAACCTCCGGCAGCAGATCTGACTCCCTCTTGCTGCCACAGGGCCCCTCCTGAAGTGGATCACCTAAGGAGAAGCAAGCTAAGCCTGCCCCTCCTGCCCCTGTGCACCTTGCCTACCCACCCCAGCTAAGACGCCAGATCCCCAGCATCACAAGCCTGGCAGTGTGCAAGTAGCCCAGACAGACCACCCCACCCCACAGTGAATCCCGCCCCTAGGAGAGGGGAAGAGAAGGCACGCACCAGTCTGACTGTGGCCCCAGCGGTGGGCTGGGGGCAGACATCAGGTCTGACTGCGGCTCCGCCCACCAACTCCAGTTATACACCACAGCACAGGGGAAGTGCCCTGCAGGTCCTCACCACGCCAGGGACTATCCAAAATGACCAAGCGGAAGAATTCCCCTCAGAAGAATCTCCAGGAAATAACAACAGCTAATGAGCTAATCAAAAAGGATTTAAATAATATAACAGAAAGTGAATTTAGAATAATAGTCATAAAATTAATCGCTGGGCTTGAAAACAGTATAGCTGACATCAGAGAATCTCTTGCTACAGAGATCAAGGGACTAAGGAACAGTCACGAGGAGCTGAAAAACGCTTTAAACGAAATGCATAACAAAATGGAAACCACCACGGCTCGGATTGAAGAGGCAGAGGAGAGAATAGGTGAACTAGAAGATAAAGTTATGGAAAAAGAGGAAGCTGAGAAAAAGAGGGATAAAAAAATCCAGGAATATGAGGGGAAAATTAGAGAACTAAGTGATACACTAAAAAGAAATAATATACGCATCATTGGTATCCCAGAGGAGGAAGAGAGAGGGAAAGGTGCTGAAGGGGTACTTGAAGAAATAATAGCTGAGAACTTCCCTGAACTGGGGAAGGAAAAAGGCATTGAAATCCAAGAGGCACAGAGAACTCCCTTCAGACGTAACTTGAATCGATCTTCTGCACGACATATCATAGTGAAACTGGCAAAATACAAGGATAAAGAGAAAATTCTGAAAGCAGCAAGGGGTAAACGTGCCCTCACATATAAAGGGAGACCTATAAGACTCGTGACTGATCTCTCTTTTGAAACTTGGCAGGCCAGAAAGAATTGGCACGAGATTTTCAGTGTGCTAGACAGAAAAAATATGCAGCCGAGAATCCTTTATCCAGCAAGTCTGTCATTTAGAATAGAAGGAGAGATAAAGGTCTTCCCAAACAAACAAAAACTGAAGGAATTTGTCACCACTAAACCAGCCCTACAAGAGATCCTAAGGGGGACCCTGTGAGACAAAGTACCAGAGACATCACTACAAGCATAAAACATACAGACATCACAATGACTCTAAACCCATATCTTTCTATAATAACACTGAATGTAAATGGACTAAATGCGCCAACCAAAAGACATAGGGTATCAGAATGGATAAAAAAACAAGACCCATCTATTTGCTGTCTACAAGAGACTCATTTTAGACCTGAGGACACCTTTAGATTGAGAGTGAGGGGATGGAGAACTATTTATCATGCTACTGGAAGCCAAAAGAAAGCTGGAGTAGCCATCCTTATATCAGACAAACTAGACTTTAAATTAAAGGCTGTAACAAGAGATGAAGAAGGACATTATATAATAGTGACAGGGTCTATCCATCAGGAAGAGCTAACAATTATAAATGTCTATGCGCCGAATACCGGAGCGCCCAAATATATAAAACAATTACTCATAAACACAAGCAACCTTATTGATAAGAATGTGGTAATTGCAGGGGACTTTAACACCCCACTTACAGAAATGGATAGACCATCTAGACACACGATCAATAAAGAAACAAGGGCCCTGAATGAGACATTGGATCAGATGGACTTGACAGATATATTTAGAACTCTGCATCCCAAAGCAACAGAATATACTTTCTTCTCGAGTGCACATGGAACATTCTCCAAGATAGATCATATACTGGGTCACAAAACAGCCCTTCATAAGTTTACAAGAATTGAAATCATACCATGCATACTTTCAGACCACAACGCTATGAAGCTTGAAATCAACCACAGAAAAAAGTCTGGAAAACCTCCAAAAGCATGGAGGTTAAAGAACACCCTACTAACGAATGAGTGGGTCAACCAGGCAATTAGAGAAGAAATTAAAAAATATATGGAAACAAACGAAAATGAAAATACAACAATCCAAACGCTTTGGGACGCAGCGAAGGCAGTCCTGAGAGGAAAATACATTGCAATCCAGGCCTATCTCAAGAAACAAGAAAAATCCCAAATACAAAATCTAACAGCACACCTAAAGGAAATAGAAGCAGAACAGCAAAGGCAGCCTAAACCCAGCAGAAGAAGAGAAATAATAAAGATCAGAGCAGAAATAAACAATATAGAATCTAAAAAAACTGTAGAGCAGATCAATGAAACCAAGAGTTGGTTTTTTGAAAAAATAAACAAAATTGACAAACCTCTAGCCAGGCTTCTCAAAAAGAAAAGGGAGATGACCCAAATAGATAAAATCATGAATGAAAATGGAATTATTACAACCAATCCCTCAGAGATACAAACAATTACCAGGGAATACTATGAAAAATTATATGCCAACAAATTGGACAACCTAGAAGAAATGGACAAATTCCTGAACACCCACACTCTTCCAAAACTCAATCAGGAGGAAATAGAAAGCTTGAACAGACCCATCACCAGCGAAGAAATTGAATCGGTTATCAAAAATCTCCCAACAAATAAGAGTCCAGGACCAGATGGCTTCCCAGGGGAGTTCTACCAGACGTTTAAAGCAGAGATAATACCTATCCTTCTCAAGCTATTCCAAGAAATAGAAAGGGAAGGAAAACTTCCAGACTCATTCTATGAAGCCAGTATTACTTTGATTCCTAAACCAGACAGAGACCCAGTAAAAAAAAAGAACTACCGGCCAATATCCCTGATGAATATGGATGCAAAAATTCTCAATAAGATACTAGCAAATCGAATTCAACGGCATATAAAAAGAATTATTCACCATGATCAAGTGGGATTCATTCCTGGGATGCAGGGCTGGTTCAACATTCGCAAATCAATCAACGTGATACATCACATTAACAAAAAAAAAGAGAAGAACCATATGATCCTGTCAATCGATGCAGAAAAGGCCTTTGACAAAATCCAGCACCCTTTCTTAATAAAAACTCTTGAGAAAGTCGGGATAGAAGGAACATACTTAAAGATCATAAAAGCCATTTATGAAAAGCCCACAGCTAACATCATCCTCAACGGGGAAAAACTGAGAGCTTTTTCCCTGAGATCAGGAACACGACAGGGATGCCCACTCTCACCGCTGTTGTTTAACATAGTGCTGGAAGTTCTAGCATCAGCAATCAGACAACAAAAGGAAATCAAAGGCGTCAAAATTGGCAAAGATGACGTCAAGCTTTCGCTCTTTGCAGATGACATGATATTATACATGGAAAATCCGATAGACTCCACCAAAAGTCTGCTAGAACTGATACATGAATTCAGCAAAGTTGCAGGATACAAAATCAATGTACAGAAATCAGTTGCATTCTTATACACTAACAATGAAGCAACAGAAAGACAAATAAAGAAACTGATCCCATTCACAATTGCACCAAGAAGCATAAAATACCTAGGAATCAATCTAACCAAAGATGTAAAGGATCTGTATGCTGAAAACTATAGAAAGCTTATGAAGGTAATTGAAGAAGATTTAAAGAAATGGAAAGACATTCCCTGCTCATGGATTGGAAGAATAAATATTGTCAAAATGTCAATACTACCCAAAGCTATCTACACATTCAATGCAATCCCAATCAAAATTGCACCAGCATTCTTCTCGAAACTAGAACAAGCAATCCTAAAATTCATATGGAACCACAAAAGGCCCCGAATAGCCAAAGTAATTTTGAAGAAGAAGACCAAAGCAGGAGGCATCACAATCCCAGACTTTAGCCTCTACTACAAAGCTGTCATCATCAAGACAGCATGGTATTGGCACCAAAACAGACACATAGACCAATGGAATAGAATAGAAACCCCGGAACTAGACCCACAAACGTACGGCCAACTCATCTTTGACAAAGCAGGAAAGAACATCCAATGGAAAAAAGACAGTCTCTTCAACAAATGGTGCTGGGAGAACTGGACAGCAACATGCAGAAGGTTGAAACTAGACCACTTTCTCACACCATTCACAAAAATAAACTCAAAATGGATAAAGGACCTGAATGTGAGACAGGAAACCATCAAAACCTTAGAGGAGAAAGCAGGAAAAGACCTCTCTGACCTCAGCCGTAGCAATCTCTTACTCGACACATCCCCAAAGGCAAGGGAATTAAAAGCAAAAGTGAATTACTGGGACCTTATGAAGATAAAAAGCTTCTGCACGGCAAAGGAAACAACCAACAAAACTAAAAGGCAACCAACGGAATGGGAAAAGATATTTGCAAATGACATATCGGACAAAGGGCTAGTATCCAAAATCTATAAAGAGCTCACCAAACTCCACACCCGAAAAGCAAATAACCCAGTGAAGAAATGGGCAGAAAACATGAATAGACACTTCTCTAAAGAAGACATCCGGATGGCCAACAGGCACATGAAAAGATGTTCAGCGTCGCTCCTTACCAGGGAAATACAAATCAAAACCACACTCAGATATCACCTCACGCCAGTCAGAGTGGCCAAAATGAACAAATCAGGAGACTATAGATGCTGGAGAGGATGTGGAGAAACGGGAACCCTCTTGCACTGTTGGTGGGAATGCAAATTGGTGCAGCCGCTCTGGAAAGCAGTGTGGAGGTTCCTCAGAAAATTAAAAATAGACCTACCCTATGACCCAGCAATAGCACTGCTAGGAATTTATCCAAAGGACACAGGAGTACTGATGCATAGGGGCACTTGTACCCCAATGTTCATAGCAGCACTCTCAACAATAGCCAAATTATGGAAAGAGCCTAAATGTCCATCAACTGATGAATGGATAAAGAAATTGTGGTTTATATACACAATGGAGTACTACGTGGCAATGAGAAAAAATGAAATATGGCCTTTTGTAGCAACGTGGATGGAACTGGAGAGTGTGATGCTAAGTGAAATAAGCCATACAGAGAAAGACAGATACCATATGGTTTCACTCTTATGTGGATCCTGAGAAACTTAAGAAAAACCCATGGGGGAGGGGAACAAAAAAAAAAAAAAAAAAAAGAGGTTAGAGTGGGAGAGAGCCAAAGCATAAGAGACTGTTGAGAACTGAGAACAAACTAAGGGTCGATGGGGGGTGGGAGGGAGGAGAGGGTGGGTGATGGGTACTGAGGAGGGCACCTTTTGGGATGAGCACTGGGTGTTGTATGGAAACCAATCTGACAATAAATTTCATATATAAATTAAAAAAAAAAAAATAAAAAAATAAAAAATAAAAAGATAAGATGAGACATTTTAAAATCAAATAAAATATCATCAATTTGGGCAATATTGTCAGATGGAATGAATTTGAGAGGCTTTTTAATATTGACTTCAAACTTGTCATCCCAATTTTCAATCAATAAAAATTTGAGAAGTGTTGCAAGATTGAAAATCAAATCATATTTTGAAGGAGTTTTAAAAAATCATATAATAAAGCATAACAAATTTGAGAATGAATGTTGAAAATAAAATTGTGAACAAAACAAAATACCTAATTTTTTCATCAACCAAATTGATCACACGCTCACACCGACAAGACTCTTGAAGGAGTCCCAGTACTGATGCCCTTGTGTGAACTTCGCTGTTTCTGAAATGACCTCAGGTTACGAATGGATGGCCCAGATTGCAAGCCAACAAAGGGGAGGTTCACGGGGAGGTGGGGCTCTTAAAGGCCACGGACACGCCATCCTCTCCCATGTGCCCGCTGCCCTCTCATCATCACCGTGATGAGTCGGGTGCTGTTCTTCCTCTGGGTCCACAGGTTTATGCCATGTGTCCAAAACCCCACGTGAGACTTGTGAGAAGACTCCCAAGGGCAAACACCAGCAGGCCCTCAGGGAGGTCGCCTCGTCCCAGGCAGCCTGCGTTCCTTGGCCCGAGTGCCTGGACAAAGGCTGCCTCGGCCACATAGGGAACGATGGACTTGTGCAGCCTTAGCATTCTGTGCAGAGGTCCCGGGCAGGCCTGGATGTTAGAAAGGACTGGGACGAGCCTCACCTGGGAAGAGGTGAGTGCTGGGGTACTCCTTACACAGCAGATGGCTGCTTGCTAGAGATGTCTGTGCTAGGGATGCGGCAAAAGCTCCACCGTGCTAGCAGTGCAATAGACAGAGTTCAGCCCTGTCCATCGCAGGCTCTTCTCTATCCCCAAGTTACATGGCCCCCAGCACAGCGTGCCTGGACTGACATCCCCACACTAATCTTCCTGTCTCCCAAGCTGCCTAAGCCCCCCAGGATCCCCACTGCACAGCTCTGCAGTACAAGAGCCTTCCCTGCAGTGGCTCTATTCCAGAGTAGGTGTTGGCAGTCCCAATGCATGGAGGCTTCTTTGCCCTCCCCAATGTTTCGGAAACACAAGTCGCATCATGCGGCCCCGGCCCGAGACATGAACTGTGGCTGCTACCGAGGAGGAAACAGGAAGTGAGTGCAAGGCCCCCTCCCCAGACCCAGTCAGTGAAGACCTGAGGGCAATGGCTGGCAACTCGCTCCCCCCTTCCTCCCAGAGCCCGAATGTCTAGGGGGCGCATGCACATGGTGCTGTACCCCCGATGCCTCCAGGTGGCTATCGCTATGCTGCTGCCACCTAGGAGGCCTTTGTGGTGAGAGGTGCGCCTGTGGCTTTGAGGCTGAGGGAGCTCCAAGCCCAGCCCAGGCTGCTTCACTGCCTTCATGACCAATCATAGGGAGGGTGGTGTGCCTGGCTTTGGCGGTCCCGCCCCTAGGTCACCAGGAAACTGGGGCCAGCCTGTTGCCTAGGCAGGAAGGCTCTGGGCCCCATGCAGTGCAACTCCTCCCTGGGGCTTGCAGCTGGCCCTCATTGCCCTCTGGGTGCCCTGTTTGGCTTCTGGCCATGCGAAAGTGACCTTTGCATTCCACGGTGTGCTGGGCACGCGGCTATCTACACACACGGGTAAAGGGAAACCTCCACGCTTTTCCCATTTACACCGCCACCTTTGTTCATTGTGCCCCTAGTCCGACAACTCCACGGAGCGGATCACCTTGGCTGTCCGGGAGACGCATTCCAGCTGTGCGCCTGCTGTCTGTGCCCCCTGGTTTTCCATCTGCTCAGCCTCCTTTGCATACTCTCTACATCCATCCTTGCTCCAAGGAGACATGTATGTCATGACAGCAGTCTAGCAGTGCACTGGCTAGGGAAGGTCGGTGACAAGAGGTGTGTGACGTGGGGAGGACGCCACACTAGGGGAGGCTACGTAGCATGCGCGCTGCTCTTGCCTTTGGCCCCGATGCCTGGAAAGTGACACACTGGCAAGCACACACCGCCCCCCTCATGAACGGCTGCCCTTTCCTCCCGTGTGTGGCCGTGCACAGGAAAGACCCGTGACCATGGGCTCTGGGACTCCTGGAGCTTGTGCCTCTCTCACGGACAGCGGTCCCCTTCCTCCCACAGTGCTTGGCCATTTTCTCACAGGGACCCTCCCCAGGCCTTCGTTGGCCGTATGTCTGTTCATCCTGGTCCCATTTCCTTTACCACTCACTTAGGCGGCAGGCTGCCATGAGCGTGGGCACTGACTCAAAACACTGTCCCCCTGTGCCACAGACAGCATGATTTCAAGGGCCTCCGAAAGGTATCAGGGGGTTGGGGTTGTAGCTTTGGGACATAAGTGAGGGACACGACCCAGGGTCTACATGAAGCCACGTTACCACTTTGGGGAACCAATAAGCTGTAGAAGGTGTGAAGTGAGGGCAGTGATGTGGTCTCCCTCCCTGTCAGGGCAGTGGTGATGTGGACTCCCTGCCTGTCTCCTTCAGACAGCAGCAGCTACACACACACACCACACAGAGACACTGCAGGATTGGAGGCTCGAGATGCATTGCCTGCCCAGGCAACACACTCATGCATTGCCTTTTCCCTTTGGTGGAATGCAGTGTTCCCCTCCCTCTTTATGGGACCAGGAGGCTGCCAGGCAGGCCGGGGATTCTAGGATTGCCAAATTGGTGTGCCGGGACCTCTGGCCAACATGTTGCTTCGGTGACACAGAAGAGGTTCCTCCAGACTCGCTGGACCACGTCAGGATACGTACGGGGTACAGAAATGCTCCAGGGTGGCTGTGATATATGAGGCAGCACACCACAGCTTCAGGTGACAGCAATGCATAGAAACGCAGGTGGATGGGGAGAGGCTGAACAGGTGGTAGGGGGCTGAGAGGGGGTGGCCACTGTGACAGACAGAGAGGCAAACATTTACCCAGAAAGGGAGAGAAACAGGTCCAGTGGTGAGCCCTCAAGCTGCCCTCAGCAGAGGATGTAGGGGGTGGGCAAGACAGGAAAGCAGGCCCAGACCCTGGTGCACCTGACTTATGCAACTCACTCCCTCCAGAGAAATGGGGCCTGTCAAACTCCCATGCATCGCTGGGAGACCCCGTGGCAGGAACGTGGGAGCAAATCTGGGTCCCAGGTGCAGGGGCTGCCTGGGACAAGCAGGCAATGCCTTTCAGTTTTAACAACACCTACAACATTATTGGGGCCCAGGGGCCGGGCCCCAACTTCGCAAGGGGGCCTAGACCAGCCAGTCCTGTCTCTGCAGGGTCATCCAGGAGGATGTTCACCGAGACCCGTACCCTGGCTGGGACCACAAGGCCTTGCGATGATCCCCGTAGGCCGGTCCAGGAGCAGGACCAGACTTATGCTATCTGCTGCCTCCCTCCACTAATCCCCGCTTCCTTGCAGGGAACGTTGGTCCTCCTCCACTGGGCCATGGAAGGCCCAACCCCAACTTGACCCTGGCCTAGGCAACACAGGACGAGCAGACCCAGGCAAATCCAGGCTTTCCTCCTGTCATAAAAAGTGATCAGCTAGCTCCGTGTCGATACCAGGAGAGAAGGGATTGCACTCGCTGGACTTTGGCACTTGAGCCTCGCCCTTACCCACCAAGCCAGGAAAGCCCCCAGTCTCTTTCCTTCACTAGCCAACGGCCTACACACACGCACTCAGGCACAATGATGCACGGCCATGCGGCACATGGACACAGACACGCACGCGCTGCCAGCACAAACGCTAGGTCTCAGGCAAAAGTACTCACAGGCACCAGCCACAATACACTCACAGACACTCTACTGGACCTCTGCACTCACGCATGCCCTCTGCCCCATCCCACTCACGAGGCTAGCTCCTCCCCACGACCCACACTTGCTTTCCCCCCTCACACCCCACACGCATTTGTCCTGGGGCCCAAACCTGGCTGAAAACTAGGGCAGATTCAGGACTTCCATTGGGTCACGTGAACTTGCATTGAGATGCCGAGGAAAGGGAGCCACAACTGATACCAACAGTCCAGTACCAATGGCACTGGAACATGGCATGTGGAGAAACACCAGCCGCGACTAGGTTCCCAGCCTCCTCGGCCCCTGCCCTTTCTTCACACCCTCTAAACACTGGGGAGTCCCTTGGGTTTCAGTACCTCCCAGCTGGCTGCAACCTACAGGGCAAGGGCCAAGGGACTGACCTTTCACAGTTCACATGTATACCCAGCTTGTGGTGGCTGCCTGGAGGCAGTCACGGCTTAGGAGGCCTGGATGTGCTCTGACCCCTGTTACTTACGCGTCCCTTTGTGTGTTCCCTTGCAGCCCTGTGCCATCAGTAGCCTACTATGTCCATATGGACATGCACAGCACACGGAAACCCAGATGCACTGATACTGTCCAGGGACAGGACAGAGACAGAGAAAGAGAGATAGAGGTGGGGGAGGAAGAAAGCGCTCCCTAGAGAAAATGATCACAGGGACTCAGAGACAGACAGAGACCAGAGGGACATGGAAGGACGCAGAGGAAGGAGTGTAAGTCACAACTAAGGATAGCCACAGAGGGGGAGTGTGCGTGTGGTGCCTAGGCTTGTGCGTGTACATGTGTATGAATGGGTGAAATTGTCTGGGACTGAGACAGGGGTGTGGCCACGATTCCTGGACTCTCTAACGCGCCTTCCAGCAGAATGGAGGCCCGGTATTCTCAGGAATCTCCGCGTTTTCCGGAACATGACTCATTTGCTTTGGTGCGCTAGCCCATACTCAGGCTAGGAGGGCCATAGAGCACAAGGAGTGGGAACTTGAGGCATGCGGCTCCAGATAGTCTAGCCCAGCAGGTGGAGCGTCGAGGCCCAAGGTTTTTAAATGCCTGCTGCCTCCTTCTGGAGCCCACAAGCATTTGGGAAGCACGCCCATGGCCCCATGGCCCTTGGGACACTGCAGTGGCTTTGGCTGTGGCTGTGGTGGAGGTGGGGCAGAGGCAGGGGAGTGAACTTTTTGACCGTGGGTCCTTGGGGTGAAGGATCTCCAGACCAGACCCAGACAGTTGGCTTCTGTTCAGGAACCATCAGCAGGAAGAAAAGTGGGCGTGGCTCCTGCATTTCAGCCCCTCCCCCCCTTCCCGGGTCTGGAGCCAGTTCTCTGCCTCCCCCTCCAGGGTGGTCTCCCTCTTTGGTCCATGTCCTTTTCCGCTTTGTCATCGAGCACAACTGTCCTGTGGGATATCTCATATCGGAGAACTGGTGCTATAGATCTCACCTCTTTGGGGAGGAGCCAAGATGGCAGACAGCATGAAAGTTTCTTAAGTGTCTCGTGTGCATGAAATACAGCCAGACCAACACTAAACCATCCTACCCACCCAGGAAACTGACGGGAGGATTAGCACAGCAATCTGCATATCCTGAACCACAGTCTTCAACAGGTACGTGACATGGAGAAGTGAACTTGGAGAGCGAGGAGGCTCAGGAAGGGAGGTGCTTCTGTGCCCGGAGAGGCGAAGGAGACTGGGCAGGTGGAAATTTTACTAATTTTCTTTAATATTCTTCTACATTATTCTTTCCTTTCGTGTCTATATTCGCAAATTCTATTTTACTCCCATATTCTCCTTTCAGTCTATTTCAGTGTTTTGATTTTTCAAATTCTCACAACATTTCCCTTTGTAATATTTTTTACTTTCTAAATTTTTCTCCACTCCCGCTTTTTTTTCTCTCGTGTCAAACCCCTTTCAACACACAGATGAAACATGCCTAGAATCTAGCATCATTCATTCCCTTTTTTACGTGTGTGTTTTTAATTTTTTACTTTTAACATTTTATACTTTGGATAGTTCATTTGAATTTTCTACCTCATGAGTTCCTTTTCTCCCTTCAAAATGACGAAAGGAAGGAATTCACCCAGAAAGAAAGAGCATGAAGCAACGAGAGCCAGGGATTCAACCAACACAGATACAAGCAAGATGTCTGAAGCAGCATTTAGAAGCACGATGATAAGAATACTAGCTGCGGTCCAATGTAGATTACAGTCCCTTTGTGCAGAGAAAACATGAAGTAAAACCTGGCCAGAATGAAATTAAAAATGATATAACTGAGCTGCAATGACGGATGGATGCAGCGGTGTCAAGGATGGATGAGACAGAACAGAGAATCAGCGATACGGAGGACAAACTGATGGAGAATATGGAAGCAGGAAAATCGAGGGAGATTAATGAAAAGAGCACGGATGAACAATTAGAGAAATCAGGACTCATGCAGAAGGAACAACATCAGAATCATAGGGGTCCCGAAGGGGGAGAGAGAGAAATAGGGGCAGCAGGGGTATGTGAGCAAATCATAGTGGAAATTTTTGCTAACCTGGGGAAAGACACAGCCATGAAAATCCAGGAAGCACCGAGGACCCCCATTAGATTCAACAAAAACTGACCCTCTACAAGGCAGCAAGGTATATCATATTCAAGCTCACGAAGTACTCAGGCAAAGAGAATCATGAAGGCAGCAAGGGGAAACAAGTCCCTAAACTACAAGAGAAGATAGATCAGGTTTGCCACAGACCTATCCAGAGAAACTTGGCAGGCCTGAAGGGAGGGGTAGGATTTGTTCAAAGTGCTGAATTAGAAATTTACGCAGCCAAGAATTCTTTATCCAGCAAGGCTGTCATTCAAAATAGAAGGAGAGAGAAAAAGATTCCCAGACAAACAAAATTTAAAGGAGTTTGTGACCGCTGAATCACTCCTGCATGCAATTGTAAGGGGGGACACTCAGAGGGGAGAAATGATTATCTATCTATCTATCTATCTATCTATCTATCTATCTATCTATCTATCTATCTACCTATCATCATCTATCATCTCTCCATGTATATGTATATGTAATTGTATATGTGTATGTATATGTATACTTATAATTATATTTTTATTTTTATTTATTTATTTATTTATTTATTTATATTTATAGATAGAAATATATAATTAGATATATAGAGATATATAGATGTAGATGTAGATGTAGATATAGATATAAAGATATATAGATTTTTTTTTCTCCAACTCTTCAAAGAAGATAATGGCCATAAATTCATATCTTTCAGTACTCACTTTAAATGCCTGGGTGGCGCAGTCGGTTAAGCGTCCGACTTCAGCCAGGTCATGATCTCGCGGTCCGTGAGTTCGAGCCCCGCGTCGGGCTCTGGGCTGATGGCTCAGAGCCTGGAGCCTGTTTCCGATTCTGTGTCTCCCTCTCTCTCTGCCCCTCCCCTGTTCATGCTCTGTCTCTCTCTGTCCCTAAAATAAATAAACGTTGAAAAAAATTTTTTTTAAAAATAAATGTCAGTAGAGTCAATGCTCCAATCAAAAGACATAGGGGAACAGAATGGATGAGAGAACAAGCGCCATCGATATGCTGTTTACAAGACACCCACTTTAGTTGTAAACACAAGTTCAGAGTGAAAATAAGAGGATGGAGAATCATCTGTCATGCTAACCGTCAACAAAACAAAGCCAAAGCAGCCATACTTCTATGAGACACTCTAGACTTTAATGTAAAGACTGTGTCAAGTGATGCACAAGGGCATGATGTCATAATCAAGCGGTCTATCCACCAAGAAGACCTAGCAATTGAAAACATTTATGTGGCGTATTTGAGAGCAACCAAATACACAAATCAATTAATCACAAACATAAGGAACCTCATTCTTAGTCATGCCATCAGAGCGGGAGACTTCAACACCCCACTCGCTGCAATAGACAGATCATCTAAACAAAAAATCAACAAGCAAACTGGGGCTTGGAATGACACACTGGACAAGATGGGCTTCACAGAGATCTTCAGAACATTTCATAATAAAGCAGCAGAATATACTTTCTTCTCCAGTGCTCATGGAATATTCTCCTCTATAGATCATATCCTGGGGATAAAAGTCAACCCTAAGGAAGTACAAAGAGATCGAGGTCACACCGTGCATATTTTCAGACCACAACACTACAAGACTCGAAATCAACTACAAGAAACAACTTGGAAAGGTAACAAACACTGGCAGACTGAAGAACATCCTACTAAAGAATGAATGGGCAAACCGAGGGTTTAAAGAGGGTATAAAAAGTATATGCAAGTCAATGAAAATGTATACGGAAGTCAGTGATAACACCACAACCCAAAACCTCTGGGACGCACCAGAGTCGGTAATAAGAGGACCTATCTAGCAAGTCAGGTCTTCCTAAAGGAGAAAGAAAGATTTCAGAGACACAACCTCACTTTACGCCTTACGAGGCTGTGAAAAGAACACCCTATGAAACGCAGAACATTCAGAAGACAGGAAATAACAATGATTAGAGCGGAAATTAATACTATGGAAACCAAAGTCAAACAAAACAAAAACAAAAACAACCTCAAACAAACAAACAAACAAACAAACAAACCAAAATAGGAGAACAGATCAATGAGCCCAGAAGCTGCTTCTTTGAAGGAATTAACAAAATTGATAAGCCAGTCATCAGTTTGATGAAAAAGAAAAAGGAAAGGGCCCGGATAAATAAACTCAAGAATGAAAGAGGAGAGATCACAAGCAACACAGCAGAAAGGCAAACAATAATAAGAGAACATTAGAAGCAACTATTTGCCAATAAAATGGGCAATCTGGGAGAAATGGACAAATTCCTAGACACATGTACACTACCAAAGCTGAAAGAGGAAGAAGAGGAAAATTGGAACAGACCCTTAGCCAGTAAAGAAATCAAATTACTAATCAAAAACCTGCCGAGGGAAGAAGACTGCAGGGTCAGATGGCTTTCCAGGGGAGTGCCAGCAAACATTTCAGGAAGCGTTAACACTTATTCTCTTGAAGCTGTTCCCAAAATAGAAATGCAAGGAAAACTTCCACACTCTTTCTATGAAGCCAGCGTTACCTTGATTCCAAAACCAGAAAGAGACCCCACTGAAAAGGAGAAGTATAGACCAATTTCCCTGATGCACATGGATGCCAAACTCCTCAACAAGATATTAGACACTCGGATCCAACAATACATTAAGACGTTATTCACCACGACCCAGTGGGATTTGTACCTGGGAGGCAGGCCTGGTTCAACATCCACAAAACAATTCACGTGATTCATCACATCAAAAAAAGAAAGGACGAGAACCACAGGATCCTCTCAATCGATGCAGACAGAGAGTTGACAAAATACAGCATCCTTTCCTGGTAAAAACCCGCAAGAAAGTAGGGATAGAAGGAGCACACATCGAGATCATAAAGCCACGTATGGACGACCCGACATTACTATCATCTCAATGAGCAAAAGCTCTCAGCTCAAGTCACGAAAGAGACAGGAATGTCCACCCTCTCCACTGTTATTCAACATAGTATTGGAAGTCTTAGCCTCAGCCTCGTCATCCTTCTGCTCCCCCTCTTCAGCTACTGCTCTACCAGCCCTGGCTCTACCTTGTCTCCTCCTTCTACCCTCTGCTCACGTCCTCCTCAATTTCCTCCCCCAGCTGCTCCTGCTCCTCGACTCGTGCTCCTCCTCTTGCTCCTCCTGGACTTCCTCCTCCTCCACTTCTTCCCTCGCCTGTACCCGATCATTCACTCTTCCTCCTCCTCCTCCTCCTCCCATAACTCCTCCCAATCCTCTTCCTCCATCTGATCCTCCACCTTCTCCTCCTCCTCCAACTCTTCCTCCTAGGCATCTTCCTCCTTCTCCAGGTCCTCTCCTGCTACTGCCCTTCCTGCCCTACCTCTGACTTTTGACCTCCTCTTCTTCCCTCTGCTCTCGTCCTCCTCAACTCCCTCCTCCAGCTGCCCCTGCTCCTTTGGCTCGTGATCCTCCTCTTCCTCGTGCTGGACATCATCCTCTTCCATTTGTCCTTCTCCTGTACCCCGTCATTCACTCCCTCTCCTCCTCCTCCACTTCTTCTTCTAACCCCTCCCATTCCTCTTCCTCCAGCTCCTCCCGCTCCTCCTCTTCCTCCTCGGTCTCTTCCTCCTTCTGCTCCTACATTTCTGCTCACTCTATTCCAACCCTGGCTCTACCTTTGCTCTTCATCTTAGTCCCTCTACTCTCGTCCTCCTCAACTTCCTCCCCAGCTGCTCCTCCTCCTTGGGCTCGTGCTCCTCCTCATCCTGGACATCCTCCTCCTCCACTTGTTCCCTCTCCTGCACCCAATCATTCACTCCTCTCCTCTTGCTCTAATGCCTCCCAATCCTCTTCCTCCAACTCCTCCTTATCCCCGTCCTCCTCCTCCTCCTCCTCCTGCTCCTTCTCCTCTTCCTCCAATGCTTCCTCTGGTCATCTTTCTCTTCCCCAGGCACATCTTTGTCCCTTAAGACCACCACAATCTCCTCTAAGAATGGGAGTAAAAGCTCTCACACTGCCCCAAGCCATCCGCAATGAGCACCGGACCCTGGAGCATGGGCCCTCACAAGCCATCGTGTCCTTGCAAAAGGAGCCTGTCAACCTTCCAGGCCTCCCGGGGAGACCTGGCAGTGGGAACCTGGGAGCAGCGACAGGGTCCCCGGTGCAGCGACACCCAAGGGACGATCGTATCGTGCTCTGTCGTTTCAACAACACCTATAGCAGTATCGGATCTAGAGGCCAGGCCCTAACGGGCCTCACATACGACCCCTGACCAGCAAGCCCTGTGTCGGCAGCGCCATCCAGGAGGAAGCTCACCGACACACATGCCATGCCTGGGACCCCAAGGCGCTTCGATCACCCCCTAGGCAGATAAGGTCAGGGCTAGGTTACTCCATGGGACCTGATGCATCCCTACAGTCATCCCCAGTTCCTTGTAGGACAGGTCAGACTTCCTCCACTGGGCCATGGGGTCTCCATGCTGTCAAGCTGGCAGCAGCCAACACATGAACAGCGGTACTGGGACACTGTCCAGCCTTTCCTCTCATGCTGGATGGTGGCCGCGTCTTTACCGAAAGCCCTGTATGGGGGCAAAGAGCTGTGGGGAAGGCAGGCAGGCGGGTAGCCAGGCACAGATGTTACCACGCGCTGTGATCCCGCAGGGTCACTGGGACTTCACTTCCATATGGCCCACACGCAAATGCTAGGGATGGGGCTTTGGGGGCAGTGTGGACGCCTTGCAGCTTCAGTGTCAAGGCTCTGGGCACACACACCTGTGGGCACAGCCGGCAGCAGACTGGGACCAGTGTTCCTCCCTAGGCCCCTTTGACCCACCACCACCTGAGAAGAATACGGGGGGTGGGCTGAAAGGCTTTAGACTACCCAAAGTGCACACACAGTGGGCCACGTGCTGCCCGCTGCGGTTTGGGGCGGGGCGGGTGGAGCACAGTCGGGATTCCTGACTCCAATGTGCACAGCATCCTCCGTCGACATGCAACCGCTGAGACACTGAGAAAGGAACCCAGTTCCCCATGTTACATGAGGCCAGGAGTCGACAAAGCCTGAGGCTAATCAGGGTCACCAGCATAGGAACTGAGAGGCTCATGCTGGCACCACTTACATGCAAGGGGAACAGAGTTCTGGGACACACCTTGACATGTCCCGAGCCCAGCTGCAGCGGCAGGGGTGATCTTGTGGGGCGGGGAGAGGTGTTGCTGGCAACAAACTGTCCCCTAAGAGAGCAGCTGGCAGACTGTTCACCTGCCCATCCACACAGGGATCCCCAAACACCACACTGCTGCGGCACTCCAGGGGGACGCAAGTCACCTGAGGTCTAGGGTCCAAGCTCCTCCCTTTCCCTGGGCCTGTGGCACAGGAAGCAGAGAGGAGAGCCCCGAGGAAGAGCTGACTGGTGACAAAACATGGCACGTCTGCCTAGAGCAGAGAGTATTGCTGGACGCCTCCCTCCAGTGAATTATCTACGCCCTCTGCACACAACGTAGCCTAACAGCTTGGGTTCCTTAGCTACTCTGTGCACAAGTCCTGGGCACAACCTTGTAGCCCCTCCATATTTGCTACTGTAGGCCACCAGGGCAATTCAACACAGACACACACACACACACACACACACACACACACACACTCACTCACTCACTCACACACTCACTCTCACGTAGACACATACTAACACACACACAAGCACACTCACTTACAAATGGTCCACTGGCCACTGGGCAAGGGTTTCCTCCCCTCGGTCCCCGTCTTGACCTTGCACCAATTTCCCTTTTGCATCCTGACTTGAGCCCCCTGGCAGAGCAACAGTTGCACCCATCCCAGCGATTACCATCAGGACTCAGGAGGGAAGGGACTGCACTCCTATATTCTGGCACCTGACCGTCCCACATAAGCACCTCATCCACAGAGACCCCTGTGTCTCTGCTTGTCTCGCCGGCGGCCTACACACCCACTCCTGCACACACAGAGACACACGGCTATGCAATCGCATGAATATATGCACGCACACACTGCCGGCACCACCACGGATCTCAGGCCCAGTTTGCCACAGACGCCCACACACACTCTCAGGAAATCACGATGGGTCTCCACCCTCGCACGTACTCTCTCCATGAAATCCCACTCATAAGCCTCGCTGCTGCCCACAACCCACACCTGCCTCTTGCCCTCACACATATCCCATCCTGAGCCACTGTCTCAGGACAGGGCTCGGGGTCAAAGGGACCCCGGGTGTGGGAGGCAGCAGTAAGGTATACTGGGATCGACTGTGAGAAGCCTGCCTTCTCCTGAGTTCTCCAGGGACATGGTTCCTTAGCTCTGATCCTCACTGGAAGTGTTGCTCACTGGATTCTCTCTCACCAAGGAGACGACACCCCTCTGGGACCAAGGATCCTGGCTGAATCTCCCCAAGTCCTGGACACACTGTACCAGCACCCAATGGACCAATTTGGTCCCGCTGTGCAATCCCCTTCCTTGCCTTTCGGCTCTGGCCTATTCAACAAATACCACATAACAGGTCTGTCTCTTCCTCCTCCTCCTTCCAGACTCTGCCTGCCCAGGAAGGCAGGCCTCTGTGCACATGGCAACACCTGCCCCACACCAGTACTGGATCTCCTCTCCACACACAGAATCATCCTGTCAGCGGCTAGGACAGTCACACTCAGGTCCCGTCCTCGTCGTCCCTCCTTGGGTCCCCCATAAACACACACACACACACACACACACACACACACACACACACACACACACACACACACACACACACAGAAACAGAAGGGTTTTTAGCTTCCTGTATGTGTCCACATAAACATCGTGGCAACTCTTCAAGGCTGCCACATGTGATCACTTCCCCAATTGTCTCCGGGGCTCGTAGAAGACAGGAGACGCATCCACCATTCTCTTCCAGCGCTGCTCACGTCCTCCATTGTTTCTGCATGGGCAAACATAGAAGTTCTGTGCCTTTCACGCCCACACAGATGCAGAGCCCCTGACGCATATGGGCACATGCAGACACATTCGCGTACACGCACACACACGCACCCCCACGCAACAGACACCATGAGTGATACGGGATATTTGCAAATACATCCCAGATTGTATCACTCTTGTGCCTCACCCTTTTGTGATCCCTCTTGCTTTCTCACCCAGGGATTCATTTCCAGGCCCCAATGGCCTTGGACTAGTTCTAAGAATGGTTGTCAGGTTGCGGGAGGACATGGCGTGGTGGGGCACATGGAAGGAAGTGCAAGATTCTCACCACAGTGGCGCCTGGGGACAGGGCAGCTCCAGTCCCAAAGACTGGCAGGCAAATCCAAACTGAAGGAGCAGGGGGAAGCCCGGGATAAGGCAGACATCCACGGGGAGCATTTGTGGTGGAGAAGCATTGCTCCTCCCGAGTTGCTCTCCAAAGCCCTAGCCCACAGCACAACTGCATTTGGTTTGCAGGCATCGTCCCAATGTGTGTTTGCAGCTGAGTCCCTGCAGGTCCCTTGTCATCCTCCCACCCGCTCCCCATGCTACCTAGGTCCCAGTCTCGGCGGACCTTCCATTTCCAAGCCAATGTCTGGCCCACGTTCCCTTGCCCATACAACACACGTGTCAACACACCGCATACTGGCGTTCTCACCGACACGTGCGCACGTCAGGTCACTGTCTTCTGGTCCCTTCCTCCCTCAGGTTGTACTGCAGGGGATTGGGCCACTGGTCCTCGATGATGATCTGGTAGGGGACACAGGCCGGCGCCACATTGGGCATAGTCCACTCTCCTCTCTGGCCGGGGGCCACCCACATCCCCACTGCTGATGAAGGCCTCAGGTGCCCCACCTCGGCAATCCTGTTTGTCCCTGGACAGCTGTGCTCACACAGCCAGTTGAACAAGTGAAGCTGGTGGGGTCATGCCAGAGACTGGGAGCTCCATGTTCATAATCGCAGAACCACTGGACTGGAGTGGCACGTGATGCCCTGTAGCCTGCAGGAAGAGAGGTTTTGAGGAACTACCTGATGGCCTCTTCCCCACCCACCTCCCCCTCCCCCTCCCTCCTGCCCCTGATGCATGCTCATCAGCCCCCTGCCCTGCACCATCATGGGACCCACACCCTACCAGCAGAGCTAAGCTGATACTCCTTAATGATCACTGGGTTCCAGAAGTACTGGTTCTCCACAAAGAAAAACATCACTCTGCAGCGGTACTTGGGATGGCCCACTTCCTCCACCTGCGGTGAGCAATGGGACAGGACGGGCAAGTGTCCTCCCTCAGGGTCCTGACCTCTTTGCCTGGCTATGAGGGTGAGCACCTTTGCCTCACCCTCTCCTGCCCAAATCCCGCACCCGACGGGACGGCCCCAAGCCACAGCCTCCCCAGTCTGACCTCCAAGTCGACCAGGTAGCTGAGCACGTCTTTGTCCTGGGCAACGATCATGGCCGACAACTGGGGGTGATTCAGAATCTGTGCTGGGTCAAGGAGCTGTGCCTTCACATGCTGTGGAAACAGACACAGCCCACCCCCCCAACCCTCCCAAGCTAAGAGCAAGGGAGTATATCAGGGCATGTGCAGAAAGAGCAGGAAACACTAGCCCCCACACTCCTCAGCCTCTGCAAATGCATCAGACCCCATCGACACTGGGCTGTCCGTTGGCTTCCTGTACCTCCCACGCTGTCTGCACACAGCAGGGAGAAACTCCACTGCCTGGACTCCTCACAGTTCCTTCATATACCTGGCCTGTGTGGGTTGCCAGCAGCCCATCATAGCTTGTGATGTTGGCATGTGCTCTGACCCCTCCTCACGGCTGGGTGTCTTGGCATATTCCCGTGAAGACCAATGTTGTCACCGGCCTTCTGAATCCAGAAGGAATAACACGGCTTACAAGAAACCGACTGCACACTTACGATGCAAACATAGGGTGTGGGAGGGAGAAAGAGATCGAGAAGCAGGGACAAGGAAGGGAGAGGAGGGAAATGAAAGTAGACACAGTGACACAGCCAGTCAGGAGAGAAAGACATGGGTGGGACCCAGCCGGAGCCTGAGGACAGAGAGGGAAGCAGCGGTGGATATAGCAGGAGAGAATCGTGTGTGTGTGTGTGTGTGTGTGTGTGTGTGTGTGTGTGTGTGTCTGGGAGGCAGATTGTAACCCGCTTGGTGTCGGTCTGAGTCGTCCCACTGTCTGGAACAGGGGGGTGGCATGGTTCCACTAAAGGCCATGAGTGTGTGTCTGAAATGCTCTCTTTTGACGGAACTGCTAGAAAACGTGCACAGCCTGTGAATGTGAAGGTGGGTGTGCGGCCTCTGTAACTCTCCCATTTGGCATCGAAACGTTTCCTTGCCTTATCTGCTCTGAGTGAAGGCTGCTTTGTGCTACCCTAGCTCTGGTAGCATGGGAACACATGCCTCACGTCCAAAATTATGTTTGAGAGCAGCCTGCAGGCCAACGCTGGCGGAGACCTAGAGGAAGCAGGTCCAAGTCCCCAAGTCCCCCCATCCCCAACAAGCGCCCCTGTCCAAGGCCTTACATTGGATCCCAGAACACACCAACCCAGGGCCAGGGACCACTGCCCAGCTCTCCTCCTTGGGGGCCATCGTCCCAAGGCACCTTGCTCTGAGGGCCCAGCCCTCCTGCACAACAGCCCCCGCCATCACCCACCAGAACAAGGAAGTATACAGCCTGGGCCCAGAAGCCAGGGATGTGCTTGATGATGGCCCTTCTGTGATCCAGGTAAGAAATGTGCCTCCGAAGAATCCTGTGCTTCAGCCGCCATAAGGCCCTGGAATCTTGGGCATTCCCAGCGCTGATCTCCAGCTGAAGACGCTCCAGAACTGCCAGCGGGTCCTGGGCTGAGGCAGGACGCAGCACTGGCTCTTGCTGCTGCAGCTCCTGTGAGAGCTGGGGCCTCCACCTCTGCATCTGCCTCAGGCTTCTCCTCTTGCTCCGGAATCTCCTCCAGCTGCTGTCTCTCCTCCTCTACCTCCTCCTGCTCACGCATGTCCTCTGCTTCTGGCTTGGCTTCCTCAGAATTCTCCTCTCCAGTCACCTCTTCCTCGGTCGCCTCCCCGTCCTCTTCCTCCACCCCGATCACCACCTCAGCCGCCACCATTCCTTCATCCAATATCACCACCAATTCCTCCGCTGCGCTTGCCACCTGTATCTCACACCCGGTGTGGGTTTCTTGCACAGGATGGGCGCTTGCCACCCCTGAACCTGGGGACTGCGGGCAGCCCACGCCCTCCAGCGCCCCTGCATTCCCGCGGGCCAGGGACTCTCGACATTTCTCATCCAGGACGATCAGGGACCAGGGTCGACCGGAATCACCGCTTTTTCCGGACCGCGACACGCTGACCATGACGCTCGGCACCGGCCCCAGTGTAGCTAGGGCAGCCTCAGGACAAGGACAGGGAAATGGCAGCAGGTGGACGGTGCCTTGGCCGCAAGGCCTTGAGCTCCCTGCTGCCTACCGCCACAGCCCGCCCAAGTTGGGTGCAGACACACAGGCTCTGGGATTTCACGACTCCGCATTGGCTGTGGCTGCTGTGGAGGAGAGGCTGAGACAGAGGCAGTGAAGAGTGTGTGCATGCGGCCTGGGGGCGAAGTGGTTCCAGGGCAGGTCAGGCCCGCTGGCCAGGTTGGTGGAGCAATCAGTTGCAAGACAGCAAGACAGGGTGTTGGCCGCCAGCTAACGCGCGCCAGCGGCCGGTCCGGGCTCTGGAGCAAGGGCTCAGCCGCCAGCCTGGACCCCGTTTGGCCGCATGTCCTCTTCAGTGCTGTCACCTTCCAGGCCTGACTCGCGAAGTCCCGTGTCACACAGTCTGTGTTCGCTTGTACACCCTTTCCCCAGAGGCCTCACTCCGGGCAGCAGAGCATTCAGCACAGGAATGTCCACAGCGTGATCCACTGCCTGCTCCACCCCTTTGCCCCTTTTTCATGAAGCTGGGGCAAGCCTGGAGAAGTCCTTAGGTGTCGCGCCTACCGGGGCCACATGGCCGTCTGCACGGTTTCTCCTCCTTGGCCATCAGCCTGAGGGCAGCGGTAAGGTGGGTGCCCACCCAGAACCAGTGACACCCACTCTAGACCCACCCCACCGCCGTGTCCTTGCAAGAAAGCAGCTCAGTAGAACTCACTGCACTGCAATTCAGAGCAAACAACAACCCCCACAGCCCCATCTGCCACTGTTGCCCTACTGATCTCCGTACAGAGCATCAGGGAGATGGGGTAGTGGGATTTAGCAGTTTCCTCCGGTCCGGAAATCTAACCTTCCACTAAAAGGAGGACGACTCCAAGCAGGGCGCTTAGGGGCCCTTCACCAAGAATTACAAACTTGTCTGTGTCTGTCTCTGAGAAAGCCCCATGCCTGTTGTCACTAGTACACATGAAAGTAGACGAGTTCCCTCCACATTTCCCAGGTGCCAACGAGAATTCTGAAGAAGCGTGCACGCAGACACAGAATGTCCACTGAAAGAGACACACAGGGAGATAGAGATATAGAGGGAGAGAGAGAGACACATGCAAGCAGATGAAGGAAGGACGAGTGGACGGGAAGACCGGCCTGGAGAGGGAGAGTCACAGGGAGATTGGCGGGAGAGACAGGGAGGAGTAGCAAGACAAGAAGAGACAGAGGGGCACCTATTACAAGGAAGACAGGCGGAGACAGGGGGAGGCATTAGTGAGGGAGAGGAGGGATACAAAGACAAAGAGACCTGGAAGGGTAGTGGGAGGGAGGGGCAGGAAGAAGACAAGGGAGGGGGAGGCAAGGGGAGGGTAAGAGGAAGGACTGCAGGGGCAGCTGAGGCAGAGACAGGTGGGCTGACTCTGACGACAGGGCAACTGCAGTGTGCAGTTTCACCTGGTGAAGTTCACCTGTGTAATTTCCACAGAAACGAATGCTGTACAGTGGTCAGTCCTCAGCACAAATGGCACCGTTCTCACCTGGATCTTAAGGGCAGTCTGGAACGATCCCTGAACTAGAAGGAAGCTGCAGTGAGGTCACTCTGGGTGAGGAAGAGGGCACCGCAGGGAAGAAAGCAAGGACCCGATCCCCACAGGGCTGCTGGAAGCCCTGTACTTACCAGGAGCAGACAGGAAATGGGATTGCCGGAAAGAGACCGCAGAGACCTAGGGACAGCACGTGCGGGAAGAAATCACGTCCCCAAGCTCAGCAAATTCAAGCAAAAGCAGAGGCTGCACATCCATGGAAGTCAATGCTTTCCGAGTGGAACCAATGAGGTTCTCACAGATGCCCAGGATATGTGCTCCACTCTGAGGCCCGTCACCTCTGGCAAGCTTCTCATCCAAAGTGACTCATCACAGAGAAAGGGTGCACCGTGAGCAAAAGAGCCAAGGTCTCCTTCGCATCCCCGGACGCAGACAGGTGATCCGCCCAGTAATCTCAAGCCAACGTATGGTGATAAAGTTTACATTCCACAACAGTGATGGAGGAAACTCGCACCCGAGGGGAGGACAATGAGTGAGAACCGCATCCCAGGCTGTAAGGTAAGGACAGACGTCAAGCTGTATTGACAAGTCACGAGACCGTGACTCAAATGTCTGTACAGACACAGAGTGTCTGCACAAGCATGAGGGCTGGATAGTTGGAAGCAGGTAGCTCGATTTCTAAGTCTGGGCTGCCCATATGATATGAAAGGCTAACACGTGCAAGCAGAGCTATGCCCATGTGATGCGGATCAGCTTCCTGAGGCGGTACTTTGTACCCTGTGGATGACCTGGGAGACCCATGCAGGCGGGCTCCTTGTGCACCTCTGCCACCGGGCACATATGTGGGAAACGTAGGGTCAAAGGGTTCCCCGTCGGACTTAGTGTGGCTCACCCTTCAGCGGGTGCATTGATCATCAGTGCAGAGAGCACTGGGCTCCCTGAAAGAGGCCAACCCCTGACAGAAACACAGTGGTGGTGACCCCTGCTTGATGGACTCCTGAGGAGATTAAAAGGAGTTAAAGGCATGCAGTCCACCAGAGAGTAGAGAGGTGTTAAGCAGGGGAGGGTGCGATGAGGAGGTGTCGGGCCTAGGGTGTGAAGAGGCAATCATGCCATGTGCATGAGTTCTGGAGATCTAACTTGCACAGGGCAGCCATAAGGAACGCTTCACCGCATCGTCAGGGTTCTCAGAGCTAAGTGCTCTCACCACAAATATAGACGGTTTGCTGAGAAATGTCCCGGTGAAGGTGGCTGGACGGAGCGCTTGCACGTGAAGGATACGGGCACCTCCGTGACTGTCCGTTGTGTACCTCAATAACGCACTAGTCTTGGTGGACTAAGCTGAGCTCAGTACCCTGCAGTCAAAGGTGTCTGCATGGTTCCCGCAAACATGAATCAGACTCCCAGGTAGGAAGTAATGGACAAATGAGAGACCAGAACACACAGGAGGCACACGGAAACGAGACACACGCGGGAAGGGGGAAGTCTCTCCTAGCCAGGAACATGCCACATGGCAAAAGAGTAAGTGGGAAAACGTTGCTAGACCGCTTTTCACACTTTAACCCTGCATCTGCAACATGCAAGCCAGTGACATTTGAGCCCTAGGGTCCAAAGCATTTGAAAACAGAAGGACGGAAAATAGAGGTGCGACTTAATGCTCACAGCAAGGCAGCTGCATTTGGGGACATTAACTGGCTGGCAGTGAGTGCATGGCCAATCCTCTGACGAAGGTCCTAAGGGCACAGAAGGATTTCTGGCTCCGGGAACATATAAGAGAACACGCAGAAGCCCCTCCACCTGACAGCAGGACAGCAATTGGATCTGTCAGTGGAAGAAAGGGGTTGAATTCAGAGGGAAACACACTCAAGCGCAGAAGCATACACCAAAGACAAGACAGGCCAGCAGAGCCGCAGCTGACACAACACGCAGGTGTGCAGAGACAAAGGAGGTTACACGGGTACAGCTGTGCCCACTTAGACCAGGCAAGGAGGCATCACCAGAGAGGCGTTGGCACAGGCAAAGCCAGGAAAGGACACAGACACGCCAGGGCTCACTCAGGGAGACAGAGGAGCAGAGGCAATGCAAGACATTTCCTGTACGCAGAGAACAACTGGATGATGCCGACAGGCCAATGAGGGACACATGTGGTCCAGAGACATGGAAGTCAGAAGGCTCCTGAATTGCCGAGGGTGTCCCCTGTCGAGGGACAGCACTCTGGAGCCCACACACGCTGGTGTTGTGGTGGAAGAGGCCTCTAGGCAGCACATACAGTTGTGCAGGGGATTTAGCCGCTCCTGGACCCTGGGGCTCCCCAGGGAGTGCAGGGGCTACGGGAGGACACCCGGGGCTGCAGGGTGTGCAGCATGAGGGCTGTAATCCCTCAGACACAGAGCACCCAGGCCTCTGATCATGGACCCTGGACACAAGTGTCCACACTTGAGGGTTTGGCTCTGGGGGCCGTGAGGACATTCCACACCCACACCTTGCCCGTACCTTCTCTTTGGGACAGGCCGGGCGGAAAAATCACCCTGGCCCCTCAGCAGGTATTGGCGCGATATATGAACATGTGGGGGACCCTGTGTTCCCCTGTCCCGTAAAGTGTTCCTGCCTGGCAAGACCTATCAAGTAACGGCCTGCTTGTGCAGAAAGATGCCCCAAAGTGCCCAGCCTCATGACCACTGAGACCGTATTCCCACTGCAGAATCATTGGCCATACTTTCTTTGGATGTTCACACCCAAAGACACGGGCCAGCACAGGGAGCTTTTCCAGGGTACCCCGACGTTTACACATTAAGCAGCTGTGTAAGACAGCTGCTTCTCCAGCCAGTGTGCAGACAGCAGCGAGAGAAAGACCTGCCTTCCCTTCTAGAGAGTGTGACAGGCTCAGCCCTGGAAGAGTTATGGCTTGGGCGTACAGATCCCCAACTCCGCAGCATGCTGACACCCCACTGACCATGTTGTCTGCATAGTGGTAAGGGCAAGAAGCCTCCATGCATTGGGACTGCCAACACCTTCTCTGGAATAGAGCCACTGCAGAGAAGACCCTTCTACTGCAGAGCTGTGCAGTGGGGATCCTGGGGGGCTTGGGCAACTTGGGAGACAGGAAGATTAATGTGGGAATGTCAGTCTCAGGCACGCTGTAATGCGGGCCGTGTAACTTGGGGATAGAGAAGAGCCTGCGATGGACAGGGCTGAACTCTGTCTATTGCAATGCTAGCACGGTGGAGCTTTTGCCGCATCCCTCTTCTCACAAGTCTCACATGGCGTGTTGGACACACGGCATAAGCCTGTGGACCCAGAGGAAGAACAGCATCCGACTCATCACGGCTGATGATGAGAGGGCAGCGCGCACACGGGAGAGGATGGCGTGTCCGTGGCCATTAAGAGCCCCACCTCCCCGCGACCCTCCCCTCTGTTGGCTTGCAATCTGGGCCACCCATTTGTAACCTGAGGTCATTTCAGAAACAGCGAAGTTCACACAAGGGCATCAGTACTAGGACACCTTCAGGAGTCTTGTAGGTGTGAGTGTGTGATCAAATTTGTTGATCAAAAAAATGGGTGTTTTGTTTTGTTCACAATTTTATTTTCAACATTCATTCTCAAATTTGTTATGCTTTAATATATGATTTTTAAAAAGCTCCTTCAAAATATGATTTGGTTTTCAATGTTGCAACACCTCTTAAATTTTCATTTATGGAAAATTGGGATAAGAAGTTTGTAGTCAATATTTGAAAGCTTCTCAAATTCATTCCATCTGACAATATTGCCCAAATTGCTGATATTTTATTTGATTTTAAAATGTCTCAACTTATCTTTTTAAAATTTATTTATTTTGAAAGAGAGAGAGATAAAGAGACATCGAGACAGAGAAAGAGACAGAGAGGGACAGTTCAGAGGAGGGGCACAGAGGTGGTGAGATAAAATCTCAATCGTGAATTAGTAATCCAAAAGCTCTGAAGAAACAAAGTCCAGGACCAGATCAATTCTTCTATAAACTTGAAGAAGAGTTACTCCCTGTTCTTCTCAAAGGAATTACAACTTCATTCTATGAGACCAGCATTAACTTGATATCAAAATCTGAAAACTAGTCCACTAAGAAAAAAAGGACAAGCCCATATGTTTAATGAACATAGACGCAAATATCCTCAAGAAAATACTTGCACTGACTCTAATAATACTTTATTAAAAAAGTATTCACCACAATTGAGGGAGATTTTTTCCTGGTTTGCAAGTATAGTCCAATATTCACAAATCAATTAACACGTTACAGTACACCAATGAGATAAAGGAGAAGAGCCACATTATCATTTCAACAGATGCAGGAAAAGCATTTGAAGAAGGACAACATCCATTCATGATAAACACCCTCGGCAAATTAGGTTTAGAGGAAAAATACCTCAACATAATAAAGGTCATCTATGAAAAACTCATAGCTAAAATCTTTTTGAATGGGGAAAACCTGAAAGCTTTTCCCATAAGCTTAGGAACAAGACAAGGATGTCCACTCCCACCACGTTTTTATTCAAAACAGTACTAGAATTCCTAGCCACAGCAATTAGACACTAAAAAGAAGTAAAAGGCAATGGAATCAATAAAGAAGAAGAAAAATGTTCTCGATTTATAGAGGACATGATACTCTACTGTAGAAAACCTGAAAGATTCCACGGACAAAAGTGTGAGAACTGAAGAACGAATTCAGTAAAGTCATAGGGTACAATCAACATACAGAAATCTCTTGCATTTGTATACACTAATAATGAAGCCGCAGAAAGACAGATTAAGAAAACAATCCCATTTATAATTGGATCAAAAAAATAAGATATCTACGGGTAAACTCATACATAGAGGTGAATAAACTATAGTCTGAAATCTATTAAATAAGGTTGAAAGAAACTGAGGTCAACACCAAGAAATGGATAATTCCATGCTCATGGATTGAAAGGGCAAGTAATGTTAAAATGTCTATGTTACCAAAGCGATCTACATATTAAATGTAACACCGATGAAAACACCAACGGCATTTCTCACAGAACTAGAACAAACAGTCCTAAACGTTATATGGGACCACCAAAGAACCTGAAGAGCAAAGCAATCTTAAGCAAGCAAACAAACAAACAAACAAACAAACAAACAAACAAACAAGCAAACAAACAGACAGACAAACAAAGAAACACTGGAGGCATCACAAACTCGAGATATCAAGTTATACTGCAAAGCTGTAGTTATCAAAACTGCATGGTACTGGCACAAATTGGAAGGTAGACCAATGGAACAGAACAGAATACCTAGAAATAAACCCACAAGTATCTGGTCTATTCATCTTTGACAGAGCAAGAAAGCATATAAAATGGGAAAAAGGTATTTTCTTTAGCAAATGGTGTTGGAAAACTGAACAGAAAGGTGGAAAAGAACGAAACTGGACCACTTTCTTACAAAACACATGAAAATAAGTCCAAAATGGATTAGAGATAAAAATCCTAGAAGAGAACACAGGCAGTAATTTTTTGACATTAGCCAAAGAAACGTTTTCTAGGTATATCTCCTGAGACAAAAGCAAAAATACAAAAACAAAAGCAAAATAAACTATTGGGATTGCATCCAAATAAAAAGCTTCTGCACAGCTAAGGAAAAACTCCACAAAAGTGAAGGGCAACCTACAGAATGGGAGAAGCTATTTGCAAATGACATATCCAGTAATGGATTAGTATCCTCTATATAAAGAACTTAGAAAACTCAATACTGAAAAACGAAATTATCCAATTACAAAATGGGCAGAAGACCTTAACAGACACTCCTCCATGAAGACATCCAGATGGCCAACAGACACGTGAAAAGATGTTTATCATCACTTACCATCAGGAAATTGCAAGTCAAAAGGACAATGAGATACCACCTCACACTCTTTGGAATAGCTAAAATCAGCAACACAATGAACAACAGGTGTTGAGGAGGATATGGAAAAAGAACTTTTGCACTGTTGATGGGAATGCAAACTGGTGCAGTCACTGTGGAAAACATAGTGGGTTCCTCAGAACGTGAAAACTACAACTGCAGCAATCACACTACTGTGTATTTACCCAAAGATTCCAGAAACGATAATTCAAAGAGAGACAAGAAACCTGATAATTTTGGCAGCATTATGGGAGCCACGTGTCCATCAAATGATGAATGGATACAGATTTGGTATGTATATATGATGTGGTATATAATGTGGTATGATACACACATAATTATATGATGTGGTATCTTATGTATAATACCCACACACAGGGGAATAGTACTCAGCCACGTAAAATAATGAAATCTTGCCATCTGCAACAACATGAATGGAGCTAGGGAATATAATGCTAGGCAAAATAAGTCGGTCAGAGACAGACAGATACCATATGACTTCATTCATATGTGAAATTTAAGAAACTAAACAAATGATCAAATGTTGGGGAAACAGAGTAATAGACAAATCAAGAAACATACACTTAATTATAGATAACAACATGCTGGTTACCAGTGTGTGTGTGGGGGGGGGTTCAGATGTAGTGTGAAATATGTGATGGGGATTAAGGAGTGCACTTGTTGCCATGAGTACTGGGTATTGTAAGGAATTGCTGAATCATTATATTGTACATCTGAAACTAATATAACACTATATGTGAAAAAAAAATAGGGGCATCCTGGTGGCTCAGTTGGTTGCCCATCCAACTTTGGCTCAGGTCATGATCTCGCAGTTCATGGATTCAAGCCCTACATTGGGCTCACTGCTGTAGCATCATGCCCACTTCAGATATGCTATTCCTCTCTCTCTGACCCTGCTTGCATTCTCTCAGAAAGAAATAAGATATTGTTTCAAAACCATAAAATATTTAAAAATAAATTCAATTTATAAGAAAAAGAAAAAAAAAACACTTTAGACCACCTAATTAAATTACTGGATTTTCTGATATTTTAGGTATCAGGAAATTCATTTGTTTGCACATGTGTTATTATATCATTTTAGGTATTCTCTGTCCCGTCCTGTTTGAATAATAATAATAATAATAATAATAATAATAATAATAATAATAGCAGTAATAATAGGATTCTATATAAGGGGTGTTTGCTATGTTTCAGATCTTGTTCTAAACTCTTTAGATGATCATTATATTCATCTCTTGGTCTTACATATATGAGAACTAAAACACAAAAGCATTAAAAAATTCTGTGCCGATGATCATACACCTAGTACTGGTGAGACAGGATGTCAACTTGGGTGAGTTGGCACTAGAGGACACTATTTCATGCCACCTCTCAGTTCCATCACATGCCACCTGTGTTGACCTTGCGAGCAGACAAGTTCCTTAACCTGTGAACTTCTTCACTTTGCTGATGTGTAAAAGGAGGTTAATAGTAACCCCTCCCTCATAGGGCCCTAAGGAGAACGACATGAAGTACTTGTGAAATGTTCAGAACCTCACCGGTATGAGTAAGAACTAAGTAAGTGTTGGCAGAAACCTCTCAGCCAGGCTAGCTGGTCCCCAAGTCTTACTCATTTGCTCCAGTGTTAGAGTTATGGGGTTATGCTAGTTTTTCAAAGAAATGACTTGCATCGCTTTCATTCTCTTGCTTCTTTTTCTTAAACCAGTTTTAGTCAGTTACATTGTGTCCAAAACATTCATTGTCTGTTTTATTGGCATATGTACATAGGAGTTTTTAATAACCAAAAGCTCTATAATGTTACCATGTTTTACTTTAATAATTTGGTTTCCTTGAATTTTCTGTTTACAAGAAAAAAAGTTTAATTTTAGTGACTTGGTAACTTGGTTAACTTTTTAATTTCTTGGTTAAATACAAAAGTTTTTGTATTTAAGGAAAACACCTAACACTTTCAAGTTGCCCTTGTACAGCTTTGATCATATCTGACAATTACTTTTTGGTGCTATTCCTAATCAACCTGCTTTTTTGGGTGTTGTCCCAATCACATTGTTCAGTGAGCTCCTTTCTGGGTCACATTTGTTCCCTCTCCAATTGCTCTCTCAGGCTACTCTCACCTCAGGGGCTTCTCTTCTAAGACTGAAATTCTCTTGACTTCGTTTATCTCCTTCCAACAAGTGTCAATTATACATAACTGCGATGAAGGAAGGGAGATCAGATTTTTCATGAGTCCTCCTGATGATATTACATGATCCAGGCTCACAAGGTAACAATTTAGCATTCTCCCATACATACAAGAAATAATTAGAAATATGGTCAGAGAATTGGCGCCATTTGCCATAACAGAAGTAAAAGGAGGAGGAGGTGGAAGGAGGGAAGGCAGGAAGGCAGGAACCCAGGAAGGCAGGAGGGCACGAAGGAAGGAAGGAAGGAAGGAAGGAAGGAAGGAAGGAAGGAAGGAAGGAAGGAAGGAAGGAAGGAAGGAAGGAAGGAAGGAAGGAAGGAAGGATGAAGGAACGAAGGAACGAAGGGGGGAAAGAAGGAAGGAGGGAACTTAACAAGAAACATGAAAGAAGTATATAAATAAGCCTTTCAGAAAACTTTAAACTCATCTGAGAGATATTTTTTTAAAAAAAGCTTAAATATAAACATTCCCTCTGTTGGAATAGGAAAAGTTATTATTGTAAGAATGCCAACTAAATTACTATGGAAGTTTGTTGCAAGCCCAATAAAATATGGATTTTTAAAATCAGATCAGCTGGTTCTAAGATTTTTGTATAAATACCAAAATTCAAGCTGATTCAGAAAAATTTTTCTGAAAAGGAAGCATATGTATTAGGTGAGTTCTACCAGATAAAAAATTATGTTATAAAGCAAATGTGGTTCAGCTGAATGAATGAATCATCATAGAGAATCCAGAAGTAGGTTCAAAGCATATGCAAATTTAGTATATAACTAAGTGAAACTTTCAAAGCTAATGCATTGTTCGAATGATAGTAACAATGATACTATTCATGAAGTCAATACTTTTCGTATAAATGTCTTAATTTGCATTATGTCATATTATTATATGCTATAATATTGTTACCAATGTTATATGTTTTCTTATAAAAATGCATCTATAAAATCCTAGGAGAAAACAAGAAAGTTATTTTTCTATTCTCTATTGGGAAAAGCCTTCTTAATATTTACTGAGCGTTTGTTTCTAAGAAATTTTAAGCACTTACGTATTTATTTATTTAATTATTGAATTTCCACACTGTGATAATGCCCATTTCACAAAAGAGAAAGCAAAGAACAAAAAAGGTAAGGGGACTTTATTTGTTTCCCTATAGCTCAAGATGGAAGTACATAGTCAGATAGTTTTACTCTAGAGCGTGTGTTCTCAAACGTGATGATAACAACTGACAAACACCAGAGAGAGCAGAAACAATGGTGGAACCCAGTGGAAGGCCATGGGCTCAAACCCCTCCCTGGCCTTAAAAGGTCGGCAGTATCTGCCTGCACTTGTCCACAGGTGGGTCATTGTTAGCATAGGCATAAAAATGTCTTGGCATCATTACTTAACCTGTGAACAAGTGGCAGTATGGCCTTGGTTGCAGACAAGGAAATTTTGCCTACCACCAGGGAGCGATGTGTGAGAGGCAGTCTTATAAACTGGGAAATTAGTTATGCTGTACCTGGCAGCACCTTAATCTGGAAATACAAAATTCCATTATAAACAACCTATGCGTTTCCCCCTAAGAGTAAAAAAAAAAAAAAAAAGAAAAAGAAAAAAAAGAAACAAAAAAGCCCAGGAGGCAAGCTTACCCCATACGTGCAAGGAGGATGGTTTCCCACATGTTGTTTAAGAAGTGTCTTTTACGTGGATCAAAGGAAAATATAACTTTCTTAGGCAAGATTTAAGTGTCAAAGCATTCATTTTTGCCAACGCATCAACACAGTCATCTGCAGAATCACTTTAAATCTTATCTCACTGCCTTCCCCAGTTTTATTACAAATGGAGAAGATATTTTTTTATGTAAGTCAATCTATGAAGTCCTAGGAGAAAATATGGGGGAATTATTCTTATAATCCAGAATGACAATGATCTTTCTAAAATAGGGGTGGACATTAAGCTCAGATGTAACGATAGTAGAGAAGGATCATTTTTATTATATTGAACATATATTTTTTAATTTTGTAAAGAAAAAATAAAGACAAAAAAAACAGGAAAAGAAAAAAAAAAGTGAGTTGCCTGGGTGGCTTGGTAGGTTAAGCCTCCAAATTCGACTCAGGACACGATCTCTTGGTTTGTGGGTTTGAGCCCTGCATCTAGCTCTTTGCTGAAAGCTCAGAGTCGGGAGTCTGTTTCAGATTCTGTGTCTCCCTCTCTCTCTTCTCCTTCCCTGCTCTCTCTCTCTCTCTCTCACAAAATAAATAAACATTAAGTTAAAAAAATAAAAAAAATTAAAAAAAAGGCAAATGAAAATTAGTGGAAATATTTGCCCCACCAATAGAAACACAGAAGACAAATTCCCATAATGCTTATATTGCTTTTTTTTTTTAAGCCACAGTGTAAAACAAAACAAATATCCAATAGAAGGAATAGAGGAAAGAAAAAGGAAGTTCACCAGAAAACAAGCATAAATGACTTTTAAAAACTGTAAAGACGTACCACCACAATTTTGGAAAGCAATTGCAAATAAAAATGAAATACTACTACTCTTCTATTGGACAAAAACATTGGTAATGCCCACTATAGATAAGGGAAGAGGAAAGAGGCATTTCAGAAATGTAATTGGCGAACTGGTACCTCTTCTTTGGAAGACAGTTTAACATGATAATGGTAAAAATAACACTAATAACATTTATTGAGTATTTGGCATGTTGGACAGACACTGATCTATTTCACATAGTTCAATTTAATTATTCCTCATAACAACAAAATGAAGTGCTTTCTATTACTACCCCTCTGAGAAATCAGAGGCACAAGAAGTTTAAGACATGTGCTGTGAATGGAGTAGCTGAATTCAAACTCAGTATTAAAAATTCAGTTTACAATACCAAACTTGACAATATCCATAAAAACTCAACATATTTATACCTGTTATCTGTACACCTTCATGAGGGTTAGGTTTTTCCCCACCACACAGAACAAGGAAGAACTATGGTTTTAACAGGGTAAAAGTGGATTTCTCTCCCAAATCAATGAACTTTGGAGGTATACAGTTCAAGTCTGATTCGGCAGCTGTATTCTATGAAGTGCATAGAAATCTATTTCCTACCAGCTCTTGCTGGAAGAATCTCAGTTCATTTTCCATCCAAACGGTTTGGCCCTAGAGTTCAGGATCCAAGGCAGCATGTGAATGACATCAAAGAAAAAATAAAGGACACAAGACACACAGGTGTCTCAACTTTCTCAGAAGCTGCCACATGACACTTCCTCTTATATTGTTTTGGCTGTAAGGGAAGCTGGGGTATGTAGTCCTAATTCTGAGTGCCCGTCGGCACAGCTCAGCGCTGGTAATAACCTGCAAGGGAAGGAGGTGGAGGAATGGATGTGGAAGAGGTTCTTTCTGTCCTACTGATACCACAATTCCAGTTCTAAAAATTTCCCAAGATTTTTACATTACAAATCTTCCTTGATTTAGGATGGAGTCACCACTAGATAAAACCAGTGTGAGTGGAAACTATTCTAACCCAAAAATGCATGTAACACACGTAAAGTGCTGAATATCATAGTTTAGTCTAGCCTGTATTATGTGTGTTCAGAATAGTTGCATGAGCTGAAATTATGAGACCTCATCTAACACACAGCCTATGTTCCATTAAAGTTTAACTGTCTCATGTATTTCAGTGAATACTGTGTTGAAAGCATAAACACAACGGTTGTGTGAGTACAGAATGGCTGTAAGCATATAGATTGTTCACCACCATGATCATGTGGTGGACTGGATGTGGCTGGATGCTCTGCCAGGCATCACAGGAGAGGGTCGTATCACCTCTCATTAGCACTGGGAGAGGTCAAAAAGTTAAATTTGAAATACAATTTATCTTCGAAAACGTTTAATGTTTATTCAAGTTTGGAGAGAAAGAGAGACAGAAAGAGTGCGAGCATGGAAGGGGCTGAGAGAGAGACACACACACACACAGAATCTCAAGTCAGCCCCAGGATGCAAGTTGTCAGCATAGCCTGAGGCAGGCTTGAACTCACGAGCCATGAGATCTTGACATGAACTAAAGTCAGATGCTTACACCACTGAGCCAGCCAGGTGCTCTTCAAAGTACAATTTGTTAACAATGCTATCATTTTCACACCATTGTAAGGTCCAATAACTATAAGTCAAACAATATTAAGCCAGGGACTGCTAATCCTCCATTCATGCTTGAAGATATATTTTTGATCATCCTAGGCCTGCCAGTAAGCTAACCTCCATGGACTGCATCGTTGAGGCTTTCTTGCCATCTGGCTTCCATCCATAGTTGGCAGGTATACTAACAGGTAGCCAGAGAGCAAAAGAAAAGCAGTCATTATATGTACTCTGAACTCTGGAATTTTGGCAGTGGCTTATTCCTCAGTCTATGGCCACATCTCCTGTTAGGTGGCTTCTCTCCCAGCCGTGGGCTCATTGGCTTCTAGTAACACTTGTCCTTTCCTTGTCCCTTGGTGCCTGGGAGAGGTGAAGTCTTCTCTTGCTAGTCCCCAAGGACTCAACTACTTAGTTTGGAGGCCGTTTATCTCACCAGCACCTGTGTTCCTAGTTCCTCCATTAAACTCTTTCCAGGTAAGGTTTTCGAGGCACCACCCACACTCTGCTGGACTCTGGCAGGTAAACATATGTACAAGGACTTTCACGGCAGCATTGTTTTCTATAGTCGTAGACTACAAACAAATTAAATACACATAAACAGGGGACAGATTAAATACCTCGAATGCAGCCAGGGTAGGAAATACAATGAAGTCTATTTAAAAAATAATGTCCCATTGGACCAGACACTTTAATTTTTAACAGGGCAAATCTCATGTCATACCTTTTCACAATCACAAAAATCATGTTTCTATAAAATGGAGAAGTGTAGATAATATCTTGGTACCAGCTATGCATATATATATATATATATATGTATGTATGCAAAGTACATACCTTGAGATTCAGGAAAAAAAAACCTACAAACTGTTAAAAGTGGTCTCCTCTGGGGAAGAATAATGGAGGCCTAGCGAAGACATAGATTTAGTTTCATTGAATAACTCGTTTTGCTACTATATGAATTTTTACAATGTGTATATTACCTTTAAAAAGCTCGTTAAAGGAAAAAAAAAGTTTTCCTTGGGATATATATAGGGAAGTTTATGAACATGACAATAACTCTCCTCTGATATTTCAATATTGCAGTTTGGATCCCAACTTCCTCCCCTCCCTACTCTGCCCACCCTTTATCCTCTCCCTCCATACAGGGTCACTAAAACCTCTTTTCTCATACAGGACAGCACTTCCGGGACTACTGTGGTCCTTACTGTGTGTTCCCCATGTTGTCACGGCTCTCACAGCACTTGAGTTTCATCATGATCCAGAATCATCTTACATCATATAGTTCTTAAGGTTAAGCTTACAAAGCTTGGCCTGTTAGGAAATTAAATTACCTTTCATATTTCTTCAAAAAAATCTTACTCTCTCAGCTTACAACTCTTAGAATATGGTAAATTCTCCCACGATTGGCTAAAGGACACTCCAGTTGAAATCAAATGCTCTAGTGTTACTCTGGGGTGAATTCATAGGAACAAAAGTCTTTATTGAGCCCTTTGTCTTCAGACCCATTCATTCCTTTATTTCTCAATTGAGCATCAATTTATTGAGTGTCTATTTTATTCCCAAACTGTAGGAGGTGCTAGAACTTCATGAATGGATAGTCCTGGTCCACAGAAATATTTAGTCCTATTGGAGACATGAAAATGTAAGATGTGTTGGGGCACCTGGGTGACTCAGTTGGTTAAGGGGCTGACTTCAGCTTGGGCCATTATCTCACAGCTTGTGAGTTCAAGATCCATGTAGGACTCTGTGCTGACAGCTGAGAGCTGGAGGCTGCTTTGGTCTACACCTCCTTGTCTCTCTGCCTCTCACCCACAGATGCTCTGTCTCTCTCTCCTCCAAAAATAAAAATACATGAATAAAAAATAAACATTAGGAAAAAAAATTAAGTGTAAGAGGTGTCAATTGAAGTGTGTATAGAGATTAGAGTCGGGGCATAGAAAGAGAGTGTTGGACCAGGATAAGTAACTAGAGCAACTTTCTAAGAGTATTAGAGACGGTGGGTAGTAATAAAAGGTGAGTAGGGGTGCCCTAGAGGGACTCGTGAAAGGGACGTCATGTAACACATTGGAAACAACATAAATTGAAGCCGGAAAGCAGGACACTTGAAGTAATGTATGACCTTTGATAGAAGAATAAAATGGTGAGTTAAGATGTCAGATGACATCATCAGTGTCGTCATCAGGCTGGAAAGAATCAAAAGGGAAGGGGAAAGGGATCAATTAAGAGTGTCTACTAAAACACCAGACACATTAAAGATGCTCAACATCACTAACCAGAGAAACCTGAATCAAAACCACAATGACACATCAATTCACACCCGACAGAATGCCTAGTATCAGCAAGACAAGAAATAACAAGTATTGGTGAGAAGGTAAGAGAAAAAGTAACACGAATGCACTCTTGGTGGGAATGTAAATAGGTGCAGCCACTCTAGGAAACAGAATGCAGGTTCGTCAAGAAATTAACTCAGAAGTACTATATCATCCAATAATTCCACTACTGGGTATTTACCTAAAGAAAACATAAACCCCAATTTGAAAAGAGGCATGGACCTCTGTGTTTATTAAAGCATTATTTATGATAGCCCGGCTATGGAAGCAGCCCAAGAGTCTGTCAACAGATGAATACATAAAGAAATGTAGTGTCCATATAATGGAATATAATTTAATTGTAAAAAAAAAAAAGGAATAAAACCCTGCCGTTTGCAACAACATGTGTAAACCTAGAGGGTATTATGCTACATGGGATTATTCCGATAAAAGGAAATACCATATAATTTCACTTTTATGTAGAAGCTAAAAAACAAAAGAGAAAAAGAAAAGACAGATTCTTCAATATAGAGAACAAACTTCTGGTTACAATAAGAGAGGGGGTGGGGTGTGTGAGATAGGGAAAGGTGACTAAGAGTTACAAACTTCCTGTCATAGAATGCATAACTTACAGAGATGAAAAGTACAGCGCAGGAAATATAGTTGACATTACAACAACACGATATGGTGAAAAATGATGATTACACTTACCACGGAGAGCACTATGAATAATGTATAGAATTATCAAATCGCTATTTTATACACCTGAAACTAAAATAACACTGTATGTAATCTATACTTCAGTAATAGAAAATTAAAAATGAAAAAAAAAAAGGTCATCTATTACCGTTGTTATCTGGCAAATAAAAAAAAAAGAGATAATAGGTTAGATATTTGATAGTTATTTTAGCCTGCCTTAAAATACGTACCAATTAAGATGCTTCATCAAAACATACCCGTGGTGATAGGGAAGACATCTAGGCATAAAACAATAGGGCATATTAAGGAATTTGCTGATAGTTGATCATGAGAGTGTCTAAGGGCATGAACAATTGGCCCAGGACCAGTAAGGATGCAAAGGTGGGGGCAGGGTGTGGATGGGAAAGGTGTTTTCTCTAATGCTGGAGTGTGGGGGAACCACAGCTTGGAAGGCAGTGATGGAATAACTTTTGCATGTTACAAAGTCCACTCTAAGGGGAGTAGAGATATGAGCTCCATCATGAGGCTCCACTGATGCCAAGCAAAGATACAGAAGGGTGCAGCATAGAGGGAATGTGGTTGCCATAGTATCCACAGAAGTGAGTTACTAATTGAATCATACTGGTGAGGGAATGAGAGGAATTACACTAGGATAAAGAATAAAAAATGGAGAAGGAAATTTTGGGAACATGTGCTCGTTTGTGATTCTTTGTGAGATGACGTCTTCACAAAGCGTAGGACACAGTCAAGAATTGGAATGAGTCAATTTCCAATTTTTACTTATACCCTCTCCCTACATTCAGTGTGATTTTTCTCTACTGTGTAATGCCTGAACCTCTTGTCTCCTTCCTACTCCAACCTTGCCTAATTAATACCTACTCACTCTTTAAGGATTAGTTCAAGATACCACCCCATCTGAATAGTCCCTTTACACACTTCATCTCCTATCCCTGAAGGCTGAGTTACATCGATTTTCCCTTCACACTCTCCTAATGCTCCGTGCATCTTTGGACCATTACACCATAATTTCTGTCTCCCCTACATGATTGTAAGCTCCTTGTGACTGTAAGCACCTTGTGAGTAGGGTCTACCCCCTCATCTCTAATGTCCCAAGCATATAGCACAGTGCTTCGTAAGACTCAGTTGGCTCCCAGTGATTGCCGAATGAATTAATGAATCTAGAGTGGGAATAGGAACATTTTTGTCTCTCATACTGCGGTTGTGGTTGAAACTTGTGTTGAAAGGTGTCATTATGAGGTCTGAGTGAGTGTTTGAAGGTGTCTACAATCTACGTTCTATTGATGAAATAAGAGCCATTTCCCAGGGAAAGGTGAAAAAGATAGGTTGAGGGAAATGATGGAGATATGGAATAGCTGCTGTGGGGAGAAGACCGCTTAAGATTGGCAAGAAGCTGTGGGGGTATGTTGACATCCACAACCATAAAATTAGAGTGAGTGACCCTAGTGACTGTGAGTCCCTGTAACAGTTCACTGGGCTGAGTGACACAGAGGATGGGCTGACAGGGTGGAGGACTCAGCCAAGCTTCAAGGCCACCAAAGCAGATGCAGCAGAGGACTAGGACGTTCCAGCACAAAGTGACATACTGAGGTGTATACACTGCATTAGGAAGGGAAGTGGAGCCACAAGGGATGATATGCAGGGAAATGAGAGGGAGGAAGGAGGGACCACAAGTCTCTATCGGGCTGAAGAAGAGAAGTTGTGAAGTCAAGTAGTGAGGCACCTGGTTAGGGGAGGTTATCTTCTCAGATATTGACACGTTAAGTTTGACATTCTAGCAGAAGACATCTGGATGATCATAGAGCTCAAATACCATCACGGAAGTTAGCTACTGGAGGAAACTGACTCTTAAGGTTGTGGGACCCAGAAAATTTAAAGAACCCTGAAGCTACATTGCTAGAGCAATTTTACCAGGATTCTGAAATTGCCCACAACAGAGGTAGGAGCAACGTGAGAAGAAAGAGGAGTAGGAAGGGACTCCAGAAATTTCCATGAAGAAAAGGGTAGCACTCTGGGATTGAATAGATGGACTAAGGAGGTGAAGGCAGGAATTGCAGGGGAGTAGAAAGATCATGGCCTGGAGGTGGTAACAAAGGGCCTGTAGATCACTATCCAGCCTCTCCCCTAACCCTAAAGGAATTTTCTCTCTGCTGGAGCAATGTCTCCAACCTCTAGAACCTACACAGCATTTATCTTTGTTCCTCATTCTGGCATCTTGATTCTGCTTGCTGAGTCATCTCTTAAATGGAGTCCCCAGTCTGATTCTTTTTTTTTTTTCCTCATGGCCATCACTACATGTCCCAGAATGTTATGACATCAAAACGAATATGGCCTGTTTTTCATTCCTTCATGTGACCAATGGGACCAAGTCTACTGGACGTAGACTGAGTTTCACTCCAAATGATGACGGAATCAACATGCTACTTTGCCCAAGAAATCTACTTGTATCTTAGAAGATCCTCCCAGAAATAACAGTGTTACCCAACCCACCCAGCAGACTTGGCAAGTAAGGCAGCCTGCTAAGAACACATCAAAATGCAAACATGTTTTCTAGTGATGCATCTAGTAGCATGTAGGCAGGTAGTCCAAAGCCAAAGAAGTAAATTATTTTAAGTTAGGAAATGAAAGGAAGGTAAACTGCCATAAAGGTATTTTAAACTGTTGGGGAAAAGGAGTAGAATATGAGTGTCATAAACTCACAATCATTCATACAGGACATCATACATATATTCCAGGAATTTTAAGATAGTAACATGTGGTTCATATGGTAGAGAAAGCGCCACTATTGCCACCTCTTTATGCTCTGCCTATACGTGGTCACCATGAAAGCTGCCTGACACCTACTAAAAAACCCAATTAATAACAGATGATAACGGAGCGCCCATGAAATACCATGGAAGACATGTGTGGGCAAAGGTTAGGAAGCCCAGAACATGGTCCCTGCCCTTAAGAAACCTGAAACGTAAGGGAAAGTGAAGTGAAACCAATAAGAGTTAAAACCTGTGTTAAAATAACTGGTTGACTTCTAGTCAGCATCAAGAATCAGACATGTTATTGCTGTGGAACTGTGAACATCGCCTCTGTGTTAAAGAGTTCTCTTGAGTTTTATAATGTTGCAAAAAACTGGCCTTTTCTGAGCCTGGGCAATTCCCAAACTTGTGCATTGTGACACAAGCCTATCAGATCAGCGGGCTCCTTATATGCTGCTTCCTGCAGAATGAGCTGGCAGTTTTATCTGTCTTCCACACCACCTGGCTTAGCAAATTAGATCATAATAGGGCTATTGTCTCAGAGACAATAAGAGGCATCTGTAACTGAAGGAGACCATGATGATATCTTCTAAAGAGACTTTGAAGACTAGAAAGGTCAACAAGACGAGTATAACTTTCATCATTGTTTTTTTTTTTTTTAAACCCGTCCTTCTCTTCCTCTGTTATACATGCTACCCTTTAGTAAAATATATAAAATCAACACATTTCTTTTATCTTGGCACA
Organism: Puma concolor; assembly: GCF_028749965.1. Classification (NCBI taxonomy): domain Eukaryota; kingdom Metazoa; phylum Chordata; class Mammalia; order Carnivora; family Felidae; genus Puma; species Puma concolor. Next base: position 1,282,190 of record NW_028240236.1, on the reverse strand, counting down.
GAGTGTTGTGAGAAAGAGTAACTTACATTATGTAGCACATTTTTATGTACAAAATCCTTCTGCATATATGAACTCTTTTGGTCCTCAAAGCAAACAGTATAGAAGTAAGAATTGTTGACACAATTTACAGAAGTTCATTTGGGGTTTCGGCTCCATTCACTGCACCACTACATGTGAGGAAACAGTTACCTTTCCCACTCTCATGAGCAGGAGTTCCTCTCCTTGTAGATCAGAAAAGTCTTGTTCTAAATGTCACCACTGTTTCGAGGCTCTGCCTCTCCTACCTGCCAATTCTTTCTACTAATTCTCTCCAATCAATTCAATTCAATTCAATTCACTTCAATTCAGTACATTCAATTCAATCCAACTCCATTCAATTCAACTCAATTTAATTGACAATTAACAAAAGCTACCCATAAGTCAACCTGTATACTAGGAGCTGTAATGACCAAATTGACCCCCTCAAGGAGTGGCTAAATTATCTAGGGAGACAGGGATGCAAATTATTACAATATGGCAAAAATTACGGTACAGGGCACTGCACATGGTACCAGAAGAGCTCCAAGAAGGGACTAATTAACTCTGCCTGGTGGGATTAAGTAAGTAATGGTTGAGGCAAATTTGAAATATGAGTGATTATGGTAGAGAGGGCTTCTCAGGCAGATGCAACCTTACCTATGCCAAGGTAAAGAAGTGGGGAACCGCAGGAAGTTCAATCTAGTTCCTGCACATAGCAACATCCTATGTAATTGGAGGAAAGCAGCGCAAAAGTTACTTGATGGCCACTGACTCAAGTGAGGTCAGAAGGCTACTTCCTCACACACCTAGACCTCTAGTTCACAACTTCCTTCTCCACAAACTTCCAACTGTTCCCAACCCTTCTTCACTCTGGTCTTATAACTTTGCCTATTACCGCACTGAGAAAACCAGGTCAATGAAAAGAGATTTTGCAAAATCACCTATCGCATCTACCATTCCATCTACATCTATTTCCTTGTGCTCTGCTTTCACCAACATTAACATGAAGGATCTGTACATTCCACTCTGAGCCAATTATCTTTTGGACACTAGACCAAAGTCACTCTTGCCCTGTTAAGAACATTTCTGTCAACAGTTATCCCCCACTCTGCCATATCAACATTTCCATCAGAAATATGGAAATTACAAAAATGCTTTTATTTCTCAAATTTTAGAAAGAAAAAGCAAAGCCCTCTCTTGACCCTGCTCCCTTCCCTTCCCACTGCTGCCTCATTTTTCGCCCTCATTTTGTCACAACGCTCCTTGAAAGAACTGCCTTACTCCCTGTCTACAGTCATTCTCCTCCAATTCTCTGTTGAATCCACTCCCATACGGCTTTTCCCAGGTGCTACTGAAATGGTTCTCATCACATGTCAATGACATCCACTTTGCAAAACACAGTGATTATTTATATTTTAATAATTTTTAAAGTGTATGTATTCATTTTGAAAGAAAGGGAGAGTGAGCAGGGGAGGATATGAGACAGATGGAGGCATAGAGAGAATCCTAAGCAGACTCCACACTGTCAGCATGGAGCCCGACCTGGGGCTTGAACCCACAAACCATGAGATCATGACCTGTGATGAAACCAATAGTCAGACACTTAACCAAGTGACCCCCCCACGTGACCTTGATGATCATTTATTTGACGTCATTCTATTTGACTTGCCATCAGCACTTGATCAATTTGATACCTCCTTCCTTGAAACAAATTCCTTACCAGGCTTCCTGGACTCCAGGGCCTCCTCATGTCTCGCCTACTCCTTCAGTGGCCACTGTGTCTAGTTTCCTTCGCTAGGTTTTCCACATCGTGCAGTACTTTAAGAGTTAGAGACCCCAGAGCCCAGTCCTTGCATGTCTTCTCGCTCATCCATTCACACTCCCTAGCTGATCTCATGTGATCGCATGCTAAATAATCCAGGCTAGAGTCCACACTAAACTTCTTACTTTAAACTCCAGATGCCTATATCTAACTACATTCAAAAAAAGGCAGCTTGGATGTCTGATAAGCATCTCAAAATCACCATGTGAAAAGAGCAAGTCCTGATGTTTCCCCTAAAACCCATGATCTGAACAGACAACTTAAAACTACCACCAACCTGTGGTCCAGCCAAAAAAAAAAAAAACAAATACAAAACAAAAACAAAAACAAAAACAAAACAAAACAAAAAAAAACCAACATTGGTGTCATCTTTTATATCTGTTTTTCTCATCCCTTATATTCAAACCACAAGCAATCCTATTATATCCACATTTATAATATACACATGATCATAATTTTTCACTATGTCCCCTTCTTCCATCCTTATTCAGGATGGAAGTTATTTCAGGATTACTATAGTAACCTCCTTATATTGTTGCTGTTGTTGCTTGTATGCTTGCTTCCCACTCCAACCTGCTCCCCAGATAGTAGTCAGAGTGATTTGTTTAACATACAAATTAGGGTCACCTGGGTGGCTCAGGTGGTTAGCCATCTGACTCTTGATTTTGGCGCAGGTCATGATCCAGAAAGCATGACGTCATGGGGTCAGAACCTGTATTAGTATCTGAGCTAGGCATGAATTAGGCATGGAGCCTGTTTGAGATCTCTCTCTCTCTCTCTCTCTCTCTCTCTGTCTCTCTGTCTCTGTCTCAGTTTCTCTCTCCCTCTAAACTGCTGTGGGCACTCTCTTTAAATTAAAAAATAGATAGATGATAGATAGATAGAAAGATAGATAGATAGATAGATAGATAGATAGATAGATAGATAGATAGATAGATAAAACAAACTCAAATGTGAATTTGGTCAGACTACTCAACTGACTTTCCATCTCATCGAAAATAAAAGTCAAAGTCCTTATAATGACTTTCACATTCTTCATGATATGTACCCCACACATACCCTCTCTGACTAAAGAAATAAATGAGTAAATGAGTGAATGGTTGGTAGAGAAGAGGAACATAAGATTAGATTAAACTTATAGAATTAATCAGATGATGAGCAACGTTCTCACTAAGCCAAGAAGTGTCTTCAGGTTTATTTGAATACAATGGGTAGTCATCAATGACATTCGGGCACCATAACTATCTCCTGTTAACTGTTTCTAGGATCCAATTCATATGTCATCTTTTACATTAATCCTCACTCTTTACCAATCTCCCATTCCCACATGAAATCCATCCAAAGGAAACTTTGCTACTCCTTTAATGTGTCACATTTTCAAACTTCCGTGTCTTGCTCTCTCTCTCTCTCTCTCTCTCTTTTTTTTTCCTGCCTGCAATGCCCTTCCTTACTCTGTTGATTTGAAATATGTCTTCTCTAGAAGACTCACTTCAAGTGACTCTCATTTGTGTAAAGCACTCCCTGGGTACCTAGAGAATCATGTGTTTTCTTCTTTGCAATTCCAGGGTACATTTATCCACCACTATTACAGATGTTATCAACTCACTATAGTTAATTTGTTTACACAGTGGCAGATCCCTGGATAACAAGGTCCATTAATAGTTCTAGATAAGACCTCTGTACTTTGTATACAGTGCCTACAATATAGTACGTGCTCAATGCATGCTTGATGAATGGAAATGAGGCAGGAGAATAGAATGAAAATTAGTAGAGGGAATATATAAGAGAAACCAGGAGAGTCAAATGTTATCAAACACAAAAGAAGAGATAGTTTCAAGAGGTAAGGAGTGGTCCGTTCTTTAGAGCTTTGTGTTTTGTTTTACTTGAGTTTGAAATAAGCTACAGGTATCATTGCATTTACCAAGTAGGAGATATGTGGAAATAAAATAGTCAAATTTCAGTAGCATATGGCAGAAATTACCTTATATCCAAGCAGTGACTTAATATGAGCAATTGTGTGTTCAAACCATCAGGAGAAGTGTTAGTTAAGTGGGGTGTACACTGCACTCCCAGAATCCAAAGACAGCCCTGCAGAATTGTCTTGGCAGAATAACCCCAGCAGACTCACTGGTCTGTCCAGGCAGACTCACTGGTGTTCTGGGCCTAGGGTATCACTAGGTAAGAGTCAAGTGTCAGTAGGTTGGGTTCTTATCTGGAGAAATCTACTTCTGAGATTATTTGGGTTTCGGACAATTAAGTTCCTTGCAATTATACAACTGAGGTCTTCATTTTCAGATTGTGGGATGGCCAGCCAGAGAAAACTCTATGCTTTGGATGGGTTTATGATGCATGGGTTCATGATGATACTAGGTTGATCCAGAAAATCTCTCTCTATAATACAACACGACTATAGAAATGGTCTCTCTTCATATTCATGCGTTGTCAGCTGTAAGGTATGGATCGTTGGGGGCTATTTTTTTTTTTTCTTTAGAATAATGTCTACCACATTAGTTTAAAAAAAAAAAACAGCTGTAGAACCAATAGATAATACTTTTCACCTTCTGAATTAATAAGATTCAACAGAGAAAATTTCTGGTTCTCATATATATATATAATATATATTATAATATATAATATATTTATATATTTATATTTGTTTATATTTATGTAAATACATTCACATAAAATATGAATCTATTACTATAAATATATTTATATATTTATGAATGTTTTATTTATTTATTTATTTGTTTGTTTGTTTGTTTGTTTGTTTGTTTATTTATTTATATATCTTATAAGGAATTGGCTCCCATAAATGTGGACGCTGACAAGTCCCAAGATCTTCAGGATGTGTTGGCTAGCTGGAAACCCACGAGATCTGATGGCATAGTTCTTGTCCAATGGCTGGCAGGCTTGAATCTCAGGTAGAGCTGCTGTTTCAGTCTGAATCCGGGGAAGAGGCCAATGTCCCAGTTTAAAGACTTTCAGGCAGGCAAGAGCAATTCCCTAGTATCCCTGGGAGAATCATCCTTATTGTATTCAGGCCTTCTCACTGATTACATAAGGCCCACTTACATTAGGAAAATAATCCGTTCTACTCACTGTACAGACTCAAGTATTTCCCATCACAAAACACCAGAAAAACGTTTCACCAAGCATCTGGACCTCTGTGGCCCAGTAAAGTTGACACATAAAATTAGCCATCATATTTTCCAAATTTCATGCAAGCGCATGAAGCGGATGAACCTAAGCCCTATCAAGAACCCAAGCTACAGAGGCACCAGGCAGCTTGATAAGGTGCATTAGCACAGCGTCTTTCAAATATTTTATCCCCAATCTACTGTAAGGAACACATATTTCGCCACAGCCCAGTATAAGCATACACATACACATACACATACACATACACATACACATACACATAAATAAATGAAATAAACAACATTTCATGAATTATTGGTTATCCGTACTAAGGGCAAATGTACTTGTATATTTTCTTATTGGTTCTATTTAATTTTAATCCATTCTTCCCTTGATCCGCACCTTCATGACCTTCCAAAAAACAAGGCATCATTAGTAAGGTGTACTGATTTTGAGGGTCAATCTTTGTGAGGTAATATTCCTTCAGTTATATGTTTCACAATGTCTGACATGTAATACTCTCTTTGTTAAGTTGAATTGACTACAGAAAATGGGCTTCCAATTCAGTCTTAAGACATACTAAGAAAATTGCGAATCCTTTTATCGGGGTAGGTCCATAACTATCGAACAAAATGAAACAACAGGTACCAAGAGATGCCCTTTGGATGTCTCCAACCCTATTCAGGAAGGCTAAGTTTACAAGCCCACTGAAGCACAAGGGACCATTTCTATCTTGGGGAAAATGACCAACAACGGAATGTTCACGTGCAAAGAGCAGACAGGACTAATTATTACATAGAGGTGATGAAGCATGTAGAAACTGTCCACTTCTATGCCACTTAAAATTTTTTTCAACTTTTTTTTTTATTTATTTTTGGGACAGAGAGAGACAGAACATGAACAGGGGAGGGGCAGAGAGAGAGGGAGACACAGAATCGGAAACAGGCTCCAGGCTCCGAGCCATCATCCCAGAACGTGACGTGGGGCTCGAACTCACGGACCGCGAGATTGTGACCTGGCTGAAGTCGGACGCTTAACCGACTGCGCCACCTAGCCGCCCCTAAGCCACTTATAATTAATGCTTGTCTCCCTTGGATTATCATGTCAATGCATAAGGCACAGTTAGAGAACATTGTTACCCAACAATGGCAGCTCTCAGGTTTCATGTTTCTGTTAAACACCCCCATAGGTTGAACTGTGTCTCTACAATAGTTAAGGCCATAGAGAAGAATTGACCCACTTTGCACCACTCACTCTCCCTGATTAAGCTGTTCTGCAGGGAAACGGATTACTTTTTTAAATGCTTGCTTTTTGTTCCTTGGATAAGCAGCAGACATATTTCTGAGTGCAGCATTTCTATTTAACTGTACTCATGCCCTAAAGAGATTCTAGGGGTCAGCTCAGGGAGTCCACTTGAATTGATCTTCTTCATCTCTATTGCAACATTACTGGCAGACGTTCACAGTCAGATTTCATTCTGTCTGACTGAGAGAAACTGAGGAATGTGGCTTTCTGAATCAAGACCACATTATGGAATTGTCTGCACTCAGTTGCAAAAGATTGTGAATGAGGAGGAGACAGGGGCATTATATGATCCAGGATGTGAGGTTGTAGGGTTAGCTTATGGTGGTTGTAACCAAACCTTAATATTGTGTGGGTACTAGACAACCTTGAAATCCCTATAATGTGATGGTCTGGGGACTCTTACCATATAGATTGTCAAAATTCTTGTTATATGTCCGATACAGAAACAATAGAACTATTCACTTAATATAGATATAATGAGCATATATTATGTGGTATTTAGAGCTCTACTCTTGTTGGAGAAGTGAATAAAGTACTCCAAAGATGGTCAACGGGGCTCAAACAGACTCTGGTCTCTAGCTTAGAGACCTCGCTTCTGGGTTCTTCTTCCTTTGTTTGGTGCATGTGCGAAAACCCCCACAGATATGGAAGCTGACGACTATAAATTACCTTCCCCACTTGACTCTACGCTCAGATGTTTGGTGAGTCAAACTCTCTGACCAAACTCTCTGAGTGCCACTTGGTTTTTCCTCCAGTGTTCCAGCCTTGTTCCATAACATACTAGATTGCTGACCAGGAAACCCAACCGCACTGGTCCATTGTTGCCACCGGTTTGGGAGAACGGCGAGGTGGTGGCAAAGCAAATTCTCACAAGGGAGAAAGTGCATGCTCTGCCTGAATTTCAGCAGCTTTCTTTTCCGTTGTCTTGGGCAGGTCCTGCTCCATGGACCTGGTAAGGCCGGGCCCTGAAGAAGTCAAGCATACCCAAAAGAGTGGAAGGGGGACATGATCAATCCCCAGAGGTCTTAATAGGTGTCCCTGGTAGAAAATTTTGTGGAGGGAAATGTAATAGACTCTGGTGCGCACGCGCGCGCGGGCGAGTGTGTGTGTGTGTGTGTGTGTGTTTGTGTGTGTGACAGAGAGAGAGAGAGAGACTGAGAGACAGAGAGAGACAGAGAGAGAGAGAGAGAGACAGAGAGAGAGAGACGATGTACAGCTAAGCCAGGGTTGCCTGTCGAGTTACAGTTTGTGGCTTTATGGACGGGCGCCCTTAAGGTCCCCAAAAGTCTATGGAGTCTGAATGGGCTCCCCTGAGTCATTGTGAGAGTATAAGGTCTAGGGCGATATCAGATCAGATTCCCATCACAAGTCACAAAGCCGAGTCCACTATAATCAAACCTCACCTAAACTTTCCCTCAGGAATGCGACCAGAGGAGTATCTGAATAGTCCTTTCATCGGCGGTATACCCTAACTTTGTCCGTCTTTGTGTCACCAAATATGAGAAAAAAATTAATAATGGGATGAAAACAGAGTAAGCCTACGATTTTAGAGGTTGTGACCAAAAAGTGTTAAAAGGGTTTTTCAGGTTACCATGGCGTGACAACGACACCCAAGAAGTTAAGGAAACTTTGTGAACTAGAATGGCCCACATTCAATGTAGGATGGCCTCCAGAAGGGACGTTAGATGCTCAAATAGTGCAGCAGGTTTGGCCAATAGTCACCTGGAACCCAGGCCACACTGATCAATTTCCGTACATCGACTCCTGGCTTGAAATTGCCCCAAATCTACTGCCTTGAAGGTGATTCATCATTAGCAAACAGAGCCAGGCAAAGGTTTCAGAAACTTTATCTGGAGCTCTCCCAGGGAGCCAAAGAAGCGACCCACTGCTCCTCTAATATTTGAAGGAGATATGGAGGAAGATATTGTCTTTCCACCTGCTCATGACTCTTCAAGCTCCCGCTCCCCTCCCCCGGAGCTTGAGACTCCTCCTACATCTGTCTCTCCAGCCACAGCCAGAGTCAGTGCAGATGCCACTGCAGTCAGTGCCGCCCATCTCCCCGCCGCTCTCAGACCCACATAACCCACCCCCACATGGGCCAGCAGCCAGACTGCGCCTCAACCCAGACCTAAAACTCTCCGAATGCATGTAAAGGAGACGAGAGAGCCTGAAATACAGAATGAGGATGGACCGAGTCCAGACCAGACATTCCATGATGTGTTATCTACCTTTCTCTACAACCGACCTCCTCAATTGGAAACACAACACTCCACCATACTCCGAAAAGCCACAAGCAATGGTTGACTTGATGGAGTCCCTCATCCCGACCTACTGACAGACATGGGAAGATTGTCAACAGTTACTCCATACTTTGTTGAATTAAAAATAAGGATGACAGAAACATGACAGTACCTAGAAAATCACACATCTCCAGGAATCAATGACCCTATATCTGGGCTCAAGCTGCATGCCTGAAGAACACCCACCATGGGATTGCACCACAGAAGGAGGACAGGGCCACGTCTGATGATACCAGGAAGCCCTCCTTCAGGGAGTCTGAGCTGGAGTCAACAATCCCATGAATATGACTAAAATATCATGAGTCACACAGCACCCTGGGGACTCTCCGGGAGACTACTATGAAAGATTCTGTGAAGCGTACCCTGTATACGTCCCGTTTGACCCCGTGGCACCAGAAAGTCAACAGATGGTAAATACCTCTTTTGTGGCACAGGCTGCCCCAGATATCCGACGAAAACTCCAGAAGTTGGAGGGCTTTGCCAGATGAATATCATTCAGTTGTTAGAGGTCGTCAATACAGTTTTCAGGAAAAGAAATTTGCAGCTGAAAGAAGTGAAGACTAAAAAAGAAGGCTACCTTTCTCACAGCAGAACTAAAGAACAGATGCTGCTGTTTTTTTCGCAGCATCGAAAAACCCCAACCACAAAAAGGGTGGAAGCCCACAGCCCCCTTAGCTAGGGACCAGTGTGCATACTGCAAAGGCAAGGAAAACTGTAAGAATGTCCGAATTGGATGGGGACCTCAAACCCAGCCAATATCTGCAGGAACCTCGAGGTGAGAACCTTCTTGATGTGGCCGGGGTAGAATTGGACTGAGGGGGACCAGACCCTTTCTTTCTCGGCCCCCATGAACCCACGGCTGAAATGAGGTGGAGGCTGAACAATAACTTTCATGGTAGAAATACTTTTCAACTGGGGCTGAATACTCCTTGGTTACTTCCCTGGTAGCGCCCATAGGCCAAAAGACAGCAACCATATTTGGGGCTACTGGAACACAGGCAATGCAACAGCCCTTCTGTCAAGCTCAACAAGGTGCACTTGGGGGTCACAAGGTCCGGCATAAGTTCCTCTACTTACTTGACTGCCCGATTCCTCTCCTGGGCCGTGATCTACTCTCCAAACTTGGGGCCCAGATACCTTCTGACCCCACTGGACACACTAGCCTCCAATTAAACTGAAGGCAGAAGGAAACCTGGTCTTGACGATACCCCTGCCAAGGGAAGAAGAATGGAGACTGTTCTGTGCCCAGGACTTACCTTGTCACCCCTAAGAATTCAGGCTTACATTCCCCTCCCTATGGTCTGATGATAACCCGCCTGAAATAGCTTGGAATTAGGTCCCAATCATTGTGGACCTGATCCCTGCAGCTCAACCTCAGACACCAAGGCAGTACCCCCTTCCACTAGAGGCTAGAATGGGCATACAAGAGCACCTGACCAAGCTCAGAGAAAGAGGTATTCTAACTGAGTGCCAATCAGTTTGGAATACCTCACTCTGGCCAGGCAAGAAGCTAGGAGGAGGACACCAACCAGTACAGGATTTGAGGGCCATCAGCAAAGGGACTGTTTCCTTACACCCAGTCATTCCGAACCCTCAGTATACTCTCTTCATCCAAATTCCGTGGTCACCCAGAAGGGTTGCGTGCTTCGACCTAAAAGATGCTTTCTTCTGCCTCTGCCTGGCTCCGCAAAGGCAATCATTGTTTGCCTTTGAATGGACTGAACCTGTTACAGAGCGCGGATACACATGTCCTGGACACTACTTTCCCACGTTTTCAACAACTCGCCCATTCTTCTGAGGGAAGCCCTAGGTTCATATCACTCTGACTTTCCGAAGGAAACCGCAGGGTATGTCCTTCTCCAATACATAGAAGACCTCCTTTCCAGTGACACCCAGGAAGACTGTATGAAAGGTACACAGGCCTTCTTACAGCTCTGATCCTACTTGGGGTACCAGGCCTCTTGGAAAAAGGCACAGATTCGTCAGCAGCAGGTCCAATACTTAGGCTCCCTCCTCACAAAAGGAAAAGGAGAATGAGGACCGGAAAGGAGAAAGTGTGGCACCACACTGCCACAGCCCCAAACAAAACGAGGCTTGTGTGAATGTTCAGGGCCAGAGGGTTCTGTCGCATTGGGAATCCTCAGATGCTCAGCCATAGTGAGGTCCCTCTATGACCTGTTGGGAGGACCAAACTGGGAGCCCCTTGCATGGACTGAGGAGGTGAGGGCTCTCAGAAATAAAGTTGGCTCTGGGACAAGCCCCAGCCCTTGGTTTGCCTGACATAGACAGACCCTATAACTTCTTCACACACGAAAAGGAGTGCTCACTCAGAGCATGGTGATTCGGCAATGGCCAGTGTTCTGTCTAAAAAAAAAAAAAAAAAAAAAAAAAAAAACTTGATCCTGTGGCTGGAGGATGGCCCCTGTGCCTAAAAGCTCAGAGCCACAGTCCTGCTCATCAAGGTTGCAGACAAACTCACACTGGGCCAAACATTTAATGTTAAGGTCCCACACACGGTCGTGTGGCTCACAAGCACCCAAGGATATCATTTCCTCTCCATTTCTCAGCTGACACAATCCCAAGGCCTTCTCTATGAGAACCCAAGGCTCACTCTCGAACAGTGTAAGAACACTAAACCTGGCCACTTTCCTTCCCACAGAGGACGGTGAACCTGACCATGAGTGTTCTGGAGTACTGGATGAAGTCTACGCCAGCTTCCCAGACTTTAAGACCAGGGTATAACAAGCCCAGGGATCACCCTGTTTAGCGATGGGAGCGGGTTTTTAGAGGAGTGCAGCCAAAGAGCAGGGTATGCAGTCATCACAACCACGGAAGTTCAGGAAGCTAAGGCCTTGTCGGAAGGATGGTCGGCACAATGGGCTGGACTCAGTACGCCTTAACCTGAGCCATCATCCTTAGCAAAAGTAAATGAGTTAACATCTACATCGATTCCCCTATGGCTTCGCTACTGTGCATGTACATGGGGCCATCTATAGAGAAAAAGGCCTCCTTACCGCTTCAGAGAAAACTATCAAAAATGAGGAAGAAATACTAAAGCTTCTTGAGACCATATGGCTAACAGACAAAGTAGCTATCCTACACTGTAAGGGACCTCAGAAATGAAATGAACCCATAAATCAGGAAATCACCAGTCCGACAAAACAGCCAGAGTGGCTGCCTGAGGTGACCTAGGTGAAGCTCCTACCTACACTCTGACTCTTGCGCCCCAGAAGGAAGCCTCATCACCCATGAACACAAGTGAAGAAAGAAATTGGGCTTCCACAGAAGTGGGCACACTAAGCAAAGCGGATGGTGAGTCTTGTCCCATCATCTATGTAAAAGCAGCTAGTGAAAGAAGATAATTAACTCACCCTCTTAAGGAAAACTGCTCTAGAGGTCCTCTTCAAAAAGAACTGCGATATCAGCCAACTGCCAGCATTATGCCAGGCTGTCAGTGAATAATGTGTAACGTGTGCCAAAAACAATGCTTGCTCGGCCCCACGGCCCCTGCCTGGCTCACAAAGGATGGACTTAGGAGTGGACTTTACCAACATACAACCAAATAAAGGGTTGAGGTACCTCCTTGTAATAATCTGCACCAATTTGGGATGCGTCCAAGCTTTCCAGACCAGAATGGAATGAAGTCACGAGGTGGCCTAGGCTCTTCTATGGGAGATTGGGCTTAACCACACACAGTAATAATGGACCTGCATTTCGACGGACATTATATGAACCCTAACAAAGTCCCTTAACATTGCCTGGAAACTGCACACTGCTTAACGCCCCCAGGGCTCAGCGAAAGGTAGAGCAGATGAACTGCACCCTCAAGGAAACCGTGGCCAAGTTCCACCAAGAGACTAACCCCCCATGGCCAGATTTCCTTCGGCTGGTCCTCCTGTGTGCCCAATGCCCGCCTGGGGCACTGAGATTCTCCCGTTTTGAGTTATTATATGGGCGATCCTCCCCCCACCCCCACGCACACCCACATTTAGGAAAGCTCCCAGGAGACCTAAACCAGATTGCAGACAAAGAAATAAGATAACAGCTCCAGAACTTGGGGGCAGTCCTAAACAAGTTTAGATACACCATAGAGAGGGTCACAATTTACTTAGGGACCCCGTTCACTTCTTTCAGCCAGAAGACTCTGTGTGGGTCAAAGATTGGAAGAAGGAACCTCTTATACCATGGTGGACTGGGTCTCTCACTGTTATTCTAACAACTCCTACAGCCCCCAAAACTTCAGGTATCACCCCACGGGTCCATCACTCCACAGTTAAGAAGTGCACTCAGAAGAATCCACAACCTGGTGAAGTGATCCAGATCCAGTCATCCCATTAAACCTACCCTCAAAAGGGAACTGACCCCTGAGGTGTCCAGCCCTGCTCCAGCCACACCATGGGAGATGGCTGGCCTGCACACAGCAGGATCTTGAGGAATCAATGCGTGAATCAAGTCCAGGGGTTTGAATGCTACTTTGCCAACCCTTGCCCCTTACTGGTGTCATAAGCCTGGTCTTACTTCTTACTGTTAGGCTGATAGAGACTGCACCAACAATCTGGATATGGTGTAAAAGATACATCCTGGGCCTCACATACCTCCTCTGGATGGGAGGGTTACCAAGTATTGCCTGTATATTATGATAACCACTCTCACCCTCACAACTGCCGCTTATCAAATTTGCCCCCACAATTGTTATAGGACAATAAGGGCGTCCAGGGTGTTCAGCACCTTTCCCTCCCTCCACAAAGATTGCTACATGGGAAAAACACCCACTCTCTGTCAGTCACCTGGTGCCCGAAGTGCTAAGTGTTGGACCGAGGATATAACCAAACTATCAGGAACCCATGTCACAACAAGGGCCTCCAGACACGGAAGCGAGCTTGCTACACTTACCTTCCTCAATGGGGAATCTCAAACAGGGAAGGGCTGCACTACAGGGCCCTTCAAAAAGTTATAAAGCATATACCCAGGATAGGGTAATTCAAGCCATAAAGGCGACCACTCTGCCAGTGGCCGAACAACGTTTGAAACTTCAGCCGTCAATCAGATGCCTACCAATTCCCCACTCCAGCATTGGTCCGAAACTGCTCTACTAGTCCTCCATAAGATAGATAATCACATGCAAACATGCTGGATGTGCTTGCCCCTCAACCAGAGGACTCACTTAGCTACTCCGATCCGTTTGACCTAGGAAGCTCCTGAAAACCTCAAAACCAACACCCCTGTCTGAATTGGACCCCTGGTCACTAGGGTCCATCTCCCAATGCCAACAACCTCATCCGTACAGTCACTAAATGCCCTCTGTATGAGGAAGAGATAGAACATTAATGAGGACTACAACCCTATGTTGCACCCTTGGGGTGTTCTATCTGTGTACTAATTCGGCCTATCGATGCTTAGAGGCCAACTGGACTCAGAAATGTTATTCCATGTTCCGGACCCCAGAGATATTTGTATACACTGAAGATCAGTTCCTAACAACCTTTAGCCCCAAGTCTCAGGCTAAACGGGCAGTCCTGCTACCCATTCTGATAGGCTCAAAAATTGTGACAGCAATAGGAACTGTATAAGGGGGCATAGTTTTATGCATAGGACTGTACCATAGACTATCTCAAGAGCTAAATGAAGACATGGAATGGGTGGCCGAGTCTCTGGTAACTTTAGAGAACCAAATAAACTCTCTGGTGGCAGTAACCCCCCAAAATAGACAGGCCCCCGACCTCCTCACTTCAGAAAATGGAGGGACTCGCATCTTTTCAGGGGGAGGAATGTTGCTATTTTTTAAACCAGTCAGAAATACTTACAATTAAGGTTAAGGAACTAAAAAAGTAAAATAATAATAATAATAATAATAATAATAATAATAATAATAATAATAATAATAATAATAATTCAAGATAGACAACAGGAAAGTACCAATCAATGGAACAAATGAGATCTCACGGATTGGGATCCTGGCTTCCTGCCCTGGCAGGGCCCCTCTTCTCCATAATTTTACTTGTACCCATTGGCCCCTCTATACTGAATACCATAATACATTTTCTTGAAAACACTGTTGCTCGCCAAACTACTGCAGACATCTTAGCCTTCTGAGGGTACCAACCTAAAAAACTGAAAGGTGATACCTACTAAAAAGGTTTCTTAAAAGGCATAAAATGGGATAATGTTGGAGAAGTGAATACAATACTGCACCAAAGATGGACGGTGGGACTAAAACGAACTCTGGTCTCTATCTTAGAGACCCCTCCCCCTGGTTCTTCTTCCTTTGTTTTCTGTGTGCAGGAAAACCCCCACAGATACGGCAGCTGATGACTGTAAATTTCCTGCCCCACTTGCATTCAGCCCTCAGACGTTTGGAGAAACAGGGTCCTCTGAGCCCGCCGTTCCACCAAGATCTGCAATCCAAAGAAGATCTCCGAGCGCCATTTGGTTTTTCCGCCAGCATTCCAGCCTGGTTCTGTAACATTATAAACACAGAAGTGAGCAAGACAGACCAAGTCCCTTCTTATACAGTATAAGGAGACAGAGGACCATTAACTGGTAAACTAGTAATTAACAAGTGTACAAGGGTAATGGGGTGCTGGGACTCAAACAGCTCCAAGTTGTCGAAAGCAAACATGTGCTATATCACCCATCTCATGTATGGATCATAGTTCTAAGTGATGTGACACTTATAATTGATACACGTGATAACTGCCAGGGGATTTCCCCTTTTCCCAAGTTACATTTATTTTGAAGAACTTATGTGAGTGTATGAAAGATACTGGGGGTTCCGAAAATCAGTAGATGCTGGTGGACCAGGTTTGAAATAGCAGCCCCAGAGGTCAAAAGACACAATATCCAATCATGTTTTGTTTTGCTTTTTTTAACAACTTCATTAATGTTTAACTGATATACACAAACTGTACATATTTAAAGTACGTAATTGGTGGAGCACCTGGATGGCTGTCACTTGAGCATCAGACTCTTGATTTTGGCTCAGGTCATGATCCCAGGTTCAATTAAGCCCTTTATTGGGCTCCATGCTAAGCATGCAGTCTGCTTAAGATTCTCTCTTTCCCTTGTCTCTCTCCCCCACTTATGAACGCTTCATCTCTGTCTCTGAAAAAAAAGCCCTAATAAATAAATTACTTAATTAATAATTAATATTAATACCAATACTAATAAATACAATTACATAATTTGGTAAATTTTGGTCACATATCCACCAATGTATACATAACAAGGAAAAGAATATGTCTGTCACCACTAAAAATGTCCTTGTATCCCTTAGATATCCCTCCGTCCCCCACGTCTTCCCGATTCCCATTCCTAGGCAATCTCTGGTCTGTTTTCTGTCCCTACATATTATCTTGCATTTTCTAGAATACTATACAAATAAAATTATATAAGACATACTCCTTATTATTTAGAGGTGGGGAGTTGACTTCTGTCACTTAGTATTTTGAAGATTATCCATAGTGTTGTGTGTATCAATAGTCTGTTACTACTTTGTTTATCCGTTCACATGACAGTGGACATTTGTATTATTTCCACATTTGGCGTATTTATTTCTTATTATGAGAGAGAGTGAGAGAGAGAGAGAGAGTGAGAGAAAGAGAGTGAGTGAGAAGGAGAGGGGAGGGGGGAAGGTGAGGTGGGGGAGAGATAGGGAAAGGGAGATGCAGAGGGAGAGGGAGATGGAGAGGCAGAGGGAAAGGCGGAGGGAGAGAGAAAGAGAAAGGGAGAGCAGAGGGAAAGAGAAAAAGAATCTTAAGCAGCCTCCATGCTTAGTGTGGACCTCAATGTGAGTCTCAATATCAGGACCCTGGGATAATGACCCAAGCAGAAATCAAGAAATCTACCAACTGAGGCACCAGGTGCTCCTTTGCCTATTGAAAACAAAGCTTCTATAAACATTCATTTTTTCTTTTCTTTTCTTTTTGTTTCTTTTCTTTTCATTTCTTTTCTTCTCTTTTCTTTCTTTCTTTTATTTATTTATTTTTTTGTATGATCGTATACTTTGATCCCTCTAGTGAACATATCTGAGAGTAGATTTGGCTGAATCATAGAATAGGTTGCATGTTCAGCTTTTTAGGATACTGTCAAACTGTTTGCCAGGGTAGTTTTATCACTTTGACATTCTCATCAGCAGTGTGTGAGAATTCCAGTTCTTTCATATCCTAGCTAACACTTCGGAACCCTGTCTTTTGATTTTAGACATCTTGTAGGCATGAAGTAGTAGTTGATCTCATTGTATCTCATTTATCTCATTGTAGTTTATATTTGCATTTCCCCTCATGATGCTGAACACATTTTCATGTGTGTATCTGCTGTACATATATCTTTTTTGGTAATGTGTCTTCTCAAATCTTTTGCCTTTTTTTTAGATTATTTAGCTTCAGAATATTGAATCTTGCGGATTGCCCATATGTTCTAGATATAAGTCCCATTTCACATAGATGATTGGTAAATATATTCTCCCAGTCTCATTCTTGTGATTTCAAAGTATTTGTTCATTGAAAAGCGAAAGTTTTAGTGTGATAAAATCCAATCATATTTTTTTCTTGTAATGAATCATATTGTTGGTGGTGTATCTAAGAAATGTTTGCCTAACACCAGGTCATAATGGTTTCCTACTTTAGGTACTTTAAAAATGTTATCCTACTGTATTTTAGATTGCATTGGTTCTGATGAGAAATCTTTTCCCTCCCTTTCCCTGGATTAAAGCAATTTGATTGTGGGGTGCCTTGGTGTAGTTTTTCTCATATTTCCTGTCCTTGAGGTTCATTGACCTTATTGGAACTATATATTTTTGGTTTGCATCAACCTTACCAACTATAAATTCAAATTAGTTTCATTATTTACTCAAATTAGTTTTCTTGTCTGTGTTCCTTGGAGATACAATTACATGTATGTTGGATGGTTTGCAGGCATATTTTGTCTGTGTGTTTCATTTCAGACCATTTCCACTGCTATGTCTTTAGGTTCATCAACCTTTTTTTCTGCACTGTCTATATGCCTTTAATTCCATTCAGGAATCATAGACCTGATTTCTTATTTTAGTCATTGCTTTTGTCATGCGAAGTTTGGTTTAGGTCTTACATACCACTTGCATGTCTCTATTTAACATGCTCATTCTACCCTACAATATCGTGGATATACTAATATTAGTTATAATAACTATTTGAATGTTCTGATGTATAAATTATATCATTTGTGTAATTTCTGGGTCAGTGTCAGTTGAGTTCCCCTTCCTTACGTGTCTTATTTTCCTGCTTCTTTGCATGCCCGATAATTTTTTATGGGCTGCCAAACATGGTCAGTTTTAGCCTGTCAGATGCTGGAAACTTTTAGATTCCTAAAAATATCCTTGCCTTTGTTTTGGGACAGGGTTTAGTTACTTACAAATAGCTTGTCCTTTCAGGTCTTTCTTTAAAGATATTTTGGGCAAGGCACAGGCAGCACTTAATTTACGGATAATTTTTGTCCAGTACTGACACAAAGATCAAGTATTTTCCAAATGGCAGGTACATTGTGAGGTCTTCCACACTGGCTGTCAGGCATTATTCCTGACCCTGTATGGCAGTGGGTATTATTCCTTCCCCTGGTCTCAGTGTCCTCATACACAAGAGTTTATCAATATTCCATTGAATACTCAAGGCAGACCATCTGTTGATCTCTGGAGTTCTCTCTGTGAACAACTTTCTCTTCTTTGGTACTCTGCTCTGTGAAATATAGCAGTCTTCCTGAATCAGTGACTACCCCCTCCACAAATCAGGGAAAATGTTGGGCTATGCCAGCTTCCTCCTCTCTATAACACAGACTCAAATCCCAGCCTAGTCAATAGAATAGGGCACTATAGGAACCATTTCACTTATTTCCCAATATCAGGGATCAGTGTCCTTCACTGCGTGAGTGTGATGTTTTGAGAACAGCTTCTTATATATTTTGTCTACGCTTTTAGCTGCTTCCATAAGGTGTATAAATCTAGTGTTTGTTATTACATTTGGTTGGAAGTAGAAATGTTAACACCAGTTTACATTTTAGTATTGAGTCTTACTTCTCTGGCTTTGTTCTTTTATCCTTTTATTCTCCTTTGATGACAGATTTAATGTGGACAAATGGAGAATGGCCATTGCTAGACATATGGAGAAACAGGGATGAGCTGGCATATTGGAAGTATAGTTAGAAAAGACAAAAAAAGGAAAGAAAGAGAATATGTAGTCAAACTTGAAGAAAGGAATTGATGACGATTGTCAAAGCCATGTGAAATTCCAGCTCCCACTTTAACACACATAATATGAGAATTGAAACTAATGTCTTCGACTTGGAAAGTTTAATCTGCCAGTGAGCTTTACTAATTTTTACTGGTCTTCATAACTCCGTAACAAAGATCGAGGTTTGGAATTTCTCACCTTTGTTTCTCAGAGAGAAAACACACCAATCTCACCCAGAAAGCAGTGCTTGGGTGAAAACTAGACGTTTTAAATGATTTTTTTTTTTTTTTTTACTGCTTTGTTCAAATCTTTCTTTAGCAGTGTTCGCCTTGGAAGAGAACAAACTGTGGCACAGAAGAAACATACTGGACATGGAGGAGGAGTCCCGGGTTGTTGTCTAACACGGTCATAAACAAGATATGGGAAAGGCACTTGACTTTCCTAGGTCTCAATTTCCTCACCTGGAAATTGGAATAAGGACTCCCATATGAAGGCCCATTGTAGATTAAATGAGATGATGCATGTGCCAGTATTACAGAGCCTAACACTTAATATTACATGCAAGCGTCTGTGTATCATTTCTTCTAGAGGGAGGGATTTACATTTCTTTTCAGTGGAAGGAAGGAGATGAATATACAACTGGACTATCAAATAAGAGGTGGATAGAGGGCTGGCTTACTGGTCTACCTCCTTGTACACTTTCAGCCATCCTGGCCCTGGGCTGCCTCCAAATTGAAGAATCAGTGTCAGAAGACCTGAGATTCCTCCGTAGGTATCTGACCCCAGACAGAATATTAGCCTGTCTTAGCTGTTCAAATGAGGCTAATGATGGCTATCATCTGTGGAGCACTTGTTCCGTGTTGTCAGGTGTTGGATTAAGCACCTTGCCATTAGTGTCATGTAATTTTTTGACCCTTTCTTGTTATTTCCATTTTATAAATTAGGCAACTGAGTTTCAGATATGTTAAGTAAATGGTCCAAGATAACACACACACGAGTGGGGTGGCTGGGATGGGCACCAACTCTGCTCCTATGCCAACATGCATGCTCTCACCCATGTTACACTGCCTTCCCATGAGCGTGTTAAGGGTTTGGAAAGCTAAGGGCCACCCCTGATAAAGTAACATGGAATATGTTGGTGCCCTAGCTAAGATCTCTTTCCCTTACCTTACCGAAAACATTTTCATATCAACTGAAACACTAGTCCCTGCACAAGACAACTTTCCTCGAATTTCTCTTAATGCTATACACTGGTCAGAATATAAAAAGCAATGGCTTCAGAACTTGAAAGTTAGCAATAGGAGGTGAATGAGGGAAGGGAAGCAAAACAAGGATCACCCTATGATGGTTATTATTACACGTCTACTTGAGTTGGCCGTGGGGTGCCCAAGACTAAACATTTTTTCTCGGGATATTTGTAGAGTGTTTCTGGGTGAGATTAGTGTTTGATTTGGTGGACTCAGTAAAGCACTATCGTCCCCAGTGAGGGTGGGCAGCATTCAATCTCCTGAGTTCCCGAAGAGAACACAGGGTAGAAAAAGGAGGAATCCATGTCCCACTGCTTCTTTTCTAAGCCTTAGAAGGTGATCCCGCTTAGAGGCGGAGCAGTGGGTAGGGGTAGGGTTGGTTCCTCGGAAGTGCCTTTGGTCCAACCACCCACAGGGATATGATTTCCCTGCAGGACTGAAATGAGGGCCCATGTGTGGTTATGGGTCAGAGCTAGCGTGGAAGGGCGAAGCCAAACATATGCGTGGGCCAGACTGAAACTGTCTCAGGATCTCCTCCCACTCCAACAAGGCCGTGGAAATGTCATGGAGAGAGTGTGACTTCCACACAGGATTTTCCTCAATGGTAATTGTCCCCAATCCGTTATCTCTTTTAGACGTCCATGCTAGGTGCCTTTAGGGCCAGAGCCCAGGCCAGCGTTATGGTTAGGTCCTCGCTACCTGCATGTAGATTTCCTGGTTTCCCAATACCATTTGTTGAAGAGACTGTCTTTCCCCCATTGTTTATTCTCGCCTCCTTTGTTATAGGTTAATTTACCACATAAGCATGGGTTTATTTCTGGGCTTTCTATTCTGTCCCATTGAACAATGTGTCTGTTTTTGTGTCACTACCCATACTAATTGGTTTACCTGAAGCTTTGTAGTACATCTTGAAATCTGGGATTTTGATACCTCCAGCTATGTTTTTGTCCTTCAAGATTATTTTCACGATTCAGGGTCTTTTGTGGTCCCATACAAATTTTAGTATTAGTTGTTTCAGTTCTGTGAAAAGTGCCTTTGGTATCTTGATAGGGATTTCATTGAAACTGTAGAGAGTTATGAGTAATATGGACATTGTAATGATATTAATTCTTCCAATCCATGATCATGGGATATCTTTCCATTTGTTTGTGTCATCTTCAATTTCATCATTGACTTATGGTTTTCACACTACAGGTCTTTCACTTCTTTGGATAAGTTGAGTCGTAGCTAGTTTACTCTCTTTTTTTTGGTGCAATTATGAACTGTGTTGTTTTCTTAATTCCTCTTACTGTGACTTCATTATTATTATATACAAACCCTACCAATTTCTGTGTATGAATTCCGTATCTCTAACATTCCTGAATTCGTTTATTACTTCTAGTAGTTTTGGGGGAAAGTTTAGGGTTTTGTATGCATATTCTTATGTCATCTGCGGATATTGACAGTTTAGCTTGTTTACAAACGTAGATGACTTTAATTCCTTTTTTCTTCTCTGATTCCTGTGGCTAGGCCTTCTAGTGTTATATGAAACAAGAGTGGCATAAGTAGACATATTTATCTTGTTCTTGATCTTAGAGGGAATGCTCTCAGTTTTTCACAATTGAGATGTTAGGTGTGAACTTTTTAATATAAACATTATATAAATTATATTTTCATGTGTTGAGGCATGTCCGCCCCCCCGAGTTTGTTGAGAACTTTTACCATGGATACATGTTAAATTATGTCGGATGGTTTTTCTGCATTTATTGGTATAATCATATGGTGTTTACCCTCCGTTTTGTTGAGGCGGGATATTATGTTGATTGATTTGATGAGCCATCTTTGTTTCCCTGGAATAAAAGCCACGTAATCATTTTACGTGTTGTTGAGTGGAGTTTGATAATATTTTATTGAGGATTTTAAAGTCTATTTGGTTTGATATAGGTGTTGCTACCTGGTTCTGAGGTGGTGTTGTTGTTTGATGTTATTTTGTTGTCCCTGTTGTTGTTTGCTTTCATTTGCATGGGAAATGTATCTCCATCCCTTCACTTTCAGTCTGTATGTGTCTAGGTCTGAAGAGAGTCTGTGCTAGGCAGCATATGGATGAGTGTTGTTTTGTATCCATCCTGTTACCCTATGTATTTTGACTGGAGCACTTCAGCCGTTTATATTTAAAGTAATTGTTGATCGTTATGTACTAATTGTAATTTTGTTCTTTGTTTTCCGGTTGCTTTTGTAGTTCTCTGTTTCTTTTTTTCTGTACTCTCTTCCTATTTCATAGATGAATTTGTGTTGTGCCTTACTTGCGTTTCATTTTCTTATTTTTCATGTATTTTGTGTTTTGAGTTTGTTATCACAAGGTTTACATATAACATCCCAAGGAAACAGCAGTCTATGTTATTTTGGTGGTCTCTTAAATATACACACATTCGAGAATTTTACGAAGACTAAATTTGGGGCACTGGGTGGCTCAGTCAGTTAAGTGTGCGATTTCGAGCTCAGGTCATGATCTCACAATACGTGAGTTGGAACCACATGTTGGACTCTGTGCTGACAGCTCAGAGCCTGGAGCCTGCTTCAGATTCTCTGCCTCCCCCACTCTCTGTTCCTCCCTGTTAACACTCTGTCTCTCTCTCTGTCAAACATGAAATAAAACATATATTTTTTAGTAAAACAAAATACAAACAGTAAGTTTTTTAAGTCCCTTCTCCATATTTTAGGTGTATGTTGTAATATTTTACATCTTTTTATTCATAATTCTGTAATATCTAATTATGATTTTCCCAGTTAACTTTTCTTGCACTGCTGATTAGTGGTGACAAACTACTTTATATTCTGTTGAGAAATTCTTTATCTCTTTTTTTTTTGAAATGTTAATGATAATCTTTCCAGGTAAAGGTTTCTTGGTCGTAGGATTATCCTTTCAGGCCTTCGAAGATACCTTGTCACTCTTTCCTAGCATGCCAACTTTCTGCTGAAAAATCGGCTGAAAACTTTAGGTGTTTGTTTGTTGAGATCTGTTTTTGAAATCATGGTAACTTTTGCTTCTCTCTTACAACTTTGAAATTCTTTATTAATCTTTAAACTTTGACATTTATATTATTATGTGTCATAGTGTGGGGCTCCTTGGTTTCTTCATGTTTGGAAATCTGTGCTTCCTGTCCTAGATGTCTCTTTTCTTCCCTAGTTTTGGAAAGTCTTCAGTTATCTTTTCTTCAAATACTTTTTGTACCCCTTTTCCTTCTTGTGGAATCCTTATTATGTGGATTTTTCCTCACTTGATATTTCCAAAGTATCTCTTAACTTATCCTCATTTAAAAAAAAAATCTTTCTGCTGTTTGTTTTGGGTGCTTTCCCTAAATCTGTCTTCCATATCCACTGATATGTCGTTCCTCATGCAGTCTTCTACTGTTGATTCCCTCTAGTGGTTTTTTTTTTCCAGCTATTATCTTCTTGAACTCTAATTTTGTGTGTGTTTGCTATCTCTTAATTAAGGGTCTCACTTAGTTCTTGTGTTTTCTATGCAGCCCAGCGAGCATCTTGTCCATCATTAATTTATATTCTTTATTTAATTGAGGCAAAATGCTTATCTTCGATTCAGCTCTTTTCTGGGTTTTTTATTGTTCTTTCTTTTGGAGCATATTTCCCTGTCTCTCCATTTTGCTTCTCTTTCTGCATGTGTTTCTATAGACTGTCAGAGCAGCTACTTCTCCTACACTTGAAGGAAATCTCTTATACATGATTGTCCCCCTGGGTAGGCCCTGTGTGAAGTTGGTGATATTTGCTGGTTGGCTGAGGACGTGGCTTGCATGGACCGGGGATCCTGGGGCTTTCTACATAGCAGGCGCCCTGTCAGGATAGTTAACGCTGAAGTGAACGCAGACTGGGGTGTCCCAGGATTCTGTGTGTGAGGGAGGACACCCTGGCAGGACAGCTGAAGCTGAAATGAATGCAAGTTGAGGCATGCTGGGGTGCTGTGTACAGGTACCCTGTACAGGGTGGCTAGAACATGAGCAGTCTGGGGGTCAGGATGTCCTTGATCTCTCTATGCAGACGATTCCTAGGCAAGATAGGGAAAGCTAAAGTGCGTACAAGCTGAAGGAACCTGGGGCTTTAAATGCAGAAGATAGCTTGCCAATATAGTTGAATCTGAAGTGGATATAAACTACGGTGTACCAGGACTTTCCACGGAGAGAGTGCCCTGAAGATGCCGTGGGAGCGGAGGTGGGTTACAGTCCAGGAATGGCTCTTTTCATATGCTAGTTGTTCTTTCAACTGCATTGATTAAGGGGGAAAAAAGCATGTCGTGTGTGTGTGTGTGTGTGTGTGTGTGTGTGTGTGTGTGTGTCCAGTGCAATTGGGGCTGGTGTGTATTGTGGGCCTGGAACTTACTGAGGCAGCAGGCCAGCTACAGCAACTGGACCCTGCTCTGGTCTATGCATTTAAGGTGGATGGAGAATGTGGGGCAGCTGGGTGGCTCACTGGATCGAGTATCTGATATCAGCTCAGGTCGTGATTTCACAGTTCATGAATTTGAGAACCACATTGGGCTGGATGCTGTCAGTGTAGAGCCTTCCCTGCATCTTCTGTCCCCCTCTTTGTGCCCCTGCTATGCTTGTATTCTCTGCTTCTCAAAAATAAGTAAACAGGAAAAAATGTGGATGTAAAATGTACCCCTGCCACTCTCCTGTCTCTATGACCCAGAGAGAACTCCTGTGGCTCCTCTGACGTTGACAGAGTTCTACTTTTCTCTTTTATATGACAGTTGTTCTTTGAAAACTGCAGTGTTTTCTTTTTTTCTTTCAGTTTTTGCCCAAGGACAGAGTTGTCTGTTTCTGGTCCTTCCCCAACTGCCTTTGGCAACGTTAGGGGTGAGTGTTTCCTTTATTACTGTCTCACTGTATTAATGTTGTCTTTTGATTTTCTATGTTTTCTTAGGCACCATCTGTGTCGTCAGTCTTCAGCTCCTCAGGAGGAATTGTTATATCAATAGGTGCAATCCCCAGGGAGCTGGACCAATAGGAAGTACACCTTCTGGCTGGTTCACCAGAAAATGTAGCCAGGGAGTTCAGGCACAAGAGCACCTTGCTCCAGAGGACACAAAAAAGGTGAGGTTTGGCTACTAATTACTGACAAAATCGCAGTTCAAAGGAACTAGTGGAGGTGAAACAAATGGGGAACTTATTCAGAGGCCGACACCAGAGATACAGCAGACTCACATCAAAGACTCTTCGTAAAGTGCTGAGAATACCTCCAGGTTTATGTAAGGAAAATCTGGGACCAAAAGAGGTAGGTACACACAGGTGGTCACTAAGGTCAGGGTGGTCATTGTCTTTGGCTTGAGGGTGCAGTCTTATTGGCTCAACGAGTCCTTATTGCTAGAGGGGTAGTTTCAGTTCCCATGAGGTGATACTTTGCTTTCAGGATCCTGAATTAAGAGATAAGCTGAGAGTGGGGAGGGGGCGCCTGGGTGGCCTAGCTGATTAAGCATCCGACTTCAGTTCAGGTCATGATCTCATGGCTCCTGGGTTCGTGCCCCGCATTGGGCTCTGTGCTGACAGCTCAGAGCCTGGAGCCTGTTTCCGATTCTATGTCTCTCTGCCCGTCCCTCACTTGCGCTCTGTCTCCCTCTGTCTCAAAAATTAATAAACATAAAGAAAGAGAGAAGCTGGAAAGAAAAAGTGAATCAATTAGAAAGTTTAACGTCGATGTGGAGGTAGTTGAAACCTTCTTTCACCTTGGAGGAGTTGAGCTCAAGGACTTCCTACACAGCCATCTTGAACCGAAACTAGAACAGGGTCCCTCTGAATCCTATTTTGATTGGGGAAAGTTTGGCAGAAATCCAAGGAAGGAGAAAATAAAAGAAGGGAATCAGCCAGTTCTGTGTACAAATCGACATAAACACCAGTACCTCCCCTGCTAACAAGCGTGCCATGTACAGAAAAAGGCATAGAAAAGGCCTTCGCATTGGAAAAAGTAAAAATAAAAAGTATCTCGATTCTTTTATTTATTGATTTTTCAATTCGTATTTTGGAAAGAAAGAATGAGCAGAGACGGGGAGAGAAAGAGACAGAGAGAACGACAGAGAGAGAAGCTTAAGCAAGCTCCATGCTTAGCACAGAGCCCCAAACGGGGCTCAATCCTGTGACCATAGGACCATGACCTGAACTGCCTCAACTCTTAAATCATGTGATTATCAACATGAAACAAATTCTAAGGAGTATACATCAGTTTTCTAGAACTCAAACATAATTAAATAAGCCCCAGAATACACGGTCAGTATATAAAACTCAGTCTCCTTTTTATACATAAGCAATGAACAATTAGAATATGAACGGTTTTTTCAAGAACCATTTAAAACCACACCAAACATTGAAATACTTACATTTACATCTAACAACCATGCACAGGATCTGTACGCGAAAAGCCACAGAAGGCTGATTGGGTAAATCAAGGAAGATATAAATAAATGGAGAGAAATGCCATATCTAGCCATGGAAGCCTCGCTAGTAAGATGTCAATTATCAACTTGATCTAGAGATTCAACATAATCCCAGTCGACATCCCAGGATTTATTTGTGGATATCAGCAAGCTCATCTAAAATATGTGTGAAAAGACAAAGGAAGGAGAACAGCCAAACAGCTCTGAAAAATAACCAAGTTGGAGAACTCATGTTGCACCAGTTTAAGACTTACTATAAACGTCCAGTAATCAAGGCAGTGTAATATTGAAGAAAGATGGACACACAGATCAAGAGATAGAACAGAGAATCCAGAAAGTGACCCCATACACAAGCATCCTCACCCAAATTCTGATAATGACATATAGCCAACCTAACAGAAAAAGGGAGATAGTCTTTCACAAGTGTTACGGGAACAATTAAGTGTTCGTATGCAATAGTCATCAATTAACTAAGTAATTAATTGTTTAATCAATCGGTTCATTGATTGATTAATTAATTAAAAGAAGCCTTGACCTAAATTCATCACTTATACAAACATTCACTCAAATGGATCATAGATGTAAGTGTAAAGTACAAAATTATAAAACATTCTTAAGAAAGAAGGAGTGATTTTGATTCAATGAATCATTCAATAAATAATTTTGGAGCATTTAGAATGAGACAACGCTGTCTACGCCCTGAGGATCCACTAGTGAACCAAAGGAGCAAGGATCACTGCGCTCTTGGTGCTCAATAGTCAAGTGGGGAAAACTGACAAAGATAATGGAACTAGAAACTATGGTAGAGAATAATGAATGGGGAAAGAACAAGTAAATACATCCTGGAGAGGATATAAGCATTGGGGGAGGGGGTGTGAAATACTAGACAGGGTGAAATACTCGACACAGAGGGCCCTACTGAAAAAGGTGTCAGTTGAATAAATACCTCACGGAAATGAGAGAACTACCTGCTGACAGGAAGGTGAACTAGGCAGAAGGACCCATGAATTCCCAAAGGCAGGAGTGTGACCGTGTGTACTGATGGGAAGCAAGGAGGCCAGCGTAGACAGAGAAATGAGGGTGATAAGAAGGAGGAATAAAAAGGTGGAGGTTGTGGGTCAAGTAGGAGAAAAACAGGATGAGGGAGAGAAGGGTGTAAGGACTGCCAGCAATACACAAGGTGAAGCGAAATCTGGTCATCCTCTTCCTCCACCTCACATTACCGGCTGCAGTTCTTTTTATTGTTTAATTGATATTTACTAAACTGTGTCTACACCATGAAAAGTTAATTCTACTTGTGGCAACTAATTGAAGCAAGAAAACGGAACATCCTAAATGATCCATAGCCGTGTTTAAATAAGATATGGCATGGGGCACCTGGGTGTCTCAGTCGGTTGGACGTCCGACTTCAGCACGGGTCATGATCTCGGGGTCCTTGAGTTCGAGCCCCGCATCGGGCTCTGTGCTGACAGGTCAGAGCCTGGAGCTTGCTTCGGATTCTGTGTCTTCCTATCTCTCTGACCCTCTCCCGTTCATGCTCTGTCTCTCTCTGTCTCAAAAATAAATAAACATTAAAAAAAATTTTAAATAAGTTATGGCATGCTATGTAGCCTTTACAATTCATAGCCCTTCAGAAAATTTGTGACCTAGCGAAATGCTCCTACCACTAGAAACCAAAAATGGGATTCACAGCTACACAGCTAATTTTGGTTAATGCCTGTGCATATACCTCTTCCCTGACAATTATACCACAGTGTTAGAGGTGCTTACCTCCAGGGGCGCCTGAATGGCTCAGTCGGTTAAGCATCTGACTCTTGATTCTAGCTCAGTTATGATTCCACTGTGTGTGCGATTAAGCTCCACATTGAGGTCTGCACTGACAACGTTGAGCCTGCTTATGATTGTCTCTATCTCTCTCTCTCCTCCCATCCCCCACTCTTGCTCATCTCTCTCTCGTTCTCTCTCTGTGCCAAAAATACATAAACATAAAAAACGTGTTTACATATGCTTATCTCCAGGTGTTTGACTTATGACCATTTTTCTTTCTTTCTTGTTTATTTTCTAAATTTTCTGCAATAAACTTTAAGACCGCCGTAATCATAAAGTAACGTTTCAAATAAATGATTTAGTCTAGTATCAGTTAAATAAATAAAATGTGTCAATTCGTAAATTTATTAGGTCCATTCAACACATCAAGGATAGTTTCAAACAATCCAGTGTTATTCCTTCAGCAGACACCCTCCCATCTGATTTGACGTTGACTCAACCACTTCACCAAGAAAGATTTCTAAACTTTGACCATGTTTGAGTGTCTATAAAAGTTTCTGAAAGCATGCAAGACCGCATCCTTGCCTTCAAGAAACTTTCAATATTTGAGGGTACAAAAAACCCAAACACCATACAAAGCACAGTGAGACTTCAAGGTCAAGTTTCATGTAGCAGGAGAAGTCCACTGAGCCGGGTTGATCAGTAAAGGCGTCTCGGAGGCATAGCACAAAGAATCTTAAAGGATGACCAAATTTCTAGTTGGCAGGCAGAAAGGAGGAGGACAAAGGAGACAAAAGCAAATGTGCGGGAATAAAGGAGGGGCAGGCATTCCGAGAACAGTGAGAACAATCCTGTTGGAGCTTGAGGTTCTTCTACAACAGTGGCCATTAAGTATTTGTGACGATGACAAAGACTGGGTAGAAGATGATGTATCTACATAACCCATCATGTCCATACTCTTATGTAAGAAGGTCTTGGTGACAGCGAAGAATTGGAGACCATCCGTTAGAACCTCAAGATGGTAATAACGAAGCAATTTGTAGAAACAAAACAATGAAAAGATAAAATTCTGAGAGAAATTCTCTAAGCATATTAATTAATACCCAATCAACAATCAATTGAAATCCATGACCAACTTAAGACCCCTCTTGTGTTTCTCTCTTAATGGGGCATTGTCTTCAGTGGCTCAAGAGGGAAAGAGACTCATTGTCAGTCCTCCCCTCCTCAACGTCTTTCCTGTGATCCACTCAGCAGCAGGGGCTCTCAACTCCACCTCCAACGTATGCCAACCCAGCTAGTTTCTCACCACCTTCCGCCTACTCTCCATTTTCGTTGTTAGCCCCATGCTGCCTTTCCCTTCCCACCAAAATCCCAGTTCATTCTTTTCACTGCATCCGGAATGCAATCCAAAAATCCTGAATCTGAGCAGTTCATTCCTCTGCTTAAGAAAACCCTCTAATCTCCACTGTACTCAAAATGACACATAGAATCTGTAACGTGATAACCAGACGTTGGCAGTCCTGCCTTGTCACCCCTCTAATGCCATCTTTCCTCATTCTCCTTTCATTAGGTGACCGGAACGGTCTCTTCTCCAGGTTGCTCAATTTAGTCCCATGTAGGTTCCGCTTAGAATGCATTTTGTGTTCGCTATTTTTCCTTACCAGTTCTTGCTACGGGTCCAAGTTTGAATAAAGGACTTTTCTCCCCAAGAAACCTTTGTTGGCCACTCCTCTAATCTACACTTTGTCCCCTGTGCCATTCCTTCTCATAAAATTTAGTGTTCTATTTAACAGCATTTGCCACAAGTTGTAATTACACCTGTACCATTTGTAGCTAAGATTTGAAACATCCTGATTATATGAAGCGTGCATGTTGGATTATCACTGTGTACTTGAACCTAATAGCACCTGACACCTAAGGTGTTCAATATGTGTATCCTCGATGCCTGGAATAGGGGATGTTTAACTATCTCCCGGTGTGCTAGACTGCCATATACATTCAAGTCTTCAATAATCTCTACCACCAAATTTAGTATACATATACAAAAAAGGGAAGGGTCACGTCCTCAGGCATAGGGGAAACATTTTGCCTCGTTGATAGCTTCTATGGTGTAGCTTACATTTTGGCCTACATCAGACCCCGCCCTGGAGATACAGTTTGTATGGATGTAGTGACAACTATGAGGAAATCAAATCAAAATACAGTGTTTATGGAGTGTAATGTGCCAGGAGTTTTTCCACACGTTTTACAGGCATTTCCTGTAATCTCACAACTATACTGGACATAGGCGTTATACTTCCCCTTTAGAAATTGGAAAAGCAGTCTCGGAGGTATCATTTGCCTACAATCTAAGATCTGGCTGGTAGAAGAAATAGATGGGGCCAGGTAACTTAAAAATCCACAATTTTGCCCAAGGTAACCTCTGGGAAATCAGAAAATGAGCGGTTTCGTAAGTGCAGCTGCCTGGAGCTTTTCAGAGGAGCTGTCTGTGTGGCGCCGGGGCTTTGGCGCCATCACATCTCCAGGATCTCACTACCAGGAGTAACCCTCATTGTTGGGAAGGGCAAGGACACCCATCCATGGCAACTTAAGGTGTTTTAACCCCTGTCAAGATAGTGCAAACATGCAAATACTTCATTTGGTACTTCAAAGAACACATCAAAGCACACATCGCGGGATTTTCAAAAATCACTCTGAGATGAAAATCAAACAACAAAAGTCATAGCAACACGAAGCAAGTAACACTTTCCAAAACACACCTCCTGCAGGGGCAGGCCATGGAGAGGGTATGAGCCCACTTTAAAGTAGCAGTGCTCTCAGGTGCAGAGCACACAAAACAAAAAAACAAAACAAAACAAAACAAAACAAAACAAAACAACAACAACAACATTAAAACACATAAGGGATAGAGAACTATCCAAAATGATGAAACGGAAGAATTCCCCTCAGACGAAATTCCAGGAAGAAGTGACCATTAAACAATTGATCAAAATAAATAAAAGCAGTATAACAACAAGAATATAGATTCATAGTCATAAGATTAATCACTGGGCTTCAAAAAAGGCATAGAACACAACAGAGAATTTATTAGTGCAGTGATAAAAGAACTAAAACATAGCCATGGTTAATTGAAAAGGCAATGACATAGAGATTGATTTTCATCACTGATACAAAAACAGATAAGCTGGAACCTTGGATGTCCATTACCCAAGTTAGTAGTTATGCGATTGTAGCAAAAGCTAATTCTAAAAAAAACGATTAAATAATGAAAAACAGAAAGCTAAAATATGTCAAGTTTAAATAACTTGCATGAGCCGTGCAGCTGTTTTGTTGTTTAAAATTCTAGGATATCAAATAATATTATGTGTTAGCCATTGTAACATGGGCAAAGTTCACCATGTCGACCTTTGCTCTTCTAAATGTGGAGTAATAAGTTATTAGGCCTTATAGAATATCTGAAAAAATGAATATTAAAAAGTTTTGGAATGTATACGTTTCTAGTGAGCTTGGTCATGTCAAATAAAGTGTGTCATTTCCAACACCTATCCTCGTGCACTCTTATTATGGCTAGAGTCCATAAAAAGTTATTGCACTATTGCAATAAACATGATTACCAGTGCAATCTATTTTTTTAATTCCATTTGTTCATTTATTTGAAAGCCAGAATAGTGCATGGAGAATGTACCCTGTAGGTTCTGGATTCTCTCCTTGATTCCAAATGTCTTATTTTGGCTGCTACCATAAAGACGATAAAACAATATTATCTGTACCATGAACATATAAAATTTGGCACACCTCACTAGTATTACAATTTTCTGTTTAGCATACGTGTTTACAAATACACACGTGTGTACTGGGTGAAGTTAGATGTTTCATACTTCTCTCCATATCATGAGGGATTCAATATGATTTAAAGAGTTAGATTCCAGTTACCAATTCTAATGTTGGAAAACATGCACAGTTCTTGCTTATTTGTCACTTATTGTGCAATTATGAAGTTAACATAGAGCTCAAAGGGTAAATTCTTTTTTAACCACACTTAACTCAACATATATCATTGAAAGTCAAACTTTGGCCTTTCAAAGGTGACATTAGACTGAACGCGGAGAACACAAAAGACTCCATGAAAACGCTGCTAGATCTGATACATGCATTGACCAAACTCACAGGAAAAAAAATCAGTGTAAAGAAACTGATTGCATTTCTCTACACCAATAAGGAAGCAACAGAAAGAGAAGTCAAGAAATCAATGCCAGCTACAATTTCACCAAGAACCGTAAAATACCTTGCAAGAAAACGAACCAAAGATGTAAAAGATCTGTACAGTGAAAAGTATAGAAAATGTATGAAGGAAAATGATGAAGACACAACAAAATCAGAAAACAAAACAAAACAAAACAATCCATGCCAAAGAGTGGAAGAATGAATACTGTTAAAATGTCAATACTACCGAAAGCAATCTACACATTTAATGCAATACCAATCAAAATTGTACCAACATTCTTCTCCAGAGTAGAAAAAACAATGGGAAACTTTGCACGGAACAACTAAAGAACCAGAGTAGTCAAAGATATCTTGAAAAAATAAAGCCAAAGTGGGAGGCAGCCCAGATTTTCGCAACTCCTACGAAGCTGTAATCATCAAGATAGTAAGACATTGGCACAAAAACAGGCAAATGAACCAATGAAACAGCATAGAGAACCCAGAAGGGGCCCCACAAATGTATGGTGAACTAATCTTTGACAAAACTGGAAAGACAATCCAATGGAGAGAAGACAGTCTCTTTACAAAGGGTGCTGGGAGAACTGAACAGTAACATGATGAAGAATAACCTAGATGACTTTCTTACAACGTGCACAAAAATAAATGCAAAATGGATGAAAGCCTTAAATGTGAGACAGGAAACCATCAAAACACTAGAGGAGAAAAGAGGAAAAAAACCCTTTGACCTCAATTGCAGTAATTTCTTCCTTGGCATGTCTCAAAAGACAAGGGAATGAAAATCAAAAATGAATGATCAGGACCTGGTCAGGATAAAAATCTTCTGCACTGCAAAGGAAACAATCAGCAAAATTAAAAGGCAACCGATGGAAGGAGTGAAGATATTTGCGAATGACATATTGGATAAAGGGTTACTACACAAAATGTATAAAGGACTTACCCAAGTCACACCTGCAAAGTGTAATACACTGAAACAATGGGCAGAAGTCATGAAAGGACACTTTTCCAAAGGAGACATCCAGATGGCCCAAAAACACATGAAAGGATGCTCAACATCACTCATCATCAGGAAAATGCACATCAAAGCCACACTGAGATACCACCTCACACTAGTCAGTGTGGCTAAAATGAGCAACTTAGGAAACCACAGATGCTGGTGAGGATATGGAGAAAGAGTCACCCTCTCTCACTGTTGGTGGGAAAGGAAACTGGTGCACTACTGCAAGCATAAAACCTACAGACATCACAATGACTCTAATCACATATCTTTGCATAATAACACTGAATTTCAATGGACTAAATGCTCCAACCAAAAAACATAGCATATCAGAATGGATAGAAAAAACAAAACAAAAAACAGAACAAGACCAATCTATTTGCTGTCTACAAGGGACTGATTTTAGACATGAGGACACCTACAGATTGATAGTGGGGGATGGAGAACTATCTATCATGCTACTGGAGGTCAAAAGAAACCTGGAGTAGCCAACTTATATCATACAAAGTAGAGTTTAAATCAAAGGCTGTAACAAAAGATGACGAAGGGCTTTCGATATTAATTCCAGGGTCTCTCCATCAGGAAGAGCTAAATATTTAAATGTCTACACACCAAATTCGGAGACACACAAATATATAAACAATTATTTAAAAACATACAGAACCTTGTTGGTAAGAATGTGGTAATTGCAGGGGACATTAAATTAAACACAGAAAAAAAGATGGAAATCTCCAAAAGCATAGAGGTTAAAAAACATCCCACTAACGAATAAATGGGTCAACCAGGCAACTTGAGAAGAAATTAAAAGATATAAGGAAACAAATGAAACTAAAATACAACAATGCAAACCCTTTGGGATGCAGCAAGGGCAGTCCTGACAGGGAACAACAAAAACAAAACAAAACACAACAACAACAACAACAACAACAACAACCATTGCTATCCAGTCCTATCTCAAGAAACAAGAAAAAACTGAATACAAAATCTAACAGCACACCTAAAGAACTAGAAGCAGGACAGCAAGGACACCCCAAAGCGAGCAGAAGAAGAAAAATTATAAAGATCAGAGCAGAAATAAACAATATGGAGTCTAAAGGAAAACAGTAGAGCACATCAATGTAACCAAGAGTTGTGTTTTTGAGAAAATACACAAAATTGATAAATGTCTAGCCTGGCTTCTCAAAAAGAAAAGAGAGGGGACCCAAATAGGTCAAATCACGAATGAAAATGGAATTATTACAAAGAATCCCACAGAAATTCAAGCATTCATCA
The DNA here is from genome assembly GCF_028749965.1 of Puma concolor. NCBI lineage: Eukaryota > Metazoa > Chordata > Mammalia > Carnivora > Felidae > Puma > Puma concolor. Next base: position 1,247,480 of record NW_028240236.1, on the reverse strand, counting down.
GGAAACACTATAAAATCTTCTATGCCAACAAACTGGACAACCTGGAAGAAATGGACAAATGCCTCCATCCCCACACACTTCCAAAGCTCAAACGGGAAGAAATAGAAAATGTGAACGGACCCATAACTAGTGAGCAAATTGAATCAGTTATCAAAAATCTCCCAATAAATAAGAGTCCTGGTCCAGGTGGCTCCCTGGCGATTTCTAGCAGACATTTAAAGCAGAGATAATAGCTATCCTTCTCAAGCTGCTCGAAAACATGGAAATGAAAGGAAAACTTCCAGACGCATTTTATGAAGCCAGCATTACTGTGATTTCCAAACCAGACAGAGACACAAAAAACAGGAGAATTACAGGCCAATATCCCTGATGAATACGGGTGCATAAATTCTCAACAAGATACTAGCAAATCACATTCAATAGCATATAGATAGTATTATTCAACACGATCAAGTGGGATTCATTCCTGGCCTGCAGGGCTAGTGCCATATTCATAAATCAATCATTGTGCTACATCACATTAATAAAAGAAAAGATAAGAAGCATAGTACACTGTCAATAGATGCAGAAAAATGTATTAGAGAAAATACTGGATCTTTACTTAATACAAACCCTCAAGAAAGTTGGGATAGAAGGAAACTACTTTAAACATCATAAAAGTCATTTATCAGAAGCCCACAGTAAACATCGTCCTCAATGGGGAAAAACTGAGAGCATTCCCCCTGAGATCAGGAACAAGACGGAGATGTCCACTCTCACCCCGGTTGTTGAACACAGTGTTGGAAGTCTTGGCATCAGTAATCAGACAGCACATGAAATTAAAGGTATCATCATTTGCAACGATAAAGTCAAACTTCCACTTTTTGCAGATGGCTTGACACTATACATGGAATTTCCGACAGACTCCATCAAAAGTCCTCTAGCACTGATACATGGATTTAGCAATGTTGCAGGGTACAAAATCAATGTACAGAAATTGGTTGCGTTTTATACACTAATAATGAAGCAACAGAAAGAGAAATAAAGAAACGGATCCTATTTACAATGCAACAAGAGTCATAAAGTACCTAGGAATAAAGCTTACCAAAGAGGTAAAAGATCTGTATGCTGAAAACTATAGAAGGCATGTGAAGGAAATTGAAGAAGATACAGACAAAGCAAAAAACATTCCATGCTCGTGGATTGGAAGAATAAATATTGGCGAAATGTCAATAAGACCCAACGCAGTCCTCACATTAGAGGCAGCACCAATCACATTGCACCAGCACTCTTCTCCAAGCTGTAACAAACAATCATAAAATGTGTATGGAAACACAAAAGACCCTGAATAGCCAAAGTAATACTGAAGAAGAAAACCAAAGTGAGAGGCACCACAATGCCAGACTTTAGCCTCTACCGCAAAGCTATAACCATCAAGACAGCATGGTATTGACACAGAAATAAATACATAGACTTAATGGCATAGAATAGAGGCCCCATAATTGGACCCACATACGTATGGCCAACTAAGCTTTGACAAAGCAGGAAAGAATATCCAATGGAAAAGAAGACAGTCTCTTTAAAAATTGGTGCTAAGAGAAGTGGACAGCAACATGCAGAAGAATGAAACTAGACCAGTTTCTTACACCACTCACAAAAATAAACTCAAAATGGATGAAGGGCCTGAATGTGAGTTAGGAAACCATCAAACCCTGGAGGAGAAAGCAGGAAAAACAATCTTTGACCTCAGCGTCAGCAAGTTCTTAGCTGACACATCTCCAAAGGCAAGGGAATTAAAAGCAAAATGAATTATTGGGACATCATCAAAATAAAAATCTTCTCCACAATGAAGGAAACGATCAACAAAACTAAAAGGCAACTGACCGAATGGGAAAAGATGTGTGCAAAAGTCATACTGGATAATTGGCTAGTATCCAAAACCTGTAAAATGAACTCACCAACTCCACTCCCAGAAAACAAAAAATCCAGTGAAGAAATGGGCAGAAGTCTTAAACAGACACTGTTCTAAAACAGACATCCAGATCGTCAAGAGACACATGAAAAGATGCTCAACAGCACTCCTCGTCAGGGAAATCCAAAGCAAAACCGCACTGAGATACCACCTCATGCCAGTCAGAGTGGCTACAATGAGCAAATTTGAAGACTATAGATGCTGGTGAGGATGTGGAGAAACAGGAACCCTCTTGCACTGTTGGTGGGAATGCATCCTGGTGCAGCCGCTCTGGAAAACAGTGTGGAGGTTCCTCAAATCAGTAAAAATAGATCTACCCTAACACCCAGCAATAGCACTGCTAGGAATTTACCCAAGGGGTATAGGAGTGCTGAGACATAAGGGTGCATGTACCCCAATGTTTATAGCACTACTTTCAACAACAGCCAAAGTATGGAAAGAGCCCAGCTGTCTATCAATTGACAAGTGGATAAAGAAGTTGTGGTTTATGTATACCATGGAATACTACTTGGCAATGAGAAAGAACGAAATCTGGCCATTTGTAGCAACGTGGATGGAACTGGGGGGGTATTATGCTATGTGAAATAAGTCAGGCGGAGAAAGACAGATACCATATGTTTTCATCCATGTGTGGATCCTGAGAAACTTAGCAGAAGACCATGGGGGAGGTGATGCGGGGACAAGTTATAGAGAGGGAGGGAGGCACACCAGAAGAGACTCTCAAATACTGATAACAGACTGAGGGTTGACGTGGCATTGGGGAGAGGGGAAAGTGGGTGACGGGCATTGAAGAGGGCACCTGTTGGGATGAACACTGGGTGTTGCGTGGAAACCAATTTGAAAATAAATGACATTTAATGAAAAAGCATATCCAGGGGTTGCTCTTACTGAATATGAAGATAGCTTTCTATTTTCAGCACTTTCTGAACGTGAGGTAGTACTGGCTTAAGCTGCGGAGATGAAAGTTTGGTTTGTGTGTTTAAGAAAAGGAGTTGAGTAAAGACTGAGGCCTCTCACATGTATCACGTTGACCTTGGCAAGTGTCTCTTCTGATTGTTACCATTACTTATCCCTTTTATTGATTCACATAGTTTGGTGTCATCCTTTCATGAGGAAGTGGATTTCAATTGATCATGGTAGGTGGTCCTTGTTATATTTTGTGAATTATTTGTGTATGTGGTGATGATGGATGGACCATGCTGGTTGCTTTCAAAAGCACTTACACGGACCGTGTAACACGTTTTCTACCCATGGAATCCCATACGGTCTTTTACTACCTTGTGTATGACTTACCTGAAATATCATGAAGTGGTAGGTACCGAATAGGTTTTAGTGGCACTGAGTGCCCTCATGGCCACTCACGCAGAATTCGTTGACGCCTTGCTCTTAAGCACACAATGACTCGGTCTTCCCTAAGATGCGTGAAAGTGAGCATGCATACTAACTATGCAAACTGTTTGCTGCTGCTGTGAAGAACAGCTTCCTGAACTGGGAGCTATAGCAACACACATATGGACCCCTAAGCAAGGCACAGTATATCTGTATTCTTTGAAAGAATAGAGTAGTTACTTCAATTTGGCTTTCATTGCGTTGCATGACAAGGCATTTAATTAGCTAAAACCCTCTTACAGTCATGTTTGATTGCAAGTTGTGTGTACTCTCCACCGTGAAGTGTCATTACATGTTGGATGGAATTAATGGAGGCTGAGGCACGAGTGCATTCACGTCGAGGACAACTCTCTTCAACTCATCAAGAACTATGGGCCTTCTCAGGTAAGATTACGTGCAGGTCTTTCTCAAGGGCATAATCTTAAACACAGCCCAACCTAAGGCAGCTTTGGGCAGCTGGCAGTGATAGGATAGGCAGACATGGTGACCTCACAAAGCGCCTGGTCTAGCAACTGCGGTGTAACTCTCAGAGCATGCCACCTGATTTGGCTTCATGGTAGGAAATTTTTCAGGGCCCTGCAGCGGAGGCGAGACCTGGAAGCGCGGGCGGCCCCTAGCGGCCTCACATCCTGAGCCGCATGAAGAGGTGGTGGCGCAGGCCCCTGAAGGCCCTGGCCCCGGCTGCCCGGGGAGGAGCCTCTAGAGCTGCAGGAGGGGCCGCGCTGGAGGCGCCTGAGGAGAAGGTGGTGTACACGCGGGGGCACCAGCCCCCCGAGGCCGCGTCCAGACGCGCCGGTCTGCTGCCCGGAGGAGGCGCCACGGAGCCCAGAGGGTCGCGGTCGGGCAGAGGAAGGTGCCGTCCCCGCCGCCGCCGTCCCGCGAGGACAGCAGCCCCCGCAAGCCCGCGGCCCCCGGGCCCTGCTCCGGGGTCGCACCCTGGAGGAGAGTGGGAGGGCGGCCACCCCGACGCTGACCACCTTGCCCACCATCCGCGTAGTCGGCGACGTGTGGGTCGAGAGCAGCCTGGCAGAAGCGCGGCGCCAAGCGCGCCAAGTTCTGGGAGTGAACCTGGCACCCGTGGTGAGACTCCGCAGCGTCCCAGTGCGTGGGCGTGATGTGCGGGCCACCGCCGAGTGACCTGTCAGCCCCGGGACGGGTTGTGCCTGGAGGGATGAACCAGTGAGAGCCGGGCCCGCTTCCCCTAGTGCACTTTAATGGCGAAGAAGCACCAGAGGGTCCCGGCCCGCGACCCAGGGATGAGGCGCCGCCTTCTGGGACTCTGGGGCAGCTGTGACCTCTGCTGCATCCCAGCACAGGGTCTGAGGAGGGAGGAGACTCCTGGACCAAAAGGGAGATCCCCTTTCTTCCTAACCCCAGATTGAGAGGTCTCCAGCACTGTAGGGGCAGATCCATGATCTCTCTTGTTCCCTCATTGCTCTGAAGTCGTCAGAAGAAGCCATTCCACCCCCACCCTCTCCAAAGGATTTTGGTTCCATGCTTGTGTAATAAAGCTAGAGTTTCTTTGCCATTCACCCACCTCCCGGCTCCTCCCGCCAATTTCTTTCTTCTTTGTGTGTATGTGTATGTATATATATCTTCTAGGATGATTTAAATTACATATTCTTTAAATGTTTAGAAGAGCAGTAGAGAAAAAAGGGTGTGACTTAGGGGTCTGCACTCAGATTAAAATAAGATTCCTGAAGTATAGTATACATTCAAAAGGACATATATTATTTTTGTCATGTTTGTTTATTTTTGAGAGAGAGACACCGTGTGAGCAGGGGAGGGCCAGATAGGGAGCCACAGGATCCAAGCAGGCTCCAGGATCTGAGCTGTCAGCACAGAACCTGATGCGGGGCTCGAACTCACAAACCATGAGATCATTCCCTGAGCCAAAGTAGGACATTTAGGTGACTAGCCACCCAGGCACGCAAAAAAGAACACATATTATTAAATGTATTCTGAGCACAGCTTGATGCGATTCAGTTCAATATACTTGTGGAATCAGCACTCATTAAAAAAGGTACCAGGACCCCAAGGGACCACCTGTGCCTCTTTCAGTCACGGTCTATCTCTCCTTTGGGACGGCAATTATTCTGACTTCTTACAGAATCTAAAACTTTTGCTTGTTTTTGGAGTATATAGAAATGAAATTATGTGTCCTACACCTAGCTTCTTTCACTCAAACTTATGTTAGTGATAGTCATGTTATTGTATGTATAGATCTTTCTGCTCATTGGTGTATAGAATTTCATTATATGAATAGTTTACAATATTTCTGCAACTCTTGGTGGACATTTAGGTAGGTTCTGGCTTAGGGTAATTATGAATAAAGCTTCAGTGAACATTATAGGACACGTCATTTGGTGAACATTTTTTACAATAGTATTTATTTATCTAGGAGAGAATTTGCCGGGTCACATGTCATCCAACTTATCAACTTTGGTAAGATTCCTCCAAACTGTTTCCAAAATGGTTATACCAATTTACACAAACTTCCTTCCAAGGTAGTGCCTGCATAGTGCCTGTGAGTTCTGAATACTTGAAAACCTTGCCAACATTTGCTAATATGGTCTTTTTCATGTTATCTATTCTGGAAGGTGTAAAGATTTTTTTTTATTTGAGAAATATCAATCCAAGTATTGTATACAGGTAGTAAAAAAAAAAAAACCCACAACATCCAAATTGCAGATCAGGACTTGCAATAAAAAATCAAAAGCTTTGTTTCCCCCATGAACACCTCTTCCCCAGAGGCAACACTTTCTTTTGTTTTCTTTTTTCTTTTTTTTTTTTAATCAGGGTTTTTTTTTAAACAGACCATTTTTTAAGGACAGTTTTAGATTTAGAGACAAATTGCACAAAAAATACAGGTTCCTCACCCCCAGTAGTTTCTATAGTACCTTGAACTAATGTGGATACATTAATTATAAGTGGTGGATGAGCCATTCTTGAATGACACATTATCATTAGACACATTATCATTAACTAACAGTTAGGGTTTATTTTGTGTTATATAGATTCATAAGTTTTGAGAAATGTATAAAGGTATGTATGTACTATTGCCGTATCATACAGAATAGTTCCACCACCCTAAAGTGCCCTGTGCTCCGACTATTACCACTTCCTTTCTCCCCCTAAACCCTAATAGCCACTGGTCTTTTTACTGTCTCCGAAGGTGTTTTGTTGTTGTTGTTGTTGTCGTCGTCGTCGTTGTGGTTGTTTTGTTTTCTTTTGTTTTGTTTTGTTTTTCCAGAACGTTATCATAGTTGGAAACTTAAAGCAAATGGCTTTTTAGTATTGGATCCGTTCACTTAGTAATCCACACTTAAGTTTCCTCCATGACTTTTAACTAGCTCCCTTTCTCCCTCTTTCCTTTCCTCCTCTTCTGTCTCTCTGCCTCCCTTTCATTGAGGGAGTTTATTTTCTAAAACAGCTTTTAAAAAGCTGGTTTACAAAAAAAGACTGGAAAATGCAGAGTTCCCCTGTTCTCCCTCCTACCCCCCAAAACATAGTTTTCCCTATTGTAAACTTCTTGTGTCAGTGTAGTGCATTTGTTACAACGGATGAGCCCATATGAAAACTATTATTAACTAAAGTCCGAAGTTTAGCTTAGCATTCACTGTGGTGTGCAGTTCGCTGAGTTTTGACAAACGCACAATGCCATGATTCAAAGCATTTCACTGTCTTACAAGATGTTTCACTGCCATAAATATTCCCTGTGCTTCATCTATTATTCATCTCTCCCTTCCCCCCTGAGTTCCTGGCAACCACAGGTCTCTTTACTGTCTCCATTATTTGAGGCAAAACTTTTAACTGTTCCAGGTTTATATTCTTTTGTTAGGAATCTTCATGAAGATAAGTAGTATAGTATACTGCTGCTTATTGATTTGTCAGTTTTAAGCACCGTCTACTGACTTCCTATGTGACGTTGACGTATAGGTCGCTTAAGCCACCTGTCTTCTCTCTCCTCACCTTCCGATATATTCCCGAACTTCTATCTGTATACTGTTTCAGTCAGGTCCAGCCAGCCGGTGAGTCACTATAGGTATTTTAAACAGTTACACACGTGATGGGAAATCCCAGAAGCCAAACAAAGGATGGCGAAGCAATCAGGAATTAGTATCATCAGAAAGCTGTTTCCACCCGCAGAGCTAGAGAAATTCAGAACCATACCTAGCAGGAACTGAGAACATGGGAGAAGAGGCTCTTGGAAAGAAGCTAGAATTTGGAGGAGATACAATCACTGGTAGGAAGTGGAGCGGGAGAGAGAAAAACCTCTGGGCTTATCCCTTCCTCCCTTTCTCCCATCAAACACCCATTGGTCAAAGCCCTCTGGAAGCCAGTTGGCAAGGAAACAGGAAACACAGTCTGTAGGAGAAGTGCAGGAACTGGATCTGAGGGCAAAACACATAACGGATGAAGTTACATATAGGTACTAGTTAGGGTTCTCCAGAGACTCAGTATCAATGGGAATTGGTTCACAGGATTACGGAGGCTGAGAAGGGCAGACCCAGGAGATCCAGTAGTTTAGTTCCAGGCAGACTCCAAAAGCCTAAGAATCAGGAGAGCTGATGATGTATGTTCCATTCCAAGTCTGAGCCTGAAGTCAGGAGACCAATATCGCAGCTTGAAGACAGTCAGATAGACACAGTGGATTCTCTCTTACTCCGCCTTTTGTTCTATTCAGGTCTTCAATCGATTAGTTGAGGCCACCCAGTGTTTGGCAGGCGGTGTGTCTTGCTTAGTCTAGTGATGTACAGATGTTAATTGTACTAAGAAATGTCCTCACAGATACACTAGAAATAATGTTTAGCTATATATTTGGGTACCCTGTGGCTTAGCTCAGTTAAATCATGAAATTAACCATCACAAGATATAATTTCATGTTTCTATGTATGTATGTATGTATGTATGTATGTATGTATGTATGTATGTATGTATGTATGAATGTATGTTATTTGAGAGAGAGAGAGAGAGAGAGAGAGAGAGAGAGAGAGAGAGAGAGAGAGAGTATGCTCAAGCAGGATAGTGGCAGAGAGAGAGAATTCTGAGGTGTCAGTGCAGAACCTAATGCTCATCTTAGTCTTATGAACTGTGAGATCATCATCTGAGCCAAAATCAAGAGTTGGATTATGAACTCACGGAGCCACTCAGATACCCCACAAGGTGTATATTCAAATAGAGATCTAGTTCCCTTACCTGTACTATCATTTTTCATTCCGTACATTGTACGATAAAGGTCTTCCTTAAACTTGCTGCACTTTTTGTCTGTCTCCTATCAGCTTTGGGCTTCTGTTTGTCATTGTTGTTAACCCTGCTCTTATGCACTGCAATCAAGTCTCTTTAGAGGGTTCAAGGTTGATTCTAAAACTTGAAAACTAATAAATGGTTTAAATTATTGGGATTATTAAATAATATGCAAACATTAGATTTACCACACTTTTCCAGGAGTCCTTGGACCTGCTGAATGAGGACATCTCTAGCATCAAGGTGAAATGGATCCTTTCTCTTTGTATTCCATCAGTGCTTTAAACCATGCCATGTTTCACTTGGCTCATTCAGACTAAGGCCGTCTTATGGATATTATCTGGTTCTCCTTAATTTTCTAATTGCACTTCTTTGTTTTATTGCACTCTTTCAGTGTTCTCAAATCATGCCACTTATGACATCTTCCTGCTAACCTCTTAGCGGTCTCTCACTGGACCCTTCTCTTTTCCTGCCTCATTTAGGTGGTGACTCAGTAGGTCTGCTTCATAGCTTCCTTCCTGTGATTTTCCTCTGCCCTGCTCCCAGTTTGTTTCCATGGTTTCATGGTAATATGGCCATCTGGGAAGTTAGGGAGCAATTAAAAGCCTGGACTCTTGAGCCAGACGGCCTGGGGTTAGACTTTACTTGTTCCCCTTACCAACTGTGTAAGATGGATTTTGGATGAGTTATTTGGCTTCCTTATAACCCGGTTTCCTCCTCTCGAAGATAAGAATGGTAATTGTATATACATTGTAAGTTTGTTGTGTGGTTCATATGTAATAATATGTGAAAATAACCAATAACAGTGTCTGGCACAAAAATAAACACTATGTTAGTGTTGCCTATTATTAAGTATAATTTTTCTTTATATTTTCTCTCCTTGTTTTGCTGGAATACACCTTCAGATAACTTCCTAATGAAGAATGAGTACAATCGAATGTTCTGTGTCTTTGCACGTCTGAAGATATCTTGAGTCCACTCTCAAATTTAATTGATAATTTTGATAGTGTAGAATTCTAGTTTCTTTTTTTAATTGATTTATTTTTATTTTTTTAAAGTTTACCTCCAACTTAGTTAGCATGTAGTGCAACAATGATTTCAGGTGTAGATTCCTCAGTGCCCCTTACCCATTTAGCCCATCCCCCCTCCCACAACCCCTCCAGTGACTCTCAGTTTCTTCTCCATACGTATGAGTCTCTTCTGTTTTGCCCCCTCCCTGATTTTATATAATTTTTGTTTCTCTTCGCTTATGTTCATCTCTTCCACTCATAGAATCCTAGCCTCTAATGCCCAGTTGCCCCTTCAATCGATTTTCCCCTAATCACAACACCATTGAAACTACAATATCTGCTCTTTATAGTGTTTTTAACTCACTATCACTTCCACTTTCTTCTAGTTTTCAAAATCATTCAGTACGTCTGGCCTATGCTTAAGGAAAAGGGAATGGAGGTCCCCCTTTTGAAGGGCTTAAAAGAGAATTTATGAACATATTTTAGACTGCCACAGCCTGTCTGCTGGCCTCCTATTATTCACTCTCCTCCTGCATGAAGAATATCCTCACCCTACCCCAAGAATCCTCCCTCTTAAAGGCCCAACCCTTGTAACATCAGCTCAAAGTCCAGGATATTGTTATCTAAATTTGGTCCAGGTGTGAATGAGTCTCCTTGGGCGCACTGGTCCTCGACTACACTTTCAATCTGAAGACCTATGAATGAAGAGCTATGAATTCAGCATACATCCAACACAGGCATGTGATAACCAGAAAACACACACAAAACACACACACACACACACACACACACACACACACACACACACACACACAGAAAAAACAAACAAACCAACAAAACACAAACGTTGCTGTTCCAAAGAAAGGAAGGAGGTTATCATGAATGGGTCACTGGTCCATAGCAATCCTGAATTTCAGCTGGTACAGGTAGGCAGTCATTTCATTGGGTCTTAAGGCCTGGGAATGATTTTACATGGTCCTAGCTCCTCCAGGGTTCTGGCTTTCAGCCTCTAAGTCATTATTCCCTTCTCATGAAAGGTAGCCTGTGTCTACAGCCTCATGGTTGTCTCGACCTACTTACTGATTGTAGGATTTTGTGTGTCAAAAGCCTTCTTTCCTTTTACTCTCTGGGATTAAGGAAACCCTTCTCTACCATGGACTTTTCCAAATATTTATAAGGAAAAACACTCCTAAACTTCAAGTGATATTGTAACAGAGAGAACCCTGTGCCCCACAGTTTACTCTGCGAGGGTTTGCTTATGAGATAGAACACTGGTATTCTCCAAGACCCTTCGTCATTTAGGAAACCTTTGTAGTATCTTTTCCCCAACGTCATCTGCTGAGTGATGTTGGTAATAATTTCACCTTCAATAAGAGTGACATTATTGATGTTATCTGTGCTAACAAAACATGAAATTGTATTTGAATGGCATTGAGTAAGTGCAAGTAGTATCAGCTAGGGACGTGTTCAGCTGTCACAGAAAGGCTGCCACCAGTGGCATAATCAAAGTGAGTTTTACTCACAAAGAGGCTGTAGGCTGTGCTCCATTAAGGCAGCAATGTCATCGGCAGCAGGCTGCATGGAATGTCAGAGTTGACAACTTCTTTATAACCTCTGGCAAAATTTTGGAAAAAAGGGTAGCAGCCATTAGTATAATACTACCATTGTTTTTAACATTTACCGTCTTCATGATGCAGCACATGTGTGAGCATCTCAAGCTCACAGCACATCTGTGAGGTACAATTGTTGATGTCTTTTGGAGGTCATTCGTTCACTTTTTAAGTCAAAAATTAGCTGTCATATGTCTAGGGCATGTGGCTTCACCAAATCCCCTCATAGATTTACTTGGCTTATCAATGCATCAAGCAAACTCATAGGAATTCTAGAATTTAATCCTTGTGGGCCATGGAGAAACCAGTTCTGCCTTATCAAATCACATTAAATACTCAGGCCATTCAGTATACTCTCAGATGAACCCTTGGAAGGTGCTCCTGTATTAGCGTTGTATTTCTGTTGGCAAGATCCTTGCCTCCTAGGAGGAACGGTAACTTTCATATCTATTAGTAATTGCCAATAAAGTACAAACCAAGATTTTTCTTTGCCTTCTTGTTGACACGTTATAATATATACTAAGTTACCACGTTTCCTTGTTTTAATTCTTAGCATAATATACCAACTGCAATATCATCACGGAACAATGGTGGCCCCACATGTAGCATCATCAGCTTTGGATACTTCAGATATGGCCACGGTAACAGTTAGGGTGGACTCCATCCAGTTCTTGGCCAATTGGGGTTGTCTGATTCTCTCTGTTTATCTACCTCCCACCGCACACCCCCAGCCCCAGCAGCAGTGAGAATCTAGTTAGTCAGGGAATCTCCAGCAGATACAGATGCCGATGCAGATGCAGATCATTTCCCTGGATAATCTTTATGGTTGACTATGGCCTGGGTAGCAGGATGGGTTCAGACAGAAACACCTGATTTGGGTGCCATCAAGCCATCTCTGTGCACTCTCTGAGAAATGGGACAGTATGCATTACAAACACTTCAAGTCTCCACTTCTCCCTGCACACTTCTGTGTTTTGTTGCTTCCATCCACCTACCAAAGCAACCCAAACTTTATGCTAAAGAGAGTGGGGCTCGTGTGTCCTTTGCAGATTGGAATGCTGTTACTAGTTTGGTTTATCTTAACAAAAACTGGCACATTACCTAAAAATGCAGAATTCGGTGTGAATTCAGAATCAGTACCTGTAGTAAGCCCTCCATGATTCCGTTGATTAGGGAGAGGGATGAAACCATACTGTAAGAAAACCTGCCTTCGAGTGCTACAGCTCTATGAACTTTCAAAGCACTATTTTTGATCTGGTTATCCAAAGTCGTTAAGTCTTTGTGAGTATACATTCAGAACTTTTTTAAGATCTGGATTGTAGTGTCCAATTTTTTCATGACCTAACTAACCCATTGATTCCAAGTGTTCTCTTTATTTTTGAATCATTCTCTTGGGCATTTGACCAAACCTGTCAAATAAAAAATGTCCTCAATTTGAATATATGAACATTTAAGAGCAGTCACGTGTTCAGCGCCCAAATATTTTATTATTTCCGTTAAGAGTTTATTCTGTCTGTGGACGGTGAAGAAACAAATGCCTGTTTTTGTGTTTGTTTTTTTTTTTTTTCATTTCCCGCACATAAGTAAGTAGATGCGCATGGCAGAATGCTAGGTACCTGTCAAGGGTAATAGGATGTTCAGGAGTGTAAATGAGATTTCTGTCATCCAAAAAAGAAAAAAAAATTGTTTGATGAACTAAGATAAGCTAAGCTTTAAAAATGAAAGGAAAATAGCCATGAACTCAGATAAAAGTTAGGCAATGAAGTACTTTTCCCTAGGGCAGCAAGGAGTTATTAGAAATACCATAATCTGTAGAGTTTGTACTAAAAAGCTCTACTGACACGATGATAAAGCTCACCTTTAAAGCTTGCTTTGTGTACTGATATTATTCCTTTCTTCTTGAAATCTAAAGAAGCTTTTTCTCTTTGGCTGTTAACATGAAATGAAAAGACACTTTCCCCCTATCTTTTCTTCTGCCGTATTTACGCTGTACTTCTTACAAAAGTCTTTTATGTATTCGTTGCCTTTTATCTTCATCCTTTGTCCAAAACAAGCCTTGAGATTGGGAATGATGTGGACTATTTCTAACCTAAGCTCACAGTACATAACTTCTCATAAAACCCATCATTTGAGGAGGCAATGAACTCATATCATGGAGTTCCTTGTGCAGCCCATGGGCATGATTCCACTGAAAGAATCGATAGCATCGTGGAGACCCTGTCTTTGGAAGGAACTAACAACAAATAAGGATTTGACCTTATAGCCTGATTTTCCTAGGAACCTAGGAATCAAAAGGGCCAGAAGTGTGATGGTGGGAGAGGGACACTGGAGAAGGGCTGAATACCCAGGTTCACATGAAGCCAACTGAGCAGAGAAAGGTTCTGTCCTGGAGGAGCTTGGTTCAGCAGGAATCAGCTCCCATTTGCTACGGACTTAGTGAAAATACACTCATGAGAGCCTACAAGAAGGATGCTTCCACAGCTCTAAGAGGTCTCTTTCCTTTCTTATGTCTTTCATTATGGAAAGTGTCTTGGGGGTGCTTACTTCCCCTTTGTGTGTCCACAGTTCTACTTCCCACTAGTTGTGTTGTCATGAACCTCCTTACGTAGCCCTTGCTCCCCTCCTAGGCCATGTGTTCCTCATGGGCAGGACTCACCCTAGCCCTCTGTGTGTCGTTACTACAGTGCCAGCCATGGGCAAAGGACCCTGTCCATACTGAATGAATGCAATATGTTTATGGAGTTTCAGCTCCCAATTGTTACAGAAGAACTAGCTGTCTCACTTCCATTTGATGTGTAACAGCAGCAGTCTATACGGGGGAGTCTCTCTCACATTCTCCCTTTTTACAAACACCTACATTATCAACTTTTGACTAACTCTTACCCTATTGTGATCAGATGAATTGGGTGGAACATTTGCCATCTCTTGGGATCTTATTTGCAACCCAATACCACTTAAATTCCCTATCCTACAGTAAATTCTTGCTTAGCAAGAAGCAATATAGTTCAGTGAGTAGAGGGTGGCCCCTGGAGACAGGCTGCCTAGGATCTCAAATCTTATTTTGCTCTATTTCTAGCAGCAGACCTTTGGACAACTTACTTTTTCTCTTTGCTACTCAGTTTTCTCAGGTGTAAAATCAGGCACAACCTAGCACCTTCACCATAGATCTCTGAAATGAATTCAGTGGCGTAACAATGGTAAAACACTTAGAATAATGCATGGAACCCCCTTAACTGCGAGTCAGTAAACACTCGCCTCTATCAGTGATGTAATTACGTTTTTGACAAAGTCGCTGCTTCCTTACTTAAAACCTTCACATTGGCTGTGTTGAATGTACAGAACAGATGAACTGTGGAAGGCACCATGTCAGAGTCAGGCTTACTTGGTAGAATGAGGCCCAATTCCCTGATGCTGGGGACTGCAAGAAGAATTCATTAATTCGCCTGTTCCGTAATGTTTACCCTCTCACTGGCATTGCTAAAAGCACCTACTTTCTCTACACCACCATAGAACAGGTGGGTTTTCCCTTGTCAGCCTTTGCTCGCTTACTTGTCCGTTTATTGTTCCACCTGTGGCTTTATTCACCACTCACCGAAAACTGACTGAGGGACTCTGTGTGCCAGGCTCTGTTCTCGAGGTATGCCCCTGCCTCCGTGGTGGTTGTGGGTAATTCTTGACTTCTGGGCTTCCAGCTACTACATCACGTGGGGTTCTCCATCACCCTCTGTTGCTTTTTCATTGTCATTGGGCAGGTGTCTGTCAGCTTCTTCTCTCTAATTATGTACACGGTAGAAATCAGTGCTTTGGGGATATGGATGACTGCAGTGAACAGACTCCTGGACGTGTCTTTTACCTTGGGGAATTGTGCATATTAGTGTTTCAAAATCTAGTTTACCCTAGAGGCAGACATTTGAAACAAAGCAAACAGTCCAGACGGGGCTCAAGAAACAAAATCGTTGGATGTGTCCCCGAGCCTGGTAGCAATGCAGGTGGGCTAGAGGCCTACAGATGCGGAGCTAGACTGTTGTTGGATGACAGCTTCACTGTGCATCTTCAGTTAGGAAGTGGTACAGCTGGAATGAGAATTCTCCTAGTGTGATTCTTGGCCTCCTGTTTTCCTGCTGACTCATCGGCCTGGGAGGGCTGAGACCTTTTGGAACTTTGTTGCATTTTGCTGCAGAATCAAACACTAGCTAGGTTTCTCAGGTACGTATACAATGGGCTGTGACAGCAAGGTTGGTTGGGGGTCAGGGAGACCTGGCAGGAGGGAGGAAACTGAACAGGCAGGAGAGGGGGACTGACAGAGGCTGTTTTCTTCCATTTTGTTCTGGGAAGACCTTAGTGAGGATGTCTAGTCCTGAGTACTGGTGAAGTTTATGTACTGGCCATGGAGTTGGGCGGGCACCCCAGAGAGATTCTTGTCCATCTGTGGGAAGTGTGTGTGTGTGTGTGTGTGTGTGTGTGTGTGTCAGAGAGAGTGTGCAAGGGAGCCCAGCTTTGAGCCAACCAGGGAAAGGATGGTGTAGCTCTCAAAGGAGCATGCACGTTTCTCAGGTGATAGAGTAGAGAATAAAATGTCTCCCTTTAAAATCCACATTCCCCTGCTCTTCAACTTCTAAGGAAGTCTTTGGCTACCAGCAGTCTGGGCTCTGGAGCCAGCATAGTAATTTTCTTCTTTTAGTTTATCCTGGTTCATGATTTGCTCCCCTTTAACTTAAAAATTGTTTTTATTATAGAAAATTTCAAATATGTAAAAGTCAAGACATTAGTATATCATACCCCCATGTCCTTAGGACCTAGTTGTAAACATTATCAACTCATGTCTACTCTTGTTTCATCTGTATTTCTACCCGTTTTGTCCTTGCTCCCCTCTTCCCCTGGTTTATTTGAAGCAAATGCCACACGTTGCATTTTATTAAGAATATCATCCTGTTTGTTTTTATTTTTAAAAAGTTTTGTTGTAGTATAATTGGCATAACTTGCAGGAAACTAAAGTGTGCTATTTGATAAGTTTATACATCAGTGTGGATGTGTATACACACAGATCAAAAAGTATATACACACACATATCCATGAAACCACCACAGTCTAGATAGTGAACATACCCATCACCGAAAAGTTTCCTTGTGTCCCTTGGTCATCCTTTCCTCTTGCCCCTCTCTGCCACCCATTACTGATCTGCATTCTGTCACAATATATTTGTTTCTATTTTGTACAGTTCTAGATGAGTGAGATCATAAAGTAAGTACTTTTTTTTATCCAGTTTTTTTTTTTCCCCACGCAGTGGCATAGTCTGTCTATCCTACCAATATCATCATGCTGTGACTAGATACCACTTAGGAAGCTGCAGTACCCTTTAGCAGATATTATAGTAGTCCCGGTGAGAAATGGTCATTTGGACCAGTGTGGTTACCATGGAGATGATAGCTTCCTCAATTAGACATCTGCTTTGGAGGTAGAGCCAATCAGACCAGCTGGATTTGGGGATTAGGGCGGGGGTGGGGGTGGGGGTCGGATCCAGAATTACTCCTGAGGATTCTTGCTTGAACACACGAAGATAGTGTGATGAAGCAGGGGAGACTCAGTGAGGAGCAGCTATGTATGATCTTTCCTGATTCAGTCCTTGCCTGGATGTCCATTGCTTCTTGAAAGCTGTCTTTATTATCATTGATTGATTTGAAGCAGTACTTGAATGGCAGATGAAAAAAACTGTATTTGGAGCACTTTAAGATATTTACAGGATGACTGGGTGTTATCAGGAATGATATTAAATAAAGGCTAGTTGGCATTGTCAAATTCAAAATAATGAATTTCAGTGTTCTCCTTAGGTGTTGGTAGTATCATCTGGTCCAGGTAAGGAGAGACTAAGAAGTACAGGGGCAAATCACATTTTTAAGAGCTTGCAAAATCTGCTTGAGGTGAAGTTCACTCCACTTTTCTCAGGGCTCCCAGAATTTTTTTTTTTTTTTGTGTGTGTGGTGGTTTTATCATTGAAAATGTTCTGCAAAGTCTGATGCTGTGGTGATAACATCTGCACGCAGTGACTAGCTTTGTGAATTTCATCGTATGGTAGGATAGCCTGTCTTCCTTCTACAGGGTTATTAACATGTCGGGTGTTTTATTAGAACTTGGACTCCCTTTGGGTGTTTGGCCTTAGAAAAACTGAGTCAAGTGATATCTTTGGTTTTGGAATTTTAGAAAGAACACGCCACCTGGATTATTAAGTTTATGGGCACCTTTGGGAAACCTGATTAGTTATAGAACTCATACTATATGATAGTAACAACAACTGCACGTTTATTGTTTATTCCTTGCTGAGTGCTTTATATGCATTATCTTATTTAATCTCCACATCAGTCTGATGAAGTAGGTACTATCATCATCTCCATTTTGCTGGGGAAGGACCTGGGATGCAGACGGGATACCTGATGAGACCTAGACTAGTCTTACAATCAGTGTTAGCGCCGCAACTTGGACCCAGGCAGGTAATCTGGCTGCAGAGCTCATGCTTTCATTAAGAGATAATATTTTCATTAAGAGATGGTACTCCTGGGTGGCTCAGTTGGTTAAGCCTGCTTGGGATTCTCTCTCTGGTGCTCGCCTGCTTGTGCTCTCATTCTCTCTCTCTCTCTCTCTCTCTCTCTCTCTCTCTCTCTCTCTGCCCCTCTCTCTCTCTCTCACTTTCTCTCTCTGTGTGTGTCTCAAAACAAATAAAAATGTGTTCTTTTTTTTTTTAAGAGATAATACTTGAGGTGGATCTTGTAAGATAAAGAGAAGTTTAAAGGACAGTGGGGACTGGCATATAAGGTAGAGAGAATGTAGTATCAATGCGGGGACATGAGAAACTTATTGTCCTGGGCGCTGATGATGAGAAATAATGTTGGTAATGCTGGTATGACCAGAAAAGATGTAGGGCCTAAAAAATACCTGTATTGGTTATCCAGAGCAGCTTTTTCACTGATAATCTTATGAGGTCTTTAAAAATTCTCCTTGAAATGTTGAATAAGTGCAGGAGATCATTTCTGTTTTCTCAGTTCCAAGGATCTCAGATGGGGAGCTTCTTAACAAGCTGATCTCAAAAGCATTTTCTGACTTCAGCCAACCTAGGTTTTTCCATCCAGGAGTAAATTCACTGCTCCCACCTTTTCTGCTCAGCTCTGAGTCCCTTTCATGTTAAAAGAGATCTGCTTGCTACTTTTAAACGGAATAGGATTTCCAAACCTGTCCCCACTGTCAGTAGTTGAAAGGCTAATAGTCAGCTAGCATCTGAATACCATTGGAGTGGTACCTCACTTATTTGGTTCATAAACGGATGATGGTTGTAAACACAAAAGTGTATGATGTGGCGGTTTAGCCATGTTTTGGAGGCTA
The DNA here is from genome assembly GCF_028749965.1 of Puma concolor. Lineage (NCBI taxonomy): Eukaryota > Metazoa > Chordata > Mammalia > Carnivora > Felidae > Puma > Puma concolor. The sequence continues at coordinate 1,228,902 of NW_028240236.1, read as the reverse complement.
ACTCTTGCTTCCTGCTTTAAAGTGCATTTTGCTATTTCGTAGTTAAGAATCGATTATAATGAGAAGGGAGTAAATGCAAACCAACAGGTGCTTTGAGGTTTTAATACACAGTGCTGTTGCTGAGTATCAGTGAAACAGCTTTGTTTTTGTTTTTGTTTTTTAAATGAATAGGTAGTTTGTGGATGTGAATTTCAAAAGGTACACGTGTTCATCCTGTATCTCAAATCCCTTCTTTCCTCCTCAAGCAACTTAAATTGTTCTTTAGTGGCCCCTTTTATAAAGGGAGTCTATGCCTGTATTAGCATGTATGAGTGTGTCATTGTTTCTAGGATTTTGTTATGGAGATGCTAATTAGTAAGAGTAAAGAGAATGTTATCTCTTGCCAGTCATGATACCAAGGCGTGTGTGCATGCGTGTGCATGCACTCAAATGAGCAGATAATCTAAACAAGTGTTTACTCTTCATCTAAAAAATAATAAACATGCACATTATCAAAGTTTAACCCATACTAAGGAAAAAGATTAGTTAAATAGATACTGACTAGGTGCACCTTTGGGTTTAACAAAGACTTCCAGCAGCTGCTATATTTAAAAACTAAAGGAAAATGTATGCAAAGATACAGTAGGGAACATGATGTGAGTCCACCGGGAATCACAATAGACAAATGGAAGTGATTTTCTAAAAAGTGAAATTTATGAAATTGAAAAATACATAACTCAAATAACATTTCCCTAGATTAACTCAGTAGGTTAGAAATAGAAGAAGGAATCAGTGAACCTGAAGGTAAATCAAGAGAAATGTCCCAAGCCAAACAATAGAGAGGGGAGAAAAATTGGACACAAATCAGTAGAGCACTGTGTGACAATATCAGGTGTTCCAACGTAATGATGTAACACATGTATAATAGGAGTCCCAGATGGAGAGGAGGGAGAAAATGGGACAAAATCCTACTGAAGAAATTGTTTAAGTACCAGATTTGATGAAAATTATCTGAAAGATCCAAAAAGTTGAAATAACTTCAGTTTGGTATTTCAGGACCAGAGTTTGATTCTAGAAATACCAAAGCACTGCTTGACAGCAGCCTGGTGAGTAGGGCCTCTGTGGGATGGGACTTCTGCTGCATCCCCCTGTGTGATAAACTAGACATTTTAGAGCTGCACGCCAGGCACAGGCGGCATCGCAGATGCCATCAGCTTTTCACTCTTCCAGGTATATTTTTTTATTCATGTTCCCTCTCTCCGCCTGAGTATTGGTAATATGTTATATTCCTCACTGGCCACATGGAAAATGAGAACAGTGGTTGCTACTGTTTCACTATCTATAGACTAGAAACCACCGTGTCGTTCTTTTTATGATAGATGTACTCTGGAGACTTTCTGTGGTAGCTTTGGAGATACTTTTTTTAAATTTTTAAATAAAAAATATTTTTAATGTGTATTTAATTAGAGAGAGGAAGGGCAGAAGGAGAGAGTGAGAATCCCAGTAGGTTCCATGCTCAGTACAGAGCCTGATGAGGGGCTCAATCTCAACAACCATGAGATCATTATCTGAGATTAAATCAAGATCTCAGCTTAACTAACTGATGCAACCAAGCACCCCAAGAGATCATTTTTATGCAGGTTAGAAACACTCACCTTTTGTTTGAAAAAGGAGAGTAAGAATTAACAACAACACCACCACCACCACCAACAACAAAACCTCTCTCATGCAGACCTATACCCCCCCTCCAAAAAATGATCTCTCCTTCCTGAGTCCCAAAGTTTTTTTGTGTAGTAGTTTCTTTAACCACCTGGCGAGGGCTTTAGTTTCACTGGGCCGACTCAGCATTAATATTCATGCTACACAAGATAACTAGTTTATTATCATTCTCTGCTATTTTGTATCAAAGTACAGTCCTAGGATATGAGAGTTCTGTGCATGGTTGTTTTTGGAATGTGGAATCTTTTGATGTATTCAAGTCAGCTGTGGTTATTGACTGAATACTACTAGGTGCCCAGCCATGAGTGTTAGTCCTTCTTCTTTGTGCAAGTATGCATGTACGTGCAGGATGGATGCATTAGAGGTGGGAGAGGAGGCTGGGATGTGCAGTCTTTCCATCTAGGAGTATAGAATCTTGCCTCAGAGGCACATGCACCAGGGTCAGACCTGGGTTCGAATTCTGCTTCCTTCAACAACTGTGTCATCTTGGATGACTCATTTAATTCAAGTGCTTGTATGATTAAATGAAATAACACTTGAAGTGTCTAGCATGCCTGACATTTACTAGGTGCTCAGAGACTGTGTGTGTGTGTGCGTGTGCACATGTATATATGTGTTCTCTGTTCCTGTAAAATAAAACAGAAAGAAAACATCCCCCCCACAGTAGTGTGTAGATTTATAGCGAATCCAAAGGCAGTGTATTTCGAAATATTTTTTTCTTTCCCTCAGATGACTGCACGTTTGTTTCAATGCTCCATTTAATGTCTCTGTCAGACGGCACTTCACCAGCCAGGCTAAGATGATGCCCTTCCTCCAGCCAGCATCACTCTCTCTCCTCTTACCCCATCTATCCCTTTCTTCCTAGCCAGGGTAGAAGAAAAAATAAAAATAAAAATAAATAAAAATAAAATACATATACAAATACATAAAAGTGTTGAAAGGAAAAAAAAAAAAAAACACCCCTTGAAAATTCTATGTCCTGCAAAAGTGTATTTCAAACTGAAGAAAAAAGACTTGTAGGTGTGCCTGTGTGGCTCAGTCGGTTGAGCATCCAACCTTGATTTCTGCTCAAGTCATGATTTCATGTTTAATGAGATTGAGCCCTACATAGGGCTCTCTGCTATCAGAATGGAGTCTGCTTGGAATTCTCTTTACCGCACCCCCGCCACCCCTTTCTCCCTCAACATAAATAAATAAACATTAAAAAAGATGTTAGGCATGGAGTATGTTACTCTTCCCCAAAGCATCTGAATTTTACAATCCCTCACCTTTGTAAACAACAAGAACAACAAAACTACCACAACAACAACCCTAAAACAAGTAATACGTTGTGAAACAAAAAAAGAAAGACTTTATCACTAGTAGATCTGCCTTGCAAGAAATAAATACATAAAATAAAAAAGTTCCTTCGAGGATACCTCAGTGGTTAAATACCTGCCTTTAGCTCAGGTCATGATGTCAGCATTCATGAGTTCAAGTCCCACAGTTTGTGAGTTCAAGTGCCACATCAAGTGAGCTCCACCCCCCTGCAAGTGAGCATGAGCCATGCTTTGAGTGAGATCCCATTATCTCTCCCTCTCTCTCTGCCTGTCCTGAGATTCTCTCTCTGCCCCTTGCTCATTTGTGCCCCCTGTCTCTCTCAAGACAAGGTCTTTAGAAAAAGGAATAGGGACAGAAGTTACAGATAAGGAATTTAGATCTATGCTTAAAAAAGAAGAGGATTAGAGTAGGAATAAGGAAAGGTAAGAGAAAATAGTTTATTTTTCTCATTCCCAACTTATCTGATAGATAACAATTTCTTAAAGTGATAACAGCAGCAATATACTCGGTGATCTTAGCCTATGGATAAGGAGGTAGATGACATCAATATTAGAAGGCGTGGGATGGAGGAATTGAGACAGCTGTTATAAGGTAGCTGCACTACCTGTGAAGGGGTATAGTGTGATTTGAAAGAGGAATTTGACTAGTTATAAATGAGTAATGCAAATGCAAATAAAGGGGAACCCACTCCAACTTTTAAAATAAACAAGTGTAATGAATATGCTAAGAGAAAGAAGAAAATGGAATATACCAACTGCTGCATTAAAATCCAGAAGGCAGAAAAAGGTGAAGATAGAAAGGAAGCAAAGTATGAATGCAGTGAATAGAAAACAGTTACAAACATGGCAGATATTATTCCAACTATATCAATACTCACATCAAATGTGAATAGTCTAAATATACCAATTAAAGCTCAGAGATTGTCACAGGAGATCCAAAAACAAGATGCAACTCTATATTGTCTATAAGAAATTCACATGAGATATACAGATACAGATAGGTTACAAGTAAAAGGATGAAGAAAGATTTATCATGCTAGAGCTTATCCAAAGAGAGTTGGAGTAATTACATTAACTCCACGCAAAGCAAACTTCCAATCAAGGAAACTCTAGGGAGATAAAGAGTGTCATTATATAAAGAGATTCTATAGAGAGATAAAAAGGTCCGTTCTGTAAGAAAACATAACAATCCCTAATTTTCTATATCTAACAACAGAGAATGAAAATACATGATGGAAAAACTTTTAGAATTCGAAGGAGAAAGAGAAAAAGTCATTATTATAGTAGAGACTTCAACACCTTTCTGTCAGTGACTGACAGGTCTAGAAGGATATAGGTAAGGCTACAGCTGGACGAAGCAGTAGCAGTAATCACCTAGATCGAACTGAAGCGTATGGAATGTTTTATCAAACAGTAGTTGAATAAACATGTTTCTCAAGTTCACACAGAACGTGCACCAAGTCAGAACATGTTCTGGGCCATGAAACACATCCTACCAAATTTCAAAGAATAGAAACCACACAAAGTATGTTGTCATGCCACACTGGAATTGAACTGGATTGAAAGCAATAATGAAAAGATGGCAGGAAATGTCCCCAAATATTTAGAGATTAAAGAACATACATCTAAATAACACATCAAAGAAGGAATCTTGAGAGAAATTTCAAAGTACTTTGGACTCAATGAAAATTAAATACAACCTACCAAACTGTGCAGGGCGGGGTGGGGTGGGCAGTGAAAACATGGCTTACAGTACAATGTACAACATTGAATGCATTTATTAGAAAAGTAGAAAGACCTTCGGACATCTGGCTGCTCAGTGTTTTTAGCACGCAACTCTTAGTTTCCACTCAGGTCCTGCTATCATGGTCATGAGATCAAGCCCCTGTATTGGGTTCCTGCTTGGGATTCTCTCTCTCCCTCTCTCTGCCATGCCCCTGCTCATGTACATGCTTTCTCTCGCTCTCAAATTAAGTACATATACGTAACAAAATCGGAAAGGAGAAAGACCTTAAATTAGTAGCCTAAACTTCCACCTTAGGAAAATAGGGGAGGAGGTACAGTTGAAGGCTGAAGTAGAAGAAAAGAAATATAATAATTAAAAAAATAATAATCAGAACAGATATCAATAAAATAAAAGATAGTCAAATACTGGAGATAATCAATAGAGAAATCAAAAGATGGTTCTTTGAAAATATCAATAAAGGTAATGAACCCCTAACTAGGCTATCCAAGAAAAAAGGTAGGCACAAATGGCTCATATCAAAAGTGAAAGAGACGTAACCTCTATCGATTCCATGAACATCAAGAGGATAATGGAAAATATTATGAATGACTCGATGCCCCCAAATTTCATAACTTATATGAAACAGATCGATTATTTAAAAGACGCACACGATGGGACACCTGTGTGGCTCAGTCAGTAAATGTCTGACTTCAGCTCAGGGCATAATCTCCTGGTCCGTGGGTTTGAGCCCCGTGTCAGGCTCTGTGCTAACATCTCAGAGCCTGGGACCTGCTTCAGATTCTGCGTCTCCCTCTCTCTCTGCCCCTTCCCACCTCCCACTCTACAGCTCTCTCTCAGAAATAAATGAAAACATTTTAGAATAATATAGAAAACAAATAAAAGGCACACACCACCAAAACCCACATAAGGAAACATAGATTATCTGGATAGGCCTATATTTATTAAGTAAATAGAGTCAAGGACGAATAACCTTCCCAAAAGAAAGCGTCAAGCCCAGGTGGTTTCACTGAAGAATTCTAGCAAACATTCACAGGAAAAAATGATGCTAATGTCCTGTAATCTCTTCCCGAAAATAAAAACAGAGGGGAAACTTCCTCATTCTAGGAGGCCAGCATTGACAAAACAAGGTAAAGGCATTATAAGAGGGGAAAATTGGAGACCAGTGTCTTGCATTTTCATAGACACAAAATACCCAATACATGTTAGCAAAACAAATCCAACAATGTGTAAAAAGAATTATACATCCATAACCAAGAGGGATTTAGTACAAGTATGGGAGACTGGTTCCATATTCAAAAATCAATCAGTTTAACCCATCACAACAATAGGATAAAGAAGAAAGACAGGGAAACGATCAGATGCTCTTAAAATGAGATGCAGAGAAGGCATTTGTTACCTCCATTCATAATAAATAAAACATCCTCTCCTCATCCTATGAGTCCAGGGAGACTTCATCAAGTTGATACAGGACTTTTATAAAACAAACAAAAACGAACCCCCACAAAAAAAGCCTACAACTAGCATCGTAAAAGTTTCACCATTTCATGGGGCGCCTGGGTGGCTCAGTCGGCCCTCTAAGAGATAATACATGTTTGTACAAGTTGTACATTTTACAGATTTGAGGGTTCCCATTCGCACTACAGTTCATATAAATCATGCCTCCTAGAACTGTGCAGTATACAATTTGTGCAACCAATAGCAACAAACTGAAAACATTCTGATGCTGGTGTAGAATAGCAAATATATGAACAAGGAGTACAAATGACGTCTGAAGTTATAAGGTGTATAAATTGGATTCATACAAAAGAAAAAAAAAATCTCTAAATTGCACTTCGTTAGTATTAAAACTTTGCTTGGGAAAAGACTCTGTTAAAAGAACAAAAAGACAATCTATGGACTTGGACAAAATATTCCCAAATCATATATCCAGCAAAGGTCTTGTGTCTAGAATATCATATATTGAAGTGCACAAAACGATGCTCCACAACACTAGGCTTCAGGGAAACACATTAAAACTGCACTGAGATACTACTATCCACATATTGAAAATGTTTTTTTTTTCCATCTATACTTATTTTTCAGGGATAAAGAGAGACAGAGTGTGAGCAGAGAGGGGCAGAGAGAGGGAGATACAGAATCCAAAGCAGGCTCCAGGTTCCGAGTTGTCAGCATAGAGCCAAACATAGGGCTTGAACTCACAAACTGTGAGATCATGACCTGAGCTGAAGTCAGCTACTCAATCTACTGAGCCCACCGGGAGCCCATGAAATATATATATTCATTTTTAAAGACAATACCTAACACTTGCATGTGACCCATAAATCTGACTCCTATATCTTTCCTCTAGAGAAGTGGAAACTTATACTTATAAAAAGAAAAAAAAACATACACGCAAATGTTTACAGCAAATCTGGTCATAACTGACAAAAATTTACAAACACAAATGTCCTTCAGGAAATGAATGGTTAAAGAAACCCTGGTATATCCGTATAGGGAAACACTAAGAAACACATGTATTGTAAAGGAATGATGTTGAATGAAAGAAACCAGTCTCATAAAGTTACCTACAATAACGATCCATTTATATGATATTAAAGTTGGAGATAGATGGTTGCCAGGCCTCAGGGGTGGGGTGACCGTGACTAAACATGAGGGAATTCTGGGAGCTGATGGAATTGTTCTCTTCTTGTCTAATTTTTTTTTTGGGGGGGAGACAGAGAGTGAGAGTGGGGGAGGCACAGAAAATGTGGTAGAGAAGGGTAATCCCAAGTAGGCCCCGGGAAGTTCGTGAGCAGGGGCTCAAACTCAAGAATAGTGAACTCATTACCTTAGCCGAAATAAAGAGTGGGATGCTTAAGTGACAAAGCCACCTATGTGACCCAGGAACAGAACTCTTCTGTATTCTCATTGGGGTGACATTTACATGAGTATATACAATCTTTAAAACTCAAAGCTCTATGCACCAAAAGAGTTACTTTGTATAATGTTAATTACACAACAAAAAGCATTTTCAAAAAACTACCACATCTGTCCTCCTCTCTCCATTTCCTGCTTCCACACTAATTGCTGTCATGTTCACCTCTCCTGGTCAACTGCGATGACTCCTTACCTGATTTCCTCCCAATTACAATCTTCACTCTGTCTTTCTAATAAACTTACGAAATATTACCATGAATAAAGTGTCATAAGGAAAACAAATAAGCCAGATCTACCTAGCTGCACCTTCCTTAGATCATGCATGTACACCACTCCCTATGGTATTTCCAACACGAAGACCCAATGTGCAAATACAATAAGCAGCCAAGGGGAGCCTGCGTGGCTCAGTTAGTTGAGTGGCCTACTCTTCATTTCAGTTCAGGTCATGATTTCGCCATTTGTGGTTTCAAGCCCCAGGTCACACTCTTCACAGAGCCTGCTTGGAATTTTCTCTTCCCCTTCTCTCATCCCCTCCCCTTCCTCAAACACACTGTCGATCAACCACCCACCCAACCAACAAACATTAAGATAAAAATAAGCAGCCCAAATCATAAGGGTCTCTAGTATGTTACACATTTATCCCATAGTTCACATAAAAGCAAAGAAAACTGGACTATCGTGCTGGCATTATTTTCCTTTCTTATACCCAACTCATTTTGCCCACTTGTGGTTCATTTCTGTGTCTCCTGCTCTAAATGCAGTGCCCACTTCCTCAGGCAGTCCTAGTTGAAGTGAATTTCTAACTGCTTCCACTCAGTACCTTCTTCATTCTGTTGACTTTGTCATGAAGACCTGGAACAAATATCTGGGAAAGAATGAACACCCCAGGCCTGGCATGTCAATACTAACACCTGGCAAACAGCAACAACCTCCCAGAGACTGCAACTAGTAAACAATCAGTTGTCTATTTTGGACACATGAGCGAGAAGATGGAAGAAATAGAACTTCCCAAAGGGAGGCTGAAAAACAAAAACAAAAACAAAATCCACTGGCGTTAAAAAGTGAAAAAAGGTAAAACCAAAGTTTACCTCACTGTTATTGCAGGTGTTACTGGATAGACTAGATGAACCTGAAGCAAATGATTTCTAAACAACAAAAACAACAGCAGAAGCAGCAGCAGCAACAACAAGAGCAGCAACAACAGCAGCAACAACAAAATCAACAACAACAAAAGAATCCTCTAAACTATGCCTTGGTATAATTTAGCAGATAATCAGAGCTGCAGAACACTGGCTTTATGTGGGAATAATCAGAATACCATAGGTACTCAGAGGAGTCACGCTTATTGCTAATAACTGATGCTCAGGTGGTCTGATCACTTTATCCCACAACACCAAGTAAGGGTCTGAAAAAGGAGGAGGGAACCCACGCAGGGCAGCAGATGCCAGAACACATGGGGTGAATCAAGGGCTCAGTGAAACGGGAAGCCTTAATCACAAAGTGAACAATTTGCCTGAAAATGCTACAGGTACAGGCCAGCACGCAGGCCTGCAGGCTCCCTGGCAGGAGTCCTGGGAATACGAGGGGCAGAGCAATGAACTTACAGCTACCAATCACTTCCCTGTGGCAGGCACGTTACCTCATAAAGCATCTCAATTGACCATGTGTACAGAGGGACGAATTGAGGCTGAAGGAGATGTTATAACTGCACAAGGTCACAGAACTAAGAAAGTTATGGAAATGGCCTTTACCCCAAGCACTCAGACTCCTTAGTGCATAACATGCTGTCTCAAGTATGCAAAACTCAGCTTCAGTAACCCTTTTACCATCTTTTTAATTAAATTTTTTCAAAACGCGTTGATTCTTGTGTTTTCATTTTTATTTGTTTCCTTATGTCTTTTAATTTCTTCTGTAATTGTCTGGTTGACTCATTCGTTCTTTAGTAGGATGTTTTTTAACCTGCATGCTTTTAGAGGTTGAACAGACTTTTTCTTGTACTTTATGTCAAGCTCCAAACATTGTGATCTCAAAGTGTGCATGGTGTCATCTCAATGCTGTTATATGTATGGAAGGCTTTTTGCGACCCAGTATGTGGTCTCTCTTGGAGAATGTTCCACGTGCACTGCAGAAGAGAGTGTGCTCTACTGCTCTGGGATGTAGAGTCCTAAAATATCTGTCACGTCCTTCTGGTCCAATGTATCATTCAGGACCATTGTTTCTTTCCTGATTCTGTCTAGATTTTCTGTCCATTGTTGCAAGTTGAGTATTAAAGCCCTCTGCAATTACCACATTCTTATTAATAAGATTGTTCATGTTTGTGATTAAATGTTTTAAATATTTGTGTGCTTCGGAATTCAGTGCATAGTCATTATAATTGTTAGTTCTTCCTGATGGACAGACACTGTAATTATTTAATAATGTCCTTAAACATCTCTTGCTGCCAACTTTAATTTCAGGTCAAGTTTGTCTGATAGAAGTATGGCTACTACAGCTTCCTTTTGACTCCCAGTAGCATGAAAGGTAGTTCTCCATCCCCCCACTTTCAAGAGTAAGGTGTCCTCAGGTCTGAAATGAGTCTCTTGTAAAACAGCAAACAGATGGGTCTTGTTTTGTATTATCCATTCTGATACCCTGTGTGTTTTGGTTGGAGCATTTATTCCACTTCCATGCAGTGTTATTATGGAAAGCGATGGTTCCGAGGCATTGTGATGTCTGTAGTTTTCATGCTTGTACTGGTGTCTGTGGTACTTTGTGATACTTGCGACATTTCCCTCAAGGAATCCCTCTTAGGATCTCTTGTAGGAATGGTTTAGCGGTGGTGAATTCCTTCAGTTTTGGTTTGTTTGGGAAGACCTTTACCTCTCCTTCGATTCTGAATGGCAGGCTGGCTGGATAAAGGGTTCTTGGTTGCATATTTTTTCTATTCATCACATTGAAGATTCCCCTATTCCTCTATGGCTTGTCTGATTTCAGTAGATGGGTCAGCTCCTATCCCAATACTTCTCTACCTGTGTATGTGAAGGTCCATTCATCCCTAGCTGCTTTCAGACTTCTGTCTTCATGCTTGTATTTTGCCAGTTTCACCAGTCTATGTTGTGCAGAAGATCAACTCAGGTTACATCTGAAGTGAGTTCTGTGTGCCCGTTGGTTTTCAATGCCGGGGTCCTTCCCCAACTTGTGGAAGTTCTCAGCTATGAGTTGTTCAAGGTCATCTTCACACCCCTTTTCTGTCTCTTCTGGAAATCCTGTGATATGGATATTGTTCCATTTGATTTCATCACTTAGTTCTCTAATTCTCCCCTCTCGATCCTCAATTTTTCTCTATCTTTTTCTCACCTCCTTTTCCCCATATTTTTACCTTCTGATTCATTTAGTCTCCCCTCTGTCTCTGCAATCCGCTCTGTGGCTGCCTCCATTTTAATTTGCACCTCATTTATAGCATTGGAATTCATCACGACTACTTTTTATTTCCTTGATCTCCACAATAATTGATTCCATGCTGTCTTCTACGCCTTTGCCAATCCCAACGATTAATCTTTGGACTGTTATGCTAAATTTTGATATGTAGCTTATATCTGTTTTGATCAAGTCGCTAGCTGTCCACTTCTTCCCGGAATTACTTTTGAGGGGAATTCTTCTGTGTCATTATTTTGGCTAGATTTCTCTCTCTTAGGAGGTTTACAAGCTTGTTATTTGCTCTGCACCTGCAAGAATTGCTATAGGAACCGGGGCTCACGCCCTCTGCAGATTCTAGCCCTGCAGGTAGTGTTTCTTGGAAAGTGTTACTTGCTCTCTGTTGTTGTGACATTGGCTCTTTGAGTTCTCTACTCGTAATGATGTTTTAGACCCTCCACAAGGTGTGCTTTTATTTGTTCCTTGAAGTAGCCTTGGAAAGGAAAAGAAACAAACCAACAAACAGGAAACAGAGACATGTAAGGCAACGTGCAAATAAAAGAAATAAATGGACACACACACGCTCACACACACACAGAAAACAGTCTGAAATCAAAAAACAAAACAAAACAAACAAACAGACCAGACACACCAGCTACAAGTAAAGAACAAGGTAGAGGCATTGCTGTTGGAAGAAAACATATAAAGAGAGAAATGACAGGGGTGGGGAAAAGGAAAAACATATATATATATATATATATATATATATATATATATATATATATATATATATAGATAGATATAGATATAGATATAGATATAGATATAGATATAGATATATAGATATAGATATATAGATATATAGATATATAGATATATAGATATATAGATATATATATAGATATATATATAGATATATAGATATATATATAGATATATATAGATATATATATATAGATATATATATATATATTGACCAGGCTGGGAGGCGAAATGGCTTAATGCAGACAGAGAGAAAGGAAAATAAGGAAGGAGGTGGGGAAAGAAAAAGAAGATAAGTTTAGCCAGACAGAGAAACTAGATGGCTTGATTATCCCAGAGAGAGAGAAAGAAAATTATATAAGTATAGATAGGAAATGTATCAAAGGAATGGATTATAAATGTCTGCTTAAAGAAACCAACAAGCAGAGTTATCAACCTAAAGGAGGGAAGAGAGAGGAAGGGAGAATAAGTCTAAAGAACAAGAATTGTCCCGGAATTACTCCAGTCTAGGCAGCATCACCGGTCCGGATGACGAAGCTGCCTGGTTCCACAGCCCTATCCTGCTCCATCAGAGCAGGACAGAACCTTCCTCTGCTCAGTTGGCTTCAAGTGAGCCTGGGTATTCAGCCCCTCTACAGTGTCGTTCTCCCACCATCCCACTTCTGGCCCTCTTGATTCCTAGATTCCTAGGAAAATCAGCCTATAAGGTCAAATCCTTATTTGTGTTAGTTCCTTCCAGAGACAGGGTCTCCACGATGCTATCGATTCTTTCAGTGGAATCCTGCCCATGGGCTGCACAAGGAACTCTATGATACGAGTTCAATGCCCCCTCAAATGATGGGTTTTATGAGAACTTAAGTCCTGTGAGCTTGGGTTAGAAATAGTCCACATCATTCCCAATCTCAAGGCTTGTTTTGGACAAAGGATGAAGATAAAAAGCAATGAATACATAAAAGACTTTTGTAAGAAGCTCAGCGTAAATACGGCAGAAGAAAAGATAGGGGGAAAGTGTCTTTTCATTTCATGTTAACAGCCAAAGAGAAAAAGCTTCTTTAGATTTCAAGAAGAAAGGAATAAAATCAGTACACTAAGCAAGCTTTAAAGGTGAGCTTTATCATCGTGTCAGTAGAGCTTTTTAGTAAAAACTCTACAGATTATGGTATTTCTCATAACTCCTTGCTGCCCTAGGGAAAAGTACCTCATTACCTAAATTTTATCCGAGTTCATGGCTATTTTCCTTTCATTTTTAAAGCTTAGCTTATCTTAGTTCATGAAACAATTTTTTTTTCTTTTTTTGATGACAGAAATCTGATTTACACTCCTGAACGTCCTATTACCCTTGACAGGTACCTAGCATTCTGCCTTGCACATATACTTACTTATGTGCGGAAAATGAAAAAAAACCAAAACAAACAAAACAAAACAAAACAAAACAAAAACAGGCATTTGTTTCTTCACCGTCCACAGACAGAATAAACTCTTAACGGAAACAATAAAATATTTGGGCACTGAACACGTGACTGCTCTTAAATGTTCATATATTCAAATTGAGGACATTTTTTATTTGACAGCTTTGGTCAAATGCCCAAGAGAATGATTCAAAAATAAAGAGAACTCTTGGAATCAATGGGTTAGTTACGTCATGAAAAAATTGGAGACTACAATCCAGATCTTAAATAGGCTCTGAATGTATACTCACAAAGACTTACCGACTTTGGATAACCAGGTTAAAAATAGTGCTTTGAAAGTCCATAGAGCTGTAGCATTCGAAGGCAGGGTTCCTTACAGTATGGTCTGATACCTCTCCCTAATCAACGGAATCATGGAGGGTTTACTACAGGTACAGATTCTGAATTCACACCGAATTCTACATTTTTAGGTAATGTGCCAGTTTTTATTAAGATAACCCAAACTAGTAACAGCATTCCAATCTGCAAAGGACACACGAGCCCCACTCTCTTTAGCATAAAGTTTGGGTTGCTTTGGTAGGTGGATGGAAGCAACAAAACACAGAATTGTGCAGGGAGAAGTGGAGACTTGAAGTGTTTGAAATGCATACTGTCCCATTTCTCAGGGGGGCACAGAGACGGCTTGATGGCACCCAAATCAGGTGTTTCTGTCTGAACCCGTCCTGCTACCCAGGCCACAGTCAACCATAAAGATTATCCAGAGAAATGATCTGCATCTGCATCTGCATCTGCATATGTATCTGCTGGAGATTCCCTGACTAACCAGATTCTCACTGCTGCTGGGGCTGGGGGTGTAGGGTGGGAGGTAGATAAATGGAGAGAATCAGACAAGCCCAATGGCCAAGAACTGGATGGAGTCCACCCTAACTGTTACCGTGGCCATATCTGAAGTGTCCACAGCTGATGATGCTACATGCGGGGCCACCATTGTTCCGTGATGATATTGCAGTTGGTATATGATGCTAAGAATTAAAACAAGAAAACGTGGTAACTTAGTATACATTATAACGTGTCAACAAGAAGGCAAGGAAAACTCTTAGTTTGTACTTCGTTGGGAATTACTAATAGATATGAAAGTTACCGTGCCTCCTAGGAGGCAAGGTTCTTGCCAACAGAAATACAACGCTAATACAGGAGCACCTTCCAAGGGTTCATCTGAGAGTATACTGAATGGCCTGAGTATGTAATGTGATGTGATAAGACAGAACTGGTTTCTCCATGGCCCACAAGTATTAAATTCTAGAATTCCTATGAGTTTGCTTGATGCATTGATAAGCCAAGGAAACCTAGGAGGGGATTTGGTGAAGCCACATGCCCTAGACATATGACAGCTAATTTTTGACTTAAGAAGTGAACGAATGACCTCCAAAAGACATCAACAATTGTACCTCACAGATGTGCTGTGAGCTTGAAATACTCACACATGTGCTGCATTGAAGACGGTAAGTGGTAAAAACATTGGTAGTATTATATTAATGGCTGCTACCCTTTTTTCCAAAATTTTGCAGGAGGTCATAAAGAAATTGGCAGCTCTGCCATTCCATGCAGCCTGCTGCCGATGACATTGCAGCCTTAATGGAGCACAGCCTACAGCCTCTTTGTGAGTAAAACTCTCTTTGATTATGCCACTGGTGGCAGCCTTTCTGTGACAGCTGAACACGTCCCCAGTCGATACTACTTGCACTTACTCAATGCCATTCAAATACAATTTCAATTTTTGTTAGCACAGATAACATCAATAATGTCACTCTTATTGAAGGTGAAATTATTACCAACATCACTCAGCAGATGACGTTGGGGAAAAGATGCCAGAAAAGTTTCCTAAATGAAGAATTAGGAATTGGAGAATACCAGCGTTCTATCTCATAAGCATACCCTCGCAGAGTAAACTGTGGGACACTGGGTTCTCTCTGTTACCATATCACTTGAAGTTTAGGAGTGTTTTTCCTTATAAATGTTTGGAAAAGTCCATGGAAGAGAAGGGTTTCCTTAATCCCAGAGAGTAAAATGAAAGAAGGCTTTGGACCCACTAACTCCTACAATGAGAAGTAGGTCGAGACAACCATAAGGCTGTAGACACAGGCTACCTTTCATGAGAAGGGAAGAATGACTTGGAGGTTGAAAGCCAGAACCCTGGAGGAGCTAGGGCCATGGAAAATCATTCCCCGGCCTTAAGACCCAATGAAAGGACTGCCTACCTGTACCAGCTGAACTACAGAATTGCTATGGACCAGTGACTCATTCATGATAACTTCCTTCTTACTTTTTAACAGCAACGTTTGTGTTTTGTTGGTTTGTTTGTTTTTTTCTGTGTGTGTGTGTATGTGTGTGTGTGTGTGTGTGTGTGTGTGTGTGTGTGTGTGTGTATGTGTGGGTGTGTGTTGTTGTGTGTATTCTGGTTATCACCATGCCCGTGTTGGTCGTATGCTGAATTCATAGGTCTTCATTCATAGGTCTTCAGATTGAAAGTGTAGTCGAGGACCAGTGCGCCCAAGGAGACTCATTCACACCTGGACCTAATTTAGATAAAAATATCCTGGTCTTTGAGCTGATGTTACAAGGGTTGGGCCTTTAAGAGGGAGGATACTTGGGGTAGGGTGAGGATATTTTTCATGCAGGATGAGAGTGAATAATACGAGGCCAGCAGACACGCTGTGGCAGTCTAAAATATGTTCATAAATTCTCTTTTAAGCCCTTCAAAAGGGGGACCTCCATTCCCTTTTCCTTAAGCATAGGCCAGACGTACTGAATGATTTTGAAAACTAGAAGAAGGTGGAAGTGATAGTGAGTTAAAAACACTCTAAAGAGCAGATATTGTAGTTCCAATGGTGTTGTGATTAGGGGAAAGTCGATGGAAGGGGCAACTGGCCATTAGACGCTAGGATTCTATGAGTGGAAGAGATGAACATAAGCGAAGAGAAACAAAAATTACATAAAATCAGGGAGGGGGCAAAACAGAAGAGACTCATACGTATGGAGAAGAAACTGAGGGTCACTGGAGGGATTGTGGGAGGGGGGATGGGCTAAATGGGTAAGGGGCACTGAGGAATCTACTCCTGAAATGATTGTTGCAATACATGCTAACTAAGTTGGAGGTATCTTTAAAAAAATAAAAATAAATCAATTTAAAAAGTAGCTACAATTCTACACCTATCAAAATTATGAATTAAATTTGAGAGTGGACTCAAGATATCTTCAGACGTGCAAAGACTCAGAACATTTGATTCAACTCATTCTTCATTAGGAAGTTATATGAACGTGTACTCCAACAAAACAAGGAGAGAAAAAATAAAGAGAAATTATTCTTAATAATAGGCAACACTAACATAGTGTTTATTTTTGTGCCAGACACTATTATGGGTTATTTTCATATATTATTACATATGAACCACACAACAAACTTATAAAATATGTACAATTACCATTATTATCTTCGAGAGGAGGAAAGAGGGTTACAAAGAAACCACATAACTCATCCAACATCCAACTTACACAGTTGGTAAGTGGAACAAGTAAAATCTAACCCCAGGCCGTCAGGCTCAAGAGTCCAGGCTTTTAAATGCTCCCTAACTTCCCAGATTGCCATATTACCATGAAACCATGGAAACAAACTGGGAGCGGGGCAGAGGAAAATCACAGGAAGGAAGCTATGAAGCAGACCCACTGAGTCACCACCTACATGAGGCAGGAATAAAGAAAAGTCCAGTGAGAGACCGCTAAGAGGTTAGCAGGAAGATGTCATAAGTGGCATGATTTGAGAGTACTGAAAGAGTGCAATAAAACAAAGAAGTGTAATTAGAAATATAGGAGAACCAGAAAATATCCATAAGACGGTCTTAGTCTGAATGAGCCAAGTGAAACATGGCGTGGTTTAAAGCACTGATGGAATACAAAGAGAAAGGATCCATTTCACCTTGATGCTAGAGATGTCCTCATTCAGCAGGTCCAAGGACTCCAGGAAAAGAGTAGTAATTCAAATGTTTGCATATTATTTAATAATCCCAATAATTTAAACCATTTATTAGTTTTCAAGTTATAGAATCAACCTTGAACCCTCTAAAGAGACTTGATTGCAGAGCATAACAGCAGTGTTAACCACAATGACAAAACAGAAGCCCAAAGCTGATGGGAGACAGAGAAAAAGTGCAGCAAGGTTAAGGAAGACCTTTATCTTACAATGTAAGGAATGAAAAATGATAGTACAGGTAAGGCAAATACATCTCTATTTTAAAATTACATCTTGTGGGGTACCTGAGTGGCTCGGTGAGTTCACAATCCAACACTTGATTTTGGCTCAGATGATGATCTCACAGTTCATAAGACTAAGATGAGCATTAGGTTCTGCACTGACACCTCAGAATCTCTCTCTGTCCTTCTCCTGCTTGAACATACTCTCTCTCTCTCTCTCTCTCTCTCTCTCTCTCTCTCTCTCTCTCTCTCTCTCTCAAATAACATACATTCATACATACATACATGTATATAAACATAAAATTATATCGTGTGATGGTTAATTTCATGTTTTAAATGGGCTAAGCCACTGGGTACCCAGATATATGGCTAAACATTATTTTAGTGAGTCTGTGAGGACATTTCTTAGTACAATTAACATCTGTATATCAGTAGACTAAGCAAGACATATTGCCTTGCCAACCACTGGGTGTCCTCAACTAATCGATTGAAGACCTGAATACAACAAAAGGCAGAGTAAGAGAGAATTCACTGTGTCTATCTTACTGTCTTCAAGCTGCGATATTGGTCTCCTGACTTCAGGCTCAGACATGGAATGGAACATACATCATCAGCTCTCCTGATTCTTAGGTTTTGGGAGTCTGCCTGGAACTAAATTACTGGATCTCCTGGGTCTGCCCTTCTCAGCCTCCGTAATCCTTTGAACCAATTCCCATTGATACTGAGTCTCTGGAGAACTCTAACTAGTACCTATATGTAACTTCACCCGTTATGTCTTTTTGCCCTCACATCCAATTCCTGCACTTCTCCTACAGAATGTGTTTCCTGGTTCCTTGCCAACTGGCTTCCAGAGGGTTTGACCAATGGGTGCTTAATGGGACTAAGGGAGGAAGGTATAAGCCCAGAGGTTTTTCTCTCTCCCACTCCACTTCCTAACAGTGATTTTATCTCCTCCAAATTCTAGCTTCTTTCCAAGAGCCTCTTCTCCCATGTTCTCAGTTCCTGCTAGGTATGGTTCTGAATTTCTCTAGCTCTGCGGGTGGAAACAGCTTTCTGATGATACTAATTCCTGATTGCTTCGCCATCCTTTGTTTGGCTTCTGGGATTTCCCATCATGTGTGTAACTATTTAAAATACCTATAGTGACTCACCGGCTGGCTGGACCTGACTGAAACAGTATACAGATAGAAGTTCGGGAATATATCGGAAGGTGAGGAGAGAGACGACAGGTGGCTTAAGCGACCTATTCGTCAACGTCACATAGGAAGTCAGTAGACGGTGCTTAAAACTGACAAATCAATAAGCAGCAGTATAGTATACTACTTATCTTCATGAAGATTCCTAACAAAAGAATATAAACCTGGAACAGTTAAAAGTGTTGCCTCAAATAATGGAGACAGTAAAGAGACCTGTGGTTGCCAGGGACTCAGGGGGGAAGGG
Organism: Puma concolor; assembly: GCF_028749965.1. Lineage (NCBI taxonomy): Eukaryota > Metazoa > Chordata > Mammalia > Carnivora > Felidae > Puma > Puma concolor. The sequence goes on along the minus strand of NW_028240236.1, from coordinate 1,209,970 downwards.
AGAGATGAATAATCGATGAAGCACAGGGAATATTTATGGCAGTGAAACATCTTCTAAGACAGTGAAATGTTTTGAATCATGGCATTGTGCATTTGTCAAAACTCAGCAAACTGCACACCACAGTGAATGCTAAGCTAAACTTCGGACTTTAGTTAATAATAGTTTTCATATGGGCTCATCCATTGTAACAAATGCACTACACTGACACAAGAAGTTTACAATAGGGAAAACTATGTTTTGGGGAGTAGGAGGGAGAACAGGGGAACTCTGCACTTTCCAGTCTTTTTCTGTAAACCAGCTTTTTAAAAGCTGTTTTAGAAAATAAACTCCCTCCATGAAAGGGAGGCAGAGAGACAGAAGAGGAGGGAAGGAAAGAGGTAGAAAGGGAGCTACTTAAAAGTCATGGAGGAAACTTAAGTGCGGATTACTAAGTGAAGGGATCCAATACGAAAAAGCCATTTGCTTTACGTTTCCAACTATGATAACGTTTTGGAAAAACAAAACAAAAGAAAACGAAAGAATACAAAACAACGACAACGACGATGACGACAACAACAACAACGACAACAACAACAACACAAAACACCTTCGGAGACAGAAAAAAGACCAGTGGCTATTAGGGTTTGGGGGAGAGAGGAATTGGTAATAGGCGGAGCACAGGGCACTTTAGGGTGGTGTAACTATTCTGTATGATACTGCAATAGTAGATACATACCATTATACATTTCTCAAAACTTATGTATCTATATAACACAAATTAACCCTAACTGTTAGTTAATGATAATGTGTCTAATGATAATGTGTCAGTCAAGAATGGCTCATCCACCACTTATAATTAATGCATCCACATTAGGGCAAGGTACTATAGAAACTACTGGGGGTGAGGAACCTGTATTTTTTGTACAATTTGTCTATAAGTGTAAAATTGTCCTTAAAAAATGGTCTGTTGAAAAAAACCCTGACTTAAAAAAAAAGAAAAAAGAAAACAAAAGAAAGTGTTGTCTCTGGGGAAGAGGTGTTCATGGGGGAAACAAAGCTTTGATATTTTTATTGCAAGTCCTGATCTGCAATTTGGATGCTGTGTTTTGTTTGTTTGTTTTTTTTTTTGACTATTTCTATACAATACTTGGATTGATATTTCTCAAATAAAAAAAAATCTGTACACCTGCCAGAATAGATAACATGAAAAAGACCATATTAGCAAGTATTGGCAAGGCTATCAACTAATCACAGCTCACAGGCACTACGCAGGCACTACTATAGAAAGAAGTTTGTGTAAATGGGTATAACCATTTTGGAAACAGTTTGGAGGAACCTTACCAAAGCTGAGAAGTTAGATGATATGTGACCCAGCAAATTCTCTCCTGGATAAATAAATACTATTGTAAGAAATTTTCACCAAATGACGTGTCCTATAATGTTCACTGAAGCTTTACTCATAAGTGCCCTAAGCCAGAACCTACCTAAATGTCCACCAAGAGTTGCAGAAATACTGTAAACTATTCATATAATGAAATTCTATACACCAATGAGCACAAAGTATCTATACATACAATACCATGAATATCACTAACATAAGTTTGAGTGAAAGAAGCTAGGTGTAGGACACATAATTCCATTTCTATATACTCCAAAACCAAGCAAAAATTGTATATTTTGTAAGACGTCAGAAAAATTGCCGTCCCAAAGGAGAGATAGACCATGAATGAAAGAGGCACAGGTGGTCCCTTGGGGTCCTGGTACCTTTTTTAATGAGTGCTGATTCCTCAAGTATATTGAACTGAATTGCATCAAGCTGTGCTCAGAATATTTTAATAATATATGTTGTTTTCTGCGTGCCTGGGTGGCTAGTCACTTAAGTGTCCAACTTTGGCTCAAGTCATGATCCCATGGTTTGTGAGTTCGAGCCCTGCATCAGGTTCTGTGCTGACAGCTCAGAGCCTGGAGCCTGTAGGATCCTGTGGCTCCCTATCTGGCCCTCCCCTGCTCACACGGTGTCTCTCTCTCTGAAAAATAAACAAACATGAAAAAAATAATATATGTCCTTTTGAATGTATACTATACTTCAGTAATCTTATTTTAATCTGAGTGCAGACCCCTAAGTCACACCCTTTTTTCTCTACTGCCTCTTCTAAACAGTTAAAGAATATGTAATTTAAATCATCCTAGAAGATATATATACATACACATGCACACAAAGAAAGAAAGAAATTGGCGGGAGGAGCCGGGAGGTGGGTGAATGGCAAAGAAACTCTAGCTTTATTACACAAGCATGGAAGCAATTTCCTTTGGAGACGGTGGGGGTGGAATGGCTTCTTCTGACGACTTCAGAGCAATGAGGGAACAAGAGAGATCATGGATCTGCCCCTACAGTGCTGGAGACCTCTCAATCTGGGGTTAGGAAGAAAGGGGACCTCCCTTGCGGTCCAGGGGTCGCCTCCATCCGCAGACCCGTGCTGGGAGGCAGCAGAGGGCACAGCTGTCCCGGAGTCCCAGAAGGCGGCGCCGCATCCCAGGGGCGCGGGCCAGGACCGTCTGGTGCTTCTTCGCCGGTAAAGTGCACTAGGCGACGCTGGGCCCGTCTCTCACTGGTTCATCCCTCCAGGCACAACCCATCCCGGGGCTGGGATGTCGCGCGGCTGTGAACCGCATCTCACGCCCAGGCACTGGGAAGCGGCGGAGTCTCACCACGGGTTCCAGGTTCACTCCCAGAACTTAGTGCGCTTGGCGCCGCGCTTCTGCCAGGCTGCTCTCGACCCACACGTCGCCGACTACGCGGATGGTGGGCGAGGTGGTCAGCGTCGGGGTGGCCGCCCTCCCACTCTCCTCCAGGGTGCGGCCCCCAGAGCAGGGCCCGGTGGCCGCGGGCTTGCGGGGGCTTCTGTACTCCAGGGACAGCGGCGGCGTGGGCGGCACCTTCCTCTGGCCGACCGAGACCGTCCGGGCTCCGTGGCGCCTCCTCCTGGCAGCTGGCCGGCGCGTCTGGAGGCGGGCCTCGGGGGGCTGGTGCCAGGGGTCCGGGACCTGGGCCAGGAGGGAGGAGTAGCCATAGACTTCCTTGCTGCGCAGGATGCGGGGGGAGATCTGGTGCTTGAGGCTACAGAGGCAGTTCCAGAGCTCCGCGTCTGAGCTCATGAACTCCGTGCTGCGGGGCACGAATAGCTTGAAAGCGTCTATCAGCGCCTTGCTGCTGTTGGCCACCGACAGTGGCGACGGCTGCCACTGCGTATACACCACCTTCTCCTCAGGCGCCTCCAGCGCGGCCCATGCTGCATCGCTAGAGGCTCCTCCCCGGGCAGCCGGCGCCAGGGCCTCCCGGGGCCTGCGCCGCCGCCTCTTCATGAGGCTCAGGAGGTGAGGCCGCTAGGGGCCGCCCGCGCTTGCCAGGTCTGGCCGCCGCCGCCAGGCCCTCATGAATTTCCTACCATGAAGCCAAATCAGGCTGCAGGCTGTGAGAGTTACACCGCTGTTGCTAGGACACCAGGCACTTTGTGAGGTCACAATGTTGCCTATCCTATCACTGCCGAATGCAGAAAGCTGCCTTAGGTTGGGCTGTGTTTAAGATTGTGCCCTTGAGAAAGACCTGCACGTAATCTTACCTGAAAAGGCCCATAGTTCTTGACGAGTTCAAGAGGGTTGTCCTCGACGTGAATGCACTGATGCCTCACCTCCATTAATTCCATCTATCATGAGATGACACTTCGCAGTGGAGAGTACACACAACTTGCAATCAAACATGACTGTAAGAGGGTTTTAGCTAATTAAATGCCTTGTCATGCAACGCACTGAAAGCCAAATTGAAGTAACTACTCTACTCTTTCAAAGAATACAGATATACTGTGCCTTGCTTAGGGGTCCATAAGTCTGTGGCTATAGCTCACACTTCAGGAAGCTGTTCTTCACAGCAGCAGCAAACAGTTTGCCTAGTTAGTAGGCATGCTCACTTTCACGCAGCTTAAGGAAGACCGAGTCATTGTGTGCTTAAGAGCAAAGCGTCAACGAATTCTGCGTGAGTGGCCATGAGGGCACTCAGTGCCACTAAAACCTATTCAGTACCTACCAATTCATGATATTTAGGTAAGTCATACACAAGGTAGTAAAAGACCGTATGGGATTCCATGGGTAGAAAACGTGTTACACGGTCCGTGTAAGTGCTTTCGAAAGCCACCGGCATGGTCCATCCATCATCACCACATACACAAATAATTCACAAAATATTACAAGGACCACCTACCATGATCAATTGAAATCCACTTCCTCATGAAAGGATGACACCAAACTATGTGAATCAATAAAAGGGATAAGTCATGGTAACAATCAGAAGAGACACTTGCCAAGGTCAACGTGATACATGTGAGAGGCCTCTGTCTTTACTCAACTCCTTTTCTTAAACACACAAACCAAACTTTCCTCTATGCACCTAAAGCCAGTACTACCTCACGTTCAGAAAGTGCTGAAAATGGAAAGCTATCCTCATATTCAGTAAGAGCAACCCCTGGATATGCTTTTTCATTAAATGTCATTTATTTTCAAATTGGTTTCCACGCAACACCCAGTGTTCATCCCAACAGGTGCCCTCCTCGATGCCCGTCACCCACTTTCCCCTCTCCCCAAACCCACGTCAACCCTCAGTCTGTTGTCCGTATTTAAGAGTCTCTTATGCTTTGCCTCCCTCCCTCTCTATAACTTTTTCCCTGCATCACCTCCCCCATGGTCCTCTGCTAAGTTTCTCAGGATCCACACATGGATGAAAACATATGGTATCTGTCTTTCTCCGCCTGACTTATTTCACGTAGCATCATACCCCTCAGTTCCATCCACGTTGCTCCAAATGGCCAGATTTCGTTCTTTCTCATTGCCAAGTAGTATTCCATGGTATACATAAACCACAACTTCTTTATCCACTTGTCAGTTGATAGACAGCTGGGCTCTTTCCATAGTTTGGCTGTTGTTGAAAGTAGTGCTATAAACATTGGGGTACATGCGCCCCTATGTCTCCGCACTCCTGTACCCCTTGGGTAAATTCCTAGCAGTGTTATTGCTGGGTCTTAGGGTAGATCTATTTTTACTGATTTGAGGAACCTCCACACTGTTTTCCAGAGCGGCTGCACCATCATGCATTCCCACCAACAGTGCAAGAGGGTTCCTGTTTCTCCACATCCTCACCAGCATCTATAGTCTTCTAATTTGCTCATTGTAGCCACTCTGACTGGCATGAGGTGGTATCTCAGTGCGGTTTTGCTTTGGATTTCCCTGACGAGGAGTGCTGTTGAGCATCTTTTCATGTGTCTCTTGACGATCTGGATGTCTTTTTTAGAACAGTGTCTGTTCAAGTCTTCTGCCCATTTCTTCACTGGATTTTTTGTTTTCCGGGTGTGGAGTTGGTGAGTTCATTTTACAGGTTTTGGATACTAGCCAATTATCCAGTATGACTTTTGCACACATCTTTTCCCATTCAGTCAGTTACCTTTTAGTTTTGTTGATTATTTCCTTCATTGTGGAGAAGATTTTTATTTTGATGATGTCCCAATAGTTCATTTTGCTTTTAATTCCCTTGCCTTTGGAGATGTGTCAGCTAAGAACTTGCTGATGCTGAGTTAAAAGAGGATGTTTCCTGCTTTCTCCTCCAGGGTTTGATGGTTTTCTGACTCACATTCAGGCCCTTCATCCATTGTGAGTTTATTTTTGTGAGTGGTGTAAGAAACTTGTCTAGTTTCATTCTTCTGCATGTTGATGTCCACTTCTCTTAGCACCATTTGTTAAACAGACTTTTTTTCCATTGGATATTCTTTCCTGCTTTGTCAAAGATTAGTTGGCCATACGTATGTGGGTCCAATTCTGGGGTCTCTAAACTATGCCATTAAGTCTATGTATTTGTTTCTGTGCCAATACTATGCTGTCTTGATGGTTATAGCTTTGTGGTAGAGGCTAAAGTGTGGCATTGTGGTGCCTCTCACTTTGGTTTTCTTCTTCAGCATTACTTTGGCTATTCAGGGTCTTTTGTGTTTCCATACACATTTTATGATTGCTTGTTCCAGCTTGGAGAAGGATGCTGGTGCAATGTGATTGGGGCTGCCTATAATGTGAGGACTGCGTTGGGTCGTATTGATATTTCGCCAATATTTATTCTTCCAATCCACGAGCATGGAATGTTTTTCACTTTCTCTGTATCTTCTTCAATTTCCTTCACAAGACTTCTATAGTTTTCAGCATACAGATCTTTTACCTCTTTGGTTAGGTTTATTGCTACGTATTTTGAGACTCTTGGTGCATTGTATATGGCATCCGTTTCTTTATTTCTCTTTCTGTTGCTTCATTATTGGTGTATAAAACGCAACCAATTTCTGTACATTGATTTTGTACCCTGCAACATGGCCAAATTCATGTATCAGTACTAGCGGACTTTTGATGGAGTCTGTCGGAAATTCCATGTATAGTGTCATGCCATCTGCAAAAAGTGGAAGTTAGACTTCATCTTTGCAAATGATGATACCTTTAATTTCATTTACTGTCTGATTACTGATGCTAAGACCTCCAACACTATGTTCAACAAACGGGGTGAGAGTGGACATCTCTGTCTTGTTCCTGATCTCAGGGGGAATGCTCTCAGTTTTCCGCTTTGAGGACGATATTTACTGTGGGCTTCTGATAAATGGCTTTTATGATGTTTAAAGTAGTTTCCTTCAATCCCAACTTTCTTGAGGGTTTGTATTAAGTAAGGATACGATATTTTCTCAAATACTTTTTTTCTGCATCTATAGACATGTACTATGGTTCTTATCTTTTCTTTTATTAATGTGATGTAGCACAATGATTGATTTGTGAATATGGCACTAGCCCTGCAGGCCAGGAATGAATCCCACTTGATCGTGTTGAATAATACTTCCTATATGCTATTGAATGTGATTTGCTAGTATCTTGTTGAGAATTTCTGCACCCCTATTCATCAGCGATATTGGCCTGTAATTCTCCTGTTTTTCTGTGTCTCTGTCTGGTTATGAATCACCGTAATGCTGGCTTCATAAAATGCGTCTGGAAGTTTTCATTTCATTTCCAGTTTTTGGTACAGCTTGGGAAGGATAGCTATTATCTCTGCTTTAAATGTCTGCTAGTTGGGGCGCCTGGGTGGCGCAGTTGGTTAAGCGTCCGACTTCAGCCAGGTCACGATCTCGCGGTCCGTGAGTTCGAGCCCCGCGTCAGGCTCTGGGCTGATGGCTCAGAGCCTGGAGCCTGTTTCCGATTCTGTGTCTCCCTCTCTCTCTGCCCCTCCCCCATTCATGCTCTGTCTCTCTCTGTCCCAAAAATAAATACACGTTGAAAAAAAAAATTAAAAATAAATGTCTGCTAGAAATTGCCAGGGAAGCCACCTGGACCAGGTGCCCAACAGGTGCCCTCCTCAATGCCCGTCACCCACTTTCTCCTCTCCCCAACCCCACATCAACCCTCAGTCTGTTGTCGGTATTTAAGGGTCTCTTATGGTTTGCATCCCTCCCTCTCTATAACTTTTTCCCCGCATCACCTCCCCCATGGTCTTCTGCTAAGTTTCTCAGGATCCACACATGGATCCTCCTTTCTGTCTGCCAACTAGAAATTTGGTCACCCTTTAAGATTCTTTGTGCTATGCCTCTGAGATGCCTTTACTGATCATCTCGACTCAGTGGACTTCTCCTGCTACATGAAACTTGACCTTGAAGTCTCACTGTGCTTTGTATGCTGTTTGGGTTTTTTCTACCCTCAAATATTGAAAGTTTCTTGAAGGCAAGGAGGAGGTCTTGCATGCTTTCGTAAACTTTTATAAACACTCAAACATGGTCAAAGTTTAGAAATCTTTCTTGGTGAAGTGGTTGAGTCAACGTCAAATCAGGTGGGAGGGGAGTCTGCTGAAGGAATAACACTGGACTGTTTGAAACTATCCTTGACATGTTGAATGGACCTAATGAATTTATGAATTGACACATTTTATTTATTAAACTGATACTAGACTAAATCATTTATTTGAAATGTTACTTTATGATTATGGTGGTCTTAAAGTTTATTGCAGAAAATTTAGAAAACAAACAAGAAAGAAAGAAAAATGGTCATAAGTCAAACACCTGGAGATAAGCACATCTAAACACCTTTTTTATGTTTATGTATTTTTGGCAGAGAGAGAGAACGAGAGAGAGATGAGCAAGAGTAGGGGATGGGAGGAGAGACAGAGATAGAGAGAATCATAAGCAGGCTCCACGCTATGAGTGCAGAGCTCAATGTGGAGCTTGATCGCACACACTGTGAAATCATAACTGAGCTGGAATCAAGAGCCAGATGCTTAACTGACTGAGCCATTCAGGCGCCCGTGTAGGTAAGCACCTCTAACACTGTGGATAATCTTCAGGGAAGAGGTATGTACAGGCATTAACCAAAATGTGCTATGTAGCTGTAAATCCCATATTTGGTCCTCTAGTGATACGAGCATTTCGCTAGGTCTCAAATGCTCTGCAGGGCTATGAAATGTAAAGTCCACATAGCATGCCATAACTTATTAAAAACATTTTTTTTAATGTTTATTTATTTTTGAGACAGAGAGAGAAAGAGCATGAACGGGGGAGGATCAGAGAGAGAGGGAGACACAGAATCCGAAGGAGGCTCCAGGCTCTGAACTGTCAGCACAGAGCCCAACGCGGCGCTCAAACTCACGGACCGTGAGATCATGACCAGAGCCAAAGTCGGACGCCCAACCAACTGAGCTACCCAGGCGCCCCAGGGCATAACTTATTTAAACACGGCTATTGATCATTTAGGATGTTCCATTTTCTTGCTTCAATTAGTTGCTACAAGTAGAATTAGCTTTTCATGGTGTAGACACAGTTTAGTAAATGTGAATTAAGAAATAAAAAGAACTGCAGCCTGTAATGTGAGGTGGAGGAACAGGATGACCAGATTTCGCTTCACCTTGTCTATTGCTGGCAGTCTTTACACCCTTCTCTCCCTGCACCAAGAGCGCAGTGGTCCTCGCTCCTTTGGTTCCCTAGTGGATCCTCAGGGCGTAGACTCATTCCAAATGCTCCAAAAGTATTTATTGAATGATTCAATGAATCAACATCACTCCTTCTTTCTTAAGAATGTTTTATAATTTTGTACATTACACTTACATCTATGATCCATTTGAGTGAATGTTTGTATAAGTGATGAATTTAGGTCAAGGCTTCTTTTAATTAATTAATTAATCAATGAACCGTTTGATTAAACAATTAAATACTTAGTTAAATTAACTTAGTTAAATTAAATACTTAGTTAATTGATTACTATTGCATACGAACACTTAATTGTTCCAGTAACACTTGGGAAAGACTATCTCCCTTTTTCTGTTAGGATGGCTATATGTCATTATCAGAATTTGGGTGAGGATGCTTGTGTATGGGGTCAGTTTCTGGATTCTCTGTTCTATCTCTTGATCTGTGTGTCCATCTTTCTTCAATATCACACTGCCTTGATTACTGGACGTTTATAGTAAGTCTTAAAATGGTGAAACATGAGTTCTCCAACTTGGTTATTTTCCAGAGCTGTTTGGCTGTTCTCGTTCCTTTGTCTTTTCACACATATTTTAGAATCAGCTTGCTGATATCCACAAAAAAATCCTGGGATGTCGACTGGGATTATGTTGAATCTCTAGATCAAGTTGATAATTGACATCTTACTAGCGAGACTTCCATGGATAGATATGGCATATCTCTCCATTTATGTATATCTTCCTTGATTTACCCAATCGGCCTTCTGTGGCTTTTCATGTACAGATCCTGTGCATGGTTGTTAGATTTAAATGTAAGTATTTCAATGTTTGGTGTGGTTTTAAATGGTTCTTTAAAAAAACAGTTCATATTCTAATTGTTCATTGCTTGTGTGTAAAAATGAGACTGAATTTTATATATTGACCGTGTATTCTGGGGCTTATTTAATTATGTTTGAGTTCTAGAAAACTGATGTATACTCCTTAGAATTTGTTTCATGTTGATAATCACATGATTTAAGAGTTGAGGCAGTTTTCAGGGCACCTGAATGGCTCCAGAGTTGACTACCAGACTGCTGGGTTCAGCAGCTCAGGTCATGGTCCTATGGTCAGGGGATTGAGCCCCGTTTGGGGCTCTGTGCTAATTATGGAGCCTGCTTAAGCTTCTCTCTCTGTCTTTCTCTCTGTCTATTTCTCTCCCCGTCTCTGCTCATTCTCTCTTTCCAAAATACGAATTGAAAAATCAATAAATGAAAGAATCGAGATACTTTTTGTTTTTACTTTTTCCAATGCGAAGGCCTTTTCTATGCCTTTTTCTGTACATGCCACGCTTGTCATCAGGGGAGGTACTGGTGTTTATGTTGATTTGAACACAGAACTGGCTGATTCCCTGCTTTTATTGTCTCCTTCCTTGGATTTCTGCAAACTTTCTCCAATCAAAATAGGATTCAGAGGGACCCTATTCTAGTTTCTGTTTAAGATGGCTGTGTAGGAAGGCCTTGAACTCAACTCCTCCAAGGTGAAAGAGGGTTTCAACTACCTCCACATTGACCATAAACTTTCTGATTGATTCACTTTTTCTTTCCAGCTTCTCTCTTTCTCTATGTTTATTTATTATTGAGACAGAGCGAGACAGAGCACAACTGGGGGACGGGCAGAGAGAGAGGGAGACATAGAATCGGAAACAGGCTCCAGGTTCCGAGCTGTCAGCACAGAGCCCAATGTGGGGCACGAACCCAGGAGCCATGAGATCATGACCTGAACTGAATTCGGATGCTAAATCAGCTGAGCCACCAAGGCGCCCCCTCCCCACTCTCAGCTTATCTCTTAATTTAGGATCCTGAAAGCAAAGTATCACCTCATGGGAACTGAAACTACCCCTCTAGCAATAAGGACTCCCTGAGCCAATAAGACTCCACCCTCAAGCCCCAGACAATGACCAACCTGACCTTAGTGACCACCTGTGTGTACCTACCTCTTTTTATCCCACATTTTCCTTACATAAACCTGGAGGTATTCTCAGCACTTTACAGAGAGTCTTTGATGGGAGTCTGCTGTATCTCTGGTGTCGGCCTCTGAATAAGTTCCCCATTTGTTTCACCTCCTCTAGTTCCTTTGAATTGAGATTTTGTCAGTAATGAGTAGCCAAACCTCACCTTTTTTGGGTCCCCTGGAGCGAGGTGCTCTCGTGCCTGAACTCCCTGACTACATTTTCTGCTGAACCATCCAGAAGGTATACTTCCAATTTGTCCAGCTCCCTGGGGATTGCACCTATTGATATAACAATTTCTCCTGAGGAGCTGAGGACTGACGGCACAGATGGTGCCTAACAAAACATAGAAAATCAAAAGACAACAGCAAGACAGTGAGACAGTAACAAAGGAAACACTCACCCCTAATGTTGCCAAGGGCATTTGGGGAAGGACCAGAAACAGACTCCTCTGTCCTTGGGCAGAAAACAGAAAGAAAAAAAAAAAACACGGCACTTTGAAAAGAACAACTGTCATATAAAAGAGAGCAGTAGAACTCTATCAACGTCAGAGGAGCCGCAGGAGTTCTCTCTGGGTCATAGAGACAGGAGAGGGGCAGGGTTACATTTTACATCCACATTTTTTCCTGTTTACTTATTTTTGAGAAGCAGAGAATACAAGCAGAGCAGGGGCAGAAAGAGGGGGACAGAAGATTCAGGGAAGGCTCTACACTGACAGCATCCAGCCCAAAATGGTTCTCAAATTCATGAACTGTGAAATCACGACCTGAACTGATGTCAGGTACTGGATCCACTGAGCCACCCAGCTGCCCCACATTCTCCATCCACCTGAAATGCATAGACCAGAGCAGGGTCCAGTTGCTATAGCTGGCCTGATGCCTCAGTAAGTTCCAGGCCCACAATAACACAAGCCCCAATTGCACTGGACACACACACACACACACACACACACACACACACACACACACACGACATGCTTTTTCCCCCCTTAATCAATGCAGTTTAAAGAGCAACTAGCATATAAAAAGAGCCATTCCTGGACTGTAACCCACCTCAGCTCCCACGGCCCCTTCAGGGCACCCTCTCCGTGGAAAGTCCTGGTACACACTAGTTTATATCCACTTCAGCTTCAACTATATTGGCAAGGTATCCTCTGCATGTATAGCCCCAGGTGCCTTCAGCTTGTACGCACTTTAGCTTCACCTATCTTGCCCAGGAATCCACTGCATAGAGAGATCAAGGACATCCTGACTCCCAGACTGCTTATGTTCTAGCCACCCTGTAAAGGGTACCTGTACACAGCACCTCAGCATGCCTCAACCTGCATTCATTTCAGCTTCAGCTGTCCTGCCAGGGTACCCTCAACACACAGAATCCTGGGACACCACAGTCTGCGTTCACTTCAGCTTTAACTATCCTGACAGGGCGCCTGCTATGTAGAAAGCCCCAGGATCCCCAGTCCATGCAAGCCACGGCTTCAGCCAGCCAGCAAATGTCACCAACTTGCACACAGATTCTACCCAGGGGGACAATCATGTAGATGACAATTCCTTCAAGTGTAGGAGAAGTAGCTGCTCTGCCAGTCTATAGAAACAAATGCAGAAAGAGAAGCAAAGTGGAGAGACAGGGAAATATGCTACAAAAGAAAGAACAATAAAAAAACCAGAAAAGAGCTGAAACGGAGGTAAGCATTTTGCCTCAATTAAATAAAGAATATAAATTAATGATGGTCAAGATGCTCGCCGGGCTGCAGAGAAAAGACAAGAACTAAGTGAGACCCTTAATTAACAGATACCAAACACACATACAATCAGAGTTCAAGAAGATAATAGCTGGAAAAAAAAGAACACTAGAGGGAATCAACATTAGAAGACGGCATGAGGAAGGACATATTAGTGGATATGGAAGACAGATTTAGGGAAAGCACCCAAAACAAACAGCAGAAATATTTTTTTTTTAAAGGATAAGTTAAGGGATACTTTGGAAATATCAAGTGAGCAAAAATCCACATACTAGGGATTCCACAAGAAGGAAAAGGGGTACAAAAAGTATTTGAAGAAAAGATAACAGAAGACTTTCCAAACTAGGGAAGAAAAGAGACATCTAGGACAAGAAGCACAGAGTTCCAAACATGATGAAACCAAGGAGCCTCACACTATGACACATAATAATTAAAATGTCAAAGTTTAAAGATAAAGAAAGAATTTCAAAGTTGTAAGAGGGAAGCAAAAGTTACCTATGATTTGAAAAACAGATCTCAACAAACACCTAAAGTTGTCAGCTGATTTTTCAGCAGAAAGTTGGCATGCTGGGAAAGAGTGACATGGTATCTTCAAAGGCCTGAAAGGATAATCCCACGACCCAAAAAACTTTGTCTGGAAAGATTATCATTAACATTTGAAAAAAAAGAGATAAAGAGTTTCTCAAACAGAAGATAAAGAAGTTTATCACCACGAATCAGCAATGCAAGGAATGTTAACCGGGGAAAATCATAATTAGATATTACAGAATTATGAATAAAAAGATGTAAAATCTGACAACATACAAATAAAATATGGAGGAGGGACTTTAAAAAGTTACTGTTTGTATTGTATTTTACTAAAAAATATATGTTTTATTTCATGTTTGAGAGAGAGAGAGAGAGAGAGAGGCAGAGTGTTAACAGGGAGGGACAGAGAGTGGGGGAGGCAGAGAATCTGAAGCAGGCTCCAGGCTCTGTGCTGTCAGCACAGAGTCCAACGTGCGGTTCAAACTCACGTATTGTGAGATCATGATCTGAGCTCGAAATCGCACACTTAACTGCCTGAGCCACCCAGTTGCCCCAAAGGTTAGTCTTCTTAAATTTCTTGAATGTGTGTATATTTAAGTGACCACCAAATTAACATAGACTGCTGTTTCCTTGGGATGTTAGATGTAAGCCTTGTGATAACAAACTCAAAACACAAAATACATGAAAAATAAGGAAAACGAAAGCCAAGGAAAGCACAACACAAGTTCATCAAGAAAAAGAAAGAGAGTACGGAAAAAGGAATCAGAGAACTACAAAAGCAACCAGAAAACAAAGAACAAAATTACAATTAGTACATAACAGTCAACAATTACTTTAAATATAAATGGCTGAAGTGCTCCAGTCAAAATACATAGGGTAACAGGATGGATAAAAAACAACACTCACCCATATGCTGCCTAGCATAGTCTCACTTCAGACCTAGACACATACAGACTGAAAGTGAAGTGATGGAGATACATTTCCCATGCACATGAAAGCAAACAACAACAAGGACAACAAAAATAACATCAAACAACAACACCACCTCAGAACCAGGTAGCAACACCTATATCAAACCAAATAGACTTTAAAATCCTCAATAAAATATTATCAAACTCCACTCAACAACACACTAAAATGATTGTGTGGCTTTTATTCCAGGGAAACAAAGATGGCTCATCAAATCAATCAACATAATATCCCACCTCAATAAAACGGAGGGTAAACATCATATGTTTATACCAATAAATGCAGAAAAAGCATACGAGAAAATTTAACATGTATCCATGGTAAAAATTCTCAACAAAGTCGGGGGGGCAGACATGCCTCAACACATGAAAATATTATTTTATATAATGTTTATATTAAAAAGTTCACACCTAACATCTCAATGGTGAAAAACTGAGAGCTTTCCCTCTAAGATCAAGAACAAGATAAATATGTCTACTTTTGCCACTCTTGTTTCATATAACACTAGAAGTCCTAGCCACAGGAATCAGATAAGAAAAAAGAAATTAAAGTCATCTAGGTTGGTAAACAAGCTAAACTGTCACTATCGCAGATGACATAAGAATATGCATAGAAAATCCTAAAACTTTCCCCCCCAAACCAGAAGAAGTAATAAACGAATTCAGGAAAGTTGCAGATACGGAACTGATACACAGCAATTGGTAGGGTTTCTATATAATAATAATGAAGTCACAGAAAGAGAAATTAAGAAAACAACACCGTTCATATTTGCACCAAAAAGAGAAGGAGAGTAAAATAGCTACGACTCATCTTATCCAAAGAAGTGAAAGACCTGTAGTGTGAAAACCATAAGTCAATGATGAAATTGAAGATGACACAAACAAATGGAAAGATATCCCATGATCATGGACTGGAAGGATTAATATCATTGCAATGTCCATATTACTTATAACTCTCTACAGTTTCAATGCAATCCCTACCAAGATACCAAAGGCACTTTTCACAGAACTGAAACAACTAATACTAAAATCTGTATGGCACCGCAAAAGACCCTGAATCGTGAAAATAATCTTGAAAGACAAAAACATAGCTGGAGGTATCAAAAGCCCAGATTTCAAGATGTACTACAGAGCTTCAAGTAAACCAATTAGTATGGGTAGAGACACAAAAACAGCCACATAGGTCGATGGGACAGAATAGAAAGCCCAGAAATAAACCCATGCTTATGTGGCAAATTAACCTATAACAAAGGAGGCAAGAAAAAACAATGGGGGCAAGACTGTCTCTTCAACAAATGGTATTGGGAAACCAGGAAATCTACATGCAGGTAGCTAGGACCTAACCCTAACGCTGGCCTGGGCTCTGGCGCTTAGGCACCTAGCATGGACGTCTAAAAGAAATAACGGATTGGGGCCAATTACCATTGGGGAAAATCCTGAGTGGAAGTCACACTCTCTCCATGACATCTCCACGCCCGTGATGGAGTTGGAGGAGCAGATCCTGAGACAGTTTCAGTCTAGCCCACCCATACGTTGGCTCCGCCCTTCCAACGCTAGCCCTGACCCAAAACCGCACATGGGCCCTCATTTCAGTCCTGCAGGGAAATCACATCACTGTGGGTGGTTGCACCAAAGGCACTTCTGGGGAACCAACACTACTCCTACCCACTGCTCTGCCTGTAAGCGGGATCACCTTCTAAGGCTGAGAAAAGAAGCGGTGGGACATGGATTCCTCCTTTTTCTACCCTGTGTTCTCTTCGGGACCTCAGGAGATTGAATGCTGCCCACATTCACTGGGGACGATAGTGCTTTACTGAGTCCACCAAATCAAACGCTAATCTCACCCAGAAACACTCTACAAATATCCCAAGAAAAAATGTTTAGTGTTGGGCACCCCATGGCCAACTCAAGTAGACACGAAATAATAACCATCTCAGGGTCACTCTTGTTTTGCTTCCCTTCCCTCATTCACCTCCTATTGCTAACTTTCAAGTTCTGAGGTCGTTGCTTTTTATATTCTGACCAGTGTATGGCGTTAAGAGAAATTCAAGGAAAGTTGTCTTGCGCAGGGACTAGTGTTTGAGTTGATATGAAAATGTTTTCGGTAAGGTAAGGGAAAAAGACCTTAGCTAGGGCACCAAAATACTCCACGTTACTTTATCAGGGGTGGCCCTTAGCTTTCCAAACCCTTAACACGCTCATGGGAAGGCAGTGTAACATAGGTGAGAGCATGCATGTTGGCATAGGAGCAGAGTTGGTGCCCATCCCAGCCACCCCACTCGTGTGTGTGTTATCTTGGACCAATTACTTAACATATCTGAAACTCAGTTGCCTAATGTATCAAATGGAAATAATAACAAAGGGTCAAAAAGATTAAATGACACTATTGGCAAGGTGCTTAATCCAACACCTGACAACACGGAACACGTGCTCCACAGATGATAGCCATCATTAGCCTCATTTGAACAGCTAAGACAGGCTAATAGTCTGTCTGGGGTCAGATACCTACGGGGGAATCTCAGGTCTTCTGACACTGATTCTTCAATTTGGAGGCAGCCCAGGGCCAGGATGGTGAAAGAGTATAAGGAGGTAGACCAGTAAGCCAGTCCTCAATCCACCTCTTATTTGATAGTCCAGTTGTATCTTCATCTCTTTCCTTCCACTGAAAAAAAATGCAAATCCCTCCCTCTAGAAGAAATAATACCCAGACCCTTGCATGTAATATTAACTGTTAGACTCTGTAAAACTGGCACATGCATCATCTCATTTAATCTCACAATGACCCTTCATATGGCAGTCTTTATTCCAATTTCCAGGTGAGGAAACTGAGACCTAGGAAAGTCAAGTGCCTTCCCCATAACTTGTTTATGACCGTGTTAGACAACAACCCTACACTCCTACTCCATGTCCAGTGTGTTTTCTTCTGTGCCACAGTTTGTTGTCTTCCAAGGCAAACACTGCTAAAGAATCATGTGAAGAAAGCAGTAAAAAAAAAATCATTTAAAACGCCTAGTTTTCACCCAAACACTGCTTTCTGGGTGACATTGGTGTGTTTTCTCTCTGAGAAACAAAGGTGAGAAATTCCAAACCTCGGCCTTTGTTATGGAGTTATGAAGACCAGTAAAAATTAGTAAAGCTCACTGGCAGATTGAGCTTTCCAAGACGAAAACATTAGTTTCAATTCTAATATTATGTGTGTTAAAGGGGGAGCTGGGATTTCACATGGCTTTGACAATCGCCATCAATTCCTTTCTTCAAGATTTGACTGCATATTCTCATTCTTTCCTTTTTTTCTCTTTTCTAACTATACTTCCAATCTGCCAGCTCAACGCTAGTTTCTCCCTATGTCTAGCAATGGCCATTCTCCATATGTCCACATTAAATCTGTCATCAAAGGAGAAAAAAAGATAAAAGAACAAAGGCAGAGAAGTAAGACTCAATACTAAAATGTAAACTGGTGTTAACACTTCTACTTCCAGCCAAATGTAATAACAAACACTAGATTTATACTCCTTATGGAAGCAGCTAAAAGCGTAGACAAAATATATAAGAAGCTGTTCTCAAAACATCACACTCAGGCAGTGAAGGGCAGTGATCCCTGATATTGGGAAATAAGTGAAATGGTTCCTATAGTGCCCTAGCTTATTGACTAGGCACGGTATTGAGTCTGTGGTATAGAGAGGAGGAAGCTGGCATAGCCCAACATATTCCCTGAATTGTGGAAGGGTTAGTCACTGATTCAGGAAGACTGCTATATTTCACAGAGCAGAGTACCAAAGAAGAGAAAGTTGTTCACAGAGAGAACTCCAGAGATCAACAGATGGTCTGCCTTGAGTATTCAATTGAATATTGATAAACTCTTGTGTATGAGGACACTGAGACCAGGGGAAGGAACAAAACCCACTGACATACAGGGTCAGGAATAATGCCTGACAGCCAGTGTGGATGACCTCAGAATGTACATGCCATTTGGAGAATACTTGATTTTTGTGTCAGTTACTGGACAAAAATTGTCCCTAAACTAAGTGCTGCCTGTGCCTTGCCCAAAATATCTTTAAAGAAAGACCTGAAAAGATCAAGCTATTTGTAAGTAACTAAACTATGTCCAAAAACAAAGGCAAGGATATTTTTAGGAATCTAAAAGTATCCAGCATCTGACAGGCTAAAACTGACCATGTTTGGCAACCCATAAAATATTATCGGGCATGCAAAGAAGCAGGAAAATAAGACACGTAAGGAAGGGGAACTCAACTGACACTGACCCAGAAATTACACAAATGATATAATTTATACATCCGAACATTCAAATAGTCATTATAACTATTATCAGTATATCCAAGAAATTATAGGGCAGAATGAGCATGTTAAAAAGAGACATGCAAGTGGTATGTAAGACCTAAACCAAACTTCGCATGACAAAAGCAATGACTAAAATAAGCAATCTGGTCTATGATTACTCAATGGAATTAAAGGCATAGACACAGTGCAGAAAAAAATGTTGATGAACCTAAAGACATAGCAATGGAAATCGTCTGATTTGAAACACACAGACAAAATATGCCTGCAAACAATCCAATGTATATGCAATTGTATCTCCAAGGAACACAGACAAGAAAACTAATTTGAATAAATAATGAAACTAATTTGAATTTATAGTTGTTAGGGTTGATGCAAACTAAAAATATATAGTTCCAATAAGGTCAATGAACTTCAAAGACAGGATATATGAGGAAAACTACACCAAGGCACCCCACAGTCAAATTGCTTTCATCCAGGGAAAGGGAGGGAAAAGACTTCTCATCAGAACCAATGCAATCTAGAATACAGTAGGATAACATTTTTAAAGTACCTAAAGTAGGAAACCATTATGATCTTCGGTTAGGCAAACATTTCTTAGCTACACCACCAACAATATGATTCATTACAAGAAAAAAATATGATTGGATTTTATCACACTAAAACTTTTGCTTTTCAAAGAACCAAGACTTTGAAATCACAAGACTGAGACTGGGAGAATATATTTACCAATCATCTATGTGAAATGGGACTTATATCTAGAACATATGGGCAATCCGCAAGATTCAATATTCTGAAGCCAAATAATCCAAAAAAATAGGCAAAAGATTTCAAAAGACACATTACCAAAAATGATATATGTACAGCAGATACACACATGAAAATGTGTTCAGCATCATGAGCGGAAATGCAAAGGTAAACTACAATGAGATAAATGAGATACAATGAGATCAACTACTACTTCATGCCTACAAGTTGTCTAAAATCAAGACAGGGCTCCGAAGTGTTAGCTAGGATCTGAAAGAACTGGAATTCTCACACATTGCTGATGAGAATGTCAAAGTGATAAAACTACCCGGGCGAACATTTTGACAGTATCCTAAAAAGCTGAACATGCAACCTATTCTATGACTCAGCCAAATCTACTCTCAAATATTTTCCCTAGAGCGATCAAAGTATACGATCATACAAAAAAAAAAAAAAAAAAGAAAAAAAGAAAAGAGAAGAAAAGAAATGAAAAGAAAAGAAACAAAAAGAAAAGAAAAGAAAAAAATGAATGTTTATAGAAGCTTTGTTTTCAATAGACTAAGGAGCACCTGGTTCCTCAGTTGGTAGATTTCTTGATTTCTGCTTGGGTCATTATCCCAGGGTCGTGATATTGAGACTCACATGGAGCTCCACACTAAGTATGTAGGCTGCTTAAGATTCTTTTCTCTTTCCCTCTGCTCTCTCTTTCTCTTTCTCTCTCCCTCCCCGTCTGCCTCTCCCTCTCTATCTCCCTGTCCCTCTCCATCTCCCTTTCCCTATCTCTCCCCCACCTCTCCTTCCACCCTCCTCTCCCCTTCTCACTCCCTCTCTCTCACTCTCTCTCTGTCATAAAAAGAAATAAATACGCCACATGTGGAAATAATACAAATGTCCACAGACATGTGAACAGATAAACAAAGTAGTAACAGACTACTTATACACACAACACTATGGATAATCTTCAAAATGCTAAGTGAAAGAAGTTAATCCCCCACTCCTAAATAATAAGGAGTATGTCTTATATAATTTTATTTGTATAGTATCCTGAAAATGCAAGATAGTATGTAGGGACAGAAAACAGACCAGAGATTGCCTAGGAATGGGAATCAGGAAGACGTGGGGGATGGAGGGATATCTCAGGGATACTAGGACATTTTTAGTGGTGACAGACATATTCTTTTCCTTGTTATGTATACATTGGTGGATATGTGACAAAAAATTACCAAATTATGTAATTGTATCTATTAGTATTAGTATTAGTATTAATTATTAATTATGAATTAAGTAATTTATTTATTAGGGATTTTTTTTTCAGAGAGAGAGGTGAAGCGTTCATAAGTGGGGGAGAGAGGCAAGGGAGAAAGAGAGAATCTTAAGCAGACTCCATGCTTAGCATGGAGCCCAATAAAGGGCTTTTCGAACCTGGGATCATGACCTGAGCCAAAATCAAGAGTCGATGCTCAAGTGACAGCCATCCAGGTGCTCCACCAATTACGTACTTTAAATATGTACAGTTTGTGTATATCAGTTAAACATTAATGAAGTTGTTAAAAAAAAAAAACAAACATGATTGGATATTGTGTCTTTTGACCTCTGGGGCTGCTATTTCAAACCTGGTCCCCCAGCATCTACTGATTCTCGGAATCGCCAGTATCTTTCATACACTCACATAAGTTCTTCAAAATAAATGTAACTTGGGAAAAGGGGAAATACCCTGGCAGTTATCACGTGTATCAATTATAAATGTCACAACACTTAGAACTATGATCCATACATGAGATGGGTGATATAGCATATGTTTGCTTTCGACAACTTGGAGCTGGTTGAGTCCCAGCACCCCATTACCCTTGTACACTTGTTCATTACTTGTTTACCAGTTCATGGTCCTCTGCCTCCTTATACTGTATAAGAAGGGACTTGGTCTGTCTTGCTCACTTCTGTGTTTATAATGGTCCAGAACCAGGCTGGAACGCTGGCGGAAAAACCAAGTGGCGTTCGGAGATCTTCTTTGGATTGCAGATCTTGGTGGAACGGCGGGTTCAGAGGACCCTGTTTCTCCAAACGTCTGAGCGCTGAATGCAAGTGGGGCAGGAAATTTAGTCATCAGCTGCCATATCTGTGGGGGTTTTCCTGCACACAGAAAACAAAGGAAGAAGAACCAGGAGGTGGGGTCTCTAAGATAGAGACCAGAGTTCATTTTAGTCCCACTGGCCATCTATGGTGCAGTATTTTATTCACTTCTCCAACATTATCCCATTTTATGCCTTTTAAGAAACCTTTTCGTAGGTATCAGATTTCAGTTTTTTAGGTTGGTACCCTCAGAAGGCTAAGATGCCTGCAGTAGTTTGGCGAGCAACAGTGTTTTCAATAAAATGTATTCTGGTATTCAGTATACAGGGGCCAATGGGTACAAATAAAATTATGGAGAAAAGGGGCCCCGCCAGGACAGGAAGCCAGGATTCCAATCCGTGAGATCTCATTTGTTCCATTGATTGCTACTTTCCTGTTGTCTATGTTGAATTATTATTATTATTATTATTATTATTATTATTATTATTATTATTATTATTATTATTATTATTATTATTTCCTTAACCTTAGTTGTGAGTATTTCTGACTGGTTTAAAAAATAGCAGCATTCCTCCCCCCAAAATTTGCAAGTCCCTCCATTTTCTGATGTGAGGAGGTCGGGGGCCTGTCTATTTTGGGGGGTTACTGTCACCAGAGAGTTTATTTGGTTTTGTAAAGTTACCAGAGAATCGGCCACCCGTTCCATGTCTTCATTTAGCTCTTGAGATAATCTATGGTACAGTCCTATGCATAAACCTATGCCCCCTTATCCAGTTCCTATTCCTGTCACAATTTCTGACCCTATCAGAATGGGTAGCAGGACTGCCCGTTTAGCATGAGACTTGGGGCTAAAGGTTGTTATGAACTGATCTTCAGTGTATGCAAATATCTCTGGGGTCCGGAAGATGGAATAACATTTCGGAGTCCAGTTGGCCTCTAAGCATCGATAGGCCGAATTAGAACACAGATAGAACACCCCAAGGGTGCAAAATAGGGTTGTAGTCCTCATTAAGGTTCTATCTCTTCTTCCTAGGGAGGGAATTCAGGGACTGTACGGATTAGATTGTCAGCATTGGGAGATGGACCCTAGTGGCCAGGGGTCCAATTGAGACAGAGGTGTTGCTTTTCAGGTTTTCAGGAGCTTCCTAGGTCAAATGGATTGGAGTAGCTAAGTAAGTCCTCTGGCTGAGGGGCAAGCACATCCAGCAGGTTTGCATGTGATTATCTATCTTATGGAGGACTAGTAGAGCAGTGTCGGCCCAATACTGGAGTGAGGAATTGGTAGGCATCTGATTGACGGCTGAAGTTTCAAACGTTGGTACGCTGGTGGCAGAGTGGTAACCTTTATGGCTTGTATTACCCTATCCTGAGTATGCTTTATAACTTTTTGAAGGGCCCTGTAGTGCAGCCCTCCCCTGTTCGAGATTCCCCATTGAGGAAAGTAAGTGTAGCCAGCTCGCTTCCCTCTCTGGAGGCCCTTGTTGTGACATGAGTTACTGATAGTTTGGTTATATCCTGGGTCCAATACTTAGTACTTGGGGCATCAGATGACTGACAGAGAGTGGGTGTTTTTCCCATGTAGCAATCTTTGTGGAAGGAGGGAAAGGTGCTGAACCCCCTGGACCCCCTTATTGTCCCATGACAATTGTGGGGGCAAAGTGGATAAGCGGCAGTTGTGAGGGTGAGAGCAGTTATCATAATACACAGGCAATGCTTGGTAACCCTCCCATCCAGAGAAGGTATGTGAGGCGCAGGATGCATCTTTTGCACCATGTCCAGCTTGTTGGCACGGTCTCTATCAGCCCAACAGTAAGAAGTAAGACCAGGCTTATGACACCAGTAAGGGGCAAGGGTTGGCAGAGCTGCATTCAAACCCCTGGGCTTGGTTCACGCATTGATTCTTCAAGCTTCTGCTGTGTGCAGGCCAGCCATCTCCCATGGTGTGGCTGGAGCAGGGCTGGAAACCTCAGGGGTCAGTTCCCTTTTGAGGGAAGGTTAAGAGGGATGACTGGATCTGGATCACTTCGCCAGGTTGTGGGTTCTTCTGAGTTGGACTTCTTAACTGTGGAGTGATGGACCCATGGGGTGATACCTGAAGTTTTGGGGGCTGTAGGAGTTGTTAGAATAACAGTGTGAGGCCCAGTCCACTATGGTATAAAAGGTTCCTTCTTCCAATCTTTGACCCACACCGATTCTTCTGGCTGAAAGAAGTGAACGGGGTCCCTAAGGAAATTGTGACCCTCTCTATGATGTATCTCTAACTTGTTTAGGACTTCCCCAAGTTCTGGAACTGTTATCTTATTTCCTTGTTGCAATCTGGTTTAGGTCTCCTTGGAGCTTTCCTAAATGTGTGTGTGTGCGCCTGGGAGTGGGGGGGGGGGATGATCGCCCATATAATAACTCAAAAGGGAAGAATCCCAGTGCCCCTGGCGGGCATTGGGCACACAGGAGGACCAGCCGAATCAAATCTGGCCATGGGGGTTAGTCTCTTGGTGGAACTTGGCCACGTTTTCCTTGAGGGTGCAGTTCATCTGCTCTACCATTCCCTGAGCCCTGGGGGTGTTAAGCAGTGTGCAGTTTCCAGGCAATGTTAAGGGACTTTGTTAGGGTTCGTATAATGTCCGCTCCAAAGGCAGGCCCATTATTACTGTGTGTGGTTAAGCCCAATCTCCCATAGAAGAGCCTAGGCCACCTCGTGACTTCATTCCATTCTGGTCTGGAAAGCTTGGACGCATCCCAAATTGGTGCAGATTATTACAAGGAGGTACCTCAACCCTTTATTTGGTTGTATGTTGGTAAAGTCCGCCCCTAAGTCCATCCTTTGTGAGCCAGGCAGGGGCCGTGGAGCCGAGCAAGCATTGTTTTTGGCACACGTTACACATTATTCACTGACAGCCTGGCATAAACCGGCAGCTGATATCGTAGTTCTTTTGAGGAGGACCTCTAGAGCAGTTTTCCCTAAGAGGGTGAGTTAGTTATCTTCCTTCACTAGCTGCTTTCACATAGATGACGGGACAAGACTCACCATCCGTCTTTGCTTAGTGTGCCCACTTCTGTCGAGGCCCAACTTCTTTCTTCACTTGTGTACATGGGTGGGGAGGCTTCCTTCTGGGGCGCAAGAGTCAGAGTGTAGGGAGGAGCGTCACCTAGGTCACCTCAGGCAGCCACTCTGGCTGTTTTGTCGGCCAGGTGATTTCCTTGATTTATGGGGTCATCTCATTTCTGAGGTCCCTTACAGTGTAGGATAGCTACTTTGACTGGTAGCCATATGGTCTCAAGAAGCTTTAGTATTTCTTCCTCGTTTTTGATAGTTTTCTCTGATGCGGTAAGGAGGCTTTTTTCTTTATAGATGGCCCCATGTACATGCACAGTAGCGAAGCCATACGGGGAATCGATGTAAATGTTAACTCATTTACCTTTGCTGACGATGATGGCTCAGGTTAAGGCGTACTGAGTCCAGCCCATTGTGCCGACTATCCTTCCGACAAGGCCATGGCTTTCCGAGCTCCGTGGTGTGATGACCGCATACCCTGCTCTTTGGCTGCACTCCTCATAATAGCTGCTCCCATCGCTGAACGGGGTAATCTCTGGGCTTGTTATACCCTGGTCTTGGAAGTCTAGAAAGCTGGCGTAGACTTCATCCACTACTCCAGAACAGTCATGGTCAGGTTCTCCCTCCTCTTTGGGAAGGAAGGTGTCCAGGTTTAGTGTTCTGTTTCGAGAACACTGTTTCAAGAGTGAGCCTTGGGTTCTCATAGAGAAGGCCTTGGGATTGTGTCAGCTGAGAAATGGAGAGGAAATGATATCCTTGGGTGCTTGTGAGCCAGACGACCGTGTGTGGGACCTTAACATTAAACGTTTGGCCCAGTGTGAGCTTGTCTGCAACCTTGATGAGCAGGACTGTGGCTCTGAGCTCTGAGACACAGGGGCCATCCTCCAGCCTCAGGATCAACTTTTTTTTTTTTGAGAGTTAGAACACTGGCCATTCCCGAGGCACCATGCTCTGAGTGAGCACTCCCTTTCGTGTGAAGAAGTTAAAGGGTCTGTCTATGTCAGGCAAACGAAGGGCTGGGGCTTGTCCCAGAGCCAAATTTATTTCTGTGAAAGCAGCCCTCACCTCCTCAGTCCATGCAAGGGGCTCCCAGTTTGGTCCTCCCAACAGGTCATAGAGGGACCTCACTATGGCTGAGCATCTGAGGATTCCCAATGCGACAGAACCCTCTGGCCCCTAAACATTCACACAAGCCTCGTTTTGTTTGGGGCTGGGGCAGTGTGGTGCCACATTTTCTTCCTTTCCGGTCCTCGTTTTCTATTTCCTTTTGTGAGGAGGGAACCTAAGTATTGGCCCTGCTAACGAATCTGTGCCTTTTTCCAAGAGGCCTGGTACCCCAAGTAGGATCAGAGCTGTAGGAGGGCCTGTGTACCTTTCATACAGTCTTCCTGGGTGTCACTGCAAAGGAGGTCTTCTACGTATTGAAGAAGGACATACCCTGCGGTTTTCTTCGGAAAGTCAGCGAGATCTGAACCTAGGGCTTCCCGCAGAAGAATGGGCGAGTTGTTGAAACCTTGGAAATGTAGTGTCCAGGTCAGCTGCATCTGGCACACTTAACGGGCTCACTCCATTCAAAGGCAAACAATGATTGCCTTTGTGGAGCCAGGCAGAGGCAGAAGAAAGCATCCTTCAGATCGAAGCACGCAACCCTTCTGGCTGACCATGGAATTTGGCTGAGGAGAGTATACTGAGGGTTCGGAATGACTGGGTGTAAGGAAACAGTCACTTTGCATATGGCCCTCAAATCCTGTACTGGTTGTTGTCCTCCTCCTGGCTTCTTGCCTGGCAAGAGTGAGGTATTCCAAACTGATTGGCACTCAGTTAGAATACCTCTTTCTCTGAGCTTGGTCAGGTGCTCTTGTATGCCCATTGTAGCCTCTAGTGGAAGGGGGTACTGCCTTGGTGTCTCAGGTTGAGCTGCAGGGATCAGGTCAACAATGATTGGGACCCGATTCCAAGCTATTTCAGGCGGGTTATCATCAGCCCATAGGGAGGGGAACGTAAGCCTGAATTCTTAGGGGCGACAAGGTAAGGCCTGGGTACAGAATAGTCTCCATTCTTCTTCCCTTGGCAGGGGTATCGCCAAGACCAGGGTTTCCTTCTGCCTTGGGTTTAATTGGAGCTAGTGTGTCCAGTGGGTTCAAAAGGTATCTGGGCCCCAAGATTGGAGAGTAGATCGCGACCCAGGAGAGCAATCAGGCAGTCAAGTAAGTAGAGGAACTCATGCCAGACCTTGTGACCCCCAAGTGCACCTTGTTGAGCTTGACAGAAGGGCTGTTGCATTGCCTGTGTCCCAGCAGCCCCAAGTATGGTTGCTGTCTTTTGGCCTATGGGCGCTACCAGGGAAGTAACCAAGGAGTATTCAGCCCCAGTTGAAAAGTATTTCAACCATGAAAGTTATTGTTCAGCCCTCCACCTCATTTCAGCCGTGGGTTTATGGGGGCCAAGAAAGAAAGAGTCTGGTGCCCCTCAGTCCAATGCTACCCCGGCCAGATCAAGAAGGTTCTCACCTCGAGGTTCCTCCAGATATTGGCTGGGTTTTGAGGTCCCCATCCAATTCGGACATTCTTACAGTTTCCCTTGCCTTTGCAGTATGCACACTGGTCCCTTGCGAAGGGGGCTATGGGCTTCCCCTATTTTTGTGGTTGGGGTTTTTCGATGCTACTAAAAAACAGCAGCATCTGTTCTTTAGTTCTGCTGTGAGAAAGGTGGCCTTCTTTTTTAGACTTCAGTTCTCTTTCAGCTGAAAATTTCTGTTCGTGAAAACTGCATTCACGGCCTCTAACAGCTGAGTGATATTCATATGGCAAAGCCCTCCAACTTCTGGAGTTTTCGTCGGATATGTGGGGCAGCCTGTGCCACAAAAGAGGTATTTACCATCTGTTGACTTTCTGGTGCCATGGGGTCAAACGGGACGTATACATGGTACGCCTCACAGAATCTTTCATAGCAGTCTCCGGGAGACTCCCCAGGGTGCTGTGTGACTGATGATATTTTAGTCATGTTCATGGGATTGTTGACTCCAGCTCAGACTCCCTGAAGGAGGGCTTCCTGGTATCCTCAGACGTGACCCTGTCCTCCTTCTGTGGTGAAATCCCATGTTGGGGGTTCTTCAGGGATGCAGCTTGAGCCCAGACAGTAGGGTTATTGATTCCTGGAGATGTGTGATCTTCTGTGTACTGTCATGTTTCTGTCATCCTTATTTTTAATTCAACAAAGTATGGAGTAACTGTTGACAATCTTCCCAAGTCTGTCAGTAGGTCTGGAGGAGGGACTCCATCAAGTCAACCATTGCTTGTGGCTTTTCGGAGTATGGTGGAGTGTTGTGTTTCCAATTGAAGAGGTCGGTTGTAGAGGAAGGTAGATAACACATCATGGAATGGCTGGTCTGGACTGGTCCATCCTCATTCTGTCTTTCAGGCTCTCTTGTCTCCGTTACATACATTCGGAGAGTTTTAGGTCTGTGTCTGTTGCACAGTCTGGCTGCTGGCCCATGTTGGGGTGGGTTATCTGGGTCTGAGAGCGGCAGGGAGATGGGGGTCACTGACTGCAGTGGCAACTGCACTGACTCTGGCTGTGGCTGGAGAGACAGATGCAGGAGGAGTCTCAAGCTCAGAGAGCTTGAAGAGTCATGAGGAGTTGGAAATACAATATTTTCCTCCATATCTCCTTCAAATATTAGAGGAGCAGTGGGTCGCTTCTTTGGCTCCCTGTGGGAGCCTCCATATAAGGTGGCTAAACCTTTGCCTGGCTCTGCTTGCTAATGATGATCACTTCAAGGCAGTAGATTTGGGGCAATTTCAAGCCAGGAGTTAATGTATGGAAATTGATCAGGGTGGCCTGGTTTCCCAGTGACTATTAGCCAAACCTGCTGCACTATTTGAGTATCTAACGTCCCTTCTGGAGGCCATCCTACATTGAATGTGGGCCATTCTAGTTCACAAAATTTCCTTAACTTCTTGGGTGTCGTTGTCACCCCATGGTAACCTGAAAACCCATTTTAACATTTTTTGATCACGACCTCTAAAATCGTAGGCTTACTGTGTTTTCATCCCATTATTAATTTCTTTCTCATATTTGGTGTCACAAAGACAGACAAAGTTAGGATATACCGCTAGATGACAGGACTATTCAGATACTCCTCTGGTCCTATTCCTGAGGGAATGTTTAGGAGAGGTTTGACTATAGTGGACTCGGCTTTGTGACTTGTGATGGGCAACTGATCTGATACTGCCCTCGACTTTATACTCTCACAATGACACAGGGGAGCCCATTCAGACTCCATAGACTTTTGGGGTCCTTAAGGGTGTCCGTCCATGAAGCCTCAAACTCTAACTCGACTGGCAACCCTGGCTTAGCTGCACATCCTCTCTCTCTCTCTCTCTCTCTCTCTCTCTCTCTCACACACACACACACACACACACACACACACACACACACACATGCACACACACGCACACCAGAGTCCTTTACATTTCCTTCCACAAAATTTTTTACCTGGGACACCTATTAAGTCCTCTGGGGATTGATCATGTCCCCCTTCCGCCCTTTTGGGTATGCCTGACACTTCGGGGCCCCATCCTTACCAGTTCCATGGAGCAGGACCTGCCTAAAACAACGGAGAAGTAGGCTGAGGAAATTCAGGCAGAGCATGCACTTTCTCCCTTTCGAGCCTTTGCTTTGCCACCACCTCGCCCTTCTCCCAAACCGGGGGCAACAATGGGCCAGTGCGGTTGGGTTTCCTGGTCAGCAATCTAGTATGTTTTTGAACCAGGCTGGAACACTGGAGGAAAAACCAAGTGGCACTCAGAGAGTTTGGACAGAGAGTTTGGCTCACCAAACGTCTGAGCATAGAGTCAAGTGGGGAGGGTAATTTATAGTCGTCAGCTTCCTTATCTGTGGGGGTTTTCGCACATGCACTAAAGAAAGGAAGAAGAACCCAGAAGCGAGGTCTCTAAGCTAGACACCAGAGTCTGTTTGAGCCCCTTTGATCATCTTTGGAGTACTTTATTCACTTCTCCAACAAGAGTAGAGCTCTAAATACCACATAGTATATGCTCATTAAATCTATATTAAGTGAATGAGTTCTATTGCTTCTGTATCGGACATATAACAAGATTTTTGACAATCTATATGGTAAGAGTCCCCAGACCATCACATTATAGGGATTTCAAGGTTGTCTAGTCTCCACACAATATTAAGGTTTGGTTGCAACCACCATAACCTAACTCTACAACCTCACATCCTGGATCATATAATGCCCGTGTCTCCTCCTCATTCACAATCTTTTGCAACTGAGTGCAGACACTTCCATAATGTGGTCTTGGTTCAGAAAGCCAAATTCCTCCGTTTCTCTCAGTCAGACAGAATTAAATCTGACTGTGAACGTCTGCCAGTAATGTTGCAATAGAGATGAAGAAGATCAATTCAAGTGGATACCCTGAGCTGATCCCTAGAATCTCTTTAGGTCATGAGTACAGTTCAAAAGAAATGCTGCACTCAGAAATATGTCTGCTGCTTATCCAAGGAACAAAAAGCAAGCATTTGAAAAAGTAAGCCGTTTCCCTGCAGAACAGCTTAATCAGGGAGAGTGAGTGGTGCAAAGTGGGTGAATTCTTCTCTAGGGCCTTAAATATTGCACAG
This sequence comes from Puma concolor, assembly GCF_028749965.1. Taxonomy (NCBI): domain Eukaryota; kingdom Metazoa; phylum Chordata; class Mammalia; order Carnivora; family Felidae; genus Puma; species Puma concolor. The sequence goes on along the minus strand of NW_028240236.1, from coordinate 1,179,949 downwards.
ACTCAGTTCAACCTATGGGGATGTATAACAGAAACATGAAATCTGAGAGCTGCCATTGTTGGGTAACAATGTTCTCTAACTGTGCCTTATGCATTGACATGATAATCCAAGTGAGACAAGCACTAATTATAAGTGGCATTGAAGTGGACAATTTCTACATGCTTCAACTCCTCTTTGTAATAATTAGTCCTGTTTGCTCTTTGCACATGAACATTCCATTGTTGGTCATTTTCCCCAAGAAAGAAATGGTCCCCTGTGTTTCAGTGGGCTTGTAATCTTAGCCTTCCTGAATAGGGTTGGAGATATCCAAAGGGCATCTCTTGGTACCTGTTTTTTCATTTTGTTCGATAGTTATGGACCTAACACGATAAAAGTATTCAGAATTTCCTTAGTGTGTCTTAAGACTGAATTGGAATCCCATTTTCTGTATTCAATTCAACTTAACAAAGAGTGTATTGCATGTCAGACATTGCGAAACATATAACTGAAGGAATATTATTTCCCAAAGATTAACCCTCAAAATCAGTACACCTTACTAATGACGCCTTGTTTTTTGGAAGGTCATGAAGGTGTGGATCAAGGGAAAAATGGATTAAAATAAAGAGAACCAATAAGAAAATATAAAAGTACATTTACCCTTAGTACGGATAACCAATAATTCATTAATTGTTGTTTATTTCATTTATTTGTATGTATGTGTATGTGTATGTGTATGTGTATGTGTATGTGTATGTGTATGTGTATGCTTATACTGGGCTGTGGCGAAATAAGTGTTCCTTACAGTAGATTGGGGATAAAATATTTGAAAGCCGCTGTGCTAATGCACCTTATCAAGCTGCCTGGTGCCTCTGTAGCTTGGGTTCTTGATACGGCTTAGGTTCATCCGCTTCATGCGCTTGCATGAAATTTGGAAGATATGATGGCTAATTTTATGTGTCAACTTTACTGGGCCACAGAGGTCCAGATGCTTGGTGAAACGTTTTTCTGGTGTTTTGTGATGGGAAATACTTGAGTCTGTACAGTGAGTAAAACAGATTATTTTCCTAATGTAAGTGGGCCTTATGTAATCAGTGAGAAGGCCTGAATACAATAAGGATGATTCTCCCAGGGATACTAGGGAATTACTCTTGCCTGCCTGAATGTCTTTAAACTGGGACATTGGCCTCTTCCCCAGATTCAGACTGAAACAGCAGCTCTACCTGAGATTCAAGCCTGCCAGCCATTGGACAACAACTATGCCATCAGATCTCGTGGGTTTACAGCTAGCCAACACATCCTGAAGATCGTGGGACTTGTCAGCGTCCACATTTATGGGAGCCAATTTCTTAAAATAAATAAATAAATAAATAAATAAATAAATAAATAAATAAATACATACATACATACATACATACATACATACATACATACATACATAAAATAAAACATTCATAAATATATAAATATATTTATATTAATACATTCATATTTTATATAAATGTATTAATATAAATATAAATAAATATAAATATATTATATATTATAATATATATTATATATATATATGACAAACAGAAATTTTCTCTGTTGAATCTTAGTAATTCAGAAGGTGAAAAGTATTATCTATTGGTTCTACAGCTGTGTTTTTTTTAAAAAACAGAATGTGGTAGATATTATTGTAAAGAAAAAAAAATGGCCCCAACGTTCCATACCTTAATGCTGACAACCCATGAATATGAAGAGAGACCATTTCTATAGTCGTGTTGTATTATAGAGACAGATTTTCTGGATCAACCTAGTATCATCATGAACCCATGCATCATGAACGCATGCAAAGCAGAGAGTTTCTCTGGCTGGCCATCCCACAATCTGAAAATGAAGACCTCAGTTGTATAACTGCAAGGAACTTAATTGTCCGAAACCCAAATAATCTCAGAAGTAGATTTCTCCAGATAAGAACCCAACCTACTGACCCTTGACCCTTACCTAGTGATACCCTAGGCCAAGAACACCAGTGAGTCTGCCTGGACAGACCAGTGAGTCTGCTGGGGTTATTCTGCCAAGACAATTCTTCAGGGTGTCTTTGGATTCTGGGAGTGCGGTGTACACCCCACTTAACTAACACTTCTCCTGATGGTTTGAACACATAATTCCTCATATTAAGTCACTGCTTGGATGTAAGGTAATTTCTGCCATATGCTACTGAAATTTGACTATTTTATTTCCACATACCTCCTACTTGGTAAATGCAATGATACCTGTAGCTTATTTCAAACTCAAGTAAAACAAAACACAAAACTCTAAAGAACGGACCACTCCTTACCTCTTGAAACTACCTCTTCTTTTGTTTTTGATAACATTTGACTCTCCTGGTTTCTCATATATATTCCCTCTACTAATTTTCATTCTATTCTCCTGTCTCATTTCCATTCATCAAGCATGCATTGAGCACGTACTAGGTTGTAGGCACTGTATACAAAGAACAGAGGTCTTATCTAGAACTAATAATGGACCTCGTTATCCAGGGATTTGCCACTGTGTAAACAAATTAACTATACTGAGTTGATAACATGTGTAATAGAGGTGGATAAATGCACCCTGGAATTGCAAAGAAGAAAACACATGATTCTCTAGGGCACCCAGGGAGTGCTTTACAAAAATGAGAGTCACTTGAAGTGAGTCTTCTAGAGAAGACATATTTCAAATCAACAGAGTAAGGAAGGGCATTGCAGGCAGGAAAAAAAAAGAGAGAGAGCAACCATGGAAGTATGAAAATGTGACACATTAAAGGAGTGGAAAAGTTTCCTTTGGATGGATATCATATGGGAATGGGAGATTGGTAAAGAGTGAGGATTAATGTAAAAGGTGACATATGAATTGGATCCTAGAAACAGTTAACAGGAGATAGCTTTTGGGCCCGAATGACGTTGATGACTACCCATTGTATTCAAGTAAACCTGAAGTCACTTCTTGGCTTAGTTAGAACGTTGCTCACCATCTGATTAATTTATAAGGTTAATCCAATGTTCCTCTTCTCTACCAACCATTCACTCATTTACTCATTTGTTATTTAGTCACAGAGGGTATGTGTGGGGTGCATATCATGAAGAATGTGAAAGTCATTATAAGGACTTTGAGTTTTATTTTCGATGAGATGGAAAGTCAGTAGAGTAGTCTGACCAAATTGATATTTTCGTTTGTTTTATTTTATTTTATTTATTATTTATTATTTATTTATTTATTTATTTATTTATTTATTTATTTATTTATTTATTTATTATCTATCTATCTATCTATCTATCTATCTATCTATCTATCTATCTATCTATCTATCTGTCTGTCTATTTATTTAATTTAATGAGAGTGCCCAAAGGGGTTTAGAGGGAGACAAAGACAGAGACAGAGAGACAGAGACAGAGAGAGAGAGAATCTCAAACAGGCTCAATGCATAATTCATGCCTAGCACAGATCCTAATACAGGATCTGACCCCATGACGTCATGCTTTCTGGATCATGACCTGAGCCAAAATCAGGAGTCAGATGGCTAACCACCTGAGCCACCCAGGTGACCCTAATTTGTAGGTTAAACAAATCACTCTGACTAATGTCTGGGGAGCAGGATGGAGTGGGAAGCAAGCATACAAGCAACAACAGCAACAAAATAAGGAGGTTACTATAGTAATCCTGAAATAACTTCCATCCTGAATTAAGGATGGAAGAAGGGGACATAGTGAGAAAATTATGACCATGTGTATAATATAAATGTGGATATAATAGGATTCCTTGTGGTTTGAATAAAATGTATAAGAAAAACAGATATAAAACATGACACCAAGTTTGTTTGTTTTTTTTTGTTTTGTTTTGTTTGTTTGTTTTTGTTTTTGTTTTTTTGGGTTGGACCACAGGTTGGTGGTAGTTTTAAGTTGTCTGTTAGAGATCATGGGTTTTAGGGGAAACATCAGGACTTGCTCTTTTAACATGGTGATTTTGAGATGCTTATCAGACATCCAAGCTGCCTTTTTGTGAATGTAGTTAGATATAGGCATCTGGAGTTTAAAGCAAGAAGTTTAGTGTGGACTCTAGGCTGGATTACTTAGTATGCGATCACATGAGATCAGCTAGGGAGTGAGAATGGATTAGAGAGAAGACATGCAAGGACTGGGCTCTGGGGTCTCTAACTCTTAAAGTACTGCAAGATGTGGAAAACCTAGCGAAGGAAACTAGACACAGTGGCCACTGAAGGAGTAGGCGAGACATGAGGAGGGTCTCGAGTCCAGGAAGCCTGGTAAGGAATGTGATTCAAGGAAGCAGGTATCAAATTGGTCAAGTGCTGATGGCAAGCCAAATAGGATGAGGTCAAATAAATGATCATCAGGGTCACATGGCGGGGGGGTCACTTGGTTAAGTGTCTGACTCTTGGTTTCACCTCAGGTCATGATCCATTGGATTGTGGGTTCAAGTCCCAGGTAGGGCTCCATGCTGACAGTGTGGAGTCTGCTTAGGATTCTCTCTATGCCTCCATCTGTCTCATATCCTCCCCTGCTCATTCTCCCTTTCTTTCAAAATGAATACATACACTTTAAAAATTATTAAAATATAAATAATCACTGTGTTTTGCAAAGTGGATGTCATTGGCATGTGATGAGAAGCATTTCAGTATCACCGGGGAAAAGCCGAATGGGAGTGGATTCAACAGAGAATTGGAGGAGAATGACTGTAGACAGTGAGTAAGGCAATTCTTTCAAGGAGCGTTGTGACCAAATGAGGGAGAAAAAAATGAGGCAGCAGTGGGAAGGGAAGGGAGCAGGGTCAAGAGAGGGCTTTGCTTTTTCTTTCTAAAATTTGAAAATAGAAGCATTTTTGTAATTTCCATATTGCTGATGGAAATGATGATATGGCAGAGTGGGGGAGAATTGCTGACAGAAATGTTCTTAACAGGGCAAGAGTGACTTTGGTCTAGTGTCCAAAAGATAATTGGCTCAGAGAGGAATGAACAGATCCTTCATATTAATGTTGTTGAAAGCAGAGCATAAGGAAATAGATGTAGATGGAATGGTAGATGCGATAGGTGATTTTGCAAATTCTCTTTTCACTGACCTGGTTTTCTCAGTGCGGTAATAGGCAAAGTTATAAGACCAGAGTGAAGAAGGGTTGGGAACAGTTGGAAGTTTGCGGAGAAGGAAGTTGTGAACTAGAGGTCTAGGGGTGTGAGGAAGTAGCCTTCTGACCTCTTGAGTCAGTGGCCATCAAGTAACTTTTGTGCTGCTTTCCTCCAATTACATAGGATGTTGCTATGTGCAGGAAGTAGATTGAACTTCCTGCGGTTCTGCCCTTCTTTACCTTTGCATAAGTAAGTTTGCATCTGCCTGAGAAGCTCTCTCTACCCTAATCACTCATATTTCAAATTTGCCGCAACCATTACTTACTTAATCCCACCAGGCAGAGTTCATTACTCCCTTCTTGGAACTCTTGTGGTACCAAGTGCAGTGCCCTGTACGGTAATTTTTGCATTATTGTAATAATTTGCGTCCCTGTCTCCCTAGATAATTTGGCCACTCCTTGAGGGGATCATTTTGGTCATTGTAGTTCCTAGTATACAGTTTGACTTATGGGTAGCCTTTGTTAATTACCAATTGAGTTGAGTTGAATTGAGTTGAATTGAATTTAGTCGAATTGAATCGAATGTACTGAATGAATTGAATTGAATTGAATTGAATTGAATTGAATTGAATTGCATGGAGAGAATTGGTAGAAAGAATTGGCAGGTACAGAGGCAGAGCCTCGAAAGAGTGGTGACATTTAGAACAAGATTGTCTGATCTATAAGGAGGGGAACTCAAGCTCATGAAAGTGGGAAAGGTAACTGTTTCCTCACCTGTAGTGGTGGAGTGAATGGAGCCGAAACCCCAAATGAACTTCTGTAAATTGTGTCAACAATTCTTACTTCTATAGTGTTTGCTTTGAGAACCAAAAGAGTTCATATATGCAGAAGGATTTTGTACATAAAAATGTGCTGCATAATGCAAGTTACTCTTTCTCACAACACTCTGTGCCAAGATAAAAGAAAGGTGTTGATTTTATATATTTTACTAAAGGGTAGTATGTATAACAGAGGAAGAGAACGACGGATTAAAAAAAAAACACTGATGATAGATATACTCTCTTGTTGACCTTTCTACTCTTCAAAGTCTCTTTAGAAGATATCATCATGGTCTCTTTCAGTTACAGATGCCTCTTATGTCGCAGAGACAATAGCCCTAATATGATCTAATTTGCTAAGCCAGATGTTGTGGAAGACAGATAAAACTGCCAGCTCATTCTGCAGGAAGCAGCATATAAGGAGCCCTCTGATCTGACAGGCTTGTGTCACAATGCACAAGTTTGGGAATTGCCCAGGCTCAGAAAAGGCCAGTTTTTTGCAACATTATAAAACTCAAGAGAACTCTCTAACACAGAGGCGATGTTCACAGTTCCACAGAAATAACATGTCTGATTCTTGATGCTGACTAGAAGTCAACCAGTTATTTTAGCACAGGTTTTAACTCTTATTGGTTTCACTTCACTTTCCCTTACGTTTCAGGTTTCTTAAGGGCAGGGACCATGTTCTGGGCTTCCTAACCTCTGCCCACACATGTCTACCATAGTATTTCATGGGCGCTCCGTTATCATCTGTTATTAATTGGGTTTTTTCGTAGGTGTCAGGCAGCTTTCATGGTGACCACGTTATTGGCAGAGCATAAAGGGAGTGGCAATAGTGGAGCTTTCTCTACCATATGAACCACATGTTACTATCTTAAAATTCCTGGAATATATGTATGATGTCCTGTATGAATGATTGTGAGTTTATGACACTCATATTCTACTCCTTTCTCCCAAAAGTTTAAAATACCTTTATGGCAGTTTACCTTCCTTTCATTCCCTAACTTAAAATAATTTACTTCTTTGGCTTTGGACTACCTGCCTACCTGCTAAAAGATGCAGCATGAGAAAACATGTTTGCATTTTGACGTGTTCTTAGCAGGCTGCCTTACTTGCCAACTCTGCTGGGTGGGTTGGATAACACTGTTATTTCTGGGAGGATCTTCTAAGATACAAGTATATTTCATGGGCAAAGTAGCATGTTAAGTCCATCATCATTTGGAGTGAAACTCAGTCTATGTCCAGTAGACTTGGTCCCATTGGTCACATGAAGGATTGAAAAACAGTCCATATTCGATTTGATGTCATAATATTCTGGGACATGTAGTGATGCCCATGAAAAAAAAAAAAGAATCAGACTGGGGACTCCATTTGAGAGATGTCTCAGCAAGCAGAATCAAGATGCCAGAATGAGGAACAAAGATAAATGCTGTGTAGGTTCTAGAGGTTGGAGACATTGCTCCAGCAGAGAGAAAATTCCTTCAGGGTTAGGGGAGAGGCTGGATAGTGATCTACAGGCCCCTTGTTACCACCTCCAGGCCATGATCTTTATGCTCCTCTGAATTTCCTGCCTTCACCTCCTTAGTCCATCTATTCAATCCCAGAGTGCCACCCTTTTCTTCATGGAAATTTCTGGAGTCCCTTCCTACTCTTCTTTCTTCTCATGTTGCTCCTACCTCTGTTGTGGGCAATTTCAGAATCCTGGTAAAATTGCTCTAGCAATGTAGCTTCAGGGTTCTTTAAATTTTCTGGCTCCCACAACCTTAAGAGACAGTTTCCTCCGTAGCTAACTTCCGTGACGGTACTCTGAGCTCTATGATCTTCCAGATGTCTCCTGCTAGAATGTCAAACTTAACGTGCCAATATCTGAGAAGATAACCTCCCCTAAACAGGTGTCTCACTACTTGACTTCGTAACTTCTCTTCTTCAGCCCGATAGAGACTTGTGGTCCCTCCTTTCTCCCTCTCATTTCCCTGCATATCATCCCTTGTGGCTCCACTTCCCTACCAAATGCAGTGTATACACCTCAGTATGTCACTTTGTGGTGGAACGTCCTAGTCCTCTGCTGCATCTGCTTTGGTGGCCTTGAAGCTTGGATGAGTCCTCCACTCTGTCAGCCCATCCTCTGTGTCACTCAGCCCAGTGAACTGTTACAGGGACTCACAGTCACTAGGGTCACTCACTCTAATTTTATGGTTGCGGATGTCAACATACCCCCACAGCTTCTTGCCAATCTTAAGCGGTCTTCTCCCCACAGCAGCTATTCCATACCTCCATCATTTCCCTCAACCTATCTTTTTCACCTTTCCCTGGGAAATAGCACTTATTTCATAGATAGAACGTAGATTGTAGACAGCTTCAAACTCTCACTCAGACCTCATAATGACACGTTTCAACACAACTTTCAACCCCAACCCCAGTATGAGAGACAAAAATGTTCCTACTCCCACTCTAGATTCATTAATTCATTCGGAAATCACTGAGAGCCAACTGAGTCCTACGAAGCACCGTGCTATATGCTTGGGACATTAGAGATGAGGTAGTAGACCCTATGCACAAGGCGCTTACAATCACAAGGAGCTTACGATCATGTAGGGTAGACAGATATTATGGTGTAATGGTCCAAAGATGCACGGAGCATGAGGAGAGTGTGAAGGGAAAATCCATGTAACTCAGCCTTCAGGGGAAGGAGATGAAGTGTTGTAAGGGACTTTTAGATGGGTGGGTATCTTTAACTAATCCTTAAAGAGCGAGTAGATATTAATTAGGCAAGGTTGGAGTAGGACGGAGACAAGAGGTTCAGGCATTACACAGTAGAGAAAAATCACACTGAATGTAGGGAGAGGGTATAAGTAAAAATTGGAAATTGAGTCATTCCAATTCTTGACTGTACCCTACGCTTTGTGAAGAGGTCATCTCACAAAGAACCACAAACGAGCACATGTTCCCAAAATTTCCTTCTCCATTTTTTATTCTTTATCCTAGTGTAATTCCTTTCATTCCCTCACCAGTATGGTTCAATTAGTAACTCACTTCTGTGGATACTATGGCAACCACATTTCCTCTATGCCGCACCCTTCAGTATCTTTGCTTGGCATCCGTGGAGCCTCATGATGGAACTCATATCTCTACTCCCCTTAGAGTGGACTTTGTAACATGCAAAAGTTATTACATCACTGCCTTCCAAGCTGTGGTTCCCCCACTCTGCAGCATGAGAGAAAACACCTTTCCCATCCACACCCTGCTCCCACCTTTGCTTCCTTACTGGTACTGGTCCAATTGTTCATGCCCTTAGACTCCCTCATGATCAACTATCAGCAAATTCCTTAATATGCCCTATTGTTTTATACCTAGATGTCTTTCCCATCACCATGGGTATGTTTTGATGCAGCATTTTAATTGGTACATATTTTAAGGCAGGCTAAAATAATTATCAAATATCTAACCTATTCTCTTTTTTTTTTATTTCCCAGACAACAACGGTAATAGATGATCTTTTTTTTTTTCATTTTTAATTTTCTATTATTGAAGTATAAATTACATACACTGTTATTTTAGTTTCACGTGTATAAAATAGCGATTTGATAATTCTATATATTATTCAGTGCCCTCCTTGGTAAGTGTAATCACCATTTTTCACCACATCGTGTTGTTTTAATGTCAACTATATTTCCTGTGCTGTACTTTTCATCTCTGTAAATAATGTATTTTATGACAGGAAGTTTGTAAATCTTAGTCACCTTTCCCTATCTTACACACCCCACCCACTTCTCTTATTGTAACCACAAGTTTGTTCTCTGTATTGAAGAATCTGTTTCTTTTCCTGTTTTGTTTTTTAGCTTCTACATAAAAGTGAAATTATATGGTATTTCTTTTTATCAGAATAATCCCACGTAGCATAATACCTTCTAAGTTCACACATGTTGTTGCAAACGTCAAGGTTTTATTCCTTTTTTTTTAATTAAATTATATTCCATTATATGGACACTACATTTCTTTATGAATTCTGTCTGTCTGTTGACAGACTCTTGGGATGCTTCCATAGCTGGGCTATCATAAATAATGCTTTAATAAACACAGAGGTGCATGCCTCTTTTCAAATTGGGGTTTACCTTTTCTCTGGGTAAATACCCAGGAGTGGAATTATTGGATGATATAGTATTTCTGAGTTAATTTCTTGACGAACCTGCATTCTGTTTCCTAGAGTGGCTGCACCTATTTACATTCCCACCAAGAGTGCATTGGTGTTACTTTTTCTCTTACCTTCTCACCAATACTTGTTATTGCTTGTCTTGCTGATACTAGGCATTCTGTCAGGTGTGAATTGATGTGTCATTGTGGTTTTGATTCAGGTTTCTCTGGTTAGTGATGTTGAGCATCTTTATGTGTCTGGTGATGTAGTAGACACTCTTCATTATTCCCTTTCCCCTTCCCTTTTGATTCTTTCCAGGGTGATGATTACACTGATGATGTCATCTGACATCTTAACTCACCATTTTAATCTTCTATCAAAGGTCATACATTACTTCAAGTGTCCTGTTTTCCTGGTTCAAGTTACGTTGTTTCCAATGCGTTACATGACGTCCCTTTCAGGAGTCCTCCTAGGGCACCCCAACTCACCTTTTATTACTACCCACCGTCCTTCATACTCTTAAAAGTTGGTCTAGTTACTTATCCTGATCCAACACTCTCTTTCTATGCCCTAACTCTAATCTCTATACACACTTCAATTGACACCTTTTACACATAATTTTTTCCTAATATTTATTTATTTATTTATTTATTTATTTATTTATTTATTTATTTATTTATTTATTTATTTATTTATTTTTATTTTTGGAGGAGAGAGAAACAGAGCATCAGTGGGTGAGAGGCAGAGAGACAAGGAGGTGTAGAATCCGAAGCAGCCTCCAGCTCTCAGCTGTCAGCACTGAGTCCTACATGGATCTTGAACTCACAAGCTGTGAGATAATGGCCCAAGTTGAAGTCGGCCCCTTTCCCAACTGAGCCACCCAGGTACCCCAACACATCTTACACTTTCATGTCTCCAATAGGACTTAATATTTCTGTGGACCAGGACTATCCATTCATGAAGTTCTAGCACCTCCTACAATTTGGGAATAAAATAGACACTCAATAAATTGATGCTCAATTGAGAAATAAAGGAAGGAATGGGTCTGAAGACAAAGGGCTCAATAAAGACTTTTGTTCCTGTGAATTCAACCCAGAGTAACACTAGAGAATTTGAATTCAACTGGAGGGTCCTTTAGCCAATCGTGGGAGAATTTACCATATTCTAAGCGTTGTCAGCTGAGACAGTAAGATTTTTTTGAAGAAATATGAAAGGTAGTTTAATTTCTTAAGAGGCCAAGCCTTGAAAGCTTATCTATAAGAACTATATAATGTAAGATGATTCTGGATCATGATGAAACTCAAGTGCAGTGAGAGCCGTGACAACATGGGGAACACACAGTAAGGACCACAGTAGTCCCGGAAGCGCTGTCCTGTATGTGAAAAGACGGTTTAGTGACCCTGAATAGAGGGAGAGGATAAATGGTGGGCAGAGTAGGGAGGGGAGGAAGTTGGGATCCAAACTGCAATATTGAAATATCAGAGGAGTGTTATGGTCACATTCATAAACTTCCCTATACGTATCCTAAGGAAACCTTTTTTTTTTTTTCCTTTAATGAGCTTTTTAAAGGTAATATACACATGGTAAAAATTCATATAGTAGCAAAACAAGTTATTCGATGAAAGGAAATCTATGTCTTCGCTAGGCCTCCATTATTCTTCCCCAGAAGAAGACAACTTTTAACAGTTTGTAGGGTTTTTTTTTTCCAGAATCTCAAATTATATAACATGCATATCTCACATGAAAGAAATATATATATAGCTGGTACCAAGATATTATCTAGAGCTCCCCATTTTATAGATACATGGTTTTTGTGATTGTGAAAAGGTATGACATGAGGGTTGCCCTCTTAAAAATTAAAGTGTCTGGTCTAATGGGACATTATTTTTTAAATATACTTCATGGTATATCCTACCCTGCCTGCATTAGAGGTATTTAATCTGTCCCCTGTTTTTGTGTATTTAATTTGTTTGTAATCTACGACTATAGAAAACAATACTGCTGTGCAGAAGCTTTTTATTTGGATGTAATCCCAATAGTTTATTTTTGCTTTTGTTTCCCTTGTCTCAGGAGATATACCTAGAAAACGTTTCTTTGGCTAATGTCAAAAAATTACTGCCCGTGTTCTCTTCTAGGATTTTTATGCTTTCAGGTTCGGCATTTATATCTCTAATCAATTTTGGATTATTTTCATGTGTTTTGTAAGAAAGTGGTCCAGTTTCGTTCTTTTCCATATTTCTGTCCAGTTTTCTAACACCATTTGCTGAAGAGAATACCTTTTCCCCAATTTATATGCTCCTTGCTCTGTCAAAGATTAATAGACCAGATACTTGTGGGTTTATTTCTAGGTATTCTGTTCTGTTCCATTGGTCTACGTTCCAATTTGTGCCAGTACCATGCAGTTTTGATAACTACAGCTTTGTAGTATAACTTGATATCTGGAGTTTGTGATACCTCCAGTGTTTCTCAGTTTGTCGGTTTGTTTGCTTGTTTGTTTAAGATTGCTTTGCTCTTCAGGTTCTTTGGTGGTCCCATATAACGTTTAGGACTGTTTGTTCTAGTTCTGTGAGAAATGCCGTTGGTGTTTTCATCGGGGTTACATTAAATATGTAGATCGCTTTGGTAACATGGACATTTTAACATTATTTGCCCTTTCAATCCATGAGCATGGAATTATCCATTTCTTGGTGTTGACTTCAGTTTCAACCTTATTTAATAGATTTCAGAATATAGGTTATTCACCTCTTTGTGTGAGTTTACCCCTGGATATCTTATATTTTTGGTCCAATTATAAATGGGATTGTTTTCTTAATCTGTCTTTCCGGGGCTTCATTATTAGTGTATACAAATGCAACAGATTTCTGTATGTTGATTGTACCCTATGACTTTACTGAATTCGTTCTTCAGTTCTCACACTTTTGTCCGTGGAATCTTTCAGGTTTTCTACAGTAGAGTATCATGTCCTCTATAAATCGAGAACATTTTTCTTCTTCTTTATTGATTCCATTGCCTTTTACTTCTTTTTAGTGTCTAATTGCTGTGGCTAGGAGTTCTAGTACTGTGCTGAATAAAAAAGTGGTGGGAGTGGACATCCTTGTCTTGTTCCTAAGCTTATGGGAAAAGCTTTCAGGTTTTCCCCATTCAAAAAGATTTTAGCTATGAGTTTTTCATACATGGCCTTTATTATGTTGAGGAATTTTTCCTCTAAACCTAATTTGCTGAGGGTGTTTATCATGAATGGATGTTGTACTTCTTCAAATGCTTTTCCTGCATCTGTTGAAAGGATAATGTGACTCTTCTCCTTTACCTCATTGGTATACTGTAACGTGTTAATTGATTTGTGAATATTGGACTATACTTGCAAACTAGGAATAAATCTACCTCAATTGCGGTGAATACTTTTTTCATAATGTATTATTAGAGTCAGTGTGCAAGTATTTTCTCTAGGATATTTGCATCTATGGTCATTAAACATATGGGGTTGTCCTTTTTTTCTTAGTGGACTAGTTTTCAGATTTTGATATCAAGTTAATGCTGGTCTCATAGAATGAAGTTGCAATTCCTTTGAGAAGAACAGGGAGCAACTCTTCTTTAAGTTTATAGTAGAATTAATCTGGTCCTGGACTTTTGTTTCTTCAGAGCTTTTGGATTACTAATTCACGATTGAGATTCTCTCTCACCATCTCTGTGCCCCTCCTCTGTACTCTCCCTCCCTCTCTCTCTCTCTCTCTCTCTCTCTCTCTCTCTCTCTCTCTCTCTCTCTCTCTCTCGCTGTCTCTTTCTCTCTCTCTCTTTCAAAATAAATAACTTTTAAAAAGATAAGTTGAGACATTTTAAAATCAAATAAAATATCAGCAATTTGGGCAATATTGTGATGGAATGAATTTGAGAAGCTATTAATTATTGACTTCAAACTTGTCATCCCAATTTTCAATAAATAAAAATTTAAGAGGTGTTGCAAGATTGAAATCCAAATCATATTTAGAAGGAGCTTTTTAAAAATCATATATTAAAGCGTAACAAATTTGAGAATAAATGTGAAAATAAAATTGTGAACAAAACAAAATACGTATTTTTTTTGATCAACCAATTTGATCACACACTCACACCCACAAAACTCCTGAAGGAGTCCTAGTACTGATGTCCTTGTGTGAACTTCGCTGTTTCTGAAATGCCTCAGGTTACGAATGGCTGGCCGAGATTGCAAGCCAACAGAGGGGAGGGTCGCGGGGAGGTGGGGCTCTTAAAGGCCACGGACACGCCATCCTCTCCTGTGTGCCCGCTGCCCTCTCATCATCAGCCGTGATGAGTCGGGTGCTGCTTTTCCTCTGGGTCCACAGGCTTATGCTGTGTGTCCAACACGCCATGTGAGACTTGTGAGAAGACTCCCAAGGGCAAACACCAGCAGGCACTCAGAGATGTCGCCTCGTCCCAGGCAGCCTGCGTTCCTTGGCCCGAGTGCCTGGACAAAGGCTGCCTCGGCCACATAGGGAACGATGGACTTGTGCAGCCTTAGCATTCTGTGCAGAGGTCCCGGGCAGGCCTGGAGCTTAGAAAGGACTGGGACGAGCCTTACCTGGGAAGAGGTGAGTGCTGGGGTACTCCTTCCACAGCAGATGGCTGCTTGCCAGAGATGTCTGTGCTAGGGATGGGGCAAAAGCTCCACCGTGCTAGCAGTGTAATAGACAGAGTTCAGCCTGTCCATCGCAGGCTCTTCTCTATCCCCAAGTTACACAGCCCCCAGCACAGCGTGACTGAGACTGACATTCCCACACAAATCTTCCTGTGTCCCAAGTTGCCCAAGCCCCCCAGGATCCCCAATGCACAGGTCTGCAGTACAAGAGCCTTCTCTGCAGTGGCTCTATTCCAGAGAAGCTGTTGGCAGTCCCAATGCATGGAGGCTTCTTGCCCCTACCAGTATGCAGACAATATGGTCAGTGGGGTGTCAGCGCGCTGTGGAGTTGGGGATCTGTAAGCCAAGCCTTACCTCTTCCAGGGCGGAGGCTGTCACACTCTATAGAAGGGAAGGCAGGTCTTTCTCTCGCTGCTGTCTGCACACTGGCTGGAGAAGCATGTCTTCTCAGCTGCTTGATGTGTAAACGTCGGGGTACCCTGGGAAAGCTCCCTGTTCTGGCCCGTGTCTTTGGGTGTGAACATCCAAAGAAAGTATGGCCCATGATTCGGGAGTGGGAATACGGCCTCAGGGGTCATGAGGCTGGGCCCTTTGGGTCATCTTTCTGCACAAGAAGGCCGTTACTTGATAGGTCTTGCCGAGCAGGAACACTTTACGGGACAGGAGAACACAGGGTCCCCCACATGTTCATATCTCCCGCCAATATCTGCTGAGGCGCCAGGGTGACTCTTCCGCCCGGTCTGTCCCAAAGAGAAAGTACGGGCAAGGTGTGGGTGTGGAATGCCCTCGCGGCCCCCAGAGCCAAACCCTCAAGTGTGGACACTTGTGTCCAGGGACCGTAGTCAGAGGCCTGGGTGCTCTGTGTTCGAGGGATTACAGCCCTCATGCTGCACACCCTGCAGCCCCGGGTGTCCTTCCGTAGCCGCAGCACTCCCTGGGGAGCCCCAGGGTCCAGGAGCTACTAAACCCCCTGCACAACTGTATGTGCTGCCTAGCGGCCTCTTCCACCACAACACCAGCGTGTGTGGGCTCCAGAGTGCTGTCCCTCGACAGGGGACACCCTTGGCAATTCAGGAGCCTTCTGACTTCCATGTCTCTGGACCACATGTGTCCCTCATTGGCCTGTCGGGAACGTCCTTTGTTCTCTGTGTACAGGAAATGTCTTGCATTGCCTCTGCTCCTCTGTCTCCCTGAGTGAGCCCTGGAGTGTCTGTGTCATTTCCTGGCTTTGCCTGTGCCAACGCCTCTCTGGTGATGCCTCCTTGCCTGGCCTAAGTGGGCACAGCTGTACCCGTGTAACCGCCTAAGTCTCTGCACACCTGCGTGTTGTGTCAGCTGCGGCTCTGCTGGCCTGTCTTGTCTTTGGTGTATGCTTCTGCGCTTGAGTGTGTTTCCCTCAGAATTCAACCCCTTTCTTCCACTGACAGATCCAATTGCTGTCCTGCTGTCAGGTGGAGGGGCTTCTGTGTGTTCTCTTATATGTTCTCGGAGCCAGAAATCCTTCCGTGCCCGTAGGACCTTCGTCAGAGGATTGGCCATGCACTCACTGCCAGCCAGTTAATGTCCGCAAATGCAGCTGCCTTGCTGTGAGCATTAAGTCGCACCTCTATTTTCCGTCCTTCTGTTTTCAAACCCTTTGGACCCTAGGGCCTCAAAAGTCACTGGCTTGCACGTTGCAGATGCAGGCTTAAAGTGTGAAAAGCGGTCTAGCAACGTTTTCCCACTTACTCTTTTGCCATGTGGCATGTTCCTGGCTGTGAGAGACGTCCCCCTGCCCGGGTGTGTCTCATTTCCCTGTGCCTCTGTGTGTTCTGGTCCCTCATTTGTCCATTACTTCCTACCTGGGAGTCTGATTCATGTTTGCGGGAACCATGCAGACACCTTTGACTGCAAGGTACTGAGCTCAGCTTAGTCCATCAGGACTAGTGCGTGATTGAGGTACACAACGGGCAGTCACAGAGGTGCCCGTATCCTTCACGTGCAAGCGCTCCGTCCAGCCACCTTCACCGGGACATTTCTCAGCTAACCGTCTATATTTGTGGTGAGAGCACTTAGCTCTGAGAACCCTGACGATGCGGTGAAGCGTTCCTTACGGCTGCCCTGTGAAAGTTAGATCTCCAGAACTCATGCACATGGCATGATTGCCTCTTCACACCCTAGGCCCGACACCTCCTCATCGCACCTTCCCCTGCTTAACACCTCTCTACTCTCTGGTGGACTGCATGCCTTTAACTCCTTTTAATCTCCTCAGGAGTCCATCAAGCAGGGGTCACCACCACTGTGTTTCTGTCAGGGGTTGGCCTATTTCAGGGAGCCCAGTGCTTTCTGCACTGATGCTCAATGCACCTGCTGAAGGGTGAGCCACACTAAGCCCAACGGGGAACCTTTTGGCCCTACGTTTCCCACATATGTGCCCGGTGGCAGAGGTGCACAAGGAGCCCGCCTGCATGGGTGTCCCAGGTCCTCCACAGGGTACAAAGTACCGCCTCAGGAGGCTGATCCGCATCACATGGGCATAGCTCTGCTTGCACGTGTTAGCCTTTCATATCATACGGGCAGCCCAGACTTAGAAATCCAGCTCCCTGCTTGCAACTCTCCAGCCCTCGTGCTTGTGCAGACGCTCTGTGTCTGTACAGACATTTGAGTCACGGTCTCATGACCTGTCAATACAGCTTGACGGTCTGTCCTTACCTTACAGCCTGGGATGCGGTTCTCACTCGTCCTCCCCTCGGGTGTGAGTTTCCTCCATCAGTGTGGTGGAATGTAACCTTTATCACCGTACGTTGGCTTGAAATTACTGGGCGGATCACCTGTCTGCGTCCGGGGTTGCGAAGGAGACCTTGGCTCTTTTGCTCACGGTGCACCGTTTCTCTGTGATGAGTCACTTTGGATGGGAAGCTTGCCAAAGGTGAGGGCCCTCAGAGTGGAGCACATTTCCTGGGCATCTGTGAGAACCTCTTTGGTTCCACTCGGAAAGCATTGACTTCCATGGATGTGCAGCCTCTGCTTTTGCTTGAATATGCCGAGTTTGGGGACGTGATTTCTTCCCGCACGTGCTGTCCCTAGGTCTCTGCGGTCTTTTTCCGGCAGTCCCGTTTCCTGTCTGCTCCTGGTAAGTACAGGGCTTCCAGGATCCCTGTGGGGATCGGGTCCTTGCTTTCTTCCCTGCGGTGCCCTCTTCCTCACCCAGATTGACCTCACTGCAGCTTCCTTCTAGTTCAGGGATCGTTCCAGACTGCCCTTAAGGTCCAGGTGAGAACGGTGCCATTTGTGCTGAGGGCTGACCACTGTACAGCATTCGTCTCTGTGGAAATTGCACAGGTGAACTACACCAGGTGAAACTGCACACTGCAGTTGCCCTGTCGTCAGAGTCAGCCCACCTGTCTCTGCCTGGGCTGCCCCTGCAGTCCGTCCTCTTACTCTCCCCTTGCCTCCCCCTCCCTTGTCTTCTTCCTGCCCCTCCCTCCCACTTCCCTTCCAGGTCTCTTTGTCTTTGTATCCCTCCTCTCCCTCACTAATGCCTCCCCCTGTCTCCGCCTGTCTTCCTTGTAATAGGTGCCCCTCTGTCTCTTCTTGTCTTGCTCCTCCTCCCTGTCTCTCCCGCCAATCTCCCTGTGACTCTCCCTCTCCAGGCCGGTCTTCCCCTCCACTCGTCCTTCCTCCCTCTGCTTGCATGTGTCTCTCTCTCTCCCTCTATATCTCTGTCTCCCTGTGTGTCTCTTTCTCACTGTCTCTCTCAGTGGACATTCTGTGTCTGGGTGCACGCTTCTTCAGAATTCTCGTTGGCGCCTGGGAAATGTGGAGGGAACTCGTCTGCTTTCATGTGTACTAGTGACAGCAGGCACGGGGCTTTCTCAGAGACAGACACAGACAATTTTGTAATTCTCGGTGAAGGGCCCCTAAGCGCCCTGCTTGGAATCGTCCTCCTTTGAGTGGAAGGTTAGATTTCCGGACCAGAGGAAACTGCTACATCCTACTACCCCATCTCCCTGGTGCTCTGTACGGAGATCAGTAGGGCACCAGTGGCAGATGGGGCTCTGGAGGTTGTTGTTTGCTCTGAATTGCAGTGCAGTGAGTACTACTGAGCTGCTTTCTTGCAAGGACACGGCGGTGGGGTGGGTCCAGGGTGGGTGTCACTGGTTATGGGTGGGCACCCACCTTTCCGCCGCCCTCAGCCTGATGGCAAAGGAGGAGAAACCGTGCGGACGGCCAAGTGACCCCAGTAGGTGTGACACCTAAGGATTTCTCCAGGCCTTGCCCCAGCTTCATGAAAAAGTGGCAAGGGGACGGAGCAGGTAGTGGCTCACGCTGTGGACGTTCCTGTGCTGAATGCCCTGCTGCCCGGAGTGAGGCCTCTGGGGAAAGGGTGTACAAGCGAACACAGACTGTGTGACACTGGGGACCTCGCGAGTCAGGCCTGGAAATTGACAGCGCTGAAGAGGACATGCAGCAAAACGGGGTCCACGCTGGAGGCTGGGCCCTTGCTCCAGAGCCTGGACCGGCCACTGGCGTGCGCTAGCTGGCGGCCAACACCCTGTCTTGCTGTCTTGCACCTGATTGCTCTGCCAAGCTGTCCAGCGGGCCTGACCTGCCATGGAAACACTTCGCCCCCAGGCCGCATGTGCACACTCTTCACTGCCTCTGTCTCAGCCCCTCCTCCACAGCAGCCACAGCCAATGCGGAGTCATCAAATCCCAGAGCCTGTGCGCCTGTGCCCAACTTGGGCGGGCTGCGGCGGGAGCAGTAGGGAGCTCAAAGCCTTGGGACAAGTCTCCGTCCACCTGCTGCCATTTCCCTGTCCTTGTCCTGAGGCTGCCCTAGCTACCTTGGGGCCGGGGCCGAGCATCATGGCCAGCATGTCGGGGTCCGGAAAAAGCGGTGATTCCCCTCAACCCTGGGCCCTGATCGTCCTGGATGAGAAAGGTCGAGAGTCCCCGGCCCGCGGGTTGGGGGCTCTGGAGGGCGTGGGCTGCCGCAGTCCCCAGGTTCAGGGGCGGCAAGCGCCCATCCTGTGCAGGAAGGCCAGGCCGGGTGTGAGATACAGGTGGCAAGCCCAGCGGAGGAATTGGTGGTGATATTGGGTGACGGAATGGTGGCGGCTGAGGTGGTGATCGGGGTGGAGGAAGAGGACGGAGAGGCGACCGAGGAAGAGGTGGCTGGAGAGGAGAAGTGTGAGGAAGCCAAGCCAGAAGCAGAGGACATGCCTGAGCAGGAGGAGGTGGAGGAGGAGAGACAGCAGCGGGAGGAGACTCCAGAGTACGAGGAGAAGCCCGAGGCAGATGCAGAGGTAGAGGAGGGGCCCCAGCTCTCACAGGAGCTGCAACAGCAAGAGCCAGTGCTGTGTCCTGCCTCAGCCCAGGACCTGCTGGCAGCGCTGGAGCATCTTCAGATGGAGATCAGCGCTGGGAATGCCCAAGATTCCAGAGCCTTATGGTGACTGAAGCGCAGGATTCTTCGGAGGCGGGTTTCTTACCTGGAGCACAGAAGAGCCATCATCAAGCACATCCGGCTTCGGGGTCCAGGCGGTATCCTTCCTTGTGCTGGTGGGTGATGGTGGGGGCTGTTGTGCTGGAGGGCTGGGCCCGGAGAGCAGGGTGCCTCAGGGCGATGGCCCCCAGGGAGGAGAGCTGGGCAGTGGCCCCTGGCCCTGTGTTGGTGTGGTCTGGGATCCAATGTAAGGCCTTGGACAGGGGCGGTTGTTGGGGATGGGGGGACTCGGGGACTTGGACCTGCTTCCTCCAGGTCTCCGCCAGCTTGGCCTGCAGGCTGCTCTCAAACATTATTTGTGGACGTGAGGCATGTGTCCCCATGCTACCAGAGCTAGGGTAGCACAAAGCAGCCTTCACTCAGAGCAGATAAGGCAAGGAAACATTTCGCTGCCAAATGAGAGAGTTACACAGGCCGCACACCCACCTTCACAATCACAGGCTGTGCACGTTTTCTAGCAGTTTCGTTAAAAGAGAGCATTTCAGACACACACTCATGGCCTCTAGTGGAACGATGACACCCCCCTGTTCTAGACAGTGGGACGACTCAGACTGACTCCGAGCGAGGTACAATCTGCCTCCACAGACCCCCCCCCCACACACACACACACAGGATTCTCTCCTGGTATCTCCATCCCTGCTTCCCTCTCTGTCCTCAGGCTCTGGCTGGGTCCCACCCATGTCTTTCTCTCCTGACTGGCTGTGTCACTGTGTCTACTTTCTTTCCCCTCCTCTCCCCTCCTTGTCCGTGCTTCTCAATTTCTTTCTCCCTCCCACACCCTATGTTTGCATCGTAAGTGTGCAGTCGGTTTCTTGTAAGCCGTGTTATTCCTTCTGGACTCAGAAGGCCGGTGACAACACTGGTCTTCACGGGAATATGCCAAGACACCCAGCCGTGAGGAGGGGTCAGAGCACATGCCGCCATCACAAGCTATGATGGGCTGCTGGCAACGCACACAGGTCAGGTATATGAAGGAACTGTGAGGAGTCCAGGGAGTGGAGTCTCTCCCTGCTGTGTGCAGACAGCGTGGGAGGTACAGGAAGCCAACGGACAGCCCAGTGTCGATGGGGTCTGATGCATTTGCAGAGGCTGAGGAGTGTGGGGGCTAGTGTTTCCTGGTCTTTCTGCACATGCCATGATCTAGTCCCTTGCTCTTAGCCTGGGAGGGTTGAGGGGGTGGGATGTGTCTGTTTCCACAGCATCTGAAGGCACAGTTCCTTGACACAGCACAGATTCTGCATCACCCCCAGTTGTCAGCCATGATCGGTGCCCAGGACAAAGAAGGGCTCAGCTACCTGGTCGACTTGGAGGTCAGACCGGGGAGGCTGTGGCTGGGGGCCATCCCATCGGGTGGGGGATTTGGGCAGGAGAGGGTGAGGCAAAGGTGCTCACCCTCACAGCCAGGCAAGGAGGTCAGGACCCCGAGGGAGGACACTTGCCCCCTCCTGTCCCATTGCTCACGGCAGGTGGAGGAAGTGGGCCATCCCAAGTACCACTTCAGAGTGATGTTTTTTTTTGTGGAGACCCGTGCTTCCGGAACCCAGTGATCATTAAGGAGTATCAGCTTAGCTTTGCTAGTAGGGTGTGAGTCCCATGATGGTGCGGGGCAGGGGGCTGACAAGCATGCATCAGGGGCATGAGGGAGGGGGAGGGAGAGGGGGAGGTGGAGGTGGGTGCGGTGGAGGCCATCAGGTTGTTCCTCAAAACCTCTCTTCCTGCAGGCTACAGGGCATCACGTGCCACTCCAGTCCAGTGGTTCTGCGATTATGAACATGGAGCTCCCAGTCGCAGGTATGACCCCACCAGCCTTCACTTGTTCAACTGGCTGTGTGAGCACAGCTGCCCAGGGACAAACAGGATTGCCGAGGTGGGGCCCCTGAGGCCTTCCTCAGCAGTGGGGATGTGGGTGGCCCCCGGCCAGAGAGGAGAGTGGGCTATGCCCAATGTGGCGCCGGCCTGTGTCCCCTAACAGATCATCATCGAGGACCTGTGGCCCAATCCCCTGCAGTACTACCTGAGGGAGGAAAGGACCAGAAGACAGTGACCTGACGTGTGCACGTGTCGGTGAGAATGCCAGTATGCGGTGTGTTGACACGTGTGTTGTATGGGCAAGGGAACGTGGGCCAGACATTGGCTTGGAAATGGAAGGTGCCCCGAGACTGGGACCCAGGTAGCATGGGGAGCGGGTGGGAGGATGACAAGGGACCTGCAGGGACTCAGCTGCAAACACACAGTGGGTCGATGCCTGCAAACCAAACGCAGTTGTGCTGTGGGCTGGGGCTTTGCAGAGCAACTCGGGAGGAGCAATGCTTCTCCACCACAAATGCTCCCCGTGGATGTCCGCCCTCACCCGGGCTTCCCCCTGCTCCTTCAGTCTGGTTTTGCCTGCCAGTCTTTGGGACTGGAGTTGCCGTGTCCCCAGGCGCCACTGTGGTGAGAATCTTGCACTTCCTTCCTGTGCCCCACCACGCCATGTTCTCCCGCAACGTGACCGCCATTCTTAGAACTAGTCCAAGGCCATTGGGGCTGGAAATGAATCCCTGGGTGAGAAAGCAAGAGGGATCACAAAAGGGCGAGGCTCAAGTGACACCATCTGGGATGTATTTGCAAATATCCCGTATCACTCTTGGTGTCTGTTGCGTGGGTGTGTGTGTGTGTGTGCGTGTACGCGAAAGTGTCTGCGTGTGCCCATGTGCGTCAGGGGCTCTGCATCTGTGTGGGCGTGAAAGGCACAGAACTTCTATGTTTGCCCACGCAGAAACAATGGAGGACGCGACCAGCGCTGGAAGAGATGGGTGGATGCGTCTCCTGTCTTCTTTTTTTTATTTTATTTTATTTTTTTTATTTATATATGAAATTTATTGTCAAATTGGTTTCCATACAACACCCAGTGCTCATCCCAAAAGGTGCCCTCCTCAGTACCCATCACCAACCCTCTCCTCCCTCCCACCCCCCATCAACCCTCAGTTTGTTCTCAGTTCTCAACAGTCTCTTATGCTTTGGCTCTCTCCCACTCTAACCCCCTTTTTTTTTTTGTTCCCCTCCCCCATGGGTTTCTCTTAAGTTTCTCAGGATCCACAAGAGTGAAATCATATGGTATCTGTCTTTCTCTGTATGGCTTATTTCACTTAGCATCACACTCTCCAGTTCCATCCACGTTGCTACAAAAGGCCATATTTCATTTTTTCTCATTGCCACGTAGTACTCCATTGTGTATATAAAGCGTCTCCTGTCTTCTATGAGCCCCGGAGACAATTGGGGAAGTGATCACATGTGGCAGCCTTGGAGAGTTGCCACGATGTTTATGTGGACACATACAGGAAGCTAAAAACCCTTCTGTTTCTGTGTGTGTGTGTGTGTGTGTGTGTGTGTGTGTGTGTGTGTGTGTGTGTGTGTGTGTGTGTTTATGGGGGACCCGAGGAGGGACGAAGAGGACGGGACCTGAGTGAACTGTCCTAGCCACTGCCAAGGTGATTCTGTGTGTGCAGGAGAGGTGCAGTACTGGTGTGGGGCAGGTGTTGCCATGTGCACAGAGGCCTGCCTTCCTGGGCAGGGAGAGTCTGGAAGGAGGAGGAGGAAGAGACAGACCTGTTACGTGGAGACTTGTTGTATAGGCCAGAGCCGAAAGGCAGGGAAGGGGATTGCACAGCAGGACCAAATTTGTCCATTGGGTCCAGGTACAGTGTGGCCAGGACTTGGGGAGATTCAGCCAGGACCCTTTCTCCCAGAGGGGTGTCGTCTCCTTGGTGAGAGAGAATCCAGTGAGCAACGCCTCCAGTGAGGATCAGAGCTAAGTCCCCGTGTCCCCGGAGAACTCAGGAGTAGGCAGGCTTCTCACAGTCGATGCCCGTATACCTTGCTGCTGCCTCCCACACCCGGGGTGCTTTTGACCGCGAGCCCTGTCCTGAAACAGTGGCTTAGGATGGGATGTGTGAGGGGAAGAGGCAGGTGTGGGTTGTGGGCAGCAGCGAGACTTATGAGTGGGATTTCATGGAGAGAGTACGCACGAGGGCGGAGACCCAGCGTGAGTTCCTGTGAGTGTGTGTAGGCGTCTGTGGCAAACTGGGCCTGAGATCCGTGGTGGTGTCGGCAGTGTGTGCGTGCATATGTTCGTGCGATTGCATAGCCGTGTGTCTCTGTGTGTGCGGGAGTGGATGTGTAGGCCGCTGGCGAGACAAGGAGGGACACAGGGGTCTCTGTGGATGAGGTGCTTATGTGGGACGGTCAGGTGCCACAATACAAGAGTGCAGTCCCTTCCCTCCTGAGTCCTGATGGTAATCTCTGGGATGAGTGCAACTGTTGCTCTTCCAGGGGACTCAAGTCAGGATGCAAAAAGGAAATTGGTGCAAGGTCAAGACGGGCACCGAGGGGAGGAAAGCCTGTGCCCAGTGGCCAGTGGACCACTTGTGTGTGAGTGTGCTTGTGTGTGTGTTAGTGTGTATCTATGTGAGAGTGAATGAGTGAGTGAGTGTGTGTGTGTGTGTGTGTGTGTGTGTGTGTGTGTGTGTGTTGAATTGCCCTGGTGGCCTACAGTAGCAAATACGGAGGGGCTACAAGTTTGTGCCCAGGCCTAGTGCACAGTGTAGCTAAGGAACCCAAGCTGTCAGGCTACGTTGTGTGCAGAGGGCGTAGGTAATTCACTGGAGGGAGGCGTCCAGGAAAAATCTCTGCTCTAGGCAGACGTGCCATGTTTTGTCACCAATCAGCTCTTCCTTGGGGCTCTCCTCTCTGCTTCCTGTGCACCAGGCCCAGGCAAATGGAGGAGCTTGGACCCCAGACCTCAGGTGACTTGCATCCCCGTGGAGTGCCATAGCAGTGTGGTGTGTGGGGATCCGTGTGTGGATGGGCAGGTGAGCAGCCTGCCAGCTGCTCTCTTAGGGGACAGTTCGTTGCCAGCAACACTTCTCCCCGCAGCACAAGATCACCCCTGCCGCTGCAGCTGGGCTCGGGACATGTCAAGGTGTGTCCCAGAAGTCTGTTCCCCCTGCACGTCAGTGGTGCCAGCATGAGCCTCTCAGTCCCTGTGCGGGCGACCCTGATTAGCCTCAGGCTTTGTCGACTCCTGGCCTCATGTAACATGGGGAACTGGGTTCCTTTCTCAGTGTCTCAGCGGTTGCATGTCGACGGAGGATGCTGTGGACATTGGAGTCAGGGATCCCGACCGTGCTCCACCCGCCCCACCCCAAACCGCAGCGGGCAGCACGTGGCCCACTGTGTGTGCGCTTTGGGGAGTCTAAAGCCTTACAGCCCACCCCCCGTATTCTTCTCAGGTGGGGGAGGGTCAAGGGGGCCTAGGTAGGAACACTGGTCCCAGTCTGTTGCCGGCTGTGCCCACAGGTGTGTGTGCCCAGCTCCTTGACGCTGAAGCTGCAAGGCGTCCGCACTGCCCCCAAAGCCCCATCCCTAGCATTTGCGGGTGGGCCAGATGGAAGTGAAGTCCCAGTGACCCTGCGGGATCACAGCGGGTGGTCTCATCTGTGCCTGGCTACCCGCCTATCTGCCTTCCCCACAGCCCTTTGCCCCCATACAGGGCTTTCGGTAAAGACGCGGCCACCGTCCAGCATGAGAGGAAAGGCTGGACAGTGTCCAAGTACCACTGGTCATGTGTTGGCTGCTGCCAGCTTGACAGCATGGAGACCCCATGGCCCAGGAAGTCCGACCTGTCCTACAAGGAATTGGGGACGACTGTAGGGATGCATCAGGTCCCATGGAGTAACCTAGCCCTGACCTTATCTGCCAAGGGGGTGATCGAAACACCTTGGGGTCCCAGGCATGGCATGTGTGTCGGTGAGCTTCCTCCTGGATGGCGCTGCCTACACAGGGCTGGCTGGTCAGGGGTCGCATGTGAGGCCCGTTGGGGCCTGGCCTCTAGATCCGATACTGCTATAGGTGTTGTTGAAAAGACAGAGCATGATATGATCGTCCCTTGGGTATCGCTGCACCGGGGACCGTGTCGCTGCTCCCAGGTTCCCACTACCAGGTCCCCCTGGAGGCCTGGGATGTTGCCAGGCTCCTTTTGCAGGGACACGATGGCTTGTGAGAGCCCATGCCCCAGGGTCCGGTGCTCATTGCGGATGTCCTGGGGGCATTGCGAGAGCTTGGCTCCCATTCTTAGAGGAGATTGTGGTGGTCTTAAGGGAGAAACATGTGCCTGGGGAAGAGAAGAATGACCAGAGGAAGCATTGGAGGAGGAGGAGGAGGAGGTGGAGAAGGACGAGGAGCAGGAGGAGGAGGAGGAGGGGGATAAGGAGGAGTTGGAGGAAGAGGATTGGGAGGCCTTAGAGCAGGAGGAGAAGGAGTGAATGATTGGGTGCAGGAGAGGGAACAAGTGGAGGAGGAGGATGTCCAGGATGAGGAGGAGCACGAGCCAAAGAGGAAGAGCAGCTGGGGGAGGAAGTTGAGGAGGACGAGATTAGAGGGAAGAGGATGAGGAGAAAAGGTAGAGCCACGGTTGGAATAGCGTGAGCAGAAGTGTAGGAGCAGAAGGAGGAAGAGACCGAGGAGGAAGAGGAGGAACGGGAGGAGCTGGAGGAAGAGGATTGGGAGGGGTTAGAAGAAGAAGTGGAGGAGGAGGAGGGGGAGTGAATGACTGGGTACAGGAGAAGGACAAATGGAAGAGGATGATGTCCAGCATGAGGAAGAGGAGGATCACGAGCCAAAGGAGCAGGGGCAGCTGGAGGAGGGATTTGGGGAGGACGAGAGCAGAGGGAAGAAGAGGAGGTCAAAAGTCAGAGGTAGGGCAGGAAGGGCAGTAGCAGGAGAGGACCTGGAGAAGGAGGAAGATGCCTAGGAGGAAGAGTTGGAGGAGGAGGAGGAGGTGGAGGATCAGATGGAGGAGGAGGATTGGGAGGAGTTACGGGAGGAGGAGGAGAAGGACGACGAGGAGGAAGAGTGAATGATCGGATGCAGGCGAGGGAAGAAGTGGAGGAGGAGGAAGTCCGGGAGGATCAAGAGGAGGAGCACGAGTCGAAGAGCAGGAGCAGCTGGTGGAGGAAATTGAGGAGGACGTGAGCAGAGGGAAGAATGAGGAGAAAAGGTAGAGCCAGGGCTGGAAGAGCAGTAGCTGAAGAGGGGGAGCAGAAGGATGAAGAGGCTGAGGCTAAGACTTCCAATACTATGTTGAATAACAGTGGAGAGGGTGGACATTCCTGTCTCGTTGGTGACTTGAGCTGAGAGCTTTTGCTCATTGAGATGACAGTAAGGTCGGGTCGTCCATAGGTGGCTTTATGATCTCGATGTGTGCTCCCTCTATCCCTACTTTCTTGCGGGTTTTTACCAGGAAAGGATGCTGTATTTTGTCAACCCTCTGTCTGCATCGATTGAGAGGATCCTGTGGTTCTCGCCCTTTCTTTTATTGATGTGATGAATCACGTGAATTGTTTTGTGGATGTTGAACCAGCCCTGCCTCCCAGGTACAAATCCCACTGGGTCGTGGTGAATAACGTCTTAATGTATTGTTGGATCCGAGTGTCTAATATCTTGTTGAGGAGTTTGGCATCCATGTGCATCAGGGAAATTGGTCTATACTTCTCCTTTTTAGTGGGGTCTCTTTCTGGTTTTGGAATCAAGGTAACGCTGGCTTCCTAGAAAGAATTTGGAAGTTTTCCTTCCATTTCTATTTTGGGAACAGCTTCAAGAGAATAAGTGTTAACGCTTCCTGAAATGTTTGCTGGCACTCCCCTGGAAAGCCATCTGGCCCTGCAGTCTTCTTCCTTCGGCAGGTTTTTGATTAGGAATTTGATTTCTTTACTGGCTATGGGTCTGTTCCAATTTTCCTCTTCTTCCTCTTTCAGCTTTGGTAGTGTATATGTGTCTAGGAATTTGTCCATTTCTCCCAGATTGCCCATTTCATTGGCAAATAATTGCTCCTAATGTTCTCTTATTATTGTTTGCCTTTCTGCTGTGTTGCTTGTGATCTCTCCTCTTTCATTCTTGAGTTTATTTATTCGGGCCCTTTCCTTTTTCTTTTTCATCAAACTGATGACTGGCTTATCAATTTTGTTAATTCCTTCAAAGAAGCAGCTTCTGGGCTCATTGATCTGTTCTCCTATTTTGGTTTGTTTGTTTGTTTGTTTGTTTGTTTGTTTGAGGTTGTTTTTGTTTTTGTTTTGTTTGACTTTTGGTTTCCATAGCATTAATTTCCGCTCTAATCATTGTTATTTCCTGTCTTCTGAATGTTTAGCGTTTCATAGGGTGTTCTTTTCACAGCCTCTTAAGGCGTAAGGTGAGGTTGTGTCTCTGAGATCTTTCTTTCTCCTTTAGGAAGACCTGACTTGCTAGATAGGTCCTCTTATTACCGACTCTGGTGCGTCCCAGAGGTTTTGGGTTGTGGTGTTATCACTGACTTCCATATACGTTTTCATTAACTTGCATATACTTTTTATACCCTCTTTAAACCCTTGGTTTGCCCTTTCATTCTTTAGTAGGATGTTCTTCAGTCTCCCAGTATTTGTTACCTTTGCAAAATGTTTCTTGTAGTTGATTTCGAGTCTCGTAGTGTTGTGGTCTGAAAATATGCACGGTGTGACCTCGATCTCTTTGAACTTCCTTAGGGTTGACTACTTTCCCCAGGATATGATCTATAGAGGAGAATATTCCATGAGCACTGGAGAAGAACGTATATTCTGCTGCTTTATGATGAAATGTTCTGAAGATCTCTGTGAAGCCCATCTTGTCCAGTGTGTCATTCCAAGCCCCCGTTTGCTTGTGGATTTTTTGTTTAGATGATCTGTCTATTGCAGCGAGTGGGGTGTTGAAGTCTCCCCCTCTGATGGCATGACTAAGAATGAGGTTCCCTATGTTTGTGATTAATTGCTTTGTGTATTTGGTTGCTCTCAAATACGCCACATAAATGTTTTCAATTGCTAGGTCTTCTTGGTGGATAGACCCCTTGATTATGACATCATGCCCTTGTGCATCACTTGACACAGTCTTTACATTAAAGTCTAGAGTGTCTCATAGAAGTATGGCTGCTTTGGCTTTGTTTTGTTGACGGTTAGCATGACAGATGATTCTCCATCCTCTTATTTTCACTCTGAACTTGTGTTTACAACTAAAGTGGGTGTCTTGTAAACAGCATATCGATGGCGCTTGTTCTCTCATCCATTCTGTTCCCCTATGTCTTTTGATTGGAGCATTGACTCCACTGACATTTATTTTTTAAAACATTTTTTTCAACGTTTATTTACTTTTGGGACAGAGAGAGACAGAGCATGAACAGGGGAGGGGCAGAGAGAGAGGGAGACACAGAATCGGAAACAGGCTCCAGGCTCTGAGCCATCAGCCCAGAGCCCGACGCGGGGCTCGAACTCACGGACCGCGAGATCGTGACCTGGCTGAAGTCGGACGCTTAACCGACTGGGCCACCCAGGCGCCCCTCCACTGACATTTAAAGTGAGTACTGAAAGATATGAATTTATGGCCATTATCTTCTTTGAAGAGTTGGAGAAAAAAATCTATATATCTTTATATCTATATCTACATCTACATATATATATTTATATATCTCTATATATCTAATTATATATTTCTATCTATAAATATAAATAAATAAAAATAAATAAAAATATAATCATAAGTATACATATACATATACATACACATATACATTGAGAAATGATAGATGAAGATAGGTAGATAGATAGATAGATAGAGAAATAGATAGATAGATAGATAGATAGATAGATAGATAGATAGATAGATAGATAGATAGATAGATAGATGATAGATAGATAGATAGATAGATAGATAGATAGATAGATAGATAGATAGATAGATAGATAGATAGATGATAGAAAGATAGATAATCATTTCTCCCCTCTTAGTGTCCCCCCTTAAAATAGCATGCAGGAGTGATTCAGCGGTCACAAACTCCTTTACATTTTGTTTGTCTGGGAACCTTTTTCTCTCTCCTTCTATTTTGAATGACAGCCTTGCTGGATAAAGAATTCTTGGCTGCGTAAGTTTCTAATTCAGCACTTTGAACAAATCCTACCCCTCCCTTCAGGCCTGCCAAGTTTTTCTGGCCAGGTCTGCTGCAAACCTGATCTATCTTCTCTTGTAGTTTAGGGACTTGTTTTCCCTTGCTGCCTTCATGATTCTCTGCCTGAGTACTTTGTGAGCTTGAATATGATATGCCTTGCTGCCTTGCTGAGGGTCAGTTTTTGTTGAATCTAATGGGGGTCCTTGGTGCTTCCTGGATTTTGATGGCTGTGTCTTTCCCCAGGTTAGCAAAAATTTCCACTACGATTTTCTCACATACCCCTGCTACCCCTATTTCTCTCTCTCCCTCTTCGGGACCCCTATGATTCTGATGATGTTCCTTCTGCATGAGTCACTGATTTCTCTAATTGCTCAACCGTGCTCTTTTCCTTAATCTCCCTCGATTTTCCTGCTTCCATATTCTCCATCAGTTTGTCCTCCGTATCGCTGATTTTCTGTTCTGTCTCATCCATCCTTGACACCGCTGCATCCATCCGTCATTGCAGCTGTTATGTCATTTTTAATTTCATTCTGGACAGCTTTTACTTCATGTTTTCTCTGCACAAAGGGACTCTAATCTACATTGGACCGCAGCTAGTATTCTTATCATCATGCTTCTACATGCTGCTTCAGTCATCTTGCTTGTATTTGTGTTGGTTGAATCCCTGGCTCTCGTTGCTTCATGCTCTTTCTCTCTGGGTGAATTCCTTCCTTTCGTCATTTTGAAGGGAGAAAAGGAACTCATGAGGTAGAAAATGCAAATGAACTATTCAAAGTATAAAATGTTAAAAGTAAAAAATTAAAAACACACACGTAAAAAAGGGAATGAATGATGCTAGATTCTAGGCATGTTTCATCTGGGTGTTGAAAGGGGTTTGACACGAGAGAAAAAAAAGTGGGAGTGGAGAAAAATTTAGAAAGTAAAAAATATTACAAAGGGAAATGTTGTGAGAATTTGAAAAATCAAAACACTGAAATAGACTAAAAGGAGAATATGGGAGTAAAATAGAATGTGTGAATATAGACACGAAAGGAAAGAATAATGTAGAAGCATATTAAAGAAAATTAGTAAAATTTCCACCTGTGCAGTCTCCTTTGCCTCTCCGGGCACAGAAGCACCTCCCTTCCTGAGCCTCCTCGCTCTCCAAGTTCACTTCTCCATGCCAGGTACCTGTTGAAGTCTGTGGTTCAGGATATGCAGATTGCTGTGCTAATCCTCCCGTCAGTTTCCTGGGTGGGTAGGATGGTTTAGTGTTGGTCTGGCTGTATTTCATGCACACGAGACACTTAAGAAACTTCCATGCTGTCTGCCATCTTGGCTCCTCCCCAAAGAGGTGAGATCTGTAGCACCAGTTCTCCGATATGAGATATCCCACAGGACAGTTGTGGTCGATGACAAAGCGGAAAAGGACATGGGCCAAACAGGGAGGCCACCCTGGAGGGGGAGGCAGAGAACTGGCTCCAGACCCGGGAAGGGAGGGAGGGGCTCAAATGCTGGAGCCACGCCCACTTCCCTTCCTGCTGATTGTTCCTGAACAGCAGCCAACTGTCTGGGTCTGGTCTGGAGATCCTTCACCCCAAGGACCCACGGTCAAAAAGTTCACTGCCCTGCCTCTGCCCCACCTCCACCACAGCCACAGCCACAGCCACAGCCACAGCCACAGCCACAGCCACTGCAGTGTGCGGAGGCCCACGGGGCCATGGGCGTGCCTCCCAAATGCTGGTGGGCTCCAGAAGGAGGCAGCAGGCATTTAAAAACCTTGGGCCTCGACGCTCCACCTGCTGGGCCAGACTATCTGGAGCCTCATGCCTCAAGTTCCCACTCTTTGTGCTCTATGGCCCTCCTAGCCTGAGGATGGGCTAGGGCCCCAAAGCAAATGAGTCATGTTCTGGAAAACGCGGAGATTCCTGAGAATACCGGGCCTCCATTCTGCTGGAAGAGGGCGTTCGAGAGTCCAGGAATCGTGGCCACACCCCTGTCTCAGTCCCAGACAATTTCCCACATTCATACACATGAATACACACAGGCACAGGCACACACACACACACTCCCCCTCTGTGGCTATCTCTAGTTGTGACTTACTCTCCTTCCTCTGCCTCCTTCCATGTCCCTCTGGTCTCTGTCTGTCTCTGAGTCCCTGTGATCATTTTTTCTAGGGAACGCTTCCTCCCTCCCCCACCTCCGTCTCTCTTTCTGTGTCTCTGTCCTGTCCCTGGACAGTCTCATTGCATCTGGGTTTCCGTGTGCTGTGCATGCCCATATGGACATAGTAGGCTGCTGATGGACAGGGCTGCAAGGGAACACACAAAGGGACGCGTAAGTAACAGGGGTCAGAGCACATCCAGACCTCCTAAGCCGTGACTGCCTCCAGGCAGCCCACACAAACTGGATATACATGTGAACTGTGAAAGGTCAGTCCCTTGGCCTTTGCCCTGTAGGTTGCAGCCAGCTGGGAATTACTGAAACCCAAGGGACTCCCCAGTGTTTAGAGGGTGTGAAGAAAGGGCAGGGGCCGAGGAGGCTGGGAACCTAGTCGTGGCTGGTGTTTCTCCACATGCCATGTTCCAGTGCCATTGGTACTGGAAGGTTGGTATCAGTTGTGGCTCCCTTTCCTCGGCATCTCAACGCAAGCTCCCGTGACCCAATGGAAGTCCTGAATCTGCCCTAGTTTTCAGCCAGGTTTGGGCCCCAGGACAAATGCGTGTGGCGTGTGAGGAGGGAAAGCAAGTGTGGGTCGTGGGGAGGAGCTAGCCTCGTGAGTGGGATGTGGCAGAGGGCATGCGTGAGTGCAGAGGTCCAGTAGAGTGTCTGTGAGTGTATTGTGGCTGGCGCCTGTGAGTACTTTTGCCTGAGACCTAGCGTTTGTGCTGGCAGCGTGTGCGTGTCTGTGTCCACGTGCCGCGTGGCCGTGCATCTTTGTGCCTGAGTGAGTGTGTGTAGGCCGTTGGCAAGTGAAGGAAAGAGACTGGGGGCTTTCCTGACTTGGTGGGTAAGGGGGAGGCTCAAGTGCCCAAGTCCAGCGAGTGTAATCCCTTCGCTCCTGGGATCGACACGGAGCTACCTGATCACCTTTCATGACGGGAGGAAAGCCTGGACTTTGCCTGGGTCCGCTCGTCTTGTGTTGCCTTGGCCAGGGGCAAGTTGGGGTTGGGCCTTCCATGGCCCAGTGGAGGAGGAACAACGTTCCCTGCAAGGAAGCGGGGATTAGTGGAGGGAGGCAGCAGATAGCATGAGTAAGTCTGGACCTGCTCCTGGACCGGCCTAGGGGGATCATCGCAAGGTCTTGTGGTCCCAGCCAGGGTATGGGTCTCGGTGAACGTCCTCCTGGATGACCCTGCAGAGACAGGCTTGGCTGGTCTAGGGCCCCTTGCGAAGTTGGGGCCCGGCCCCTGGGCCCCAATATTGTGGTAGGTGTTGTTCAAACTGAAAGGCATTGCCTTCTTGTCCCAGGCAGTCCCTGCACCTGGGACCCAGATTTGCTCCCACGTTCCTGCCACGGGGTCTCCCAGCGATGCATGGGAGTTTGACAGGCCCCATTTCTCTGGAGGGAGTGAGTTGCATAGGTCAGGTGCACCAGGCTCTGGGTCTGCTTTCCTGTCTTGCCCACCCCCTACATCCTCTGCTGAGGGCAGCTTGAGGGCTCACCACTGGACCTGTTCGTCTCCCTTTCTGGGTAAATGTTTGCCTCTCTGTCTGTCACAGTGGCCACCCCACTCTCAGCCCCCTACCACCTGTTCAGCCTCTCCCCATCCACCTGCGTTTCTATGCTTTGCTGTCACCTGAAGCTGTGGTGTGCTGCCTCATATATCACAGCCACCCTGGAGCATTTCTGTACCCCGTACGTATCCTGACATGGTCCAGCCAGTCTGGAGGAACCTCTTCTGTGTCACAGAAGCAACATGTTGGCCAGGGGTCCCGGCACACCAATTTGGCAATCCTAGAATCCCCCGCCTGCCTGGCAGCCTCCTGGTCCCCTAAAGAGGGAGGGGAACACTTCATTCCACCAAAGGGAAAAAGCAATGCATGAGTGTGTTGCCTGGCCAGGCAATGCATCTCGAGCCTCCAATCCTGCAGTGTCTCTGTGGTGTGTGTGTGTGTAGCTGCTGCTGTCTGAAGGAGACAGGCAGGGAGTCCACATCACCACTGCCCTGACACGGAGGGAGACCACATCACTGCCCTCGCTTCACACCTTCTGCAGCTTATTGGTTCCCCAAACTGGTAACGTGGCTTCGTGTAGACCCTGGGGTGTGTCCCTCACTTGCGTCCCAAAGCTACATCCCCCAACCCCCTGATACCTTTCAGAGGCCCTTGAAATCATGCTGTCTGTGGCACAGGGGGACAGTGTTTTGAGTCAGCGCCCACGCTCAAGGCAGCCTGCCGCCTAAGTGAGTGGTAAAGGAAATGGGACCAGGATGAACAGACATACAGCCAACGAAGACCTGGGGAGGGTCCCTGTGAGAAGATGGCCAAGCACTGTGGGAGGAAGGGGACCGCTGTCCATGAAACAGGCACAAGCTCCAGGAGTCCCAGGTCCCATGGTCACGGGTCTTTCCTGTGCACGGCCACACACGGGAGGAATGGGCAGCCGATCATGAGGGGGGCGGTGTGTGCGTGCCAGCGTGTCACTTTCCAGGCAACGGGGACAAACGGCAAGAGCAGCGCGCATGCTACGCAGCCTCCCCTAGTGTGGCGTCCTCCCCACGTCACACACCTCTTGTCACCGACCTTCCCGAGCCAGTGCACTGCTAGACTGCTGTCATGGCATACATGTCTCCTTGGAGCAAGGATGGACGTAGAGAGTATGCAAAGGAGGCTGAGCAGATGGAAAACCAGGGGGCACAGACAGCAGGCGCACAGCTGAAATGCTTCTCCCAGACAGCCAGGGTGATCCGCTCAGTGGAGTTGTTGGACTAGTGGCACAATGAACAAAGGTGGCGGTGTAAATGGGAAAAGCATGGAGGTCCCCTTTACCCGTGTGTGTAGAGCCACGTGCCCAAAGCACCGTGGAATGCAAAGGTCACTTTCGCATGCCCAGAAGCCAAACAGGACACCCAGAGGGCACGCAGGGCCTGCTGCAAGCCCCCGGGAAGAGTTGCACTGCATGGGGCCCAGAGCCTTCCTGACTAGGCAACAGAAGCGCCCCAGTTTCCGGGTGACCTAGGGGCGGGACCGCCGAAGCCACGCACACCACCCTCCCTATGATTGGTCCTGAAGGCAGTGAAGCAGCCTGGGCGTGGCTTGGAGTTCCCTCAGCCTCAAAGCCACAGGCGCACCTCTCACCACAAAGGTCTCCTAGGCGGCAGCAGCATAGCGCTAGCCACCTCGAGGCATCCTGGGTACAGCACCATGCGCATGCGACCCCTCGACGTTTGGGCTCTGGGAGGAAGGGGGGAGCGAGTTGCCAGACATTGCCCTCAGGTCTCCACTGACTGGGTCTGGGGAGGGGGCCGTGCTCTCACCTCCCGCTTCGTCGTCGATAGCAGCCACAGTTCGTGTCTCGGGCCGGGGCCGCATGATGCGCAACTCGTGTTTCCGAAACATTGGGGATGCCCGGTGTCCCTATGCCGCCTTCGACCAGGAAGGGGGCGGTCGAGAGACGAGGGCCCGTGGGGACAGTGGGTCTCCGGCAGGGCCGGAGGTGCCGCAGGCCGAAGGCTTGCAGGCCACCAGCGAACAGCCTGTGCAGGAAGGCCAGGCCCGACCCGAGGGGCAGGTGGGCGGCCCCAGTGAGATATCAGTGCCGCTGGGGCATGGCATAGTGGCGGTGGAGGCGCTGTGGGTCTGGTGGAGAAGGAGGTTGAGGTGGCGGCCACGGAAGAGGACGCGCCTGGGGAAGAGGGGCATGAGCAGAGGAAGAAGGGGGAGGAGGACGAGGAGCAGGAGCCGGGGAAGGAGAAGGTCCAGGTTCACGAGGAGGAGGACGTGAAGGACGAGGGTGAGCAGCAGGAATAGAAGAGCAGAAGGAGGAGGAGGAGGAAGAAGAGGGGGAGAGGCAGCAGGAGTAAAACAATAGAAGGAGGAGGAGAAGCAGAAGCCCAAGCAGAAGAAGGAAGAGCGGAAGGAGGAGGAGTTGGCGGAAATGGAAGGGGAGGAGCAGGAGCAACGGGGTATACAAGAGGGGGCAGTGGCGGCGGCGGTGGCGGCGGTGGCAGGGGAAGAGACTGGATGTGTGCTGTGTGGCTGTGTGGCTGTGTGGCTGTGTGGAAGTAAGCGTCCTCAGTGTCCTCATGAGCACACAAGGCTAGGCGTGGATGCGGGCGTCTGGGCATGCACAGCCTCCTTTGCATGTCTAGCAGACCCTGCGGAATCCTGAGACCCCGTGTGCCTGGATGCAGCCTGTGGGGAGGGCGTGAGTCCCTGGGGGAGGATGCCAGTGCCTGGGGGAGGACGCCAGGATGCGGTCCACACTGGTTCTCTGGGTCGAGGTCTCTCACGCCCAGCACCTGAAGGCTCTTTGACCTGCAGCAGTTTGTGAACCACCCTCAGATGTCAGCCCTGATTAGTAAGCACGATGAAAGCATGCTTCGCCACATGACCAATTTGAAGGTCGGCCTGGGAGTGGGAGGTGGTGTGGGTGGGTGGCTGTGTGGGTGGGGAAGGTGGTGGGGAGAAGTGGTGTGTTCCTTTCTCAGGGGAGGGCGGGTCTCCTGGAACAAGATTTCACATTTCTGCCCCACATTTCTACCACGGCAGGTGGAGCAACACAAGTTTCCCAGGGAATGCCGGAAGATCCTGCTGTTTTTTGGCAAGAACTCCTACTTCCAGAATGAAGTTGTTACGAAGGAGTAGGTCCTTGGCCTTGCTGGTAAGTGTCCACTGAATGCATGGGCGGCAGTGGGTGGAGGGTTGAATGTGATTAGTTCTCTGGCGCCTTCTCACATACTGGTCTTCCTGCAGGGTATAGGGCGTCTCATTCCAGTCCCATCCAGTGGTACCCAAGGTACAGACAGGAGGCCTACAGACGCAGGCATGACAACAGCAGCCTCAACTTCTTCACCTGGTTCTCTGACCACAGCTTTGCCGGCTCTAGCAGGATTGCTGAGGTGGGACCCTGTACCAAGGAAGGGAGGTGATTTTCATGGGTTCCCCCACTGCGTGGGATAGCTACCTGAGGCCTGGCCTGTCTCCCCTACCAGATAATCATAGAGGATCTTTGGCACAATCCCCTGCCGTATTTCAAGATGAAGGAGGCCCCAGGAGAGAGAACTGAGAGGGAAAGAGGTGAGCAGCGAAGGGTGTGGGCACTGAAATGTGTGCCGTGGGGCCCATGGCACAATTCTCTTCTGCATGGAGGCACCGAGACTCACAGTGGCACAGAAGGTGACACCAGGTCAAAAGGACATCGGCCTGAGACAGGGAGTCTTAAGAAGTAACGTGTCAAAGAGGCTTTGCCCCTTTGGGGAGGCTGAAGGTGGGCAGTGGGCTAGACAACAAGAATGAGCAAATCGGGACATCCAAAGCTGGCTCATGAGTTAGCATGGTGACAACTGTCATTCCAGGACCATGAACCCCACCCTCAGGCGTCCTACCACCATCCCACATGTTGTCTGGCTTCTGGAGCCACTTGTCAGCTTTGGCACAGCTTATCACACCCTCCCATTCTACTTTCCGTTTGGAAACATGCAAGCAACCTTAAACAGGGCCAAGATAAGACTCTCACCTGTCCTGTGTGTGTGTGTGGGGGGGGGTTGTGTCTGTGTGTCTCTGTCTGTGTGTACCCTTATATCCCAGGGATATGCACAATCTTGAGAAGACTATAAGGAGCATCGCACTTCATGGACCCTAGTGGAAAGCCTCCGACGCTCACCGATGGTCCACAAGATTCTCCTGCCCACGAAATAAGGACAAGGCTCGTGGTGACACGTGGCACAGGGTGGGGGTCCAGTACATTTCAAGAAATATAGAATGGGTGATAAACAGCATGAAGTCTTTGTGTGTGTTTTCGGCTCAGGTACGCTCTCGGGCGTGTCCATGTATACATGCGACTGTCCAGAGGTGTAAGTGTTCTCTGCCTGCACATTGGAGTTCCAAGAAAGGGCGGGACGTAGGACATTGTCTTTAGGGATGGGTCACACATTGGGATTGCATGTGAGGTCAGTAAGATTGAACCAATGGAGAGTTGAGTGAGGGAGGACAGGGCACAAACCTGAGAGAAAGGCCAGCGCCCAGGTTCATATCTTTCCAGTGAAAATGAGGAAATTCAAGGAAATGGAGAGGCCAGCACAGGCCAGGGATGTCCAATACTCAGGGTTTGATGATGTCCATGATGGTGCCCCCAGAATCCCGCATGGTGACATCCTCAGTCATGTTGACTGAACCGCCACACACAGGAATTCTGCATGGTCTCTGCATGGTTCAGCAAACATGAATCAGACTCCCAGGTAGGAAGTAATGGACAAATGAGGGAACAGAACACACAGGAGGCACACAGAAACGAGACACACGCTGGCAGGGTAAGTCTCTCCCAGCCAGGAACATGCCACATGGCAAAGGAGGAAGTGGGAAAACGTTGCTAGACCACCTTTCACACTTTACGCCTGCATCTGAAACGTGCAAGCCAGTGACGTTTGAGCCCCTAGGGTACAAAGGGGCAGTGAGTGCATGGCCAATCCTCTGACGAAGGTCCTACGGGCACGGAAGGATTTCTGGCTCCGGGAACATATAAGAGAACACGCAGAAGCCCCTCCACCTGACAGCAGGACAGCAATTGGATCTGTCAGTGGAAGAAAGGGGTTGAATTCTGAGGGAAACACACTCAAGCGCAGAAGCATACACCAAAGACAAGACAGGCCATCAGAGCCACAGCTGACACAACACGCAGGTGTGCAGAAACGAAGGCGGTTACACGGGTACACCTGTGCCCACTTGGGCCAGGCAAGCAGGCATCACCAGAGAGGCGTTGGCACAGGCAAAGCCAGGAAAGGACACAGACACGCCAGGGCTCACTCAGGGAGACAGAGGAGCACAGGCAATGCAAGACATTTCCTGTACACAGAGAACAGCAGGACGGTCCCAACAGGCCAATGAGAGACGGGTGTGCTTCAGAGATAGGGAAGTCAGAAGGCTCCTGAATTGCAGAGGGTGTCCCCTGTCGAGGGACAGCACTCTGGAGCCCACACACGCTGGTGTTGTGGTGGAAGAGGCCGGTAGGCAGCACATACAGTTGTGCAGGGGGTTTAGCAACTCCTGGACCCTGGGGCTCCCCAGGGAGTGCTGCGGCTACGGGAGGACACCCGGGGCTGCAGGGTGTGCATCCTGAGGGCTGTAATCCCTCGGACACAGAGCACCCAGGCCTCTGACCACGGTCCCTGGACACAAGTGTCCACACTTGAGGGTTTGGCTCTGGGAGCCGTGAGGGCATTCCACACCCACACCTTGCCCATACATTCTCTTTGGGACAGGCCGGGGGGAAAAGTCACCTGGCCCCTCAGCAGGTATTGGCGGGAGATATGAACATGTGGGGGACCCTGTCTTCCCCTTTCCAGTAAAGTGTTCCTGCTCGGCAAGACCTATCAAGTAACGGCCTGCTTGTGCAGAAAGATGCCCCAAAGGGCCCAACATCATGACCACTGAGGCCGTATTCCCACTGCAGAATCATGGGCCATACTTTCTTTGGATGTTCATACCCAAAGACATGGGCCAGCACAGGGAGCTCTTCCAGGGTACCCCGACGTTTACACATCAAGCAGCTGAGAAGACGTGCTTCTCCAGCCAGTGTGCAGACAGCAGCGAGAAAAAGACCTGCCATCCCTTCTAGAGAGTGCGACAGCCTCCGCCCTGGAAGAGGTAAGGCTTGGGCGTACAAATCCGGACTCCACAGCGTGCTGACACCCCGCTGACCATGTTGTCTGCATATTGGTAGGGGCAAGAAGCCTCCATGCATTGGGACTGCCAAAGCCTTCTCTGGAATAGAGCCACTGCAGGGAAGACTCTTGTGCTTCAGAGTACTGCAGTGGGGATCCTGGCGGGCTTGGGCAGCTTGGGAGACAGGAAGATTAGTGTGGGGATATCAGTCTCAGGCA
Source organism: Puma concolor (assembly GCF_028749965.1). Classification (NCBI taxonomy): domain Eukaryota; kingdom Metazoa; phylum Chordata; class Mammalia; order Carnivora; family Felidae; genus Puma; species Puma concolor. The sequence continues at coordinate 1,139,796 of NW_028240236.1, read as the reverse complement.
CGCTGTACTAGGGCCGTGTAACTTGGGGATAGAGAAGAGCCTGCGATGGACAGGGCTGAACTCTGTCTACTGCACTGCTAGCACGGTGGAGATTTGCCCCATCCCTAGCACAGACATCTCTGGCAAGCAGCCATCTGCTGTGGAAGGAGTACCCCAGTACTCACCTCTTCCTAGGTGAGGCTCATCCCAGTCCTTTCTAAGCTCCAGGCCTGCACAGGACCTCTGCACAGAATGCTAAGGCTGCACAAGTCCATCGTTCCCTATGTGGCCGAGGCAGCCTTTGTCCAGACACTCAGGCCAAGGAACGCAGGCCGCCTGGGACGAGGCGACCTCCCTGAGGGCCTGCTGGTGTTTGCCCTTGGGAGTCTTCTCACAAGTCTCACGTGGGGTGTGGGACACGTGGCATAAGCCTTTGGACCCAGAGGAAGAACTGCACCCGACTCATCACGGCTGATGATGAGAGGGCAGTGGGCCATGGGAGAGGATGACATGTCCGTGGCCTTTGAGAGCCCCACCTCCCCGTGAACCTCCCCTATGTTGGCTTGCAATCTGGGCCACCCATTAGTAACCTGAGGTCATTTCAGAAACAGCGAAGTTCACACAAGGGCATCAGTACTAGGACTCCTTCAGGAGTCTTGTGGGTGTGAGTGTGTGATCAAATTGGTTGATGAAAAAATTAGGTATTTTGTTTTGTTCACAATTTTATTTTCAACATTCATTCTCAAATTTGTTATGCTTTATTATATGATTTCTTAAAAACTCCTTCAAAATATGATTTGGTTTTCAATCTGGAACACCTCTTAAATTTTTATGTATTAAAAATTGGGATGACAAGTTTGAAGTCAATATTAAAAAGCCTCTCAAATTCATTCCATCTGACAATATTGCCCAAATTGTTGATATTTTATTTGATTTTAAAATGTCTCAACTTATCTTTTTAAAAGTTATTTATTTTGAAAGAGAGAGAGATAAAGAGACATCAAGAGAGAGAGAGAGAGGGAGAGTTCAGAGGAGGGGCACAGAGATGATGAGATAGAATCTCAATCGTGAATTAGTAAACCAAAAGCTCTGAAGAAACAAAAGCCCAGGACCAGATCAATTCTACTATAAACTTAAAGAAGAGTTACTCCCTGTTCTTCTCAAAGGAATTTCAACTTCATTCTATGAGACCAGCATTAACTTGATATCAAAATCTGAAAACTAGTCCACTAAGAAAAGAAGGACAAGCCCATATGTTTAATGAACATAGATGCAAATATTCTCAAGAAAATACTTGCACACTGACTCTAATACTTTATAAAAAAAAGTGTTCACCAGAATTGAGGGAGATTTTTTCCTAGTTTGCAAGTATAGTCCAATATTCACAAATCAATTAACATGTTACACTACACCAATGAGATAAAGAAGAAGAGCCACATCATCATTTCAACAGATGCAGGAAAAGCATTTGAACAAGTACAACATGCATTCATGATAAACACCCTCGGCAAATTAGGTTTAGAGGAAAAATACCTCAACATAATAAAGGCCATCTATGAAAAACCCATAGCTAAAATCTTTTTCAATGGGGAAAACCTGAAAGCTTTTCCCATAAGCTTAGGAACAAGACTAGGATGTACACTCCCACCACTTTTTTATTCAGCACAGTACTAGAACTCCTAGCCACAGCAATTAGACACTAAAAAGAAGTAAAAGGCAATGGAATCAATAAAGAAGAAGAAAAATGTTCTCGATTTATTGAGGACATGATACTCTACTGTAGAAAACCTGAAAGATTCCACGGACAAAAGTGTGAGAACTGAAGAACTAATTCAGTAAATTCATAGGGTACAATCAACATACAGAAATCTGTTGCATTTGTACACACTAATAATGAAGCCGCAGAAAGACAGATTAAGAAAACAATCCCATTTATAATTGGACCAAAAAAATAAGATATCTAGGGGTAAACATATACAAAGAGGTGGATAACCTATACTCTGAAACCTATTAATAAGGTTGAAAGAAACTGAAGTCAACACCAAGAAATGGATAATTCCATGCTCATGGATAGAAAGGGCAAATAATGTTAAAATGTCTATGTTACCAAAGCGATCTACATATTTAATGTAACCCCGATGAAAACACCAACGGCATTTCTCACAGAACTAGAACAAACAGTCCTAAACTTTATATGGGACCACCAAAGTACCTGAAGAGCAAAGCAATCTTAAGCAAGCAAACAAACAAACAAACAAACAAACAAGCAAACAGACAGACAGACGAACAAAGAAACTCTGGAGGCATCACAAACTCCAGATATCAAGTTATACTACAAAGCTGTAGTTATCAAAACTGCATGGTGCTGGCACAAATTGGAACGTAGACCAAAGGAACAGAACAGAATACCTAGAAATAAACCCACAAGTATCTGGTCTCTTCATCTTTGACAGAGCAAGAAAGCATATAAAATGGGAAAAAGGTATTCTCTTCAGCAAATGGTGTTGGAAAACTGAACAGAAATGTGCAAAAGAACGAAACTGGACCACTTTCTTACAAAACACATGAAAATAAATCCAAAATGGATTAGAGATAAAAATCCTAGAAGAGAACACAGGCAGTAATTTTTTGACATTAGCCAAAGAAACGTTTTCTAGGTATATCTCCTGAGACAAAAGCAAAAATACAAAAACAAAAGCAAAATAAACTATTGGGATTGCATCCAAATAAAAAGCTTCTGCACAGCTAAGGAAAAACTCCAATAAAATGAAGGGCAACCTACAGAATGGGAGAAGCTATTTGCAAATGACATATCCAGTAATGGATTAGTATCCACTATATAAAGAACTTACAAAACTCAATACTGAAAAACGAAATTATCCAATTAAAAAATGGGCAGAAGTCCTTAACAGACACTCCTGCATGAAGACATCCAGATGGCCAACAGACACTTGAAAAGATGTTTATCATCACTTACCATCAGGAAATTGCAAGTCAAAAGGACAATGAGATACCACCTCACACTCTTTGGAATAGCTAAAATCAGCAACACAATGAACAACAGGTGTTGATGAGGATTCGAAAAAGAACTTTTGCACTGTTGATGGGAATGCAAACTGGTGCAGTCACTGTGGAAAACATAGTGGGTTCCTCAGAACGTGAAAACTACAACTGCAGCAATCACACTACTGTGTATTTACCCAAAGAATCCAGAAACGATAATTCAAAGAGAGAGAAGAACCCTGATAATTATGGCAGCATTATGGAACAGCCACATGTCCATCAAATGATGAATGGATAAAGATTTAGTATGTATACATGATGTGGTATTATAATGTGGTATTATACACACATAATTATATGATGTGGTATCTTATGTATAATACCCACACACAGGGGAATAGTACTCAGCCACGTAAAATAATGAAATCTTGCCATCTGCAACAACATGAATGGAGCTAGAGAATATAATGCTAGGCAAAATAAGTCGGTCAGCGACAGATACCATATGACTTCATTCATATGTGAAATTTAAGAAACTAAATAAATGATCAAATGGTGGGGAAACAGAGTAATAGACAAATCAAGAAACATGCACTTCATTATAGATAACAACATGCTGGTTACCAGTGTGTGTGTGTGTGGGGGGTGCAGATGTAGTGAGTGAAATATGTGATGGGGATTAAGGAGTGCACTTGTTGCCATGAGTACTGGGTATTGTAAGGAATTGCTGAATCAGTATATTGTACATCTGAATCTAATATAACACTATATGTGAAAAAAAAAGAGGCATCCTTGTGGCTCAGTTGGTTGGCCATCCAACTTTTGCTCAGGTCATGATCTCTCAGTTCGTGGGTTCAAGCCCTACATTGGGCTCACTGCTGTAGGCATCACGCCCACTTCAGATATGCTATTCCTCTCTCTCTGACCCTGCTTGCATTCTCTCAGAAAGAAATAAGATATTGTTTCAAAACCATAAAATATTTAAAAATAAATTCAGTTTATCAGAAAAAGAAAAAAAAAAAAAACATTTAGAGCACCTAATTAAGTTACTGGATTTTCTGATATTTTAGGTTTCAGGAAATTCATTTGTTTGAATATGTGTTATTATCTCTTTTTAGGTATTCTCTGTCCCGTCCTGTTTTAATGATAATAATAATAATAATAATAATAATAATAATAATAATAATAATAATAATAATAATAATAGCAGTAATAATAGGATTCTATATAAGGGGTGTTTGCTATGTTCAGATATTGTTCTAAACTCTTTAGATGATCATTAATTCATCTCTTGGTCTTACATATATGAGAACGAAAGCACAAATCATTAAAAAAATCTGTGCCGATGATCACACACCTAGTACTGGTGAGACAGGATGTAAACTTGGGTGAGTTGACACTAGAGGACACTATTTCATGCCACCTCTCAGTTCCATCACATGTCACCTGTGTTGACCTTGGGAGCAGATAAGTTCCTTAACCTCTGAACTTCTTCAATTTGCTGATATGTAAAAGGAGGTTAATAGTAACCCCTCCCTCATAGGGCCCTAAGGAGAATGACAGGAAGTACTTGTGAAATGTTCAGAACCTCACCTGGTATGAGTAAGAACTAAGTAAGTGTTGGCAAGAAACATCTCAGCCAGGCTAGCTGGTCCCCAAGTCTTACTCATTTGCTCCAGTGTTAGAGTTATGGGGTTATGCTAGTTTTTCAAAGAAATGACTTGCATCGCTTTCATTCTCTTGCTGCTTTTTCTGAAACCAGTTGTAGTCATTTACATTGTCTCCAAAACATTCATTGTCTGTTTTATTGGCATGTGTACATAGGAGTTTTTAATAACCAAAAGCTCTATAATGTTACCATGTTTAACTTTAATAATTTGATTTCCTTGAATTTTCTGTTTACAAGAAAAAAAGTTTAATTTTAGTGACTTGGTAAATTGGTTAACTTTTAAATTTCTTGGTTAAATACAAGAATACAAGGAAATACAAGAAGTACAAGATATACAAGGAAAACATCTAACACTTTCAAGTTGGGTCACATTTGTTCCCTCTCCAATTGCTCTCTCAGGCTACTCTCACCTCGGGGGCTTCTCTTCTAAGACTGAAATTCTCTTGACTCTGTTTATCTCCTTCCAACAAGTGTCAATTATACATAACTGCGATGAAGGAAGGGAGATCAGATTTTTCATGAATCTTCCTGATGAAATTACATGATCCAGGCTCACAAGGTAACAATTTAGCATTCTCTCATACAAACAAGAAATAATTAGAAATATAGTCAGAGAATTGGTGCCATTTGCCATAACAGAAGTAAAAGGAGAAGGAGGTGGAAGGAAGGAAGGAAGGAAGGAAGGAAGGAAGGAAGGAAGGAAGGAAGGAAGGAAGGAAGGAAGGAAGGAAGGAAGGAAGGAAGGAAAGGAGGGAGAGAGGGAGGGAAGGAAGGAAGGAAGGAAGGAAGGAAGGAAGGAAGGAAGGAAGGAAGGAAGGAAGGAAGGAAGGAAGGAAGGAAGGAAGGAAGGAAGGAAGGAGGAAGGAAGGAAGGAAGGAAGGAAAGGAGGGAGGGAGGGAGGGAGGGAGGGAGGGAAGGAAGGAAGGAAGGAAGGAAGGAAGGAAGGAAGGAAGGAAGGAAGGAAGGAAGGAAGGAAGGAAGGAAGGAAGGAAGGAAGGAAAGGAGGGAGGGAAGGAAGGAAGGAAGGAAGGAAGGAAGGAAGGAAGGAAGGAAGGAAGGAAGGAAGGAAGGAAGGAAGGAAGGAAGGAAGGAAGGAACTTAACAAGAAACATGAAGAAAGTATATAAATAAGCCTTTCAGAAAACTTTAAACCCATGTGAGAGATATTTAAAAAAAAAAAGCTTAAATATAAACATTCCTTGTGTTGGAATAGGAAAAGTTATTATTGTAACAATGCCAACTATCTCTAAATTACTATGGAAATTTGTTGCAAGCCCAATAAAATATGGATTTTTTAAAATCAGATCAGCTGGTTCTAAGATTTTTGTATAAATATCAATATTCAAGCTGATCCAGAAATTTTTGCTGAAAAGGTAGCATATGAATTAGGCGAGTTCTACCAGATAATAAATTATGTGATAAAGCAATTGTGGTTCAGCTGAATGAATGAAACGTCATAGAGAATCCAGAAGTAGGTTCAAAGCATATGCAAATTTAGTATATAACTAAGTGAACCTTTCAAAGCAAATGCATTGTTCGAATAATAGTAACAAAGATACTATTCATGAAGTTTCAATACTTTTCTTATAAATGTCTTAATTTGCATTATGTCATATTATTAATGTTATATGTTTTCTTATAAAAATGCATCTATAAAATCCTAGGAGAAAACAAGAAAGTTATTTTTCTTGTCTATTGGGAAAAGCCTTCTTAATATATACTGAGCATTTGTTGCTAAGAAATTTTAGGCACTTACGTATTTATTTATTTAATTATTGAATTTCCACACTGTGATAATGCCATTTCACAAAAGAGAAAGCAAAGAACAAAAAAGGTAAGGGGACTTTATTTGTTTCCCTATAGCTCAAGATGGAGTACCTAGATAGTTTTACTCTAGATCGTGTGTTCTCAAACGTGATGATAACAACTGACATACACCAGAAAGAGCAGAAACAATGGCGGAGCCCAGTGGAAGGCCATGGGCTCAATCCCTCCTTGGCCTTAACAGGTCGGCAGTATCTGCCTGCACTTGTCCACAGGTGATTCATTGTTAGCATATGCATAAAAATGTCTTGGCATCATTACTTAACCTGTGAACAAGTGGCAATATGGCCCTGGTTGCAGAGAAATAAATTTTGCCTACCACCAGGAAGCGATGTCTGAGAGGCAGTCTTATAAACTGGTAAATTTGTATGCTGTACCTGGCAGCACCTTAACCTGGAAATACAAAATTTCATTATACACAACCTATGCGTTTCCCCCTAAGAGTAAAACAAAACAAAACAAACAAACAAACAAACAAACAACACAAAAGCCCAGGAGGCAAGCTTACCCCATACCTGCAAGGAGGATGGCTTCCCACATGTTGTTTAAGAAGTGTCTTTTATGTGGATCAAAGGAAACTATAACTTTCTTAGGTAAGATTTATGTGTCAAAGCATTCATTTTTGCCAACGCTCCAACACAGTCATCTGCAGAATCACTTTAAATCTTATCTCACTGCCTTCCCCAGTTTTATTACAAATGGAGAAGATATTTTTTTATGTAAGACAATCTATGACGTCCTAGGAGAAAATATGGGGGAATTATTCTTATAATCCAGAATGACAATGATCTTTCTAAAATAGGGGTGGACATTACACTCAGATGTAACGATAGTAGAGAAGGATCATTTTTATTATATTGAACATATATATTTTTTTAATTTTGTAAAGAAAAAACAAAGCCAAAAAAAAAAAAAGGAAAAGAAAAAATAAAGTGAGATGCCTGGGTAGCTTGGTAGGTTAAGCGTCCAAATTCGACTCGGTCATGATCTCATGGTTTGTGGGTTTGAGCCCTGCATCTAGCTCTTTGCTGAAAGCTCAGAGTCAGGAGTCTGTTTCAGATTCTGTGTCTCCCTCTCTCTCTTCTCCTTCCCTGCTTTCACTCTCTCTCTCTCTCACAAATAAATAAACATTAAGTTAAAAAAATTAAAAAAATAAAAAACAGACAAATGAAAATTAGTGGAAATATTTGCACCACCAATAGAAACACAGAAGACAAATTCCGATAATGCTTGTATTGCTTTTTTTTAAGCCACACTGTTAAACAAAACAAAAATCCAATAGAAGAAATAGAGGTAAGAAAAAGGAAGTTCATCAGAAAACAAGCATAAATGACTTTTAAAAACTGTAAAGACGAACAACCACAATTTTAGAAAGCAATTGCAAATAAAAATGAAATACTACTACTCTTCTATTGGACAAAAACATTGGTAATGCACACTATAGAAATCGGAAGAGGAAAGAGGCATTTCAGAAATGTAATTGGCGAAATGGTACCTCTTCTTTGGAAGACAGTTTAACATGATAATGGTAAAAATAACAGTAATAACATTTATTGAGTGTTTGGCATGTTGGACAGACACTGATCTATTTCACATAGTTTAATTTAATTATTCCTCATAACAACCAAATGAAGTGGTTTATATTACTACCCCTCTGAGAAATCAGAGGCACAAGAAGATTAAGACATGTGCTGTGAATGGAGTAGCTGAATTCAAACTCAGTACTAAAAATTCAGTTTAAAATACCAAACTTGACAATATCCATAAAAACTCAACATATTTATACCTGTTATATGTACACCTTCATGGGGGTTAGGTTTTTCCCTACCACACAGAACAAGGAAGGACTATGGTTTTAACAGGGTAAAAGTGGATGTCTCTCCCAAATCAATGAACTTTGGAGGTATACAGCTCAAGTCTGATTGGGCAGCTGTATTCTATGAAGTGCATAGAAATCTAGTTCCTACCAGCTCTTGCTGGAAGAATCTCAGTTCACTTTCCATCCAAACGGTTTGGCCCTAGAGTTCACGATCCAAGGCAACATGTGAATGACATCAAAGAAAAAATAAAGGACACAAGGCCCACAGCTGTCTCAACTTTCTCAGAAGCTGCCACATGACACTTCCTCTTATATTGCTTTGGCTGCCAGGGAAGCTGGGGTATGTAGTCCTAATTCTGAGTGCCTGTAGGCACAGCTCAACGCTGGTAATAACCTGCAAGGGAAGGAGGTGGAGGAATGGATGTGGAAGAGGTTCTTTCTGTTCTACTGATACCACAATTCCAGTTCTAGGAAATTTCCCAAGATTTTTACATTACAAATCTTCCTTGATTTAGGATGGAGTCACCTCTAGATAAAACCAGTGTGAGTGGAAGTTATTCTAAGCCAAAAATGCATTTAACACGCGCAATGTGCTGAATATCATAGTTTAGTCTAGCCTCTATTATGTGTGTTCAGAATAGTTGCATGAGCTGAAATTATGAGACATCATCTAACACACAGCCTATGTTCCATTAAAGTTTAACTGTCTCATGTATTTCAGTGAATACTGTGTTGAAAGCATAAACACAACGGTTGTGTGAGTACAGAATGGCTGTAAGCATATAGATTGTTCACCACCATGATCATGTGGTGGACTGGGAGCTGTGGCTGGCTGCTCTGCCAGGCATCACAGGAGAGTGTCTTATCGCCTCTCATTACCACTGGGAGAGGTCAAAAACTTAAATTTGAAGTACAATTTATCTTTGAAAACGTTTAATGTTTATTCAAGTTTTGGAGAGACAGAGAGACAGAAAGAGTGCGAGCAGGGGAGGGACAGAGAGAGAGGCACACAGACGCAGAATCTCAAGTCAGCCCCAGGATGCAAGTTGTCAGCATAGCCTGAGGCAGACTTGAACTCACGAGCCGAGCCGTGAGAACTTGACATGAACTAAAGTCAGATGCTTACACCACTGAGCCAGCCAGGTGCTCTTCAAGGACAATTTCTAAACAATGCTATCATTTTCACACCATTGTAAGGTCCAATAACTAGAAGTCAAACAATATTAAGCCAGGGACTGCTAATCCTCCATTCATCCTTGCAGATATATTTTTGATCATCCTATGCCTGCCAGTAAGCTCACGTCCATGGACTGCATCGTTGAAGCTTTCTTGTCCTCTGGCTTCCATCCATAGTTGGCAGGTATACGAATAGGTAGCCAGAGAGCAAAAGAAAAGCAGTCATTATATGTACTCTGAACTCTGGAATTTTGGCAGTGGCTTATTCCTCAGTCTATGGCCACATCTCCTGTTAGGTGGCTTCTCTCCCAGCCGTGGGCTCATTGGCTTCTAGTAACACTTGTCCTTTCCTTGTCCCCTGGTGCCTGGGAGAGGTGACGTCTTCTCTTGCTCGTCCCCAAGGACTCAACCACTTAGTTTGGAGCCCGTTTTTCTCACCAGCACCTGTGTTCATAGTTTCTCCATTAAACTCTTTCCAGATAAGTTTTTCAAGGCACCACTCACACTCTGCTGGACTCTGGCAGGCAAACATATGTACAAGGACTTTCACGGCAGCATTGTTTTCTATAGTCGTAGACTACAAACAAATTAAATACACATAAACAAGGGACACATTAAATACCTCTAATGCAAACAGGGTAGGAAATACCATGAAGTATATTTAAAAAATAATGTCCCATTGGACCTGATACTTTAATTTTTAACAGGGCAAATCTCATGTCAAACCTTTTCACAATCACAAAAATCATGTACCTATAAAATAGAGAGGTGTAGATAATATCTTGCTACCAGCTATATATATATATTTTTTTTTTCATGTGAGATACGCATATTATATACTTTGAGATTCTGGAAAAAAACCCTACAAACTGTTAAAAGTGGTCTTCTTCTGGGGAAGAATAATGGAGGCCTAGTGAAGACATAGATTTACTTTCATTGAACAACTTGTTTTGCTACTATATGAATTTTTACCATGTGTATATTACCTTTAAAAAGCTCGTTAAAGGAAAAAAAAAAGGTTTCCTTAGGATACATATAGGGAAGTTTATGAATATGACAATAACACTCCTCTGATATTTCAATATTGCAGTTTAGATCCCAACTTCCTCCCCTCCCTACTCTGCCCCCCCTTTTCCTCTCCCTCCATACAGGGTCACTAAATTCTCTTTTCTCACACAGGACAGCACTTCCGGGACTACTGTGGTCCTTGCTGTGTGTTCCCCAAGTTGTCACAGCTCTCACTGCACTTGAGGTTCATCATGATCCAGAATCATCTTACATTATATAGTTCTTATAGCTAAGCTTTCAAGGCTTGGCTTTTTAGGAAATTAAACTACCTTTCATATTTCTTCAAAAAAATCTTACTCTCCGCTGACAACTCTTAGAATATGGTAAATTCTCCCACGATTGGCGAAAGGACCCTCCAGTTGAATTCAAATGCTCTAGTGTTACTCTGGATTGAATTCATAGGAACAAAAGTCTTTATTGAGCCCTTTGTCTTCGGACCCATTCCTTCCTTTATTTCTCAATTGAGCATCAATTTATTGAGTGTCTATTTTATTCCCAAACTGTAGGAGGTGCTAGAACTTAATGAATGGATAGTCCTGGTCCACAAAATATTAAGTCCTATTGGAGACATGAAAGTGTAAGATGTGTTGGGGCACCTGGGTGGCTCAGTTGGTTAAGGGGCCGACTTCAGCTTGGGCCATTATCTCACAGCTTGTGAGTTCAAGATCCAAGTAGGACTCTGTGCTGACAGGTGAGAGCTGGAGGCTGCTTCGGATTCTACACCTCCTTGTCTCTCTGCCTCTCACCCACTGATGCTCTGTCTCTCTCTCCTCCAAAAATAAAAATACATAAATAAATACATAAATAAATAAATAAAAAATAAATAAATAAATAAATAAATAAATAAATAAATAAAGATTAGGAAAAAAATTATGTGTAAGAGGTGTCAATTGAAGTGTGTATAGAGTTTGAGTCCGGGCATAGAAAGAGAGTGTTGGATCAGGATAAGTAACTAGAGCAACTTTCTAAGAGTATGATTGACGGTGGGTAGTAATAAAAGGTGAGTCGGGGTGCCCTAGGAAGACTCGTGAAAGGGACGTCATGTAACGCATTGGAAACAACGTAACTTAAAGCAGGAAAGCAGGACCCTTGAAGTAATGTATGACCTTTGATAGAAGATTATAATGGTGAGTTAAGCTGTCAGATAACATCATCAGTGTCATCATCACCCTGGAAAGAATCAAAAGGGAAGGGGAAAGGGATGAATTAAGAGTGTCTACTACATCACCAGACACATTAAAGATGCTCAACATCACTAATCAGAGAAACCTGAATCAAAACCACAAAGACGCAGCAATTCACACCTGACAGAATGCCTCGTATCAGCAAGACAAGAAATAACAAGTATTGGTGAGAAGGTAAGAGAAAAAGTAACACCAATGCACTCTTGGTGGGAATGTAAATAGGTGCAGCCACTCTAGGAAACAGAATGCAGGTTACTCAAAACATTAACTCAGAAATACTATGTCATCCAATAATTCCACTACTGGTATTTACCCAAAGAAAAGGTAAACCCCAATTTGAAAAGAGGCATGCACCCCTGTGTTTACTAAAGCATTATTTATGATAGCCCAGATATGGAAGCATCCCAAGAGTCTGGCAACAGATGAATTCATAAAGAAATGTAGTGTCCATATAATGGAATATAATTTCATTTTTTTAAAAAAAGGAATAAAACCTTGCCGTTTGCAACAACATGTGTGAACCTAGAGGGTATTATGCTACGTGGGATTATTCCGATAAAAGGAAATACCATATAATTTCACTTTTATGTAGAAGCTAAAATACAAAACAGAAAAAGAAACAGACAGATTCTTCAACACAGAGGACAAACTTGGTTACAAGAGGAGAAGTGGGTGGGGTGTGTAATATAGGGAAAGGTGACTAAGAGTTACAAACTTCCTGTCATAAATTACATAACTTACAGAGATGAAAAGTACAGCACAGAAAATATAGTTGATATTATAACAACACGATATGGTGAAAAATGGTGACTACATTTACCACGGAGAGCACTAAATAATGTATAGAATTATCAAATCGCTATTTTATACACCTGAAACTAAAATAACACTGTATGTAATCTATACTTCAATAATAGAAAATTAAAAATGAAAAAAAAGAGCATCTATTACCGTTGTTATCTGGGAAATAAAAAAAAAGAGAATAGGTTAGAGATTTGATGATTATTTTAGCCTGCCTTAAAATACGTACCAATTAAGATGCTGCATCTAAACATACCCATGGTGATGGGGAAGACATCTAGGTATAAAACATATTATAAATAGGTATAAATAGGTATAAATAGGGCATATTATACATGTATACATATTATACATCTAGGTATACATATTATACATATTATATGTATACATATATATGTATACATATTATACATCTAGGTATACATATGTGTATGTATGTATACATATATATATATGTATATGTATACATATATATGAATACATATTATACATCTAGGTATAAAACATATTATAAATAGGTATAAATAGGTATAAATAGGTATAAATAGGGCATATTAAGGAATTTGCTGATAGTTGATCATGAGGGAGTCTAAGGGCATGAACAATTGGCCCAGGACCAGTAAGAATGCAAAGGTGGGGGCAGGGTGTGGATAGGAAAGGTGTTTTCTCTCATGCTGCAGTGTGGGGGAACCACAGCTTGGAAGGCAGTGATGGAATAACTTTTGCATGTTACAAAGTCCACTCTAAGGGGAGTAGAGATATGAGCTCCATCATGAGGCTCCACTGATGCCAAGCAAAATACGGAGGGGTGCGGCATAGAGGAAATGTGGTTGCCATAGTATCCACAGAAGTGAGCTACTAATTGAATCATACTGGTGAGGAAATGAGAGGAATTACACTAGGATAAAGAATAAAAAATGGAGAAGGAAATTTTGGGAACATGTGCTCGTTTGAGGTTCTTTGTGAGATGACGTCTTCACAAAGCGTAGGACACAGACAAGAATTGGAAGGACTCAATTTCCAATTTTTACTTATACCCTCTCCCTATATTCAGTGTGATTTTACTCTACTATTTAATGCCTGAACCTCTTGTCTCCTTCCTACTCCAACCTTGCCTAGTTAATACCTACTCACTCTTTAAGGATTAGTTCAAGATACCAACCCATCTGAAAAGTCCCTTTACACACTTCATCTCCTTCCTCTGAAGGCTGAGTTACATCGATTTTCCCTTCACACTCTCCACAATGCTCCATGCATCTTTGGACCATTACACCATAATATCTGTCTCCCCTACATGATTGTAAGCTCCTTGTGATTGTAAGCGCCTTGTGTTAGGGTCTACCCCCTATCTCTAATGTCCCAAGCATATAGCACAGTCCTTCGTAGGACTCAGTTGGCTCTCAGTGATTGCCGAATGAGATAATGATTCTAGAGTGGGAATAGGAACATTCTTGTCTCTCATACTACGGTTGGGGTTAAAAGTTGTGTTGAAAGGTGTCATTATGAGGTCTGAGTGAGAGTTTGAAGGTGTCTACAATCTACGTTCTATCTATGAGAAAAGAGCCATTTCCCAGGGAAAGGTGAAAAAGATAGGTTGAGGGAAATGATGGAGGTATGGAATAGCTGCTGTGGGGAGAAGACCGCTTAAGATTGGCAAGAAGCTCTGGGGGTATGTTGACATCCGCAACCATAAAATTAGAGTGAGTGACCCTAGTGACTGTGAGTCCCTGTAACAGTTCACTGGGCTGAGTGACACAGAGGATGGGCTGACAGGGTGGAGGACTCATCCAAGCTTCAAGGCAACCAAAGCAGATGCAGCAAGGACTAGGACGCTCCAGCACAAAGTGACATACTGAGGTGTATACACTGCATTAGGAAGGGAAGTGGAGCCACAAGGGATGATATTCAGGGAAATGAGACGGAGGAAGGAGGGACCACAAGTCTCTATCGGGCTGAAGAAGAGAAGTTGTGAAGTCAAGTAGTAAGACACCTGGTTAGGGGAGGTTATCTTCTCAGATATTGACACGTTAAGTTTGACATTCTAGCAAGAGACATCTGGATGATCATAGAGCTCAAATACCATCACGGAAGTTAGCTACTGGAGGAAAGTGACTCTTAAGGTTGTGGGAGCCAGAAAGTTTAAAGAACCCTGAAGCTACATTGCTAGAGCAATTTTACCAGGATTCTGAAATTGCCCACAACAGAGGTAGGAGCAACATGAGAAGAAAGAAGAGTAGGAAGGGACTCAAGAAATTTCCATGAAGAAAAGGGTGGCACTCTGGGATTGAATAGATGGACTAAGGAGGTGAAGGCAGGAATTTCAGGGGAGTAGAAACATCATGGTCTGGAGGTCGTAACAAGGGGCCTGTAGATCACTATCCAGCCTCTTCCTTAATCCTGAAGGAATTTTCTCTCTACTGGAGCAATGTCTCCAACCTCTAGAACCTACACGGCATTTATCTTTGTTCCTCATTCTGGCATCTTGATTCTGTTTGCTGAGACATCTCTTAAATGGAGTCCCCAGTGTGATTCTTTTTTTTTTTTCATGGGCATCACTACATGTCCCAGAATGTTATGACATCAAAACGAATATGGCCTGTTTTTCATTCCTTCATGTGACCAATGGGACCAAGTCTACTGGACGTAGACTGAGTTTCACTCCAAATGATGATGGACTCAACATGCTACTTTGCCCAAGAAATATACTTGTATATTAGATGATCCTCCCAGAAATAACAGTGGTACCCAACCCACCCAGCAGACTTGGCAAGTAAGGCAGCCTGCTAAGAACACATCAAAATGCAAACATGTTTTCTAGTGATGCATCTTTTAGCAGGTAGGCAGGTAGTCCAAAGCCAAAGAAGTAAATTATTTTCAGTTAGGGAATGAAAGGAAGGTAAACTGCCATAAAGGTATGTTAAACTGTTGGGAAAAAGGAGTAGAATATGAGTGTCATAAATTCACAATCATTCATACAGGACATCATATATATATTCCAGGAATTTTAAGATAGTAACATGTGGTTCATATGGTAGGGAAAGCTCCACTATTGCCACTCTCTTTATGCTCTGCCAATAACGTGGTCACCATGAAAGCTGCCTGACACCTACTAAAAAACGCAATTAATAACATATGATAATGGAGCGCCCATGAAATACCATGGTAGACATGTGTGGGCAGAGGTTAGGAAGCCCAGAACATGGTCCCTGTCCTTAAGAAACCTGAAACGTAAGGGAAAGTGAAGTGAAACCAATAAGAGTTAAAAGCTGTGTTAAAATAACTGGTTGACTTCTAGTCAGCATCAAGAATCAGACATTTTATTTCTGTGGAACTGTGAACATCGCCACTGTGTTAGAGAGTTCTCTTGAGTTTTACACTGTTGCGAAAAACTGGCCTTTTCTGAGCCTTGGCAATTCCCAAACTTGTGCATTGTGACACAAGCCTGTCAGATCAGAGGGCTCCTTATATGCTGCTTCCTGCAGAATGAGCTGGCAGTTTTATCTGTCTTCCACAACATCTGGCTTAGCAAATTAGATCATATTAGGGCTATTGTCTCTGCGACATAAGAGGCATCTGTAACTGAAAGAGACCATGATGATATCTTCTAAAGAGACTTTGAAGAGTAGAAAGGTCAACAAGACGAGTATATCTATCATCAGTGTTTTTTTTTTTTTTAACCCGTCCTTCTCTTCCTCTGTTAAACATGCTACCGTTTAGTAAAATCTATAAAATCAACACATTTCTTTTATCTTGGCACAGAGTGTTGTGAGAAAGAGTAACTTACATTATGCAGCACATTTTTATGTACAAAATCCTTCTGCATACATGAACTCTTTTGGTCCTCAAAGCAAACACTATAGAAGTAAGAATTGTTGACACAATTTACAGAAGTTCATTTGGGGTTTCGGCTCCATTCACTCCACCACTACAGGTGAGGAAACAGTTACCTTTCCCACTCTCATGAGCAGGAGTTCCCCTCCTTATAGATCAGACAAGTCTTGTTCTAAATGTCACCCCTGTTTCGAGGCTCTGCCTATCCTACCTGCCAATTCTTTCTACTAATTCTCTCCATTCAATTCAATTCAATTCAATTCAATTCAATTCAATTCAATTCAATTCAATTCAATTCAGTTCAGTACATTCGATTCAATTCAACTCCATTCAATTAACTCAATTCAACTCAATTCAATTGGCAATTAACAGGGCTACCCATAAGTCAAACTGCATACTAGGAACTGCAATGACCAAATTGACCCCCTCAAGGAGTGGCCAAATTATCTAGGGAGACAGGCACGCAAATTATTACAATATGGCAAAAAGTACAGTACAGGGCACTGCACATGTTACCACAAGAGTTCCAAGAATTGACTAATTAACTCTGCCTGGTGGGATTAAGTACGTAATGGTTGATGCAAAGTTGAAATATGATTGATGAGGGTAGAGAGGGCTTCTCAGGCAGATGCAAATTTACCTATGCCAAGGGAAAGAAGTGGGGAACCGCAGGATGTTCAATCTACTTCCTGCACATAGCAACATCCTATATAATTGGAGGAAAGCAGCACAAAACTTACTTGATGGCCACTGACAAAAGTGAGGTCAGAAGGCTACTTCCTCACACCCCTAGACCTCTAGTTCACAACTTCCTTCTCCGCAAACTTCCAACTGTTCCCAACCCTTCTTCACTCTGGTCTTATAACTTTGCGTATTACCGCAGTGAGAAAACCAGGTCAGTGAAAAGACAATTTGCAAAATCACCTATCGCATCTACCATTCCATCTACATCTCTTTCCTTGTGCTCTGCTTTCACCAACATTCATATGAAGGATCTGTTCATTCCTCTCTGAGCCAATTATCTTTTGGACACTAGACCAAAGTCACTCTTGCCCTGTTAAGAACATTTCTGTCAACAGTTATCCCCCACTCTGCCATATCATCATTTCCATCAGCAATATGGAAATTACAAAAATGCTTTTATTTCTCAAATTTTAGAAAGGAAAAGCAAAGCCCTTTCTTGACCCTGCTCCCTTCCCTTCCCACTGCTGCCTCACTTTTCTCCCTCATTTGGTCACAACGCTCCTTGAAAGAATTGCCTTACTCCCTGTCTACAGTCATTCTCCTCCAATTCTCTGTTGAATCCACTCCCATTCGGCTTTTCCCCGGTGCTACTGAAATGGTTCTCATCACATGTCAATGACATCCACTTTGCAAAACACAGTGATTATTTATATTTTAATAATTTTTAAAGTGTATGTATTCATTTTGAAAGAAAGGGAGAGTGAGCAGGGGAGGATATGAGACAGATGGAGGCATAGAGAGAATCCTAAGCAGACTCCACACTGTCAGCATGGAGCCCGACCTGGGGCTTGAACCCACAAACCATGAGATCAGGACCTGAGGTGAAAGCAAGAGTCAGACATTTAACCAAGTGACCCCCCCATGTGACCCTGATGATCATTTATTTGACCTCATCCTATTTGACTTGCCATCAGCACTTGACCAATTTGATACCTCCTTCCTTGAAACACATTCCTTACCAGGCTTCCTGGACTCGAGAGCCTCCTCATGTCTCGCCTATTCCTTCAGTGGCCACTGTGTCTAGTTTCCTTCGCTAGGTTTTCCACATCTTGCAGTACTTTAAGAGTTAGAGACCCCAGAGCCCAGTCCTTGCATGTCTTCTCGCTCATCCATTCTCACTCCCTAGCTGATCTCATGCGATCGCATACTAAGTAATCCAGCCTACAGTCCACACTAAACTTCTTAGTTTAAACTCCAGATGCCTATATCTAACTACATTCACAAAAAGGCAGCTTGGATGTCTGAGAAGCATCTCAAAATCACCATGTTAAAAGAGCAAGTCCTGATGTTTCCCCTAAAACCCATCATCCCTAACAGACAACTTAAAATTACCACCAACATGTGGTCCAGCCCAAAAAAACAAATACAAAAACAAAAACAAGAACAAAAGAACAAAGAAACACAACAACAACAACAACAAAACAAACTTGGTGTCATCTTTTATATCTGTTTTTCTCATACCTTATATTCGAACCACAAGCAATCCTATTATATCCACATTTATAGTATACACATGATCATAATTTTTTCACTATGTGCCCTTTTTCCATCCTTATTCAGGATGGAAGTTATTTCAGGATTAGTATAGAAACCTCCTTATTTTGTTGCTGTTGTTGCTTGTATGCTTGCTTCCCACTCCATCCTGCTCCCCAGACAATAGTCAGAGTGATTTGTTTAACCTACAAATTAGGGTCCCCTGGGTGGCTCAGGTGGTTAGCCATCTGACTCTTGATTTTGGCTCAGGTCATGATCCAGAAATCATGATGTCATGGGGTCAGAACCTGCATTAGGATCTGTGCTAGGCATCAATTAGGCATGAAGCCTGTTTGAGATTTTCTCTCTCTCTCTCTTTCTCTCTCTCTCTGTCTCTCTCTCTCTCTCCCTCTAAACCCCTGTGGGCACTCTCATTAAATTAAATAGAAAGATAGATAGATAGATAGATAGATAGATAGATAGATAGATAGATAGATAGATAGATAGATAGATAGATAGATAAAACAAACTCAAATGTGAATTTGGTCAGACTACTGAACTGACTTTCCATCTCATCGAAAATAAAAGTCAAAGTCCTTATAATGGCTTTCACATTGTTCATGATATGCACCCCACACATGCCCTCTCTGACTAAAGAAATAAATGAGTTAATGAGTGAATGGTTGGTAGAGAAGAGGAACATAAGATTAGATTAACCTTATAGAATTAATCAGATGATGAGCAACATTCTAACTAAGCCAAGAAGTGTCTTCAGGTTTATTTGAATACAATGGGTAGTCATCAACGTCATTCGGGCAAAATAACTATCTCCTGTTAACTGTTTCTAGGATCCAATTCATATGTCACCTTCTACATTAATCCTCACTCTTTACTAATCTCCCATTCCCACATGAAATCCATTCAAAGGAAACGTTGCTACTCCTTTAATGTGTCACATTTTCAATCTTCCATGTGTTGCTCTCTCTCTCCCTCTTTTTTTTCTTGCCTGCAATGCCCTTCCTTACTCTGTTGATTTGAAATATGTCTTCTCTAGAAGACTCACTTCAAGTGACTCTCATTTTTTAAAGCACTCCCTGGGTGCCCTAGAGAATCATGTGTTTTCTTCTTTGCAATTCCATAGTACATTTATACACCTCTATTACAGATGTTATCAACTCAGTATAGTTAATTTGTTTACACAGTGGCAAATCCCTGGATACCAAGTCCATTATTAGTTCTAGGTAAGACCTCTGTTCTTTGTATACAGTGCCTACAACCTAGTCCGTGCTCAATGCATGCTTGATGAATGGAAACGAGGCAGGAGAATAGAATGAAAATTAGTAGAGGGAATATATAAGAGAAACCAGGAGAGTCAAATGTTATCAAAAACAAAAGAAGAGGTATTTTCAAGAGGTAAGGTGTGGTCCGTTCTTTAGAGTTTGGTGTTTGGTTTACTTGTGTTTGAAATAAGATACAGGTATCATCGCATTTACCAAGTAGGAGGTATGTGGAAATAAAATAGTCAAATTTCAGTAGCATATGGCAGAAATTACTTTATATCCAAGCAGTGACTTAATATGAGCAATTGTGTGTTCAAACCATCAGGAGAAGTGTTAGTTAAGTGGGGTGTACACTGCACTCCCAGAATCCAAAGACAACCCTGCAGAATTGTCTTGCCAGAATAACCCCAGCAGACTCACTGGTCTGTCCAGGCAGACTCACTGGTGTTCTGGGCCTAGGGTATCACTAGGTAAGAGTCAAGTGTCGGTAGGTTGGGTTCTTATCTGGAGAAATCTACTTCTGAGATTATTTGGGTTTCGGACAATTAAGTTCCTTGCAGTTATACAACTGAGGTCTTCATTTTCAGATTGTGGGATGGCCAGCCGGAGAAAACTCTCTGCTTTCTATGGGTTTATGATGCATGGGTTCATGATGATACTAGGTTGATCCAGAAAATCTCTCTGTATAATACAACACGACTATAGAAATGATCTCTCTTCATATTCATGGGTTGGCAGCTTTAAGGTATGGAACGTTTGGGACTATTTTTTTTTTTTTTAGAATAATGTCTACCACATTCTGTTTAAAAAAAAAAAAAACAGCTGTAGAACCAATAGATAGTACTTTTCACCTTCTCAATTAGTAAGATTCAACAGAGAAAAATTCTCTTTCTCATATATATATAATATATATTATAATATACAATATGTTTATATATATATTTATATTTATTTATATTTATATTAATACACTCATATAAAATATGAATGTATTAATATAAGTATATTTATATATTTATGAAAATTTATTTATTTATTTATTTATTTGTTTGTTTGTTTGTTTGTTTATTTATTTATTTATTTCTTATAAGAAATTGGCTCCCATAAATATGGACGCTGACAAGTCCCAAGATCTTCAGGATGTGTTGGCTAGGTGGAAAACCACGAGATCTGATGGCATAGTTCTTGTCCAATGGCTGGCAGGCTTGAATCTCAGGTAGAGCTGCTGTTTCAGTCTGAATCTAGGGAAGAGACCAATGACCCAGTTGAAAGACATTCAGGCAGGCAAGAGTAATTCCCTAGTATCCCTGGGAGAATCATCCTTATTGTATTCAGGCCTTCTCACTGATTACATAAGGCCCACTTACATTAGGAAAACAATCTGTTTTACTCACTGTACAGACTCAAGTATTTCCCATCACAAAACACCAGAAAAACGTTTCACCAAGCATCTGGACCTCTGTGGCCCAGTAAAGTTGACACATGAAATTAACCATCATATCTTCCAAATTTCATGCAAGCGCATGAAGCGGATGCACCTAAGCCCTATCAAGAACCCAAGCTACAGAGGCACCAGGCAGCTTGATAAGGTGCATTAGCACAGCGTCTTTCAAATATTTATCCCCAATCTACTGTAAGGAACACATATTTCGCCACAGCCCAGTATAAGCATACACATACACATACACATACATATAAATAAATGAAATAAACAACATTTCATGAATTATTGGTTATCCGTACTAAGGGTAAATGTACTTTTATATTTTCTTTTTGGTTCTATTTATTTTAATCCATTCTTCCCTTGAGCCACACCTTCATGACCTTCCAAAAAACAAGGCACCATTAATAAGATGTACTGATTTTGAGGGTCAATCTTTGGGAAGTAATTTCCTTCAGTTATATGTTTCACAATGTCTGACATGCAATACTCTCTTTGTTAAGTTGAATGGAATACAGAAAATGGGCTTCCAATTCAGTCTTAAGACATACTAAGAAAATTCTGAATCCTTTTATCGGGATAGGTCCATAACTATCGAACAAAATGAAACAACAGGTACCAAGACATGCCCTTTGGATGTCTCCAACCCTATTCAGGAAGGCTAAGTTTACAAGCCCACTAAAACACAGGGGACCATTTCTTTCTTGGGGAAAATGACCAACAACGGAATGTTTATGTGCAAAGAGAAGACAGGACTAATTATTACAAAGAGGTGTTGAAGCATATAGAAATTGTCCACTTCTATGCCACTTATATTTAGTGCTTGTCTCCCTTGGATCATCATGTCAATGCATAAGGCACAGTTAGAGAACATTGTTACCCAACAATGGCAGCTCTCAGGTTTCATGTTTCTGTTATACACCCCCATAGGTTGAACTGTGTGTCTGCAATAGTGAAGGCCCTAGAGAAGAATTCACCCACTTTGCACCACTCACTCTCCCTGATTAAGCTGTTCTGCAGGGAAACGGCTTACTTTTTTAAATGCTTGCTTTTTGTTCCTTGGATAAGCAGCAGACATATTTCTGAGCACAGCATTTCTATTTAACTGTACTCATGCCCTAAAGAGATTCTAGGGATCAGCTCAGGGAGTCCACTTGAATTGATCTTCTTCATCTCTATTGCAACATTACTGGCAGACGTTCACAGTCAGATTTCATTCTGTCTGACTGAGAGAAACGGAGGAATTTGGCTTTCTGAACCAAGACCACATTATGGAATTGTCTGCACTCAGTTGCAAAAGATTGTGAATGAGGAGGAGACAGGGGCATTATATGATCCAGGATGTGAGGTTGTAGGGTTAGCTTATGGTGGTTGTAACCAAGCCTTAATATTGTGTGGAGACTAGACAACCTTGAAATCCCTATAATGTGATGGTCTGGGGACTCTTACCATATAGATTGTCAAAAATCTTGTTATATGTCCGATACAGAAGCAATAGAACTCATTCACTTAATATAGATTTAATGAGCATATACTATGTGGTATTTAGAGCTCTACTCTTGTAGGAGAAGTGAATAAAGTACTCCAAAGATGATCAACGGGGCTCAAACAGACTCTGGTCTCTAGCTTAGAGACCTCGCTTCTGGGTTCTTCTTCCTTTGTTTGGTGCATGTGCGAAAACCCCCACACATAAGGAAGCTGACGACTATAAATTACCCTCCCGACTTGACTCTGTGCTCAGACGTTTGGTGAGCCAAACTCTCTGACCAAACTCTCTGAGTGCCACTTGGTTTTTCCTCCAGTGTTCCAGCCTGGTTCGAAAACATACTAGATTGCTGACCAGGAAACCCAACCGCACTGGCCCATTGTTGCCCCCGGTTTGGGAGAACGGCGAGGTGGTGGCAAAGCAAAGGCTCGAAAGGGAGAAAGTGCATGTTCTGCCTGAATTTCCTCAGCCTACTTCTCCGTTGTCTTAGGCAGGTCCTGCTTCATGGAACTGGTAAGGCCGGGGCCTCGAAGTGTCAGGCATACCCAAAAGAGCGGAAGGGGGACATGATCAATCCCCAGAGGACTTAATAGGTGTACCAGGTAGAAAATTTTGTGGAAGGAAATGTAATGGACCCTGGTGTGTATGTGTGTGTGTGTGTGTGTGTTTGTGTGTGTGTGTGTGTGTGTGTGTGTGTGTGAGAGAGAGAGAGAGAGAGAGAGAGAGACAGAGAGAGAGAGAGAGAGAGAGAGAGAGAGAGAGAGAGAGGATGTGCAGCTAAGCCAGGGTTGCCAGTCGAGTTAGAGTTTGTGGCTTCATGGACGGACACCCTTAAGGACCCCAAAAGTCTATGGAGTCTGAATGGGCTCCCCTGTGTCATTGTGAGAGTATAAAGTCAAGGGCGGTATCAGATCAGATTCCCTTCACAGTCACAAAGCCGAGTCCACTATAGTCAAACCTCTCCTAAACTTTCCCTCAGGAATGCGACCAGAGGAGTATCTGAATAGTCCTCTCATCTGGCGGTATATCCTAACTTTGTCCGTCTTTGTGACACCAAATATGAGAAAGAAATTAATAATGGGATGAAAACAGAGTAAGCCTACGATTTTAGAGGTCGTGATCAAAAATTGTTAAAAGGGGTTTTCAGGTTACCATGGGGTGACAACGACACCCAAGAAGTTAAGGAAATTTTGTGAACTAGAATGGCGCACATTCAATGTAGGATGGCCTCCAGAGGGGACGTTCTGCTCAAATACTGCAGCAGGTTTGGCTAATAGACACTGGGAAACCAGGCCACCCTGATCAATTTCCGTACATCAACTCCTGGCTTGAAATTGCCCCAAATCTACTGCCTTGAAGGTGATCATCATTAGCAAGCAGAGCCAGGCAAAGGTTTAGCCACCTTATCTGGAGGCTCCCCCAGGGAGCCAAAGAAGCGACCCACTACTGCTCTAATATTTGAAGGAGTTATGGAGGAAGATATTGTCTTTCCACCTCCTCATGACTCTTCAAGCTCCCTCCCCCCTCCCCCGGAACTTGAGACACCTCCTGCATCTGTCTCTCCAGCCACAGCCAGAGTCAGTGCGTTGCCACCGCAGTCAGTGCCGCCCATCTCCCCGCAGCTCTCAGATAACCCACCCCACATGGGCTATCAGCCAGACTGCGCCCCAGACCCAGACCTAAAACTCTCCAAATGTATGTAACGGAGACGAGAGAGCCTGAAAGACAGAATCACGATGGACCAGTCCAGACCAGCCATTCCATGATGTGTTATCTACCTTTCTCTACAACCGACCTCCTCAATTGGAAACACAACACTCCACCATACTCCGAAAAGGCACAAGCAATGGTTGACTTGATGGAGTCCCTCTTCCAGACCTACTGACAGACTTGGGAAGATTGTCAACAGTTACTCCATACTTTGTTGAATTAAAAATAAGGATGACAGAAACATGACAGTACCTAGAAGATCACACATCTCCAGGAATCAATGACCCTATATCTGGGCTCAAGGTGCATGCCTGAAGAACACCCAACATGGTATTTCACCACAGAAGGAGGACAGGACCACGTCTGAGGATACCAGAAAGCCCTCCTTCAGGGAGTCTGAGCTGGAGTCAACAATCCCATGAACATGACTAAAATATCATCAGTCACACAGCACCCTGGGGAGTCTCCCGGAGACCACTATGAAAGATTCTGTGAGGCGTACCGTGTATACGTCCCGTTTGACCCCGTGGCACCAAATAGTCAACAGATGGCAAATACCTCTTTAGTGGCACAGTCTGCCCCAGATACCCGACGAAATCTCCAGAGGTTGGAGGGCTTTGCCAGATGAATATCACTCAGCTGTTAGAGGTCGTCAATGCAGTTTTCATGAACAGAAATTTGCAGCTGAAAGAGAAGGGAATAGTAAAAAAGAAGGCCACCTTTCTCACAGCAGAACTAAAGAACAGATGCTGCTGTTTTTTTAGCAGCATCGAAAAACCCCAACCACAAAAAGGGGGGAAGCCCATAGCCCCCTTCGCAAGGGACCAGTGTGCATACTGCAAAGGCAAGGGAAACTGTAAGAATGTCCGAATTGGATGGGGACCTCAAAACCCAGCCAATATCTGGAGGAACCTCGAGGTGAGAACCTTCTTGATCTGGCCGGGGTAGAAATGGACTGAGGGGGACCGGACTCTTTCTTTCTTGGCCCCCATGAACCCACAGCTGAAATGAGGTGGAGGGCTGAACAATAACTGTCATGGTTGAAAATCTCTTCAACTGGGGCTGAATACTCCTTGGTTACTTCCCTGGTAGCGCCCATAGGCCAAAAGACAGCAAGCATACTTGTTGCGACTGGGAAACAGGTAATTAAACAGCCCTTCTGTCAAGATCAACAAGGTGCACTTGGGGGTCACAAGGCCCGGCATGAGTTCCTCTACTTACTTGACTGGCCGATCCTCTCCTGGGCCGCGATCTACTCTCCAAACTTGGGGCCCAGATACCTTTTGAACCCACTGGACACACTAGCCTCCAATTAAACCCAAGGCAGAAGGAAACCCTGGTCTTGGCTATACCACTGCCAAGGGAAGAAGAATGGAGACGGTTCTGTGCCCAGGTCTTACCTTGTCGCCCCTAAGAATTCAGGCTTACGTTCCCCTCCCTATGGGATGATGATAACCCGCCTGAAATAGCTTGGAAACGGGTCCCAATCATTGTTGACCTGATCCCTGCAGCGCAACCTCAGACACCAAGGCAGTACCCCCTTCCACTAGAGGCCAGAATGGGCATACAAGAGCACCTGACCAAGCTCAGAGAAAGAGGTATTCTAACTGAGTGTCAATCAGTTTGGAATACCTCACTCTTGCCAAGCAAGAAGCCAGGAGGAGGACACCAACTAGTACAGGATTTGAGGGCCATTAGCAAAGTGACTCTTTCCTTACACCCAGTCATTCCGAACCCTCAGTATACTCTCCTCAGCCAAATTCCATGGTCAGCCAGAAGGGTTGCGTGCTTTGACCAGAAGGATGCTTTCTACTGCCTCTGCCTGGCTCCACAAAGGCAATCATTGTTTGCCTTTGAATGGACTGAGCCCGTTACAGAGTGCCAGATGCAGCTGACCTGGACACCACTTTCCCAAGGTTTCAACAACTCGCCCATTCTTCTGGGGGAAGCCCTAGGTTCAGATCTCGCTGACATTCTGAAGGTAACCGCAGGATATGCCCTTCTCCAATATATAGAAGACCTCCTTTCCAGTGACACCCAGGAAGACTGTATGAAAGCTACACAGGCCCTCCTACAGCTCTGATCCTACTTTGGGTACCAGGCCTCTTGGAAAAAGGCACAGATTCGTCAGCAGCAGGTCCAATACTTAGTCTCCCTCCTCACAAAAGGAAAAAGAGAACGAGGACCGGAAAGGAAGAAAGTGTGGCACCACACTGCCACAGTCCCAAACAAAACGAGGCTTGTGTGAATGTTTAGGGGCCAGGGGGTTCTGTCGCATTGGGAATCCTCAGATGCTCACCATAGTGAGTTCCCTCTATGACCTTTTGGAAGGACCAAACTGGGAGCTCCTCGCATGGGCTGAGGAGGTGAGGGCTGCTTTCACAGAAATAAAGTTGGCTCTGGGAGAAGCCCCAGCCCTTGGTTTGCCTGACATAGACAGACCCTTTAACTTCTTTACACACGAAAAGGAGTGCTCACTCAGAGCATGGTGCCTCGGCAATGGCTAGTGTTCTAACTGTCAAAAAAAAAAATTGATCCTGTGGCTGGAGGATGGCCCCTTTGCCTCAGACTTCAGAGCCACAGTCCTGCTCATCAAGGATGCAGACAAGCTCACACTGGGCCAAACATTTAATGTTAACGTCCCACACATGGTCGTGTGGCTCACAAGCAACCAAGGATATCATTTCCTCTCCATTTCTCAGCTGACACAATCCCAAGGCCTTCTCTATGAGAACCCAAGGCTCACTCTCAAAACAGTGTAAGAACACTAAACCTGGCCACCTTCCTTCCCACAGAGGAGGGAGAACCTGACCATGACTGTTCTGGAGTAGTGGATGAAGTCTACGCCAGCTTCCCAGACTTCCAAGACCAGGGTATAACAAGCCCAGGGATCACCCTGTTCAGCGATGGGAGCAGGTTTTTAGAGGAGTGCAGCCAAAGAGCAGGGTATTCGGTCATCACTACCATAGAAGTTCAGGAAGCTAAGGCCTTGTCGGAAGGATGGTCGACACAATGGGCTGGACTCAGTACGCCTTAACCTGAGCCATCATCCTTACAAAAGTAAATGAGTTAACATCTACATCAATTCCATGTATGGCTTTGCTACTGTGATGTACATGGGGCCATCTACAGAGAAAAAGGCCTCCTTACCGCTTCAGAGAAAACTATAAAAAACGAGGAAGAAATACTAAAGCTTCTTGAGACCATATGACTACCAGTCAAAGTAGCTATCCTACACTGTAAGGGACCTCAGAAATGAGATGACCCCATAAATCAAGGAAATCACCAGGCCGACAAAACAGCCAGAGTGGCTGCATGAGGTGACCGAGGTGAAGCTCCTACCTACACTCTGACTCTTGCGCCCCAGAAGGAAGCCTCCCCACCCATGGACACAAGTGAAGAAAGAAGTTGGGCCTCGATAGAAGTGGGCACACTAAGCAAAGACGGATGGTGAGTCTTGTCCCGTCATCTATGTGAAAGCAGCTAGTGAAGGAAGATAACTAACTCACCCTCTTAGGGAACTGCTCTAGAGGTCCTCTTCAAAAATAACTACGGTATCAGCCAACTGCCGGCATTACGCCAGGCTGTCAGTGAATAATGTGTAACGTGTGCCAAAAACAATGCTTGCTCGGCCCCACGGCCCCTGCCTGGTTCACAAAGGATGGACTTAGGGGTGGACTTTACCAACATACAACCAAATAAAGGGTTGAGGTACCTCCTTGTAATAATCTGCACCAATTTGGGATGCGTCCAAGCTTTCCAGACCAGAATGGGATGAATTCACGAGGTGGCCAAAGGTCTTCTATGGGAGATTGGGCTTAACCACACACAGTAATAATGGACCTGCGTTTGGAGCGAACATTATAGGAACCCTAACAAAGTCCCTTAACATTGCCTGGAAACTGCACACTGCTTAACGCCCCCAGGGCTCAGGGAAAGGTAGAGCAGATGAACTGCACCCTCAAGGAAACCCTGGCCAAGTTCCACCAAGAGACTAGCCCCCATGGTCAGATTTGATTCGGCTGGTCCTCCTGTGTGCCCAATGCCCGCCTGGGGCACTGGGATTCTCCCCTTTTGAGTTATTATATGGGCGATCCTCCACCCGACCCCTACGCACACACACACATTTAGGAAAGCTCCCAGGAGATGTACACCAGATTGCACGCAAGGAAATAAGATAACAGCTCCAGAACTTGGGGGCAGTCCTAAACAAGTTAGAGACACACCATAGAGAGGGTCACCATTTCCTTAGGGACCCCCGTTCACTTCTTTCAGCCAGAAGACTCTGTGTGGGTCAAAGATTGGAAGAAGGAACCTCTTATACCATGGTGGACTGGGCCTCACACTGTTATTCTAACAACTCCTACAGCCCCCAAAACTTCAGGTATCACCCCATGGGTCCATCACTCCACAGTTAAGAAGTGCAACTCAGAAGAACCCACAACCTGGCGAAGTGATCCAGATCCAGTCATCCCGCTTAACCTTCCCTCAAAAGGGAACTGACCCCTGACGTGTCCAGCCGTGCTCCAGCCACACCATGGGAGATGACTGGTCTGCACACAGCAGAAGCTTGAGGAACAAATGCATGAACCAAGCCCAGGGATTTGAATGCAACTCTGGCAACACTTGCGCCTTACTGGTGTCATAAGCCTGGTCTTACTTCTTACTGTTGGGCTGATAGAGACTCCGCCAACAGGCTGCACATGGTGCAAAAGATGCATCCTGAGCCTCACGTACCTCCTCTGGATGGGAGGGTTCCAAGTATTGCCTGTATATTATGATAACCGCTCTCACCCTCACAACTGCAACTTATCCACTTTGCCCCCACAATTGTTTTAGGACAATAGGGGTGTCCAGGGTGTTCAGTACATTTCCCTCCCTCCACAAAGATTGCTACACGGGAAAAAACACCCACTCTGTATCAGTCACCTGGTGCCCCAAGTGCTAAGTATTGGACCGAGGATATAATCAAAACTATCACTAACCCATGTCACAACAAGGGCCTGCAGAGAGGGAAGCAAACGTGCTACACTTACCTTTCTCAATGGGGAATCTCGCACAGGGGAGGGCTGCACTACAGGGCCCTTCAAAAAGTTATAAAGCATACCCAGGATAGGGTAATACAAGCCATAAAGGCGACCACTCTGCCAGAAGCCTACCAACGTTTGAAACTTCAGCCGTCAATCAGATGCCTACCAATTCCCTACTCCAGCATTGGGCCGACACTGCTCTACTAGTCCTCCATAAGATAGATAATCACATGCAAACCTGCTGGATGTGCTTGCCCCTCAGCCAGAGGACTTACTTAGCTACTCCAATCCGTTTGACCTAGGAATCTCCTGAAAACCTCAAAACCAACACCTCTGTCTTAATTGGACCCCTGGGCACTAGGGGTGCCAATGCCGACAATCTAATCCATACAGTCCCTGAATTCCCTCTCTAGGAGGAAGAGATAGAACCTTAATGAGGAGTACAACCCTATGTTGCACCCTTGGGGTGTTCTATCTGTGTTCTAATTCGGCCTATCGATGCTTAGAAGCCAACTGGACTCCGAAATGTTATTCCATCTTCCGGACCCCAGAGATATTTGTATACACTGAAGATCAGTTCCTAACAACCTTTAGCCCCAAGTCTCAGGCTAAACGGGCAGTCCCGCTACCCATTCTGATAGGGTCAGAAATTGTGACAGGAATAGGAACTGGATAAGGGGGCATAGTTTTATGCATAGGACTGTACCATAGACTATCTCAAGAGCTAAATGAAGACATGGAACGGGTGGCCAATTTTCTGGTAAATTTACAAAACCAAATAAACTCTCTGGTGGCAGTAATCCCCCAAAATAGAAAAGCCCCCGACCTCCTCACTTCAGAAAATGGAGGGACTTGCAAATTTTCGGGGGAGGAATGTTGCTATTTTGAAACCGTCAGAAATACTCACAACTAAGGTTAAGGAACTAAAACAGAAAATAATAATAATAATAATAATAATAATAATAATAATAATAATAATAATAATAATAATAATAATAATAATAATAATAATTCAACATAGACAACAGGAAAGTATCAATCAATGGAACAAATTAGATCTCACGGATTGGGATCCTGGCTTCCTGCCCTGGCAGGGCCCCTCTTCTCCATAATTTTACTTGTACCCTTTGGCCCCTGTATACTGAATAACATAATACTTTTTATTGAAAACACTGTTGCTCGCCAAACTACTGCAGGCATCTTAGCCTTCTGAGGGTACCAACCTAAAAAACTGAAAGGTGATACCTACTAAAAAGGTTTCTTAAAAGGCATAAAATGGGATAATGTTGGAGAAGTGAATAAAATACTGCACCAAAGATGGCCGGTGGGACTAAAATGAACTCTGGTCTCTGTCTTAGAGACCCCACCTCCTGGTTCTTCTTCCTTTGATTCCTGTGTGCAGGAAAACCATCACAGATATGGCAGCTGATGACTGTAAATTTCCTGCCCCACTTGCATTCAGCGCTCAGACGTTTGGAGAAACAGGGTCCTCTGAGCCCGCCGTTCCACCAAGATCTACAATCCAAAGAAGATCTCCGAGCGCCATTTGGTTTTTCCACCAGCGTTCCAGCCTGGTTCTGGATCATTATAAACACAGAAGTGAGCAAGACAGACCAAGTCCCTTCGTATACAGTATAAGGAGGTAGAGGACCATTAACTCGTAAACAAGTAATTAACAAGTGCACAAGGGTAATGGGGTGCTGGGACTCAACCAGCTCCAAGTTGTCGAAAGCAAACATATGCTATATCACCCATCTCATGTATGGATCATAGTTCTAAGTGTTGTGACATTTATAATTGATACACGTGATAACTGCCAGGGGATTTCCCCTTTTCCCAACTTACATTTATTTTGAAGAACTTAAGTGAGTTAATGAAAGATACTGGGGATTCCGAGAATCAGTAGATGCTGGTGGACCAGGTTTGAAATAGCAGCCCCAGAGGTCAAAAGACACAATATCCAATCATGTTTTGTTTGTTTGTTTGTTTGTTTGTTTGTTTTTACCAACTTCATTAATGTTTAACTGATATACACAAACTGTACATATTTAAAGTACGTAGTTGGTGGAGCACCTGGATGGCTGTCATTTGAGCATGAGACTCTTGATTTTGGCTCAGGTCATGATCCCAGGTTCGATTAAGCCCTTTATAGGGCTCCATGCTAAGCATGGAGTCTGCTTAAGATTCTCTCTTTCTCCCTTGCCTCTCTACCCCAGATATGAAGGCTTCCTCTCTGTCTCTGAAAAAAAAGGCCCTAATAAATAAATTATTTAATTAATAATTAATACTAATACTAATAAATACAATTGCATAATATGGTAAATTTTGGTCACATATGAACCAATGTATACATAACAAGGAAAAGAATATGTCTGTCACCACTAAAAATGTCCTTGTATCCCTTAGATATCCCTCCATCCCCCACGTCTTCCGGATTCCCATTCCTAGGCAATCTCTGCTCTGTTTTCTGTCCCTACATATTATCTTGCATTTTCTAGAATACTATACAAATAAAATTATATAAGACATAATCCTTATTATTTAGGAGTGGGGAGTTGACTTCTTTTACTTAGTATTTTGAAGATTATCCATAGTGTTGTGTGTATCAATAGTCTGTTACTACTTTGTTTATCCGTTCACATGTCAGTGGACATTTGTATTATTTCCAAATGTGGCGTATTTATTTCTTTTTATGACAGAGAGAGAGTGAGAGAGAGGGAGTGAGAAGGAGAGGGGAGTGTGGAAGGAGAGGTGGGGGAGAGATAGGGAAAAGGAGAGGGAGAGAGAGAGGGAGATAGAGAGGGAGAGGCAGAGGGGGAGGGAGAGAGAAAGAGAAAGAGAGAGTAGAGGGAAGAGAAAAAGAATCTTAAGCAGCCTCCATGCTTAGTGTGGAGCTCCATGTGAGTCTCAATATCACGGCCCTGGGATAATGACCCAAGCAGAAATCAAGAAATCTACCAACTGAGGCACCAGGTGCTCCTTAGCCTATTGAAAACAAAGCTTCTATAAACATTCATTATTTCTTTTCTTTTCTTTTTGTTTCTTTTGTTTTCATTTCTTTTCTTCTCTGTTCTTTATTTTATTTATTTATTTATTTTTTGTACGATCGTATACTTTGATCGCTCTAGGGAAAATATTTGAGAGTAGATTTGGCTGAGTCATAGAATAGGTTGCATGTTCAGCGTTTTAGGATACTGTCAAACTGTTTGCCCGGGTAGTTTTATCACTTTTACATTCTCATCAGCAGTGTGTGAGAATTCCAGTTCTTTCATATCCTAGCTAACACTTCAGAGCCCTGTCTTTTGATTTTAGACATCTTGTAGGCATGAAGTAGTAGTTTATCTCATTGTAT
The DNA here is from genome assembly GCF_028749965.1 of Puma concolor. Taxonomy (NCBI): domain Eukaryota; kingdom Metazoa; phylum Chordata; class Mammalia; order Carnivora; family Felidae; genus Puma; species Puma concolor. The sequence goes on along the minus strand of NW_028240236.1, from coordinate 1,106,926 downwards.
CTCATTTATCTCATTGTAGTTTATATTTGCATTTCCCCTCATGATGCCGAACACATTTTCTTTTTTTTTTTTTTTTAATTTTTTTTTTCAACATTTATATATTTTTGGGACAGAGAGAGACAGAGCATGAACGGGGGAGGGGCAGAGAGAGAGGGAGACACAGAATCAGAAACAGGCTCCAGGCTCTGAGCCATCAGCCCAGAGCCTGACGCGGGGCTCGAACTCACAGAACGCGAGATGGTGACCTGGCTGAAGTCGGACGCTTAACCGACTGCGCCACCCAGGCGCCCCCCGAACACATTTTCATGTGTGTATCTGCTGTACATATATCTTTTTTGGTAATGTGTCTTCTCAAATCTTTTGCCTTTTTTTGGATTATTTCCCTTCAGATTATTGAATTTTGCGGATTGCCCATATGTTCTAGATAAAAGTCCCATTTCACATAGATGATTGGTAAATATATTCTCCCAGTCTCAGTCTTGTGATTTCAAAGTCTTTGTTCGTTGAAAAGCAAAAGTTTTAGTGTGATAAAATCCAATCATATTTTTTTCTTGTAATGAATCATATTGTTGGTGGTGTAGCTACGAAATGTTTGCCTAAGCCCAGGTCATAATGGTTTCCTACTTTAGGTACTTTAAAAATGTTATCCTACTGTATTCTAGATTGCATGGGTTCTGATGAGAAATCATTTCCCTCCCTTTCCCTGGATGAAAGCAATTTGATTGTGGGGTGCCTTGGTGTAATTTTCCTCATATTTCCTGTCCTTGAGGTTCATTGACCTTATTGGAACTATATATTTTTAGTTTGCATCAACCTTAACAACTATAAATTCAAATTCGTTTCATTATTTACTCAAATTAGTTTTCTTGTCTGTGTTCCTTGGAGATACAATTACATGTATGTTGGATGGTTTGCAGGCATATTTTGTCTGTGTGTTTCATTTCAGACGATTTCCATTGCTATGTCTTTAGGTTCATCAACCTTTTTTTTTTTTCTGCACTGTCTATATGCCTTTAATTCCATTCAGTAATCATAGACCAGATTTCTTATTTTAGTCATTGCTTTTGTCATGCGAAGTTTGGTTTAGGTCTTACATACCACTTGCATGTCTCTATTTAACATGCTCATTCTGCTCTATAATTTCTTCGATATACTGATAATAGTTATAATAACTATTTGAGTGTTCGGATGTATAAATTATATCATTTGTGTAATTTCTGGGTCAGTGTCAGTTGAGTTCCCCTTCCTTACGTGTCTTATTTTCCTGCTTCTTTGCATACCCGAGAATTTTTTATGGGTTGCCAAACATGGTCAGTTTAAGCCTGTCAGTTGCTGGATACTTTTAGATTCCTAAAAATATCCTTGGTTTTTGTTTTGGACATAATTTAGTTACTTACAAATAGCTTGATCCTTTCAGGTCTTTCTTTAAAGATATTTTGGGCAAGGCACAGGCAGCACTTAGTTTAGCGATAATTTTTGTCCAGTACTGACACAAATTTCAAGTATTTGACAAATGGCATGTACATTGTGAGGTCTTCCACACTGGCTGTCAGGCATTATTCCTGACCCTGTATGGCAGTGGGTATTATTCCTTCCCCTGGTCTCAGTGTCCTCAAACACAAGAGTTTATCAATATTCCATTGAATACCAAGGCAGACCAGTGTTGATCTCTCGAGTTCTCTCTGTGAACAACTTTCTCTTCTTTGGTACTCTGCTCTGTGAAATATAGCAGTCTTCCTGAATCTGTGACTACCCCCTCCACAATGCAGGGAAAATGTTGGGCTATGCCAGCTATCTCCTCTCTATACCACAGACTCAAAACCCAGCCTAGTCAATAAGCTAGGGCACTATAGGAACCATTTCACTTATTTCCCAATATCAGGGATCACTGCCCTTCACTGCCTCATCTCTGATATTTTGAGAACAGCTTCTTATATATTTTGTCTACGCTTTTAGCTGCTTCCATAGGAGTATAAATCTAGTGTTTGTTATTACATTTGGCTGGAAGTAGAAGTGTTAACACCAATTTACATTTTAGTATTGAGTCTTACTTCTCTGGCTTTGTTCTTTTATCTTTTTATTCTCCTTTGATGATAGATTTAATGTGGACATATGGAGAATGGCCATTGCTAGACATAGGGAGAAACTAGGGATGAGCTGGCAGATTGGAAGTATACTTAGAAAAGAGAAAAAAAGGAAAGAAAGAGAATATGCAGTCAAATCTTGAAGAAAGGAATTGATGGCGATTGTCAAAGCCATGTGAAATCCCAGCGCCCACTTTAACAGACATAATATGAGAATTGAAAATAATGTTTTCGACTTGGAAACCTTAATCTGCCAGTGAGCTTTACTAATTTTTACTAGTCTTCATAACTCCGTAACAAAGGCTGAGGTTTGGAATTTCTCACCTTTGTTTCTCAGAGAGAAAACACACCAATGTCACCCAGAAATCAGTGCTTGGGTGAAAACTAGACCTTTTAAATCATTTTTTTTTTTACTGCTTTCTTCCCATGTTTCTTTAGCAGTGTTCGCCTTTCAAGATAAACTGTGGCACAGAAGAAAACACACTGGACACGGAGGAGGAGTCTAGGGTTGTTGTCTAACACGGTCATAAACAAGTTATGGGGAAGGCACTTGACTTTCCTAGGTCTCAATTTCCTCACCTGTAAATTGGAATAAGGAATATGAAGGGCCATTGTGAGATTAAATGAGATGAGGCATGTGCCAGTTTTACAGAGCCTAACACTTAATATTACATGCAAGGGTCTGTGTATTATTTATTCTAGAGGGAGGGATTTGCATTTTTTTTCAGTGGAAGGAAAGAGATGAATATACAACTGGACTATCAAATAAGAGGTGGATAGAGGACTGGCTTACTGGTCTACCTCCTTGTACTCTTTCAGCCATCCTGGCCTTAGGCTCCCTCCAAATTAAAGCATGAGTGTCAGAAGACCTGAGATTCCCCCGTAGATATCTGACCCCAGACAGAATATTAGCCTGTCTTAGCTGTTCAAATGAGGATAATGATGGCTATCATCTGTGGAGCACTTGTTCCGTGTTGTCAGGTGTTGGATTAAGCACCTTGCCAATAGTGTCATTTAATCTTTTTGACCCTTTCTTATTATTTCCATTTTATAAATTAGGCAACTGAGTTCCAGTTATGTTAAGTAATTGGTCCAAGATAACACACACACGAGTGGGGTGGCTGGGATGGGCACCAACTCTGCTCCTATGCCAACATGCATGCTCTCACCCATGTTACACTGCCTTCCCATGAGCGTGTTAAGGGTTTGGAAAGCCACCTCTGATAAAGTAACATGGAGTATGTTGGTGTCCTAGCTAAGATCGTTTTCCCTTACCTTACCGAAAACATTGTCATATTAACTGAAACACGAGTCCCTGCACAAGACACCTTTCCTCGAATTTCTCTTAACGCTATACACTGGTCAGAATATAAAAAGCAACGACTTCAGAACTTGAAAGTTAGCAATAGGAGGTGAATGAGGGAAGGGAAGAAAAACAAGAATAACCCTGTGATGGTTATTATTACGTGTCTACTTGAGTTGGCCGTGGGGTGCCCAAGACTAAACATTTTTTCTCGGGGTATTTGTAGAGTGTTTCTGGGTGAGATTAGCGTTTGATTTGGTGGACTCAGTCAAGCACTATCGTCCCCAGTGAGTGTGGGCAGCATTCAATATCCTGAGGTCCCGAAGAGAACACAGGGTAGAAAAAGGAGGAATCCATGTCCCACCGCTTCTTTTCTCAGCCTTAGAGGTTGATCCCGCTTAGAGGCAGAGCATTGGGTAGGGGTAGGTTGGTTCCCCGGAAGTACCTTCGGTCCAACCACCCACAGTGATGTGATTTCCCTCCAGGACTGAAATGAGGGCCCATGTGCCCTTATGGGTCAGGGCTAGCGTTGGAAGGGCGGAGTCAAACATATGTGTGGGCCAGACTGAAACTGGCTCTGGATCTCTTCCTCCAACTCCATCACGGAAGTGGAAATGTCATGGAGAGAGTGTGACTTCCACTCAGGATTTTCCCCAATGGTAATTGGCCCCAATCCATTATTTCTTTTAGACGTCCATGCTAGGTGCCTTTAGGGCCAGAGCCCAGGCCAGCGTTAAGGTTAGGTCCCAGCTACCTGCATGTAGATTTCCTGGTTTCCCAATACCATTTGTTGAAGAGACTGTCTTTCCCCCATTGTTTATTCTTGCCTCCTTTGTTATAGGTTAATTTACCACATAAGCATGGGTTTATTTCTGGGCTTTCTATTCTGTCCCATCGACCTATGTGTCTGTTTCTGTGTCACTACCCATAATAATTGGTTTACTTGAAGCTGTGTAGTACATCTTGAAATCTGGGATTTTGATACCTCCATCTATGTTTTTGTCCTTCAAGAATATTTTCACGATTCAGGGTCTTTTGTGGTCCCATACAAATTGTAGTATTAGTTGTTTCAGTTCTGTGAAAAGTGCCTTTGGTATCTTGATAGGGATTGCATTGAAACTGTAGATAGTTATGAGTAATATGGACATTGTAATGATATTAATTCTTCCAGTCCATGATCATGGGATATCTTTCCATTTGTTTGTGTCATCTTCAATTTCATCATTGACTTATAGTTTTCACACTACAGGTCTTTCACTTCTTTGGATAAGTTGAATTGTAGCTATTTTACTCTCCTTCTCTTTTTGGTGCAATTATGAACGGTGTTGTTTTCTTAATTTCTCTTTCTGTGACTTCATTATTATTATATAGAAACCCTACCAATTTCTGTGTATCAGTTCCGTATCTGCAACTTTCCTGAATTCCTTTATTACTTCTTCTGGTTTTGGGGGTAAGTTTTAGGGTTTTCTATGCATATTCTTATGTCATCTGCGGATAGTGACAGTTTAGCTTGTTTACAAATGTAGATGACTTTAATTTCTTTTCTCTTATCTGATTCCTGTGGCTAGGACTTCTAGTGTTATATGAAACAAGAGTGGCAAAAGTAGACATATTTATCTTGTTCTTGATCTTAGATGGAAAGCTCTCAGTTTTTCACCATTGAGATGTTAGGTGTGAACTTTTTAATATAAACAATATAAAAATAATATTTTCATGTATTGAGGCATGTCCGCCCCCCCCCGACTTTGTTGAGACTTTTACCATGCATACATGTTAAATTTTGTCATATGCTTTTTCTGCATTTATTGGTATAATCATATGATATTTACCCTTCGTTTTGTTGAGGTGGGATATTATGTTGATTGATTTGATGAGCCATCTTTGTTTCCCTGGAATAAAAGCCACGTAATCATTTTAGTGTGTTGTTGAGTGGAGTTTGGTAATATTTTATTGAATAATTTAAAGTCTATTTGGTTTGATATAGGTGTTGCTACCTGGTTCTGAGTTGTTGTTGTTGTTTGATGTTATTTTTGTTGTCCTTGTTGTTGTTTGCTTTCATTTGCATGGGAAATGTATCTCCATCCCTTCACTTTCAGTCTGTATGTGTCTAGGTCTGAAGTGGGTCTGTGCTAGGGAGCATATGGATGAGTGTTGTTTTTTATCCATCCTGTTACCCTATATATTTTGACTGGAGCACTTCAGCCGTTTATATTTAAAGTAATTGTTGACCGTTATGTACTAATTGTAATTTTGTTCTTTGTTTTCCGGTTGCTTTTGTAGTTCTCTGTTTCTTTTTTTCCGTACTCTCTTTCTTTCTCATAGATTAATTGTTGTTGTGCTTTACTTGGGTTTCTTTTTCCTTATTTTTCATGTATTTTGTGTTTTGAGTTTGTTATCACAAGGCTTACATATAACATCCCAAGGAACAGCAGTCTATGTTATTTTGGTGGTCTCTTAAATATACACACATTCGAGAAATTTAAGAAGACTAACCTTTGGGGCAACTGGGTGGAGCAGTCAGTTAAGTGTGCGATTTCGAGCTCAGGTCATGATCTCACAATACGTGAGTTTGAACCGCATGTTGGACTCTGTGCTGACACCTCAGAGCCTGGAGCCTGCTTCAGATTCTCTGCCTCCCCCACTCTCTGTCCCTCCCTGTTAACACTCTGTCTCTCTCTCTCTCTCTCTCTCTCTCTCTCTCAAACATGAAATAAAACATATATTTTTTAGTAAAATAAAATACGAACTGACTTTTTTAAGTCCCTCCTCCATATTTTATGTGTATGTTGTCATTATTTACATCTTTTTATTCATAATTCTGTAATATCTAATATTGATTTTCCCGGTGAACAATTCTTGCATTGCTGATTAGTGGTGATAAACTTCTTTATCTTCTGTTTGAGAAACTCTTTATCTCTTTTTTTTTCAAATGTTAATGATAATCTTTCCAGGTAAAGTTTTCTTGGTCGTGGGATTATCCTTTCAGGCCTTTGAAGATACCTTGTCACTCTTTCCCAGCATGCCAACTTTCTGCTGAAAAATCAGCTGACAACTTTAGGTGTTTGTTTGTTGAGATCTGTTTTTCAAATCATAGGTAACTTTTGCTTCTCTCTTAAAACTTTGGAAATTCTTTATCAATTTTAAACCTTGACATTTTAATTATTATGTGTCAACTCTCCCCAGGAGAACAGAGGGAAGATGGCGGCGTAGGAGGACACTGGAATCACCGCGCGTCCTGCTGATCACTTAGATTCCACCCACACCTGCCTAAATAACCCAGAAAACCGCCAGAGGATTAGCAGAGTGGAGTCGCCAGAGCCAAGTGTAGACGAGAGGCCCATGGAAGAGGGTAGGAAGGGCAGCGAGGCGGTGCGCGCTCCAGGAACTGGCGGGAGGGAGCCGGGCGGACAGGAGGCTCTCTGGCCAAGCAGAGCCCCTGAGTCTGGCTTGCAAAAGCGGAGGGGCCTGACGGACTGTGTTCCGACAGCAAGCGCGACTTACCTTCTGGGAGGTCATAAGTTAACAGCTCTGCTCGGAAAGCAGGAAGGCTGGAGGACAAAGGAAGGGAGAGATGCTGAGCCCCCGGATGACAGAGCTCAGTTTGGTAGGGAACAAAGGCGCTCGCCAGCGCCATCTCCCCCACCCATTCCCCAGCCAAAATCCCAAAGGGAACCAGTTCCTGCCAGGGAACTTGCTAGCTCAGCGCAAACACCCAACTCTGCGCTTCTGCAGAGCCAAACCTCTGGCAGTGGATCTGACTCCCTCCCGCTGCCACAGGGCCCCTCCTGAAGTGGATCACCTAAGGAGAAGCGAGCTAATCCTGCCCCTCCAGCCCCTGTGCACCTTGTCTACCCACTCCAGCTAATATGCCAGAAACCCAGCATCACAAGCCTGGCAGTGTGCAAGTAGCCCAGACAGGCCATGCCACTCTACAGTGAATCCCTCCCCTAGTTGAGGGGAAGAGAAGGCACACACCAGTCTGACTGTGGCCCCAGCCGTGGGCTGGGAGCAGTGGTCAGGTCTGACTGCGGCTCCACCCACCAACTCGAGTTATACACCACAGCACAGGGGAAGTGCCCTGCAGGTCCCCACCATGCCAGGGACTATCCAAAATGACCAGGCACAAGAATTCCCCCCAGAAGAATCTCCAGGAAATAACAACAGCTAATGAGCTGATCAAAAAGGATTTAAATAATATACAGGAAGTGAATTTAGAATAATAGTCATAAAATTAATCGCTGGGCTTGAAAACAGTATAGAGGACAGCAGAGAATCTCTTGCTACAGAGATCAAGGGACTAAGGAACAGTCACGAGGAGCTGAAAGACGCTTTATACGAAATGCATAATGAAATGGAAAACATCAGGGCTCGGATTGAAGAGGCAGAGGAGAGAATAGGTGAACTAGAAGATAAAGTTATGGAAAAAGAGGAAGCTGAGAAAAAGAGAGATAAAAAAATCCAGGAGTATGAGGGGAAAATTAGAGAACTAAGTGATACACTAAAAAGAAATAATATACACATAATTGGTATCCCAGAGGAGGAAGAGAGAGGGAAAGGTGTTGAAGGGGTACTCGAATAAATAAGAGCTGAGAACTTCCCGGATCTGGGGAAGGAAAAAGCATTGAAATCCAAGAGGCACAGAGAACTCCCTTCACGTAACTTGAATCGATCTTCTGCACGACATATCATAGAGAAACTGGCAAAATACAAGGATAAAGAGAAAATTCTGAAAGCAGCAAGGGGTAAACGTGCCCTCACATATAAAGGGAGACCTACAAGACTCGTGACTGATCTGTCTTTTGAAACTTGGCAGACCAGAAAGAATTGGCACGAGATTTTCAGTGTGCTAGACAGAAAAAAATATGCAGCCGAGAATCCTTTCTCCAGCAAGTCTGTCATTTAGAATAGAAGGAGAGATAAAGGTCTTCCCAAACAAACAAAAACTGAAGGAATTTGTCACCACTAAACCAGCCCTACAAGAGATCCTAAGGGGGACCCTGTGAGACAAAGTACCAGAGACATCACTACAAGCATAAAACATACAGACATCACAATGACTCTAAACCCGTATCTTTCTATAATAACACTGAATGTAAATGGATTAAATGCGCCAATCAGAAGACATAGGGTATCAGAATGGATAAAAAAACAAGACCCATCTATTTGCTGTCTACAGGAGACTCATTTTAGACCTGAGGACACCTTTAGATTGAGAGTGAGGGGATGGAGAACTATTTATCATGCTACTGGAAGCCAAAAGAAAGCTGGAGTAGCCATACTTCTATCAGACAAACTAGACATTCAATTAAATACTGTAACAGGAGATGAAAAAGGACATTATATAATAGTGACAGGGTCTATCCATCAGGAAGAGCTAACAATTACAAATGTCTATGTGCCGAATACCGGAGCCCCCAAATATATAAAGCAATTACTCATAAACATAAGCAACCTTATTGATAAGAATGTGGTAATTGCAGGGGACTTTAACACCCCACTTACAGAAATGGATAGATCATCTAGACACACGGTCAATAAAGAAACAAGGGCCTTGAATGAGACATTGGATCAGATGGACTTGACAGATATATTTAGAACTCTGCATCCCAAAACAACAGAATATACATTCTTCTCGAGTGTACATGGACCATTCCCCAAGATAGATCATATACTGGGTTACAAAACAGCCCTTCATAAGCTTACAAGAATTGAAATTATACCATGCATACCTTCAGACCACAATGTTATGAAGCTTGAAATCAACCACAGAAAAAAGTCTGGAAAACCTCCAAAGGCGTGGAGGTTAAAGTACACCCTACTAACGAATGAGTGGGTCAACCAGGCAATTAGAGGAGAAATTAAAAAACATATGGAAACAAACGAAAATGAAAATACAACAATCCAAACGCTTTGGGACGCAGCAAAGGCAGTCCTGAGAGGAAAATACATTGCAATCCAGGCCTATCTCAAGAAACAAGAAAACTCGGGGCGCCTGGGTGGTGCAGTCGGTTAAGCATCCGACTTCAGCCAGGTCACGATCTCACGGTCCGTGAGTTCGAGCCCCGCGTCCGGCTCTGGGCTGATGGCTCAGAGCCTGGAGCCTGTTTCCGATTCTGTGTCTCCCTCTCTCTCTGCCCCTCGCCCGTTCATGCTCTGTCTCTCTCTGTCCCAAAAATAAATAAACGTTGAAAAAAAAAATTTAAAAAAAAAAAAAAAAAGAAACAAGAAAACTCCCAAATACAAAATCTAACAGCGCACCTAAAGGAAATAGAAGCAGAACAGCAAAGGCAGCCTAAACCCAGCAGAAGAAGAGAAATAATAAAGATCAGAGCAGAAATGAACAATATAGAATCTAAAAAAACTGTAGAGCAGATCAACGAAACCAAGAGTTGGTTTTTTGAAAAAACAAACAAAATTGACAAACCTCTAGCCAGGCTTCTCAAAAAGAAAAGGGAGATGACCCAAATAGATAAAATCATGAATGAAAATGGAATTATTACAACCAATCCCTCAGAGATACAAACAATTATCAGGGAATACTATGAAAAATTATACGCCAAAATACTGGACAACCTGGAAGAAATGGAGAAATTCCTGAACACCCACACTCTTCCAAACTCAATCAGGAGGAAATAGAAAGCTTGAACAGACCCTTAACCAGCGAAGAAATTGAATCGGTTATCAAAAATCTCCCAAGAAATAAGAGTCCAGGACCAGATGGCTTCCCAGGGGAGTTCTACCAGACGTTTAAAGCAGAGATAATACCTATCCTTCTCAAGCTATTCCAAGAAATAGAGAAGGAGGGAAAACTTCCAGACTCATTCTATGAAGCCAGTATTACTTTGATTCCTAAACCAGACAGAGACCCAGTAAAAAAAGAGAACTACAGGCCAATATCCCTGATGAATATGGATGCCAAAATTCTCAATAAGATACTAGCAAATCGAATTCAACGGCATATAAAAAGAATTATTCACCATGATCAAGTGAGATTCATTCCTGGGATGCAGGGCTGGTTCAACATTCACAAATCAATCAACGTGATACATCACATTAACAAAAAAAAAAAAAAAAAAAAAAAAAAGAGAAGGACCATACGATCCTGTCAATCGATGCAGAAAAGGCCTTTGACAAAATCCAGCACCCTTTCTTAATAAAAACCCTTGAGAAAGTCGGATAGAAGGAACATACTTAAAGATCATAAAAGCCATTTATGAAAAGCCCACAGCTAACATCATCCTCAACGGGGACAAACTGAGAGCTTTTCCCCTGATCAGGAACACGACAGGGATGCCCACTCTCACCGCTGTTGTTTAACATAGTGCTGGAAGTTCTAGCATCAGCAATCAGACAACAAAAGGAAATCAAAGGCATCAAACTTGGCAAATATGAAGTCAAGCTTTCGCTTTTTGCAGATGACATGATATTATACATGGAAAATCCGATAGACTGCACCAAAAGTCTGCAAAAACTGATACATGAATTCAGCAAAGTTGCAGGATACAAAATCAATGTCCAGAAATCAGTTGCATTCTTATACACTAACAATGAAGCAACAGAAAGACAAATAAAGAAACTGATCCCGTTCACAATTGCACCAAGAAGCATAAAATCCCTAGGAATATATCTAACCAAAGATGTAAAGGATCTGTATGCTGAAAACTATAGAAAGCTTATGAAGGTTATTGAAGAAGATTTAAAGAAATGGAAAGACATTCCCTGCTCATGGATTTGAAAAATAAATATTGTCAAAATGTCAATACTACCCAAAGCTATCTACACATTCAATGCAATCCCAATCAAAATTGCACCAGCATTCTTCTCGAAACTAGAACAAGCAATCCTAAAATTCATATGGAACCACAAAAGGCCCTGAATAGCCAAAGGAATTTTGAAGAAGAAGAACAAAGCAGGAGGCATCACAATCCCAGATTTTAGCCTCTACTACAAAGCTGTAATCAACAAGACAGCATGGTATTGGCACAAAAACAGACACATAGACCAATGGAATAGAATAGAAACCCCAGAACTAGACCCACAAACGTATGGCCAACTCATCTTTGACAAAGAAGGAATGAACATCCAATGGAAAAAAGACAGTCTCTTTAACAAACGGTGCTGAGAGAACTGGACAGCAACATGCAGAAGGTTGAAACTAGACCACTTTCTCACACCATTCACAAAAATAAACTCAAACTGGATAAAGGACCTGAATGTGAGACAGGAAACCATCAAACCTTAGAGGAGAAAGCAGGAAAAGACCTCTCTGACCTCAACCGTAGCAATCTCTTACTCGACACATCCCCAAAGGCAAGGGAATTAAAAGCAAAAGTGAATTACTGGGACCTTATGAAGATAAAAATCTTCTGCACAGCAAAGGAAACAACCAACAAAACTAAAAGGCAACCAACGGAATGGGAAAAGATATTTGCAAATGACATATCAGACAAAGGGCTAGTATACAAAATCTATAAAGAGCTCACCAAACTCCACACCCGAAAAACAAATAAGCCAGTGAAGAAATGGGCAGAAAACATGAATAGACACTTCTGTAAAGAAGACGTCCGGATGACCAACAGGCACATGAAAAGAAGTTCAGCGTCGCTCCTTATCAGGGAAATACAAATCAAAACCACACTCAGGTATCACCTCACGCCAGTCAGAGTGGTCAAAATGAACAAATCAGGAGGATATAGATGCTGGAAAGGATGTGGAGAAACGGGAACCCTCTTGCACTGTTGGTGGGAATGCAAATGGGTGCAGCCACTCTGGAAAGCAGTGTGGAGGTTCCTCAGAAATTTAAAAATAGACCTACCCTATGACCCAGCAATAGCACTGCTAGGAATTTATCCAAGGGATACAGGAGAGCTGATGCATAGGGGCACTTGTACCCCAATGTTCATAGCAGCACTGTCAACAATAGCCAACTTATGGAAAAAGCCTAAATGTCCATCAACTGAGGAATGGATAAAGAAATTGTGGTTTATATACACAATGGAGGGGCGCCTGGGTGGCGCAGTCGGTTAAGCGTCCGACTTCAGCCAGGTGACGATCTCGCGGTCCGTGAGTTCGAGCCCCGCGTCGGGCTCTGGGCTGATGGCTCAGAGCCTGGAGCCTGTTTCCGATTCTGTGTCTCCCTCTCTCTCTGCCCCTCCCCTGTTCATGCTCTGTCTCTCTCTGTCCCAAAAAAATAAATAAACGTTAAAAAAAAAATTTTATATACACAATGGAATACTAGGTGGCAATGAGGAAAAATGAAATATGGCCTTTTGTAGCAACATGGATGGAACTGGAGAGTGTGATGCTAAGTGAAATAAGCCATACAGAGAAAGACAGATACCATATGGTTTCACTCTTATGTGGATCCTGAGAAACTTAACAGGAACCCATGGGGGAGGGGAAGGAAAAAAAAGAGGTTAGATTGGGAGAGAGAGCCAAAAAATAAGAGACTGTTAAAAACTGAGAATGAAATGAGGATTGATGGGGGGTGGGAGGGAGGAGAGGGTTGGTGTGGGTATTGAGGAGGGCACCTTTTGGGATGAGCACTGAGTGTTATATGGAAACCAATTTGACACTAAATTTCATATATTAACAAAAATTATATGTGTCATAGTGTGGGGCTCCTTGGTTTCATCATGTTTGGAACTCTGTGCTTCTTGTCCTAGATGTCTGTCTTCTTCCCTAGTTTTGGAAAGTCTTCAGTTATCTTTTCTTCAAATACTTTTTGTACCACTTTTCCTTCTTGTAGAATGCCTATTATGTGGATTTTTGCTCACTTGATATTTCCAAAGTATCCCTTAACTTATCCTCATTAGAAAAAAAATCTGCTGTTTGTTTTGGGTGCTTTCCCTTAATCTGTCTTCCATATCCACTGATTTGTCCTTCCCCATGCCGTCTTCTACTGTTGATTCCCTCTAGTGTTCTTTTTTTTCCAGCTATTTTCTTCTTGAACTCTGATTTTATGTGTGTTTGCTATCTCTTAATTAAGGGTCTCACTTAGTTCTTGTCTTTTCTCTGCAGCCCGGCGGGGATCTTGACCATCATTAATTTATATTCTTTATTTAATTGAGGCAAAATGCTTGCCTCCGTTTCAGCTCTTTTCTGGTTTTTTTATTGTTCTTTCTTTTGTAGCATATTTCCCTGTTTCTCCACTTTGCTTCTCTTTCTGCATTTGTTTCTATAGACTGGCAGAGCAGCTACTTCTCCTACACTTGAAGGAATTGTGTTATACATGAGTGTCCCCCTGGGTAGACCCTGTGTGCAAGTTGGTGACATTTGCTGGCTGGATGAAGCCGTGGCTTGCGTGGACTGAGGATCCTGGAGCTTTCTACATAGCAGGCGCCCTGTCGGGATAGTTAAAGCTGAAGTGAACGCAGACTGGGGTATCCCAGGATTCTGTGTGTTGAGGGTACCCTGACAGGACAGCTGAAGCTGAAATGAATGCAGGTTGAGGCATGCTGGGGTGCTGTGTACAGGTACCCTGTACAGGGTGGCTAGAATATAAGCAGTCTGGGTGTCAGGATGTCCTTGATCTCTCTATGCAGACGATTCCTGGGCAAGATAGGTGAAGCTAAAGTGCGTACAAGCTGAAGGCACCTGGGGCTGTACATGCAGAGGATACCTTGCCAATATAGTTGAAGCTGAAGTGGATATAAACTAGTGTGTACCAGGACTTTCCACGGAGAGGGTGCCCTGAAGGGGCCGTGGGAGCTGAGGTGGGTTACAGTTCAGGAATGGCTCTTTTTATATGCTAGTTGCTCTTTCAACTGCATTCATTAAGGGGGAAAAAAGCATGTCGTGTGTGTGTGTGTGTGTGTGTGTGTGTGTGTGTGTGTGTGTGTCCAGTGCAATTGGGGCTTGTGTTATTGTGGGCCTGGAACTTACTGAGGCTTAGGGCAGCTACAGCAACTGGACCCTGCTCTGGTCTATGCATTTAAGGTGGATGGAGAATGTGGGGCGCCTGGGTGGCTCAGTGGATCGAGTATCTGACATCAGCTCAGGTCGTGATTTCACAGTTCATGAATTTGAGAACCACATTGGGCTGGATGCTGTCAGTGTAGAGCCTTCCCTGAATCTTCTGTCCCCCTCTTTCTGCCCCTGCTCTGCTTGTATTCTCTGCTTCTCAAAAATAAGTAAACAGGAAAAAATGTGGATGTAAAATGTAACCCAGCCACTCTCCCGTCTCTATGACCCAGAGAGAACTCCTGCGGCTCCTCTGACCTTGACAGAGTTCTAATGCTCTCTTTTATATGACAGTTGTTCTTTTCAAACTGCAGTGTGTGTTTTTTTCTCTCTGTTTTCTGCCCAAGGACAGAGGAGTCTGTTTCTGGTCCTTCCCCAACTGCCCTTGGCAACGTTAGGGTGAGTGTTTCCTTTGTTACTGTCTCACTGTCTTGCTGTTGTCTTTTGATTTTCTATGTTTTGTTAGGCACCATCTGTGCAGTCGGTCCTCAGCTCCTCAGGAGGAATTGTTATATCAATAGGTGCAATCCCGAGGGAGCTGGACAAATTGGAAGTACAACTTCTGGATGGTTCACCAGAAAATGTAGTCAGGAAGTTCAGGCACAAGAGCACCTCGCTCCAGGGGACCCAAAAAAGGTGAGGTTTGGCTACTCATTAGTGACAAAATCGCAAATCAAAGGAACTAGTGGAGGTGAAACAAATGGGGAACTTATTCAGAGGCCGACACCAGAGATACAGCAGACTCCCCTCAAAGACTCTCTGTAAAGTGCTGAAAATACCTCCAGGTTTATGTAAGGAAAATCTGGGACAAAAAGAGGTAGGTACACACAGGTGGTCACTAAGGTCAGGTTGGTCATTGTCTTGGGCTTGAGGGTGCAGTCTTATTGGCTCAGGGAGTCCTTATTCCTAGAGGGGTAGTTTCAGTTCCCATGAGGTGATACTTTGCTTTCAGGATCCTGAATTAAGAGATAAGCTGAGACTGGGGAGGGGGCGCCTGGGTGGCTCAGCTGATTAAGCATCCGACTTCAGTTCAGGTCATGATCTCATGGCTCCTGGGTTCGTGCCCCGCATTGGGACCTGTGCTGACAGCTGAGAGCCTGGAGCCTGTTTCAGATTCTATGTCTCCCTCTCTCTCTGCCCGTCCCCCACTTGCACTCTGTCTCCCTCTGTCTCAAAAATAAATACACATAAAGAAAGAGAGAAGCTGGAAAGAAAAAGTGAATCATTTAGACAGTTTAAGGTCGATGTGGAGGTAGTTGAAACCTTCTTTCACCTTGGAGGAGTTGAGTTCAAGGCCTTCCTACACAGCCATCTTGAACCGAAACTAGAATAGGGTCCCTCTGAATCCTATTTTGATTGGGGAAAGTTTGGCAGAAATCCAAGGAAGGAGACAATAAAAGCAGGGAATCAGCCAGTCCTGTGTACAAATCGACATAAACACCAGTACCTCCCCTGATGACAAGCGTGCCAT
Source organism: Puma concolor (assembly GCF_028749965.1). Taxonomy (NCBI): domain Eukaryota; kingdom Metazoa; phylum Chordata; class Mammalia; order Carnivora; family Felidae; genus Puma; species Puma concolor. The sequence continues at coordinate 1,091,106 of NW_028240236.1, read as the reverse complement.
GTGCAGAAAAAGGCATAGAAAAGGCCTTCGCAGTGGAAAAAGTAAAAATAAAAAGTATCTCGATTCTTTTATTTATTGATTTTTCAATTCGTATTTTGGAAAGAGAGAATGAACAGAGACGGGGAGAGAAAGAGGCAGAGAGAAAGACAGAGAGAGAAGCTTAAGCAGGCTCCATGCTTAGCACAGAACCCCAAACGGGGCTCAATCCCCTGACCATAGGACCATGACCTGAGCTGCTGAACCCAGCAGTCTGGTAGTCAACTGATGGAGCCATCCAGGTGCCCTGAAAACTGCCTCAACTCTTAAATCATGTGATTATCAACATGAAACAAATTCTAAGGACTATACATCAGTTTTCTAGAACTCAAACATAATTAAATAAGCCCCAGAATACACGGTCAATATATAAAGCTCAGTCTCATTTTTATACATAAGCAAAGAACAATTAGAATATGAACTGTTTTTTAAAGAACCATTTAAAATCACACCAAACATTGAAATACTTACATTTAAATCTAACAACATGCACAGGATCTGTACGCGAAAAGCCACAGAAGGCTGATTGGGTAAATCAAGGAAGATATAAATAAATGGAGAGATATGCCATATCTATCCATGGAAGCCTCGCTAGTACGATGTCAATAATCACCTTGATCTAGAGATTCAACATAATCCCAGTCGACATCCCAGGATTTTTTTTGTGGATATCAGGAAGCTCATTCTAAAATATGTGTGAAAAGACAAAGGAACGAGAACAGCCAAACAGCTCTGAAAACTAACCAAGTTGGAGAACTCATGTTGCACCATTTTAAGACTTAATATAAACGTCCAGTAATCAAGGCAGTGTGATATTGAAGAAAGATGGACACACAGAACAAGAGATAGAACAGATAATCCAGATATTGACCCCATACACAAGCATCCTCACACAACTTCTGATAACGACATACAGCCAACCTAACAGAAAAAGGGAGATAGTCTTTCACAAGTGTTACTGGAACAATTAAGTGTTCGTATGCAATAGTCATCAATTAACTAAGTAATTAATTGTTTAATCAAACGGTTCATTGATTAATTAATTAATTAAAAGCAGCCTTGACCTAAATTCATCACTTATACAAACATTCACTCAAATGGATCATAGATGTATGTGTCATGTAGAAAATTATAAAACATTCTTAAGAAAGAAGGAGTGATGTTGATTCATTGAATCATTCAATAAATACTTTTGGAGCATTTAGAATGAGACAACACAGTCTACGCCCTGAGGATCCACTAGGGAACCAAAGGACCAAGGACCACTGCGCTCTTGGTGCTTAATAGTCCAGTGGGGGAGACTGACAAAGATAATGGAACTAGAAACTATGGTAGAGAATAATGAATGGGGAAAAAAGAAGTAAATACATCTTGGAGAGGATATAAGCACTGGGGGAGGGGGTGTGAAATACTAGACAGGGTGAAATACTCGACACAGAGGGCCCTACTGAAAAAGGTGTCAGTTGAATAAATACCTCATGGAAATGAGAGAACTCCCTGCTCACAGGAAGGTGATCTAGGCAGAAGGACCCATGAATTCCCCAAGGCCGGAGTGTGAACGTGTGTACTGATGGGAAGCAAGGAGGCCAGCATAGACAGAGAAACGAGGATGAGAAGAAGGAGGAATAAAGAGGTGGAGGCTGTGGGTTAAGGAGGAGAAAAAGAGGATGAGGGAGAGAAGGGTGTAAAGACTGCCAGCAATAGACAAGGTGAAGCAAAATCTGGTCATCCTGTTCCTCCACCTCACATTACCGGCTGCAGTTCTTTTTATTTCTTAATTCACATTTACTAAACTGTGTCTACACCATGAAAAGCTAATTCTACTTGTAGCAACTAATTGAAGCAAGAAAATGGAACATCCTAAATGATCAATAGCCGTGTTTAAATAAGTTATGGCATGGGGCGCCTGGGTGGCTCAGTCGGTTGGGCGTCCGACTTCGGCTCGGGTCATGATCTCACGGTCCGTGAGTTCGAGCCCCGCGTCGGGCTCAGTGTTGACAGCTCAGAGCCTGGAGCCTGCTTCAGATTCTGTGTCTTCGTCTCTCTCTGACCCTCCCCCGTTCATGCTCTGTCTCTCTCTGTCTCAAAAATAAATAAACATTAAAAAAAATTTTTAATAAGTTATGGCATGCTATGTGGCCTTTACAATTCATAGCCCTGCAGAACATTTATGACCTTGCGAAATGCTCCTATCACTAGAGGACCAAAAATGGGATTCACAGCTACATAGCTAATTTTGGTAAATGCATGTACATATACCTCTTCCCTGACGATTATAGCACAGTGTTAGAGGTGCTTACCTCCAGGGGCGCCTGAATGGCTCAGTCGGTTAAGCATGTGGCTCTTGATTTCAGCCCAGTTATGATTCCACAGAGTGTGCGATCAAGCTCCACATTGAGCTCTGCACTGACAGCGTGGAGCCTGCTTATGATTCTCTCTATCTCTCTCTCTCCTCCCATCCTCCACTTGTGCTCATCTCTCCCTCGTTCTCTCTCTCTGCCAAACATACATAAACATAAAAAAGGTGTTTAGATATGCTTATCTCCAGGTGTTTGACTTATGACCATTTTTCTTTCTTTCTTGTTTGTTTGCTAAATTTTCTGCAATAAACTTTAAGACCTCCATAATCATAAAGTAACGTTTCAAATAAATGATTTAGTCTAGTATCAGTTAAATAAATAAAACGTGTCAATTCATAAATTTATTAGGTCCATTGAACATATCAAGGATAGTTTCAAACAGTCCAGTGTTATTCCTTCAGCAGACTCCCTTCCCATCTGATTTGACGTTGACTCAACCACTTCACCAAGAAAGATTTCTAAACATTCACCATGTTTGAGTGTTTATAAAAGTTTCTGAAAGCATGCAAGACCGCATCCTTGCCTTCAAGAAACTTTCAATATTTGACGGTACAAAAAACCCAAACACGATACAAAGCACAGTGAGACTTCAAGGTCAAGTTTCATGTAGCAGGAGAAGTCCACTGAGCCGAGGTGATCAGTAAAGGCGTCTCAGAGGCATAGCACAAAGAATCTTAAAGGATGACCAAATTTCTAGTTGGCAGGCAGAAAGGAGGAGGACAAAGGCGACAAAAGCAAATGTGCGGGAATAAAGGAGGGGCAGGCATTCTGAGAACAGTGAGAACAACCCTCTTGGAGCTTGAGGTTATTCTACAACAGTGGCCATTAAGTATTTGTGACGATGACAAAGACTGGGTAGAAGATGATGGACCTACATAACCCATCACGTCCATACTCTTGTGGAAGAAGGTCTTGGTGACAGCGAAGAATTGGAGACCATCCGTTAGAACCTCAAGATGGTAATAACGAAGCAATTTGTAGAAACAAAACAATGAAAAGATAAAATTCTAAGCAAACTTCTCTAAGCCTATGAATTAATACCCAATCAACAATCAATTGAAATCCATGACCAACTCAAGACCCCTCTTGTGTTCCTCTCTTAATGGGGCTTTGTCTTCAGTTGCTCATGAGAGGAAGAGACTCATTGTCAGTCCTCCCCTCCTCAACGTCTTTCCTGTGATCCACTCAGTAGTAGGGGCTCTCAACTCCACCTCCAACGTATGCCAAGCCAGCTAGTCTCTCACCACCTTCTGCCTACTCTCCATTTTCGTTCTTAGCCCCATGCTGACCTTCCCTTCCCACCAAAATCCCAGTTCGTTCTTTTCACTGCATCCGGAATGCAATGCAAAAATCCTGAGTCTGAGCACTTCATTCCTCTGCTTAAGAGAACCCTCTAATCTCCACTGTACTCAAAATGACACATAGAATCTGTAACATGACCACAAGATGTTGGCAGTCCTGTCTTGTCACCCCTCTAATGCCATCTTTCCTCATTCTCCTTTCATTAGGTGAACGGGACGGTCTGTTCTCCTGGTTGCTCAAATTAGACCTACGTAGTTTCTGCTTAGAATGCATTTTGTGTTCGCTAGGTTCCTTACCAGTACTTGCTATGGGTCCAAGTTTGAAAAAAGGACTTTTCTCCCCAAGAACGTTGTTGGCCAATCCTCTCATCTACACTTTGTCCCCTGTGCCATTCCTTCTCAGAACATTTAGTCTTTTTTTTAACAGCATTTGCCACACGTTGTAATTACACCTGTACCATTTGTAGCTAAGGTTTGAAACATCCTGAATATATGGAGCGTGCATGTTGGATTATCACTGTGTACTTGAACCTAATTGCACCTGACACGTAAGGTGTTCAATATGCCTATCCACGATACCTGAAATAGGGGATGTTTAACTATCTCCCGGTGTGCCAGACTGCAATATACATTCAAGTCTTCAATAATCTCTACCACCAAATTTTGTCTACATATACAAAAAAGGGAAGGGTCACGTCCTCACGGATAGGAGAAACATTTTGCCTCGTTGATAGCTTCTATGGTGTAGCTTACATTTTGACCTACAAAAGACCCCATCCTGGAGATACAGTTTCTATGGATGCAGTGACAATTATGAGGAAATCAAAACAAAATACAGTCTTTATGGAGTGTAATGTGCCAGGAGTTTTTCCACACGTTTTACAGGCATTACCTGTAATCTCACCACTATACTGAACATAGGCGTTATACTTCCCTTTTACAAATTGGAAAAGCAAACTCGGAGGTATCATTTGCCTACAATCTAAGATCTGGCTGGTAGAAGAAATAGATGGGGTCAGGTAATTTACAAAATCCACATTTTGCCCAAGGTAACCTCTGGGAAATCAGAAAATGAGCGGCTTTCATAAGTGCAGCTGCCTAGAGCTTTTCAGAGGAGCTGTCTGTGTGGCGCCGGGGCTTTGGATCTCACTACCAGGAGTAACCCCCATTGTTGGGAAGGGCAAGAACACCCATCCATGGCAACTTAAGGTGTTTTAACCCCTGTCAAGATAGTGCAAGCCTCCAATTACTACATTTGGTACTTCAAGGAACACATCAAATCACACCTCGTGGGATTTTCAAAAATCACTCTGAGATGAGAAATCAAACAACAAAAGTCATAGCAACACGAAGCAAGTAACACTTTGCAAAACACACCTCCTGAAGGGCCAGGCCATGGAGAGGGTATGAGCCCACTTTAAAGTAGCAGTGCTCTCAGGTGCATAGCACATAAAAGAAAAGAAACAAAAAACAAAACAAAACAACAACAACAACAACAACAACAACAACAACAACGTTAAAACTCATAAGGGATAGAAAACTATCCAAACTGATGAAACAGAAGAATTCCCCTGAGACGAATTTCCAGGAAGACGTGACTGTTAAAGAATCGATCAAAATAGACAAAAGCAGTATAACAACAAGAATGTAGAATCATAGTCATAAGATTAATCACTGGGCTTCAAAAAAGGCATAGAACAACAGAATTTATTATTGCAGTGATAAAAGAACTAAAACATAGCCATGGTTAATTGAAAAGGCAATGACATTGCGATTGATTTTCATCACTGATACAAAAACAGGTAAGCTGGAATCTTGGATGTCCATTACCCAAGTTAGTAGTTATGCGATTGTAGCAAAAGCTAATTCTAAAAAAAAAAAAAACGATTAAATAATGAAAAACAGAAAGATAAAATATGTCAAAGTTCAAATACCTAGCATGAGCCGTGCAGCTGAATAGTTGTTTAAAATAGTAGGATATCAAATAATATTATGTGATAACCATTGTAACACGTGCAAAGTTCACCATGTCGATCTTTGCTCTTCTAAATGTGGAGTCATACGGTATTAGACGTTATAGTATGTCTGAAAAATGAATATTAAAAAGTTTTTGAAAGTATATGTTTCTAGTGAGTTTGGTCATGTCAAATAAAGTGTGTCATTTCCAACACCTATTCACGTGCACTCTTAGTATGGCTAGAGTCCATAAAAAGTTAATGCACAATTGCAATAAACATGATTACCAGTGCAATGTATTTTTTTAGTTCCATTTGTTCATTTATTTGTAAGCCAGTATAGAGCATGGAGAATGTACCCTGTAGGTTCGGAATTCTCTCGTTGATTTCAAATGTCTTATTCGGGCTGCTACCAAAAAGACGGTAAAACAATATTATCTGCACCATGAACATGTAAAATTTGACACACCTCACTAGTATTACAATTTTGCTGTTTAGCATATGTGTTTACAAATACACACGTGTGCACTGGGTGAAGTTAGATGTTTCATACTCCTATCCATATCATGAGAGATTCAATATGTTTTAAAGAGTTAAATTCCAGTTACCAATTCTAATGTGGGATAACATGCACAGTTTTTTGCTATTTGTCACTTATTGTGCAATTATGAAGTTAACATAGAGCCCAAAGGGTAAATTCTTTTTTAACTACACTTAACTTAACGTATATCATTGAAAGTCAAACTTTGGCCTTTCGAAGATGACATGAGACTGAACGCGGAGAACCCAAAAACTCCATGAAAACGTTGCTAGATCTGATCCATGCATTGACCAAACTCACAGGATACAAAATAGTGTAAAGAAACTGGTTGCCTTTCTATACACCAATAAGGAAGCAACAGAAAGAGAAGTCAAGAAATCAATGCCAGTTACAATTTCACCAAGAACCGTAAAATACCTAGCAAGAAACCTAACCAAAGATGTAAAAGATCTGTACAGTGAAAAGTACAGAAAATATATGAAGGAAAATGATGAAGACACATCAAATACAGAAAAAAAAAAAAAACAATCCATGCCAAAGAGTGGAAGAATGAATACTGTTAAAATGTCAATAGTACTGAAAGCAATCTACACATTTAATGCAATACCAATCAAAATTGTACCAACATTCTTCTCCAGACTAGAGCAAGCAATCTGAAACTTTGCACGGAACAACCAAAGAACCTGAGTAGACAAAGTTATGTGGAAAAAAGAAACCCAAAGTGGGAGGCAGCTCAGACTTTTGCCTCTCCTACGAAGCTGTAATCATTAAGATAGTATGACATTGGCCCCAAAACAGGCACATGAATCAATGAAACAGCATAGAGAACCCAGAAGGGGCCCCACAAATGTATGGTGAACTAATCTTTGACAAAACGGGAAAGACAATCCAATGGAGAGAAGACAGCCTCTTTACAAAGGGTGCTGGGAGAACAGAACAGTAACATGATGAAGAATAACCTAGATGACTTTCTTACAATGTGCATAAAAATAAATGCAAAATGGATGAAAGCCTTAAATGTGAGACAGGAAACCATCAAAACACTAGAGGAGAAAAGATGAAAAAAAACCCTTTGACTTCCACTACAGCAATTTCTTCCTTGGCATGTCTCAAAAGACAAGGGAATGAAAAGCAAAACTGAATGATCAGGACCTGGTCAGGATAAAATTCTCCAGCACTGCAAAGGAAACAATCAGCAAAATTAAAAGGCAACCGATGGAAGGAGTGAAGATATTTGCGAATGACATATTGGATAAAGGGTTACTACACAAAATGTATAAAGAACTTACCCAAGTCACACCTGGAAAATGTAATACAGTGAAACAATGGGCAGACGACATGAATAGACACTTTTCCAAAAGAGACATCCAGATGGCCCAAAAACACATGAAAGGATGCTCAACATGAATCATCATCAGGAAAATACACATCAAAGCCACACTGAGATACCACCTCACACTAGTCAGTGTGGCTAAAATGAACAACTTAGGAAACACAGATGCTGGTGAGGATATGGAGAAAGAGTAACCCTCTCTAACTGTTGGTGGGAAAGGAAACTGGTGCATCACTGCAAGCATGAAACCTACAGACATCACAATGACTCTAAACGCATATGTTTCCATAATAACACTGAATTTCAATGGACTAAATGCTCCAACCGAACAACATAGTGTATCAGAATGGAAAGAAAAAACAAAAACAAAAAACAGAACAAGACCCATCTATTTGCTGTCTACAAGAGACTGCTTATAGACATGAGGACACCTTCAGATTGAAAATGAGGGGATGGAGAAGTATCTCTCATGCTACTGGAGGTCAAAAGAAACCTGGAGTAGCCAACTTATATCATACAAAGTAGAGTTTAAATCAAAGGCTGTAACAAAAGATGACGAAGGGCTTTCTATATTAATTCCAGGGTCTTTCCATCAGGAAGAGCTAAAAATTTTAAATGCCTACACACCAAATTCGGAGACACACAAATACATAAACAATTAATTAAAAACATACAGAACCTTGTTGATAAGAATGTGGTAATTGCAGGGGACATTAAATTAAACACAGAAAAAAGATGGAAAATCTCCAAAAGCATGGAGGTTAAAAAACATCCCACTATGGAATAAATGGGTCAACCAGGCAATTTGAGAAGAAATTAAAAGATATAAGGAAACATGGGGCGCCTGGGTGGCGCAGTTGGTTAAGCGTCCGGCTTCAGCCAGGTCACGATCTCGCGGTCCGTGAGTTTGAGCCCCGCGTCAGGCTCTGGGCTGATGGCTCGGAGCCTGGAGCCTGTTTCAGATTCTCTGTCTCCCTCTCTCTCTGCCCCTCCCCCGTTCATGCTCTGTCTCTCTCTGTCCCAAAAATAAATAAAAACGTTCAAAAAAAATTAAAAAAAAAAGATATAAGGAAACGAATAAAAATGAAACACCACAATGCAAACCCTTCGGGATACAGCAAGGGCAGTCCTGACAGGGAACAACAAAAACAAAACAAAACACAACAACAACAACAACAACAACAACAACAAACAATGCTATCCAGGCCTATCTCAAGAAACAAGAAAAATTCCCAATACAAAATCCAACAGCACACCTAAAGGAATTAGAAACAGGACAGCAAAGACACCCCAAAGCCAGGAGAGGAAGAAAAATAATAAAGATCAGAGCAGAAATAAACAATATGGAGTCTAAAGGAAAACAGTAGAGCACATCAATGAAACCAAGAGTTGTGTTTTTGAGAAAATACACAAAATTGATAAACTTCTAGCCTGGCTTCTCAAAAAGAAAAGAGAGGGGACCCAAATAGGTCAAATCACGAATGAAAATGGAATTATTACAAAGAATCCCTCAGAAATTCAAGCATTCATCAGGAAACACTATAAAATCTTCTATGCCAACAAACTGGACAACCTGGAAGAAATGGACAAATGCCTCCATCCCCACACACTTCCAAAGCTCAAACGGGAAGAAATAGAAAATGTGAACGGACCCATAACTAGTGAGGAAATTGAATCAGTTATCAAACATCTCCCAATAAATAAGAGTCCTGGTCCAGGTGGCTTCCCTGGCGATTTCTAGCAGACATTTAAAGTAGAGGTAATAGCCATCCTTCCCAAGGTGTTTCAAAATTTGGAAATGAAAGGAAAACTTCCAGACGCATTTTATGAAGCCAGCATTACGGTGATTCAAAACCAGACAGAGACACAGAAAAAAAGGAAAATCACAGGTCAATATCCCTGATGAATAGGGGTGCAGAAATTCTCAACAAGATACTAGCAAATCACATTCAATAGCATATAGAAAATATTATGCAACACGATCAAGTGGGATTCATTCCTGGCCTGCAGGGCTAGTGCCATATTCACAAATCAATCATTGTGCTACATCACATTAAGAAAAGAAAAGATAAGAACCATAGTACACTGTCAATAGATGCAGAAAAAAAGTATTTGAGAAAATACTGGATCCTTACTTATTACAAACCCTCAAGAAAGTTGGCATTGAAGGAAACTACTTTAACCATCATAAAATCCATTAATCAGAAGCCCACAGTAAATATCGTCCTCAATGGGGAAAAACTGAGAGCATTCCCCCTGAGATCAGGAACAAGACAGAGATGTCCACTCTCACCCCGGTTGTTGAACATAGTGTTGGAAGTCTTAGCATCAGTAATCAGACAGTAAATGAAATTAAAGGTATCATCATTTGCAAAGAAGAAGTCAAACTTCCACTTTTTGCCGATGACATGACACTATACATGGAATTTCCGCCAGACTCCATCAAAAGTCCGCTAGCACTGATACATGCATTTGGCAAAGTTGCAGGGTACAAATCAATGTACAGAAATTGATTGCGTTTTATACACCAATAATGAAGCAACAGAAAGAGAAATAAGGAAACGGATACAATATACAATGCACCAAGAGTCATAAAATACCTAGGAATAAACTTAACCAAAGAGGTAAATGATCTGTATGCTGAAAACTATAGAAGGCTTGTGAAGGAAATTGACGAAGATACAGAGAAAGCGAAAAACATTCCATGCTCGTGGATTGGAAGAATAAATATTGGCGAAATGTCAATACGACCCAACGCAGTCCTCACATTATAGGCAGCCCCAATCCCATTGCACCAGCATCCTTCTCCAAGCTGGAACAAGCAATCATAAAATGTGTATGGAAACACAAAAGACCCTGAAAAGCCAAAGTAATACTAAAAAAGAAAACCAAAGTGAGAGCCATCACAATGCCAGACTTTAGCCTCTACCGCAAAGCTATAACCATCAAGACAGCATGGTATTGGCACAGAAACAAATACATAGACTTAATGGCATAGTTTAGGGACCCAAGAATTGGACCCACATACGTATGGCCAACTAATCTTTGACAAAGCAGAAAAGAATATCCAATGGAAAAAAAGACAGTCTCTTTAACAATTGGTGCTAAGAGAAGTGGACAGCAACATGCAGAAGAATGAAACTAGACCAGTTTCTTACACCACTCACAAAAATAAACTCACAATGGATGAAAGGCCTGAATGTGAGACAGGAAACCATCAAACCCTGGAGGAGAAAGCAGGAAACATCCTCTTTGACCTCCGCGTCAGCAACTTCTTAGCTGACACATCTCCAAAGGCAAGGGAATTAAAAGCAAAATGAACTATTGGGACATCATCAAAATAAAAATCTTCTCCACAATGAAGGAAACAATCAACAAAACTAAAAGGCAACTGACTGAATGGGAAAAGATGTGTGCAAAAGTCATACTGGATAATTGGCTAGTATCCTAAACCTGTAAAATGAACTCACCAACTCCACACCCGGAAAGCAAAAAATCCAGTGAAGAAATGGGCAGAAGACTTGAACAGACACTGTTCTAAAAAAGACATCCAGATTGTCAAGAGACACATGAAAAGATGCTCAACAGCACTCCTCGTCAGGGAAATCCAAAGAAAAACCGCAGTGAGATGCCACCTCATGCCAGTCAGAGTGGCTACAATGAGCAAACTGGAAGACTATAGATGCTGGTGAGGATGTGGAGAAACGGGAACCCTCTTGCACTGTTGGTGGGAATGCATCCTGGTGCAGCCGCTCTGGAAAACAGTGTGGAGGTTCCTCAAATCATTAAAAATAGATCTACCCTAAGACCCAGCAATAGCACTGCTAGGAATTTACCCAAGGGGTACAGGAGTGCTGAGACATAGGGACGCATGTACCCCAATGTTTATAGCACTACTTTCAACAACACCCAAACTATGGAAAGAGCCCAGCTGTCCATCAACTGACAAGTGGATAAAGAAGTTGTGGTTTATGTATACCATGGAATACTACTTGGCAATGAGAAAGAACGAAATCTGGCCATTTGTAGCAACGTGGATGGAACTGGGGGGTATTGTGCTATGTGAAATAAGTCAGGTGGAGAAAGACAGATACCATATGTTTTCATCCATGTGTGGATCCTGAGAAACTTAGCAGAAGACCATGGGGGAGGTGATGCGGGGAAAAAGTTATAGAGAGGGAGGGAGGCAAACCATAAGAGACTCTTAAATACTGACAACAGACTGAGGGTTGACGTGGGTTTGGGGAGAGGGGAAAGTGGGTGACGGGCATCGAGGAGGGCACCTGTTGGGATGAACACTGGGTGTTGCGTGGAAACCAATTTGAAAATAAATTACATTTAATGAAAAAGGAAATCCAGGGGTTGCTCTTACTGAATATGAGGATAGCTTTCCATTTTCAGCACTTTCTGAACGTGAGGTAGTACTGGCTTAAGCTGCGTAGATGAAAGTTTGGTTTGTGTGTTTAAGAAAAGGAGTTGAGTAGGCCTCTCACATGTATCACGTTGACCTTGGCAAGTGTCTCTTCTGATTGTTACCATGACTTATCCGTTTTATTCATTCGCATAGTTTGGTGTCATCCTTTCCTGAGGAAGTGGATTTCAATTGATCATGGTAGGTGGTCCTTGTTATATTTTGTGAATTATTTGTGTATGTGGTGATGATGGATGGACCATGCTGGTTGCTTTCAAAAGCACTTACACGGACGGTGTAACACGTTTTCTACTCTTGGAATCCCAGATGGCTCTTTTACTACCTTGTGTATGACTTACCTGAAATATCATGAATTGGTAGGTACCGAATAGGTTTTAGTGGCACTGAATGCCCTCATGGCCACTCACGCAGAATTCGTTGACGCTTTGCACTTAAGCACACAATGACTCGGTCTTCCCTAAGCTGCGTGAAAGTGAACATGCATCCTAACTAGGCAAACTGTTTGCTGCTGCTGTGAAAAACAGCTTCCTGAAGTGTGAGCTATAGCCACAGACTTATGGACCCCTAAGCAAGGCACAGTATATCTGTATTCTTTGAAAGAGTAGAGTAGTTACTTCAATTTGGCTTTCAGTGCGTTGCATGACAAGGCATTTAATTAGCTAAAACCTCTTACAGTCATGTGTGATTACAAGTTGTGTGTACTCTCCACCGCGAAGTGTCATCCCATGTTGGATGGAATTAATGGAGGCTGAGGCACCTGTGCATTCACGTCGAGAACAACCGTCTTGAACTCATCAAGAACTATGGGCCGTCTCAGGTAAGATTCGTGCAGGTCTTTCTCAAGGGCATAATCTTAAACACATCCCAACCTAAGGCAGCTTTGGGCAGCAGGCAGTGATAGGATAGGCAGACATTGTGACCTCACAAAGCGCCTGGTCTCCTAGCAACAGCGGTGTAACTCTCACAGCCTGCCGCGTGATTTGGCTTCCTGGTAGGAAATTCATCAGGGCCTGGCGGCGGCGGCGAGACCTGGCAAGCACGGGCGGCCCCTAACGGCCTCACCTCCTGAGCCTCATGAAGAGGCAGCGGCGCAGGCCCCGGGGAGCCTTGGCCCCGGCCGCCCGGGGAGGTGCCTCTAGCGCTGCAGGAGGGGCCGCGCTGGAGGCGCCTGAGGAGAAGGTGGTGTACACGCTGGGGCACCAGCCCCCCGAGGCCCGCGTCCAGACGCGCCTGCCAGCTGCCAGGAGGAGGCGCCACGGAGCCCGGAAGGTCGCCGCCGGCCAGAGGAAGGTGCCGCCCCCGCCGGCGCCGTCCCTCGAGGACAGCAGCCCCCTGGAGGAGAGTGGGAGGGCGGCCACTCCGACGCTGACCACCTTGCCCACCATCCGCGTAGTCGGCGACGTCTGGGCCGAGAGCAGCGTGGCAGAAGCGCGGCGCCAAGCGTGCCAAGTCCTGGGAGTGAACCTGGCACCCGTGGTGATACTCTGCCGCTTCCCAGTGCCTGGGCGAGAGATGCGGGCCACCACCGCGCGACCTCTCAGCCCCAGGACGGCTTGTGCCTGGAGGGATGAACCAGTGAGAGCCGGGCCCGCGTCCCCTAGTGCACTGTACGGGCGAAGAAGCACCAGAGGATCCCGGCCCGCGCCCCGTGCATGCGGCGCCGCCTTCTGGGACTCCGGGGCAGCTGTGCCCTCTGCTGCTTCCCAGCACCGGGTCTGCGGAGGGAGGAGACCACTGGACCGCAAGGGAGGGCCCCTTTCTTCCTAACCCCACATTGAGAGGTCTCCAGGACTGTAGGGGCAGATCCATGATCTCTCTTGTTCCTTCATTGCTCTGAAGTCTTCCGAAGAAGCCATTCCACCCCCACCCTCTCCAAAGGAATTTGTTTCCATGCTTGTGTAATAAAGCTAGAGTTTCTTTGCCATTCACCCACATCCCGGCTCCTCCCGCCAATTTCTTTCTTTCTTTGTGTGTATGTGTATGTATATATATCTTCTAGGATGATTTAAAGTACATATTCTTTAACTGTTTAGAAGAGGCAGTAGAGAAAAAAGGGTGTGACTTAGGGGTCTGCACTCAGATTAAAATAAGATTACTGAAGTATAGAGTATATTCAAAAGGACATATACTATTTTTGTCATGTTTGTTTATTTTTGAGAGAGAGATACCTTGTGAGCAGGTGAGGGCCAGATAGGGAGCCAAGGGTCCAAGGAGGCTCCAGGCTCGGAGCTGTCAGCACAGAACCTGATGCGGGGCTCGACCTCACAAACCATGAGATCATGATCTGAGCCAAAGTTGGACACTTAAGTGACTAGCCACCCAGGCACGCAAAAAAGAACATATATTATTAAAAGCATTCTGAGCACAGATTGAGGCAATTAAGTTCAATATACTTGTGGAATCAGCACTCAATAAAAAAGATACCAGGACCCCAAGGGACCACCTGTGCCTCTTTCAGTCACGGTCTATCTCTCTTTGGGACGGCAATTATTCTGACTTCTTACAGAATATACAACTTTTGCTTCTTTTTGGACTATATAGAAATGGAATTATGTGTCCTACACCTAGCTTCTTTCACTCAAACTTATGTTAGTGATATTCATGTTATTGTATGTATAGATCCTTTCTGCTCATTGGTGTATAGAATTTCATTATTTGAATAGTTTACACTATTTCTGCAACTCTTGGTGGACATTTAGGTAGGTTCTGGCTTAGGGTAATTATGAATAAAGCTTCAGTGAACATTATAGGACACGTCCTTTGGTGAACATTTTTTACAATAGTATTTATTTATCTAGGAGAGAATTTGCTGGGTCACATGTCATCCAACTTATCAGCTTTGGTAAGATTCCTCCAAACTGTTTCCAAAATGATTATACCAATTTACACACACTTCTTTCTATAGTAGTGCCTGCGTAGTGCCTGTGAGCTCTGAATACTTGATAGCCTTGCCAACACTTGCTAATATGGTCTTTTTCATGTTATCTATTCTGGCAGGTGTACAGATTTTTTTTTTTTTGAGAAATATCAATCCAAGTATTGTATACAAATAGTTAAAAATAAAGCCCACAACATCCAAATTGCAGATCAGGACTTGCAATAAAAAATCAAAAGCTTTGTTTCCCCCATGAACACCTCTTCCCCAGAGGCAACACTTTCTTTTGTTTTGTTTTTTTCTTTTTTTTAAATCAGGTTTTTTTCAAAAGACCATTTTTTAAGGACAAATTTAGATTTAGAGACAAATTGCACAAAAAATACAGGTTCCTCACCCCCAGTAGTTTCTATAGTACCTTGCACTAATGTGGATACATTAATTATAAGTGGTGGATGAGCCATTCTTGTTGACACATTACCATTAGACACATTATCATTAACTAACAGTTAGGGTTTATTTTGTGTTATATAGATTCATAAGTTTTGAGAAATGTATAATGGTATGTATCTACTATTGCCGTATCATACAGAATAGTTACACCACCCTAAAGTGCCCTGTGCTCCGCCTATTACCACTTCCTCTCTCCCCCTAAACCCTAATAGCCACTGGTCTTTTTACTGTCTCCGAAGGTGTTTTGTTGTTGTTGTTGTTGTTGTTGTTGTTGTTGTCGTCCTTGTCGTTGTTTTGTTTTCTTTTGTTTTGTTTTTCCAGAACGTTATCATAGTTGGAAACGTAAAGCAAATGGCTTTTTCGTATTGGATCCCTTCACTTAGTAATCCACACTTAAGTTTCCTCCATGACATTTAAGTAGCTCCCTTTCTCCCTCTTTCCTTCCCTCCTCTTCTGTCTCTCTGCCTCCCTTTCATTGAGGGAGTTTATTTTCTAAAACAGCTTTTAAAAAGCTGATTTACGGAAAAAGACTGGAAAGTGCAGAGTTCCCCTGTTCTCCCTCCTACCCCCCAAAACATAGTTTTCCCTATTGTAAACTTCTTGTGTCAGTGTAGTGCATTTGTTACAACGGATGAGCCCATATGAAAACTATTATTAACTAAAGACCGAAGTGTACCTTAGCATTCACTGTGGTGTGCAGTTCGGTGAGTTTTGACAAACGCACAATGCCATGATCCAAAGCATTTCACTGTCTTACAAGATGTTTCACTGCTGTAAATATTCCCTGTGCTTCATCGATTATTCATCTCTCCCTTCCCCCCTGAGTCCCTGGCAACCACAGGTCTCTTTACTGTCTCCATTATTTGAGGCAACACTTTTAACTGTTCCAGGTTTATATTCTTTTGTGAGGAATCTTCATGAAGATAAGTAGTATACTATACTGCTGCTTATTGATTTGTCAGTTTTAAGCACCGTCTACTGACTTCCTATGTGACGTGGACGTATAGGTCGCTTAAGCCACCTGTCTTCTCTCTCCTCACTTTCCGATATATTCCCGAACTTCTATCTGTATACTGTTTCAGTCAGGTCCAGCCAGCCGGTGAGTCACTATAGGTATTTTAAATAGTTACACACGTGATGGGAAATCCCAGAAGCCAAACAAAGGATGGCGAAGCAATCAGGAATTAGTATCATCAGAAAGCTGTTTCCACCTGCAGAGCTAGAGAAATTCAGAACCATACCTAGCAGGAACTGAGATCATGGGAGAAGAGGCTCTTGGAAAGAAGCTAGAATTTGGAGGAGATAAAATCACTGGTAGGAAGTGGAGCCGGAGAGAGAAAAACCTCTGGGCTTATACCTTCCTCCCTTTCTCCCATCAAACACCCATTGGTCAAACCCCTCTGGAAGCCAGTTGGCAAGGAACCAGGAAACACAGTCTGTAGGAGAAGTGCAGGAACTGGATCTGAGGGCAAAAAGACATAACGGATGAAGTTACATATAGGTACTAATTAGGGTTCTCCAGAGACTCAGTATCAATAGGAATTGGTTCACAGGATTACGGAGGCTGAGAAGAGCAGACCTAGGAGATCGAGTAGTTCAGTTCCAGGCAGACTCCAAAAGCCTAAGAATCAGGAGAGCTGATGATGTATGTTCCATTCCAAGTCTGAGCCTGAAGTCAGGAGACCAATATCGCAGCTTGAAGACAGTCAGATAGACACAGTGGATTCTCTCTTACTCCACCTTTTGTTCTATTCAAGTCTTCAATCGATTAGTTGAAGCCACCCAGTGTTTGGCAAGGCAATGTGTCTTGCTTACTCCCCGGATATACAGATGTTAATTGTACTAAGAAATGTCCTCACAGACTCACTAGAAATACTGTTTAGCCATATATCTGGGTACCCTGTGGCTTAGCCCAGTTAAAACATGAAATTAACCATCACACAATATAATTTTATGTTTGTATGTATATATGTATGTATGTATGAATGTATGTTATTTGAGAGAGAGAGAGAGAGAGAGAGAGAGAGAGAGAGAGAGAGAGAGAGAGAGAGAGAGAGAGAGAGTATGCTCAAGCAGGATAGGGGCAGAGAGAGAATTCTGAGCTGTCAGTGCAGAACCTAATGCTCATCTTAGTCTTATGAACTGTCTGATCATCATCTGAGCCAAAATCAAGAGTGGATTGTGAACTCACCGAGCCACTCAGGTACCCCATGAGATGTAATTTTAAAATAGAGACCTAGTTCCCTTACCTGTACTATCATTTTTCATTCCTTACATTGTACGATAAAGGTCTTCCTTAAACTTGCTGCACTTTTTCTCCGTCTCCATTCAGCTTTGGGCTTCTGTTTGTCATTGTTGTTAACACTGCTGTTATGCTCTGCAATCAAGTCTCTTTAGAGAGTTCAAGGTTGATTCTAAAACTTGAAAACTAATAAATGGTTTAAATTATTGTGATTATTAAATAATATGCAAACATTAGAATTACTACTCTTTTGCTGGAGTCTTTGCACCTCCTGAATGAGGACATCTCTAGCATCAAGGTGAAATGGATCCTTTCTCTTTGCATTCCATCAGTGCTTTAAACCATGCCATGTTTCACTTGGCTCATTCAGACTAAGGCCGTCTTATGGATATTATCTGGTTCTCCTTAATTTTCTAATGCACTTCTTTGTTTTATTGCACTCTTTCAGTGTTCTCAAATCATGCCCTTTATGACATCTTCCTGCTAACCTCTTAGCGGTCTCTCACTGGACCCTTCTCTTTTCCTGCCTCATTTAGGTGGTGACTCAGTAGGTCTGCTTCATAGCTTCCTTCCTGTGATTTTCCTCTGCTACGCTCCCAGTTTGTTTCCATGGTTTCATGGTAATATGGCTATCTGGGAAGTTAGGGAGCATTTAAAAGCCTGGACTCTTGAGCCAGACGGCCTGGGGTTAGACTTTACTTGTTCCACTTACCAGCTGTGTAAGTTGGATGTTGGATGAGTTATTTGGCTTCTTTATAACCCTCTTTTCTCCTCTCGAAGATAAGAACGGTAATTGTATATACTTTATAAGTTTCTTGTGTGGTTCATATGAAATAATATATGAAAATAACCCATAACAGAGTCTGGCACAAAAATAAACACTCTGTTAGTGTTGCCTGTTATTAAGAATAATTTGTCTTTATTTTTTCTCTCTTTGTTTTGCTGGAGTACACCTTCATATAACTTCCTAATGAAGAATGAGTAGAATCAAATATCTGAGTCTTTGCACGTCTGAAGATATCTTGAGTCCACTCTCAAATTTAATTGATAATTTTGAAAGGTGTAGAATTGTAGCTTCTTTTTTTTATTTGATTTATTTTTATTTTTTTAAAGTTTACCTCCTAATTAGTTAGCATGTAGTGCAACAATGATTTCAGGAATAGATTCCTCAGTGCCCCTTACCCATTTAGCCCATCCCCCCTCCCACAACCCCTCCAGTGACCCTCAGTTTGTTCTCCATACGTATGAGTCTCTTCTGTTTTGTCCCCTCCCTGATTTTATATAATTTTTGTTTCTCTTCGCTTATATTCATCTCTTCCACTCAGAATTCTTGCGTCTAATGGCCGGTTGCCCCTTCCATCGATTTTCCCCTAATCACAACGCCATTGGACTACAATATCTGCTCTTTGGAGTTTTTTAACTCACTATCACTTCCACCTTCTTCTGGTTTTCAAAATCATTCAGTACATCTGGCCTATGCTTACGGAAAAGGGAATGAAGGTCCCCCTTTTGAAGGGCTTAAAAGAGAATTTATGAACATATTTTAGACTGCCACAGCCTGTCTGCTGGCCTCCTATTATTCACTCTCATCCTGCCTGAAAAATATCCTCACCTTTCCCCAAGAATCCTCCCTCTTAAAGACACAACCCTTGTAACATCAGCTCAAAGTCCAGGATATTTTTATCTAAATTAGGTCCAGGTGTGAATGAGTCTCCTTGGGCGCACTAGTCCTCGAGTACATTTTCAATCTGAAGACCTATGAATGAAGACCTATGAATTCAGCATACAAACAACACGGGCATGGTTATAACCAGAACACACACACACAACACACACACACACACAAACACACACACACACACACACACACACACACACACACAGAAAAAACAAACAAACAAACAAACAAACAAACAAACAAAATACAAACATTGCTGTTTCAAAAGAAAGGAAGGAGGTAATCATGAATGAGTCACTGGTCCATAGCAATTCTGAAGTTCAGCTGGCACAGGTAGGCAGTTGTTTCATTGGGTCCTAAGGCCTGGGAATGATTTTCCATGGTCCTAGCTCCTCCGGGGTTCTGGCTTTCAACCTCCAAGTCATTCTTCCCTTCTCATGAAAAGTAGCCTGTGTCTACAGCCTTATGGTTGTCTCGGCCTACTTACTGATTGGAGGAGGTTGTGGGTCCAAAGCCTTCTTTCATTTTACTCTCTGGGATTAAGTAAATCCTTCTCTACCATGGACTTTTTCAAACATTTATATGGAAAAACACTCCTAAACTTCAAGTGATATTGTAACAGAGAGATCCCTGTGCCCTACAGTTTACTCTGCGAGGGTATGCTTAGGAGATAGAACGCTGGTATTCTCCAAACCCTTCTTCCTTTAGGAAACTTCTCTAGCATCTTTTCCCCAACCTCATCTGCTGAGTGATGTTGGTAATAATTTCACCTTCAATAAGAGTGACATTATTGATGTTATCTGTGCTAACAAAACATGAAATTGTATTTGAATGGCATTGAGTAAGTGCAAGTAGTATCGGTTAGGGACGTGTTCAGCTGTCACAGAAAGGCTGCCACCAGTGGCATAATCAAAGAGCGTTTTACTCACAAAGAGGCTGTAGGCTGTGCTCCATTAAGGCAACAATGTCATTGGCAGCAGACTGCATGGAATGGCAGAGCTGCCAATTTCTTTATGACCTCCTACAAAATTTTGGAAAAAAGGGTAGCAGCCATTAATATAATACTACCAATGTCTTTACCACTTACCGTCTTCAAGATGCAGCACATGTGTGAGCATTTCAAGCTCACAGCACATCTGTGAGGTACAATTGTTGATGTCTTTTGGAGGTCATTCGGTTTCTTCTTAAGTCAAAAATTAGCTGTCATATTTCTAGGGCATGTGGCTTCACCAAATCCCCTCCTAGGTTTCCTTGGCTTATCAATGCATCAAGCAAACTCTATGGAATTCTAGAATTTAATACTTGTGGGCCATGGAGAAACCAGTTCTGCCTTATCAAATCACATTACATACTCAGGCCATTCAGTATACTCTCAGATGAACCCTTGGAAGGTGCTCCTGTATTAGTGTTGTATTTCTGTTGGCAAGAACCTTGCCTCCTAGAGGGACGGTAACTTTCATATCTATTAGTAATTGCCAACGAAGTACAAACCAAGATTTTTCTTTGCCTTCTTGTTGACACGTTATAATATATACTAAGTTACCACGTTTCCTTGTTTTAATCTTAGCATCATATACCAACTGCAATATCATCACGGAACAATGGTGGCCCCGCATGTAGCATCATCACCTCTGGAAACTTCAGATATGGCCACGGTAACACATAGGGTGGACTCCATCTAGATCTTGGCCACTTGGGCTAGTCTGATTCTCTCCGTTTATCTACCTCCCACCCCATACCCCCAGCCCCAGCAGCAGTGAGAATCTGGTCAGTCAGGGAATCTCCAGCAGATACAGATGCAGATGCAGATCATTTCTCTGGATAATATTTATGGTTGACTGTGGCCTGGGTAGCAGGACTGGTTCAGACAGAAACACTGATTTGGGTGCCATCAAGCCGTATCTGTGCCCTCCCTGAGAAATGGGACAGTATGCATTTCAAACACTTCAAGTCTCCACTTCTCCCTGCACACTTCTGTGTTTTGTTGCTTTCATCCACCTACCAAAGCAACCCAAACTTTATGCTACAGAGAGTGGGGCTCGTGTGTCCTTTGCAGATTGGAATGCTGTTACTAGTTTGGGTTATCTTAACAAAAACTGACACATTACCTAAAAATGTAGAATTCGGTGTGAATTCGGAATCCGCACCTGTAGTAAGCCCTCCATGATTCCATTGATTAGGGAGAGGTATCAGACCATACTGTAAGAAACCCTGCCTTCGAATGCTACAGCTCTATGGACTTTCAAAGCACTATTTTTAACCTGCTTATCCAAAGTCGGTAAGTCTTTGTGAGTATACATTCAGAGCTTTTTTAAGATCTGGATCGTAGCCTCCAATTTTTTCATGACCTTCCTAACCCATTGATTCCCAGAGTTCTCTTTATTTTTGAATCGTTCTCTTGGGCATTTGACCATACCTGTCAAATAAAAAATGTCCTCAATTTGAATATATTAACATTTAAGGGCAGTCACGTGTTCAGGGCCCAAATATTTTATTATTTCCGTTAGGAATTTATTCTGTCTCTGGACGGTGAAAAAACAAATGCCTTTTGTTTTGTTTTGTTTTGTTTTGTTTTGTTTCATTTTCCCCACATAAGTATGTAGATGTGCAAGGCAGAATGCTAGGTACCTGTCATGGGTAATAGGACATTCAGGAGTGTAAATGAGATTTCTGTCATCAAAAAAATAAAAGAAAATTATTTGACGAACTAAGATAAGCTAAGCTTTATTTTTTTTAATATATGAAGTTTATTGTCAAATTGGTTTCCATACAACACCCAGTGCTCAGCCCAAAAGGTGCCCTCCTCAATACCCATCACCAACCCTCTCCTCCCTCCCACCCCCCATCAACCCTCAGTTTGTTCTCAGTTTTTAACAGTCTCTTATGCTTTGGCTCTCTCTCCCACTCTAACCTCTTTTTTTTTCCTTCCCCTCCCCCATGGGTCCTGCTAAGCCTCTCAGGATCCACATAAGAGTGAAACCATATGGTATCTGTCTTTCTCTGTATGGCTTATTTCACTTAGCATCACACTCTTCAGTTCCATCCACGTTGCTACAAAAGGCCATATTTCATTTTTTCTCATTGCCACGTAGTATTCCATTGTGTATATAAACTACAATTTCTTTATCCATTCATCAGTTGATGGACATTTAGGCTCTTTCCATAATTTGACTATTGTTGACAGTGCTGCTATGAACATTGGGGTACAAGTGCCCCTATGCATCAGTACTCCTGTACTGATCTCTTGGGTAAATTCCTAGCAGTGCTATTGCTGGGTCATAGGGTAGGTCTATTGTTTATTTTTCTGAGGACCCTCCACACTGCTTTCCAGAGCGGCTGCACCAATTTGCATTCCCACCAACAGTCCAAGAGGGTTCCCGTTTCTCCACATCCTCTCCAGCATCTATAGTCTCCCGATTTGTTCATTTTGGCCACTCTGACTGGCGTGAGGAGATACCTGAGGGTGGTTTTGATTTGTATTTCCCTGATAAGGAGCGACGCTGAACATCTTTTCATGTGCCTGTTGGCCATCCGGATGTCTTCTTTAGAGAAGTGTCTATTCATGTTTTCTGCCCATTTCTTCACTGGCTTATTTGTTTTTCGGGTGTGGAGTTTGGTGAGCTCTATAGATTTTGTATACTAGCCCTTTGTCCGATATGTGATTTGCAAATATCTTTTCCCATTCCGTTGGTTGCCTTTTAGTTTTGTTGGTTGTTTCCTTTGCTGTGCAGAAGCTTTTTATCTTCATAAGGTCCCAGTAATTCACTTTTGCTTTTAATTCCCTTGCCTTTGAGAATGTGTCGAGTAAGAGATTGTTACGGTTGAGGTAAGAGAGGTCTTTTCCTGCTTTCTCCTCTAAGGTTTTGATGGTTTCCTGTCTCACATTCAGGTCCTTTATCCAGTTTGAGTTTATTTTTGTGAATGGTGTGAGAAAGTGGTCTAGTTTCAACCTTCTGCATGTTGCTGTGCAGTTCTCCCAGCACCATTTGTTAAAGAGACTGTCTTTTTTCCATTGGATGTTCTTTCCTGCTTTGTCAAAGATGAGTTGGCCATACATTTGTGGGTCTAGTTCTGGGGTTTCTATTCTATTCCATTGGTCTATGTGTCTGTTTTTGTGCCAATACCATGCTGTCTTGTTGATTACAGCTTTGTAGTAGAGGCTAAAATCTGGGATTGTGATGCCTCCTGCTTTGGTCTTCTTCTTCAAAATTCCTTTGGCTATTCGAGGCCTTTTGTGTTTCCATATGAATTTTAGGATTGCTTGTTCTAGTTTCGAGAAGAATGCTGGTGCAATTTTGATTGGGATTGCATTGAATGTGTAGATAGCTTTGGGTAGTATTGACATTTTGACAATATTTATTTTTCCAATCCATGAGCAGGGATTGTCTTTCCATTTCTTTAAATCTTCTTCAATTACCTTCATAAGCTTTCTATAGTTTTCAGCATACAGATCCTTTACATCTTTGGTTAGATTTATTCCTAGGTATTTTATGCTTCTTGGTGCAATTGTGAACGGGATCAGTTTATTTGTCTTTCTGTTGCTTCATTGTTAGTGTATAAGAATGCAACTGATTTCTGGACATTGATTTTGTATCCTGCAACTTTGCTGAATTCATGCATCAGTTCTAGCAGACTTTTGGTGGAGTCTATCGGATTTTCCATGTATTATATCATGTCATCTGCAAAAAGCGAAAGCTTGACTTCATCTTTGCCAATTTTGATGCTTTGATTTCCTTTTGTTGTCTGATTGCTGATGCTAGAACTTCCAGCACTATGTTAAACAACAGCGGTGAGAGTGGGCATCTCTGTCGTGTTCCTGATCTCAGGGAAAAAAGCTCTCAGTTTTCCCCCGTTGAGGATGATGTTAGCTGTGGGCTTTTCATATGGCTTGCATGATCTTTAAGTATGTTCCTTCTATCCCGACTTTCTCAAGGGTTTTTCTTAAGAAAGTGTGCTGGATTTTGTCAAAGGCCTTTTGTGCATCGATTGACAGGATCGTATGGTCCTTCTCTTTTTTTTTTTTTTTTTTTTTGTTAATGTGATGTATCACGTTGATTGATTTGCGAATGTTGAACCAGCCCTGCAATCCAGGAATGAATCCCACTTGATCATCGTGAATAATTATTTTTATATGCCATTGAATTCGATTTGCTAGTATCTTATTGAGAATTTTGGCATCCATATTCATCAGGGATATTGGCCTGTGGTTCTCTTTTTTTTACTGTGTCTCTGTCTGGTTAAGGAATCAAAGTAATACTGGCTTCATAGAATGAGTCTGGAAATTTTTCCTCCTTCTCTATTTCTGGAATAGCTTGAGAATGATAGGTATTATCTCTGCTTTAAACGTCTGGTAGAACTCCCCTGGGAAGCCATCTGGTCCTGGACTCTTATTTGTTGGGAGATTTTTGATAACCGATTCAATTTCTTCACTGGTAAGGGTCTGTTCAAGCTTTCTATTTCCTCCTGATTGAGTTTGGAAGAGTGTGGGTGTTCAGGAATTTGTCCATTTCTTCCAGGTTGTCCAGTATTTTGGCGTATAATTTTTCATAGTATTCCCTGATAATTGTTTGTATCTCTGAGGGATTGGTTGTAATAATTCCATTTTCATTCATGATTTTATCTATTTGGGTCATCTCCCTTTTCTTTTTGAGAAGCCTGGCTAGAGGTTTGTCAATTTTGTTTGTTTTTTCAAAAAAACAACTCTTGGTTTCGTTGATCTGCTCTACAGTTTTTGTTAGATTCTATATTGTTCATTTCTGCTCTGATCTTTATTATTTCTCTTCTTCTGCTGGGTTTAGGCTGCCTTTGCTGTTCTGCTTCTATTTCCTTTAGGTGCGCTGTTAGATTTTGTATTTGGGATTTTTCTTGTTTCTTGCGATAGGCCTGGATTGCAATGTATTTTCCTCTCAGGACTGCCTTTGCTGCATCCCAAAGCGTTTGGATTGTCGTATTTTCATTTTCGTTTGTTTCCATATATTTTTTAATTTCTCCTCTAATTGCCTGGTTGACCCACTCATTCGTTAGTAGGGTGTTCTTTAACCTCCATGCTTTTGGAGGTTTTCCAGACTTTTTTCTGTGGTTGATTTCAAGCTTCATAGCATTGTGGTCTGAAAGTATGCATGGTATAATTTCAATTCTTGTAAACTTATGAAGGGCTGTTTTGTGACCCAGTATGTGATGTATCTTGGAGAATGTTCCATGTGCACTCGAGAAGAAAGTATAGTCCGTTGCTTTGGGATGCAGAGTTCTAAATAAATCTGTCAAGTCCATCTGATCCAATGTCTCATTCAAGGCCCTTGTTTCTTTATTGACCGTGTGTCTAGATGATCTATCCATTTCTGTAAGTGGGGTGTTAAAGTCCCCTGCAATTACCACATTCTTATCAATAAGGTTCTTATGTTTATTAGTAATTGCTTTATATATTTGGGGGCTCCGGTATTCGGCACATAGACATTGATAATTGTTAGCTCTTCCTGATGGATAGACCCTGTACTATTATATAATGTCCTTCTTCATCTCTTGTTACAGCCTTTAAGTGAAAGTCTAGTTTGTCTGATATAAGTATGGCTACTCCAGCTTTCTTTTGGCTTCCAGTAGCATGATAAATAGTTCTCTATCCCCTCACTCTCAATCTAAAGGTGTCCTCAGGTCTAAAATGAGTCTCTTGTAGACAGCTAATAGATGGGTCTTGTTTTTGTATCCATTCTGATACCTATGTCTTTTGATTGGCGCATTTAATCCATTTACATTCAGTGTTATTATAGAAAGATACGGGTTTAGAGTCATTGTGATGTCTGTATGTTTTATGCTTGTAGTAATGTGTCTCCTACTTTGTCTCACAGGGTCCCCCTTAGGATCTTTTGTAGGGCTGGTTTAGTGGTGAGAAATTCCTTCAGTTTTTGTTTGTTTGGGAAGACCTTTATCTCTCCTTCTATTCTAAATGACAGACTTGCTGGAGAAAGGATTCTCGGTTGCATATTTTTTCTGTCTAGCACACTGAAATTCTCGTGCCAATTCTTTCTGGCCTGCCAAGTTTCAAAAGAGAGATCAGTCACGAGTCTTATAGGTCTCCCTTTATATGTGAGGGCACGTTTACCCCTTGCTGCTTTCAGAATTTTCTCTTTATCCTTGTATTTTGCCAGTTTCACTACGATATGTCGTGCAGAAGATCGATTCAAGTTACGTCTGAAGGGAGTTCTCTGTGCCTCTTGGATTTCAGTGCCTTTTTTCTTCCCCAGTTCAGGGAAGTTCTCAGCTATTATTTCTTCAAGTACCCCTTCAGCACCTTTCCCTCTCTCTTCCTCCTCTGGGATACCAATTATGCGTAGATTATTTCTTTTTAGTGTATCACTTAGTTCTCTAATTTTCCCCTCATACTCCTGGATTTTTTTATCTCTCTTTTTCTCAGCTTCCTCTTTTTCCATAACTTTATCTTCTAGTTCACTTATTCTCCTCTCTGCCTCTTCAATCCGAGCCGTGGATTTTCCATTTTGTTATGCATTTCGTTTAAAGCGTTTTTCAGCTCCTCGTGACTGTTCCTTAGTCCCTTGATCTCTGTAGCAAGAGATTCTCCGCTGTCCTCTATACTGTTTTCAAGCCCAGCGATTCATTTTATGACTATTATTCTAAATTCACTTTCTGTTATATTATTTAAATCCTTTTTGATCAGCTCATTAGCTGTTGTTATTTCCAGGAGATTCTTCTGAGGGGATTTCTTCCGCTTGGTCATTTTGGATAGTCCCTTGCGTGGTGAGGACCTGCAGGGCACTTCCCCTGTGCTGTGGTGTATAACTGGAGTTGGTGGGCGGGGCCGCATTCCGACATTATGTCTGCCCTCAGCCCACCGCTGGGACCATAGTCAGACTGGTGTGTGCCTTCTCTTCCCCTCTCCTAGGGGCGGGATTCACTGTGAGGTGGCATGGCCTGTCTGCGCTACTTGCAGGCTGCCAGGCTTGTGATGCTGGGGATCTGGCGTATTAGCTGGGGTGGGTAGGCATGTGCACAGGGGCAGGAGGGCAGGCTTAGCTCGTTTCTCGTTAGGTGATCCACTTCAGGAGGGGCCCTGTGGCAGCGGGAGGGAGTCAGATCCACTGCCAGAGGTTTGGCTCTGCAGAAGCGCAGAGTTGGGCGTTTGCGCTGAGCGAGCAAGTTCCCTGGCAGGAACTGGTTCTCTTTGGGATTTTGGCTGGGGAATGGGCGGGGGAGATGGCGCTGGCGAGCGCCTTCGTTCCCCACCAAACTGAGCTCTGTCGTCCGGGGGCTCAGCATCTCTCCCTCCCTTTGTCCTCCAGCCTACCCGCTTTCCGAGCAGAGCTGTTAACTTATGACCTCCCAGACGCTAAGTCGCGCTTGCTGTCAGAACACAGTCTGTCAGGCCCCTCCGCTTTTGCCAGCCAGACTCGGGGGCTCTGCTTGGCCGGCGAGCCGCCCCTCCGCCCTGGCTCACTCCCGGCAGTCCGTTGAGCGTGCACCGCCTCGCCGCCCTTCCTACCCTCTTCCGTGGGCCTCTAGTCTGCGCTTCGCTCCTGCGACTCCGTTCTGCTAATCCTTTGGCGGTTTTCTGGGTTATTTAGGCAGGTGTAGGTGGAATCTAAGTGATCAGCAGGACGCGCGGTGAGCCCAGCGTCCTCCTACGCCGCCATCTTCCCTCATCCTGATCTAAGCTAAGCTTTAAAAATGAAAGGAAAATAGCCATGAACTCAGATAAAAGTTAGGCATAGGCAATTAAGTACTTTTCCCTAGGGCAGCAAGGAGTTATGAGAAATACCATAATCGGTAGAGTTTGTAGTAAAAAGCTCTACTGACACGATGATAAAGCTCACCTTTAAAGCTTGCTTTGTGTACACTGATATTATTCCTTTCTTCTTGAAATCTAAAGAAGCTTTTTCTCTTTGGCTGTTAACATGAAATGAAAAGACACTCCCCCCCTTTCTTTTCTTCTGCCCTATTTAAGCTGAACTTCTTACAAAAGTCTTTTATGTATTCATTGCTTTTTATCTTCATCCTTTGTCCAAAACAAGCCTTGAGATTGGGAATGATGTGGACTATTTCTAACCCAAGCTCACAGGACTTAACTTCTCATAAAACCCATCATTTGAGGAGGCATTGAACTCGTATCATGGAGTTCCTTGTGCAGCCCATGGGCAGGATTCCACTGAAAGAATCAATAGCATCGTGGAGACCCTGTCTCTGGAAGGAACTAACAACAAATAAGGATTTGAACTTATAGGCTGATTTTCCTAGGAATCTAGGAATCAAGAGGGCCAGAAGTGGGATGGTGGGAGAGGGACACTGGAGAAGGGCTGAATACCCGGGTTCACTTGAAGCCAACCGAACAGAGGAAGGTTCTGTCCTGGAGGATCTTGGCTCAGCAGGGATCAGCTCCCAATAGTTACGGACTTAGTGAAAATACACTCATGAGAGCCTACAAGAAGGATGCTTCCAGAACTCTAAGAGGTTTCATTCCTTTCTTATGTCTTTCTTTATGGAAAGTGTCTTGGGGGTGCTTACTTCCCCTTTGTGTGTCCACAGTTCTTCTTCCCACTAGTTGTATTGTCATGAACCTCCTTACGTAGCCCTTGCTCCCCTCCTAGACCATGTGTTCTTCATGGGCAGGACTCACTTTAGCCATCCGTGTGTCGTTACTACAGTGCCAGCCATGGGCAAAGGAATAAATGCATACTGAATAAATGCAATGAGTTTATGGAGTTTCAGTTCCCAATTGTTACAGAACAAGTAGTTGTCTCACTTCAATTTGATGTGTAACAGCAGCAGTCTATACGGGGGATTCTCTCTCTCTCACATTCTCTCTTTTTACAAACACCTGCATCATCAACTTTTGATTAACTCTTACCCTTTTGTGATCAGATGGATTGGGTGGAACATTTGCCATCTCTTACAATCTTCTTTACAACTCAATACCACTTAAATTCCCTATCCTACAGTAAATTCTTGCTTAGCAAGAAGCAATAGAGTTCAGTGACTAAGGGGGTGGCCCCTGGAGCAAGGCTGCCTGGGATCTCAAATCCTATTTTGCTCTATTTCTAGCAGCGGACCTTTGGACAACTTACTTTTTCTCTGGGTTACTCAGTTTTCTCAGCTGTAAAATCAGGCACAACCTAGCACCTTCACCACAGAGCTCTGAAATGAATTCAGTGAGGTAATGATGGTAAATAACTTGGAATAATGCATGGAACCCCCTTCACTGCGAGTCAGTAAACACTCGCTTCTACCAGTGATGTAATTCCGTTTTTGACAAAGTCGCTGCTTGCTTACTTAAAACCTTCACGTTGGCTGTGTTGAATGTACAGAACAGGTGAACTGTGGAAGGCACCATGTGAGAGTCAGGTTCCTTGGTAGAATGAGGCCCAATTCCCGGATGCTGGGGATTGCAAGAGGATACTCAAGGGCACAGAGAGGCACAGAGAGGCACAAGGCCCTCGGAACAAACCCATAACGAGATGATCAGAAAGCCTTAGGAAAACAGAGGGAAAAAACTAATTTCACTTTAGTTCCCACCATACACCAGTACATTTCTCTGCAATTCACACATGTTTCCCTCTCAAGCAAACATAACAGGCCTGTGGGAAAGGTATTATTATTCCCACTTAACAGGCAACTAGGCTAATGCTTAGAAAGTTTAAATAACTTGCCAAATATCACATCTATGTGGCAGAGCTAGGATTTGAACCAGCATCGGTCACATCCCACTGCTTCTGCCAATCTTGAGAAACATCTTTGGAAGAAGTGAAATACGTTAATCTTAATCATGCGCTGAATCACATAGGACTGGATACTATAGGCCCATGAAATTCCAAGGCGGAAAAAAAAATTAATTTACGAAGGCTATTTTGCTTACTGTTATATTCCTCAGTGTGCACCGCGTAAGTGTTCGCTGTTTGCGAAATGAGTGAGTTTATGAGGGAATGGACAGAAGTGTGAATACCTATGCTCATACGATTACACCGTGTAGTTTGGTTGAGGATCTCGGGACACTCTGCCTTACATCTTAACTCATCAGAGTAACGGGAATGTTAGAGCTGTCATAGCAGGTGAAAGAGAAGGTTAGTTATCATACCACTGGTCCCAAATTACTCCTAGGCCAGTTTAAAAAGCAGCACACAAACATAAGACAGTGAGAGACAGCCAGGAAAGCTCAGAGAGAGGGAGAGAGAGAATCCCAAGCAGGTTCTACGCTGTCCGCACAAAGCCTGATGCAGAACTGGAGCTCGCAAACCATGAGATCATGACCTGCGTCGAAAGCAATATAGTCACAGGCCTAACTGACTGAGCCATCCAGGAGCTCAGCTTTGTTCAGATAGTAATTCCCAGGTTTTTACGTAGATAAATGACAGACCTAACCACCAACAACAAAACAGATTAGAACGATGGTTCAAAACCAAGGATTGCAAGATTGCAGTAAGGACGTAATATGTGGGAGTAATCCGGGCGGGTGGGCGGAAGAAAGGGCCAGGGGGCAGATGGAGGGTTTGTAAATGGACGCTGGCATTCTAGGAAAGGGGGAGAGTTGTTACTTCCACTCCTTTCCTCCAGAACTTGTTGTCCCCAGCATGTGGTGTCCACTGGCCATATGCTTCAGAGCTGGAGGATGGATAAGCTGCCCATTGTAATCAGGGAAAACATTCCACCCACAGAATTCACTAATTCGCCTGTTCCATAATGTTTACCCTCTTACTGGCATTGCTAAAAGCACCTACTTTCTCTACACCACCATGGAACAGGTGGATTTTCCCTTGTCAGCCTTTGCTCGCTTGCTTGTCCGTTTATTGGTCCACCTGTGGCTTTATTCACCACTCACCGAAAGAGATCCCCTTCTGCGGAGAGGCCAAAGTAAGAGAAAGATTGGCTGCGGAAGTGTAGGGCTGTATGTGGATAAGAGGAGAACCTGGGACTGGGACTGAGAGGGATCTTATCTCTAACTGTGGGGTTTTCTTGGGTCTGGGGCTAGGTTCCCTGTGCGAGCACCTGTGGGGAGAGGAGCCAGCATTGGTTTCAGGGGTAGAGCAGGGGCACCGTCCACAGAAGGAGACAGTAGCCCCTCCCTGGTGGGCTGTGCAATAGAACAAAGCCTGCCCGCATCAACCACCCCCCCCCCCGCCCAGATCAGTGGCTAGGTCTAGGGCGCAGTCTGGAGTAGGAGAAAGTGGCCCCTTCCCTGGGGGCGTTGGTGTGGGACAAAACAATGCCTGCTTGCATCCACCATGCCCAAGCTCAGCAGTGAGGTCAGCAGCGCAGTCCACAGCAGGGAAAGGCGGGGCTCCCTGAAGCACAGCAGCACAAACAAAGCCAGGAAGACATTTGGAGCAGCACAGAGTGGCACTGCCCTAGCACAGGGAACAGGTCTGTGAACCCTCAACAAGCGCTGTGTGAAAGGAGTCAGCGGAGCAAGAAGGACCACCCTGCGTGTGCTCTCGGCACAATGAGGACAACTGGAACGGAGTACACCAGGTCATGGAGAAGAGGCTGGGCATCACCATTTCCCCCCCGCCACCACCACCAAGGCGGGGCCTCAGGGATCAGCCCCAGGGTCCAGAGTGGAGGTGGGACCAGCCTACCCCAAACCACGCCCCTCTGTGCTGTGTATCCTGATGGAGCAGGATAGGCGCTGTGGAACCAGGCAGCTCTGTCATCCGGATCGGTGATGCTGCCTAGACTGGAGTAATTCCGGGACAATTCTTGTTCTTTAGACGTATTCTCTCTTCCTATCTCTTCCCTCCTTTAGTTTGATAAGTCTGTCTTGTTGGTTTGTTTAAGCAGACATTTATAATCCATTGCCTTGATACATTTCCTAACTATACCTGTATATTTTCGTTTCTCTCTCTCTCTGGGATAATCATGCCATCTAGTTTCTCTGTCTGGCTAAACGTATCTTTCTTTTGTTTCCCCACCTGCTTCCTTATTTTCCTTTCTCTCTGTCTGCATTAAGCCATTTGGCCTCCCAGCCTGGTATATATGTATGTTTTTCCTTTTCCCCACTCCTGTCATTTCTCTCTTTATATGTGTTCTTCCAACAGCAACGCCTCTACCTTGTTCTTTACTTGTAGCTGGTGTTTCTGGTCTGTTTGTTTGTTTTGTTTTGTTTCAGACTGTTTTTCTGTGTGTGTGTGAGCGTGTGTGTGTCCATTTATTTCTTTTATTTGCACGTTGCCTTACATGTCTCTGTTTCCTGTTTGTTGGTTTGTTTGTTTTCCTTCCCAGGGCTACTTCAAGGAACAAAGAAAAGCACACCTTGTGGAGGGTCAAACACATCACTACCAGGAGAGAACTCAAAGAGCTAATGTCACAACAACAGAGAGCAAGTAACACTCTCCAAGAAACAGTACCTGCAGGGCTGGAACCTGCACAGGGCGTGAGCCCCCTGTCGTATAGCAATTCTTGCAGGTGCAAAGCAAATAACAAGCTTGTAAACCTCCTAAGAGAGAGAAAACTAGCCAAAATAATGACACTGAAGAATTCCCCTCAAAAGAAATTCCGGGAAGAAGTAGACAGCTAACGACTTTATCCAAACAGATATAAGCTACATATCAGAATTTAGCATAACAGTCCAAAGATTAATCGTTGGGATTGGCAAAGGCGTAAAGACAGCATGGAATCAATTATTGCGGAGATCAAGGAAATAAAAAGTAGTCGTGATGAATTCCAATGCTATAAATGCGGTGCAAATTAAAATGGAGGCAGCCGCAGCGCGGATTGAAGAGACAGAGGGGAGACTAAATGAATCAGAAGGTAAAAATATGGGGAAAAGGAGGTGAGAAAAAGATAGAGCAAAAATTGAGGACCGAGATGGGAGAATTAGAGAACTAAGTGATGAAATCAAATGGAAAAATATCCATATCACAGGATTTCTAGAAGAGACAGAAAAGGGGTGTGAAGATGACCTTGAACAAATCATAGCTGAGAACTTCCACAAGCTGGGGAAGGACACCGGCATTGAAACCCAACAGGCACAGAGAACTCCCTTCAGATGTAACCTGAGTTGATTTTCTGCACAACATAGCATGGGGAAACTGGCAAAATACAAGCATGAAGAGAGAATTCTGAAAGCAGCTAGGGATGAATGGACCTTCACATACACAGGTAGAGAAGTATTGGGATAGGAGCAGATCCATCTACTGAAATCAGACAAGCCATAAAGGAATAGGGGAATCTTCAATGTGATGAATAGGAAAAATATGCAACCAAGAATCCTTTATCCAGCCAGCCTGCCATTCAGAATCGAAGGAGAGGTAAAGGTCTTTCCAAACAAACCAAAACTGAAGGAATTCACCACCGCTAAACCATCCCTACAAGAGATCCTAAGAGGGATTCCTTGAGGGAAATGTCGCAAATATCACAAAGTACCACAGACACCAGTACAAGCATGAAAACTACAGACATCACAATGCCTCGGAACCATCGCTTTCCATAATAACACTGCATGGAAGTGGAATAAATGCTCCAACCAAAAGACACAGGGTATCAGAATGGATAATACAAAACAAGACCCATCTGTTTGCTGTCGTACAGGAGACTCATTTCAGACCTGAGGACACCTTACTCTTGAAAGTGGGGGGATGGAGAACTACCTTTCATGCTACTGGGAGTCAAAAGGAAGCTGTAGTAGCCATACTTCTATCAGACAAACTTGACCTGAAATTAAAGTTGGCAGCAAGAGATGTTTAAGGGCATTATTAAATAATTACAGTGTCTGTCCATCAGGAAAAGCTAACGATTATAATGACTATGCACTGAATTCCGAAGCACACAAATATTTAAAACATTTAATCACAAACATGAACAATCTTATTGATAAGAATGTGGTAATTTCAGGGGGATTTAATACTCAACTTACATCAATGGACAGAAAATCTAGACAGAATCAGGAAAGAAACAATGGTCCTGAATGATACATTGGACCAGAAGGATGTGACAGATATTTTAGGACTCTACATGGAAAGAAGCAGAGCATACTTTCTTCTGGAGTGCACGTGGAACATTCTCCAAGAGAGACGACATACTGGGTCGCAAAAAGCCTTCAATAATTATAACAGCATTGAGATGACACCATGCACACTTTGAGATCACAATGTTTGGAGCTTGACATAAAGTACAGGAAAAAGTCTGCTCAACCTCTAACAGCATGCAGGTTAAAAAACATCCTAGTAAAGAAC
Organism: Puma concolor; assembly: GCF_028749965.1. Classification (NCBI taxonomy): domain Eukaryota; kingdom Metazoa; phylum Chordata; class Mammalia; order Carnivora; family Felidae; genus Puma; species Puma concolor. The sequence goes on along the minus strand of NW_028240236.1, from coordinate 1,056,733 downwards.
GAATGAGTCAACCAGACAATTAGAGAAGAAATTAAAAGACATAAGGAAACAAATAAAAATGAAAAGACAACAATCAACGCTTTTTGAAAAAAAATTAATTAAAAAGATGGAAAAAGGGTTACTGAAGCTGAGTTTTGCATACTTGAGAGAGCATGTTATGCACTAAGGAGTCCGAGTGCTTGGGGTAAAGGCCATTTCCATACCTTTCTTAGTTCTGTGACCTTGAGCAATTATAACATCTCCTTCAGCCTCAATTCCTTCTTCTGGACACAGGGTCAATTGAGATGCTTTATGAGGTAACGTGCCTGCCACAGGGAAGTGATTGGTAGCTGTAAGTTCATTGCTCTGCCCCTCGTATTCCCAGGACTCCTGCCAGGGAGCCTGGAGGCCTGCGTGCTGGCCTGAATCTGCAGCATTTTCAGGCAAATTGTTCACTTTGTGATTAAGGCTTCCCGTTTCACTGAGCCCTTGATTCACCCCATGTGTTCTGGCATCTACTGCACTGCGTGGGTTCCCTCCTCCTTTTTCAGACCCTTACTTGGTGTTGTGGGATACAGTGTTCACACCACCTGAGCATCAGTTATTAGCAATAAGCGTGACTCCTCTGAGTACCTATGGTATTCCGCTTATTCCCACATAAAGCTAGTGTTCTGCAGCTCTGATTATCTGCTAAATTATACCAAGGCATAGTTTAGAAGATTCTTTGTTGTTGTTGATTTTGTTGTTGCTGCCCTTGTTGTTGCTGCTCTTGTTGTTGTTGTTGCTGCTGCTGTTGTTTTTGTTGTGTAGAAATCATTTGCTTCAGGTTCATCTAGTCTATCCAGTAACACCTGCAATAACAGTGAGATGAACTTTGGTTTTACCGTTTTTCACTTTTTAACGCGAGTGGATTTTGTTTTTGTTTTTGTTTTTCAGCCTCCCTTTGGGAAGTTCTATTTCTTCCATCTTCTCGCTCATGTGTCCTAAATAGACAACTGATTGTTTACTAGTTGCTGTCTCTGGGAGGTTGTTGCTGTTTGCCAGGTGTTAGTATTGGCATGCCAGGCCTGGGGTGTTCATTCTTTCCAGATTTTTGTTCCAGGTCTTCATGACAAAGGCAACAGAATGAAGGAGGTACTGAGTTGAAGCAGTTAGAAATTCACTTCAACTAGGCCTGCCGGAGGAAGTGGGCACTGCATTTAGAGCAGGAGACACAGAAATGAACCACAAGTGGGCAAAATGAGTTGGGTATAAGAAAGGAAAATAATGCCAGCACGATAGTCCAGTTTTCTTTGCTTTTATGTGAACTATGGGATAAATGTGTAACATACTACAAACCCTTATGATTTGGGCTGCTTATTTTTATCTTAATGTTTGTTGGTTGGGTGGGTGGTTGATTGACAGCGTGTGTGAGGAAGGGGAGGGGATGAGAGAGGGGGAAGAGAAAATTCCAAGCAGGCTCTGTGCAGAGTGTGACCTGGGGCTTGAAACCACAAATGGCGAAATCGACCTGAACGGAAACGAAGAGTAGGTCACTCAACTAACTGAGCCACTCAGGCTCCCCTTGGAGTACATTGGGTCTTTGCACATTGGGTCTTCGTGTTGGAAATACCATAGGGAGTGGTGTGCATGCATGATCTAAGGAAGGTGCAGCTAGGTAGATCTGGCTTATTTTTTTTCCTTACGACACTTTAGTCAGGAGTAATATTTCGTAAGTTTATTAGAAAGACAGATTGAAGATTGTGATTGGGAGGAAATCAGGTAAGGAGTTATTGCAGTTGACCAGGAGAGGTGAACATGACAGCAATTAGTGTGGAAGCAGGAAATGGAGAGATGAGGACAGATGTGGTAGTTTTTTGAAAATGCTTTTTGTTGTGTAATTAACATTATAGAAAGTAACTATTTTGGTGCATAAGGCTTTGAGTTTTAAAGATTGTATCTACTCATGTAAATGTCACCCCAATGAGAATACAGAAGAGTTCTGTTCCTGGGGCACATAGGTGGCTTAGTCACTTAAGCATCCCACTCTTGATTTCGGCTAAGGCATGAGTTCACTATTCTTGAGTTTGAGCCCCTGCTCACGAACTTCCCGGAGCCTACTTGGGATTATCCCTCTCTACCTCTTTTTCTGTGCCTCCCGCACTCCCACTCTCTGTCTCCCCCCTCCCAAAAAAAATTAGACAAGAAGAGAACAATGCCTTCAGCTCCCAGGATTCCTCATGTTGAATCACTGTCACCCCACTCCTGAGGCCTGGCAACCATCTATCTCCAATTTTTTTTTTTTTATATATGAAATTTATTGTAAAATTGGTTTCCATACAACACCCAGTGCTCATCCCAAAACGTGTCCTCCTCAGTACCCATCACCCACCCTCACCTCCCCCCCACCCCCCATTATCCAAATTTAATATCATATAAATGGATCCTTATTGTAGGTCACTTTATGAGACTGGTTTCTTTCATTCAACCTCATGCCTTTATAATACATCTGTTTCTTAGTGTTTCCCTGTACGGATATACCAGGGTTTGTTTAACCATTCATTTCCTAAAGGACATTTGTGTTTGTCCATTTTTGTCAGTTATGACTAGAGTTGCTTTAAACATTTGCGTGCATGTTTTTTTTTCTTTTAATAAGCATAAGTTTTCACTTCTCTAGAGAAAAGATCTAGGAGTCAGATTTATGGGTCACATGCAAGTATTAGGTATTGTCTTTAAAAATATATATATTTCATGGGCTCCTGGTTGGCTCAGTAGATTGAGTAGCTGACTTCCACTCAGGTCATGATCTCACAGTTTGTGAGTTCAAGCCACATATTTGGCTCTCTGCTGACAACTGGGAACCTGGAGCCTGCTTTGGATTCTGTATCTCCCTCTCTGTCTTCCCCTCTCTGCTCACACTCTGTCTCTCTTTATCCCTGAAAAATAAGTAAAGATGGAAAAAAAAACATTTTCAATATGTGGATAGCAATATCTCAGTGCAGTTTTAATGTGTTTCCCTGAAGCCTAGTGTTGTGGAGCATCGTTTTGTGCACTTCAATATATGATATTCTGGACACAAGACCTTTGCTGGATATATGATTTGGCAATATTTTGTCCAAGTCCATAGATTGTCTTTTTGTTCTTTTTTTTTTTTTTATAAATTTTTTTTTTCAACGTTTATTTATTTTTTTTGGGACAGAGAGAGACAGAGCATGAACGGGGGAGGGGCAGAGAGAGAGGGAGACAGAGAATCGGAAACAGGCTCCAGGCTCCGAGCCATCAGCCCAGAGCCTGACGTGGGGCTCGAACTCACGGACCGCGAGATCGTGACCTGGCTGAAGTCGGACGCTTAACCGACTGCGCCACCCAGGCGCCCCTCTTTTTGTTCTTTTAACAGAGTCTTTTACCAAGCAAAAGTTCTAGTACTAATGAAGTGCAATTTAGAGATTTTTTTTCTTGAGCATCCAACCTTGATTTCTGCTCAAGTCTTGATCTCATGTTTAATGAGATTGAGCCCCACATAGGGCTCTCTGCTATCAGAATGGAGTCTGCTTGGAATTCTCTTTACCGCACCCCCGCCACCCCTTTCTCCCTCAACATAAATAAATAAACATTAAAAAAGATGTTAGGCATGGAGTATGTTACTCTTCCCCAAAGCTTCTGAATTTTACAATCCCTCACTTTTGTAAACAACAACAACAACCACAACCACAACAACAACAATAACAACAATTCGAAAACAAGTAATACATTGTGAAACAAAAAAAGAAAGACTTTATCACTAGTAGATCTGTCTTGCAAGAAATAAATAAATAAAATAAAAAAGTTCCTTCGAGGATACCTCAGTGGTTAAATACCTGACTTTAGCTCAGGTCATGATGTCAGCATTCATGAGTTCAAGTCCCACAGTTTGTGAGTTCAAGTGCCACATCAAGTGAGCTCCAGCCCCACTGCAAGTGAGCATGAGGCATGCTTTGAGTGAGATCCCATTATCTCTCCCTCTCTCTCTGCTTGTCCTGGGATTCTCTCTCTGCCCCTTGCTCATTTGTGCCCCCCCCCCCCGTCTCTCTCCAGAGAAAGGTCTTTAGAAAAAGGAATATGGATAGAAGTTATAGATAAGGAATTCAGATCTATGCTTAAAAAAGAAGAGGATTAGAGTAGGAATAAGGGAAGGTAAGATAAAATAGTTTATTTTTCTCATTCCCAACTTATCTGATAGATAACAAGTTTTTTAAAGTGATAACAGCAGCAATATACTCGGTGATCATAGCCTATGGATAAGGAGGTAGATGACATCAATATTAGAAGGCGTGGGATGGAGGAATTGAGACAGCTGTTATAAGGTAGCTGCACTACCTGTGAAGGGGTATAGTGTGATTTGAAAGAGGAATTTGACTAGTTATAAATGAGTAAAGCAAATGCAAATAAAGGGGAACCCACTCCAACTTTTTGAAATAAACAAGTGTAATGAATATGCTAAGAGAAAGAAGAAAATGGAATATACCGACTGCTGCATTAAAATCCAGAAGGCAGAAAAATGTGAAGATAGAAAGGAAGCAAAGTATGAATGCAGTGAATAGAAAACAGTTACAAACATGGCAGATATTATTCCAACTATATCAATACTCACATCAAATGTGCAGAGTCTAAATATACCAATTAAAGCTCAGAGATTGTCACAGGAGATCCAAAAACAAGATGCAACTCTATATTGTCTATAAGAAATTCACATGAGATATGAAGATACAGATAGATTACAAGTAAAAGGATGAAGAAAGATTTATCATGCTAGAGCTTATCCAAAGAGAGTTGGAGTAATTACATTAATTCCACACAAAGCAAACTTCCAATCAAGGAAACTCTAGGGAGATAAAGAGTGTCATTATATAAAGAGATTCTATAGAGAGATAAAAAGGTCCGTTCTGTAAGAAAACATAACAATCCCTAATTTTCTATACCTAACAACAGCGAATGAAAATACATGATTGAGGGGATCCTGGGTGGCGCAGTCGGTTAAGCGTCCGACTTCAGCCAGGTCACGATCTCGCGGTCTGTGAGTTTGAGCCCCGCGTCAGGCTCTGGGCTGATGGCTCAGAGCCTGGAGCCTGTTTCCGATGCTGTGTCTCTCTCTCTCTCTGCCCCTCCCCCGTTCATGCTCTGTCTCTCTCTGTCCCAAAAATAAATAAACGTTGAAAAAAAAAATTAAAAAAAAAAAGAAAATACATGATTGAAAAACTTTTAGAATTTGAAGGAGAAAGAGAAAAAGTCATTATTATAGTAGAGACTTCAACACCTTTCTGTCAGTGACTGACAGGTCTAGAAGGATATAGGTAAGGCTACAGCTGGATGAAGCAGTAGCAGTAATCACCTAGATCAAACTGATACGTATGGAATGTTTTATCGAAAAGTAGTTGAATAAACATGTTTCTCAAGTTCACACAGAACGTGCACCAAGTCAGAACATGTTCTGGGCCATGAAACACATCCTACTAAATTTCAAAGAATAGAAACCACACAAAGTATGTTGTCAGGCCACACTGCAATTGAACTGGATGGAAAGCAATAATGAAAAGACAGCAGGAAAAGTCCCCAAATATTTAGAGATTAAAGAACATACTTCTAAATAACACATCAAAGAAGGAATCTTGAGAGAAATTTCAAAGTAGTTTGGACTCAATGAAAATTAAATACAACCTACCAAACTGTGCAGGGCGGGGTGGGGTGGGCAGTGAAAACATGGCTTACAGTACAATGTACAGCATTGAATGCATTTATTAGAAAAGTAGAAAGACCTTCGGGCATCTGGCTGCTCAGTGGTTTTAGCACGCAACTCTTAGTTTCCACTCAGGTCATGCTATCATGGTCATGAGATCAAGCCCCTGTATTGGGTTCCTGCTTGGGATTCTCTCTCTCCCTCTCTCTGCCATGCCCCTGCTCACGTACATGCTTTCTCTCTCTCTCAAAGTAAGTAAATAAACGTAACAAAATCGGAAAGGAGAAAGACCTTAAATTAGTAGCCTAAACTTCCACCTTAGGAAAATAGGGGAGGAGGTACAGTTGAAGGCTGAAGTAGAAGAAAAGAAATAATAATAATTACAAAATAATAATTAGAACAGATATCAATAAAATAAAAGATAGTCCAATACTGGAGATAATCAATAGAGAAATCAAAAGATGGTTCTTTGAAAATATCAATAAAGGTAATGAACCCCTAACTAGGCTATCCAAGAGGAGAAGTAGGCACAAATGGTTAATATCAAAATGAAAGAGACATAACCGCTCCCAATTCCATGAACATCAAGAGGATAATGGAAAATATTATGAATGACTCTATGCCCCCAAATTTCATAACTTATATGAAACAGATCGTTTATTTAAAAGACGCACACGATGGGGCACCTGGGTGGCTCAGTCAGTAAATGTTTGACTTCAGCTCAGGGCATAATCTCCTGGTCCGTGGGTTTGAGCCCCGTGTCACGCTTTGTGCTAACATCTCAGAGCCTGGGACCTGCTTCAGATTCTGCGTCTCCCTCTCTCTCTGCCCCTTCCCACCTCCCACTCTACAGCTCTCTCTCAGAAATAAATGAAAACATTTTAGAAAAATATAGAAAACAAATAAAAGACACACACTACTAAAACCCACATAAGGAGACATGGATTATCTGGATAGGCCTATATATATTAAGTAAATAGAGTCAAGGACGAATAACCTTCCCAAAAGAAAGCATCAGGCCCAGGTGGTTTCACTGAAGAATTCTAGCAAACATTCACAGGAAAAAATGATGCTAATGTCCTGTAATCTCTTCCCGAAAATAAAAACAGAGGGGAAACTTCCTCATTCTAGGAGGCCAGCATTGACAAAACAAGGTAAAGGCATTAGAAGAAAGGAAAACTGGAGACCAGTGTCTTGCATTTTCATAGACACAAAATACCCAATACATGTTAGCAAAACAAATCCAACAATGTGTAAAAATAATTCTACATCCATAACCAAGAGGGTTTAATACAAGTATGGGAGACTGGTTCCATATTCAAAAACCAATTATTTTAACCCATCACAACAATAGGATAAAGAAGAAAGACAGGGAAATGATCAGATGCTCTTAAAAAGAGATGCAGAGAAGGCATTTGTTACCCCCATTCATAATAAATAAAACACTCTCTCCGCAAACTTTGAGTCCAGGGAGACTTCATCAACTTGATACAGGAATTTTATAAAACAAACAAAAACGAAACCCCACCAAAAAAGCCTACAACTAGCATCGTAAAAGTTTCACCATTTCATGGGGCGCCTGGGTGGCTCAGTCGGTTGAGTGTCCGACTTCAGCTCAGGTCACGGTCTCACAGTTCATGGGTTTGAGCCCTGCATCAGGCTCTGTGCTGACCACTTGCTCAGAGCCTGGGGCCTGCTTCATATTCTGTCTCCTTCTCTCTCTGCCTCTCCCCACTCACACTTTGTCTCACTCTGTTTCTCAAAAATAAATAAATGTAAACACAAACATTAAAAAAAAATGTTTCACCATTTCAGTGGGGAAGAATGGGATGCTTTCTGAAATCCTACTGTAGCTTATTCTGAAGAAGCCAGGTAGGTGAAGACACCTGTAGTAATAATGGACATAATTACACAATTATATAAGAACACACCCAGAACAGGCCTGTTCTGTTGAATTGTTCCTGATTCTGCTACAACACTAAGTGTTGATCAGTTAATAATTTGTGATTCCATCTTTAGAGGAACTAAGTATTTAGAATACAAACATTTGTAACACTGAATGTACATTCATATTGTCAGAGGGACATCATACACCAACTTAGAGCGCTCAGATTAAATCGAGAATTACATGGAGCCAAAGTATTCTCTGCAAAGGATATTGTTGTTTTTATATTATATTCTGTTGATTTTTTTCCAGCTTTTTTCTATTGTTCCTTTTTTTTTTCAAATCCAGATGATTCTACAAATATTAAATTTTAGCCATTTGTTTAGAGGTGAATTTTAAAATCATGGGTATCTAGCGAAAACTGGCTGGCTGAAGAGAGTTTCCAGTTTCCATGAATGCAAAGTAATAGATTCAATTAAGGGAACAAGCCTGAAAGCCAGATGTTGCTGTACCCCAAGGATAGGCCCCAGCTAGTTGAGAATCAGTGACAATAAATTACCTTTAGATAGCTCACAAACAGGAGCTTCTTAAATTCGGCTACAGTGTACTCTCCACATAATAAACAAATGACAAGGAAAGTAAAACGGAACCACAGCAATGACTGCAATCTGTACAGTAGAAAAGACCCTCTAAGAGATAATACATGTGTGTACAAGTTGTACATTTTACAGATTTGAGGGTTCCCATTCGCACTGCAGTTCATATAAATCATGCCTCCTAGAACTGTGCAGTATACAACTTGTGCAACCAATAGCAACAAACTGAAAACATTCTGATGCTGGTATAGAATAGCAAATATATGAACAAGGAGTACAAACGACGTCTGACGTCATAAGGTGTATAAATTGGATTCATACAAAAGAAAAAAAAATCTCTAAATTGCACTTCATTAGTACTAGAACTTTTGCTTGGTAAAAGACTCTGTTAAAAGAACAAAAAGACAATCTATGGACTTGGACAAAATATTGCCAAATCATATATCCAGCAAAGGTCTTGTGTCCAGAATATCATATATTGAAGTGCACAAAACGATGCTCCACAACACTAGGCTTCAGGGAAACACATTAAAACTGCACTGAGATATTGCTATCCACATATTGAAAATGTTTTTTTTTTCAATCTTTACTTATTTTTCAGGTATAAAGAGAGACAGAGTGTGAGCAGGGAGGGGAAGACAGAGAGGGAGATACAGAATCCAAAGCAGGCTCCAGGTTCCCAGTTGTCAGCAGAGAGCCAAATATGTGGCTTGAACTCACAAACTGTGAGATCATGACCTGAGTGGAAGTCAGCTACTCAATCTACTGAGCCAACCAGGAGCCCATGAAATATATATATTTTTAAAGACAATACCTAATACTTGCATGTGACCCATAAATCTGACTCCTAGATCTTTTCTCTAGAGAAGTGAAAACTTATGCTTATTAAAAGAAAAAAAAAACATGCACGCAAATGTTTAAAGCAACTCTAGTCATAACTGACAAAAATGGACAAACACAAATGTCCTTTAGGAAATGAATGGTTAAACAAACCCTGGTATATCCGTACAGGGAAACACTAAGAAACAGATGTATTACAAAGGCATGAAGTTGAATGAAAGAAACCAGTCTCATAAAGTGACCTACAATAAGGATCCATTTATATGATATTAAATTTGGATAATGGGGGGTGGGGGGGAGGTGAGGGTGGGTGATGGGTACTGAGGAGGACACGTTTTGGGATGAGCACTGGGTGTTGTATGGAAACCAATTTTACAATAAATTTCATATATAAAAAAAAAATTGGAGATAGATGGTTGCCAGGCCTCAGGAGTGGGGTGACAGTGATTCAACATGAGGAATCCTGGGAGCTGAAGGCATTGTTCTCTTCTTGTCTAATTTTTTTTGGGAGGGGGGAGACAGAGAGTGGGAGTGCGGGAGGCACAGAAAAAGAGGTAGAGAGGGATAATCCCAAGTAGGCTCCGGGAAGTTCGTGAGCAGGGGCTCAAACTCAAGAATAGTGAACTCATGCCTTAGCCGAAATCAAGAGTGGGATGCTTAAGTGACTAAGCCACCTATGTGCCCCAGGAACAGAACTCTTCTGTATTCTCATTGGGGTGACATTTACATGAGTAGATACAATCTTTAAAACTCAAAGCCTTATGCACCAAAATAGTTACTTTCTATAATGTTAATTACACAACAAAAAGCATTTTCAAAAAACTACCACATCTGTCCTCATCTCTCCATTTCCTGCTTCCACACTAATTGCTGTCATGTTCACCTCTCCTGGTCAACTGCAATAACTCCTTACCTGATTTCCTCCCAATCACAATCTTCAATCTGTCTTTCTAATAAACTTACGAAATATTACTCCTGACTAAAGTGTCGTAAGGAAAAAAAATAAGCCAGATCTACCTAGCTGCACCTTCCTTAGATCATGCATGCACACCACTCCCTATGGTATTTCCAACACGAAGACCCAATGTGCAAAGACCCAATGTACTCCAAGGGGAGCCTGAGTGGCTCAGTTAGTTGAGTGACCTACTCTTCGTTTCAGTTCAGGTCGATTTCGCCATTTGTGGTTTCAAGCCCCAGGTCACACTCTGCACAGAGCCTGCTTGGAATTTTCTCTTCCCCCTCTCTCATCCCCTCCCCTTCCTCACACACGCTGTCAATCAACCACCCACCCAACCAACAAACATTAAGATAAAAATAAGCAGCCCAAATCATAAGGGTTTGTAGTATGTTACACATTTATCCCATAGTTCACATAAAAGCAAAGAAAACTGGACTATCGTGCTGGCATTATTTTCCTTTCTTATACCCAACTCATTTTGCCCACTTGTGGTTCATTTCTGTGTCTCCTGCTCTAAATGCAGTGCCCACTTCCTCCGGCAGGCCTAGTTGAAGTGAATTTCTAACTGCTTCAACTCAGTACCTCCTTCATTCTGTTGCCTTTGTCATGAAGACCTGGAACAAAAATCTGGAAAGAATGAACACCCCAGGCCTGGCATGCCAATACTAACACCTGGCAAACAGCAACAACCTCCCAGAGACAGCAACTAGTAAACAATCAGTTGTCTATTTAGGACACATGAGCGAGAAGATGGAAGAAATAGAACTTCCCAAAGGGAGGCTGAAAAACAAAAACAAAAACAAAATCCACTCGCGTTAAAAAGTGAAAAACGGTAAAACCAAAGTTCATCTCACTGTTATTGCAGGTGTTACTGGATAGACTAGATGAACCTGAAGCAAATGATTTCTACACAACAAAAACAACAGCAGCAGCAACAACAACAACAAGAGCAGCAACAACAAGGGCAGCAACAACAAAATCAACAACAACAAAGAATCTTCTAAACTATGCCTTGGTATAATTTAGCAGATAATCAGAGCTGCAGAACACTAGCTTTATGTGGGAATAAGCGGAATACCATAGGTACTCAGAGGAGTCACGCTTATTGCTAATAACTGATGCTCAGGTGGTGTGAACACTGTATCCCACAACACCAAGTAAGGGTCTGAAAAAGGAGGAGGGAACCCACGCAGTGCAGTAGATGCCAGAACACATGGGGTGAATCAAGGGCTCAGTGAAACGGGAAGCCTTAATCACAAAGTGAACAATTTGCCTGAAAATGCTGCAGATTCAGGCCAGCACGCAGGCCTCCAGGCTCCCTGGCAGGAGTCCTGGGAATACGAGGGGCAGAGCAATGAACTTACAGCTACCAATCACTTCCCTGTGGCAGGCACGTTACCTCATAAAGCATCTCAATTGACCCTGTGTCCAGAAGAAGGAATTGAGGCTGAAGGAGATGTTATAATTGCTCAAGGTCACAGAACTAAGAAAGGTATGGAAATGGCCTTTACCCCAAGCACTCGGACTCCTTAGTGCATAACATGCTCTCTCAAGTATGCAAAACTCAGCTTCAGTAACCCTTTTTCCATCTTTTTAATTAATTTTTTTTCAAAAAGCGTTGATTGTTGTCTTTTCATTTTTATTTGTTTCCTTATGTCTTTTAATTTCTTCTCTAATTGTCTGGTTGACTCATTCGTTCTTTACTAGGATGTTTTTTAACCTGCATGCTGTTAGAGGTTGAGCAGACTTTTTCCTGTACTTTATGTCAAGCTCCAAACATTGTGATCTCAAAGTGTGCATGGTGTCATCTCAATGCTGTTATAATTATTGAAGGCTTTTTGCGACCCAGTATGTCGTCTCTCTTGGAGAATGTTCCACGTGCACTCCAGAAGAAAGTATGCTCTGCTTCTTTCCATGTAGAGTCCTAAAATATCTGTCACATCCTTCTGGTCCAATGTATCATTCAGGACCATTGTTTCTTTCCTGATTCTGTCTAGATTTTCTGTCCATTGATGTAAGTTGAGTATTAAATCCCCCTGAAATTACCACATTCTTATCAATAAGATTGTTCATGTTTGTGATTAAATGTTTTAAATATTTGTGTGCTTCGGAATTCAGTGCATAGTCATTATAATCGTTAGCTTTTCCTGATGGACAGACACTGTAATTATTTAATAATGCCCTTAAACATCTCTTGCTGCCAACTTTAATTTCAGGTCAAATTTGTCTGATAGAAGTATGGCTACTACAGCTTCCTTTTGACTCCCAGTAGCATGAAAGGTAGTTCTCCATCCCCCCACTTTCAAGAGTAAGGTGTCCTCAGGTCTGAAATGAGTCTCCTGTACGACAGCAAACAGATGGGTCTTGTTTTGTATTATCCATTCTGATACCCTGTGTCTTTTGGTTGGAGCATTTATTCCACTTCCATGCAGTGTTATTATGGAAAGCGATGGTTCCGAGGCATTGTGATGTCTGTAGTTTTCATGCTTGTACTGGTGTCTGTGGTACTTTGTGATATTTGCGACATTTCCCTCAAGGAATCCCTCTTAGGATCTCTTGTAGGGATGGTTTAGCGGTGGTGAATTCCTTCAGTTTTGGTTTGTTTGGAAAGACCTTTACCTCTCCTTCGATTCTGAATGGCAGGCTGGCTGGATAAAGGATTCTTGGTTGCATATTTTTCCTATTCATCACATTGAAGATTCCCCTATTCCTTTATGGCTTGTCTGATTTCAGTAGATGGATCTGCTCCTATCCCAATACTTCTCTACCTGTGTATGTGAAGGTCCATTCATCCCTAGCTGCTTTCAGAATTCTCTCTTCATGCTTGTATTTTGCCAGTTTCCCCATGCTATGTTGTGCAGAAAATCAACTCAGGTTACATCTGAAGGGAGTTCTCTGTGCCTGTTGGGTTTCAATGCCGGTGTCCTTCCCCAGCTTGTGGAAGTTCTCAGCTATGATTTGTTCAAGGTCATCTTCACACCCCTTTTCTGTCTCTTCTAGAAATCCTGTGATATGGATATTTTTCCATTTGATTTCATCACTTAGTTCTCTAATTCTCCCATCTCGGTCCTCAATTTTTGCTCTATCTTTTTCTCACCTCCTTTTCCCCATATTTTTACCTTCTGATTCATTTAGTCTCCCCTCTGTCTCTTCAATCCGCGCTGCGGCTGCCTCCATTTTAATTTGCACCGCATTTATAGCATTGGAATTCATCACGACTACTTTTTATTTCCTTGATCTCCGCAATAATTGATTCCATGCTGTCTTTACGCCTTTGCCAATCCCAACGATTAATCTTTGGACTGTTATGCTAAATTCTGATATGTAGCTTATATCTGTTTGGATAAAGTCGTTAGCTGTCTACTTCTTCCCGGAATTTCTTTTGAGGGGAATTCTTCAGTGTCATTATTTTGGCTAGTTTTCTCTCTCTTAGGAGGTTTACAAGCTTGTTATTTGCTTTGCACCTGCAAGAATTGCTATACGACAGGGGGCTCACGCCCTGTGCAGGTTCCAGCCCTGCAGGTACTGTTTCTTGGAGAGTGTTACTTGCTCTCTGTTGTTGTGACATTAGCTCTTTGAGTTCTCTCCTGGTAGTGATGTGTTTGACCCTCCACAAGGTGTGCTTTTCTTTGTTCCTTGAAGTAGCCCTGGGAAGGAAAACAAACAAACCAACAAACAGGAAACAGAGACATGTAAGGCAACGTGCAAATAAAAGAAATAAATGGACACACACACGCTCACACACACACAGAAAAACAGTCTGAAACAAAACAAAACAAAACAAAACAAACAAACAGACCAGAAACACCAGCTACAAGTAAAGAACAAGGTAGAGGCGTTGCTGTTGGAAGAACACATATAAAGAGAGAAATGACAGGAGTGGGGAAAAGGAAAAACATACATATATACCAGGCTGGGAGGCCAAATGGCTTAATGCAGACAGAGAGAAAGGAAAATAAGGAAGCAGGTGGGGAAACAAAAGAAAGATACGTTTAGCCAGACAGAGAAACTAGATGGCATGATTATCCCAGAGAGAGAGAGAAACGAAAATATACAGGTATAGTTAGGAAATGTATCAAGGCAATGGATTATAAATGTCTGCTTAAACAAACCAACAAGACAGACTTATCAAACTAAAGGAGGGAAGAGATAGGAAGAGAGAATACGTCTAAAGAACAAGAATTGTCCCGGAATTACTCCAGTCTAGGCAGCATCACCGATCCGGATGACAGAGCTGCCTGGTTCCACAGCGCCTATCCTGCTCCATCAGGATACACAGCACAGAGGGGCGTGGTTTGGGGTAGGCTGGTCCCACCTCCACTCTGGACCCTGGGGCTGATCCCTGAGGCCCCGCCTTGGTGGTGGTGGCGGGGGGGAAATGGTGATGCCCAGCCTCTTCTCCATGACCTGGTGTACTCCGTTCCAGTTGTCCTCATTGTGCCGAGAGCACACGCAGGGTGGTCCTTCTTGCTCCGCTGACTCCTTTCACACAGCGCTTGTTGAGGGTTCACAGACCTGTTCCCTGTGCTAGGGCAGTGCCACTCTGTGCTGCTCCAAATGTCTTCCTGGCTTTGTTTGTGCTGCTGTGCTTCAGGGAGCCCCGCCTTTCCCTGCTGTGGACTGCGCTGCTGACCTCACTGCTGAGCTTGGGCATGGTGGATGCAAGCAGGCATTGTTTTGTCCCACACCAACGCCCCCAGGGAAGGGGCCACTTTCTCCTACTCCAGACTGCGCCCTAGACCTAGCCACTGATCTGGGCGGGGGGGGGGGGGTGGTTGATGCGGGCAGGCTTTGTTCTATTGCACAGCCCACCAGGGAGGGGCTACTGTCTCCTTCTGTGGACGGTGCCCCTGCTCTACCCCTGAAACCAATGCTGGCTCCTCTCCCCACAGGTGCTCGCACAGGGAACCTAGCCCCAGACCCAAGAAAACCCCACAGTTAGAGATAAGATCCCTCTCAGTCCCAGTCCCAGGTTCTCCTCTTATCCACATACAGCCCTACACTTCCGCAGCCAATCTTTCTCTTACTTTGGCCTCTCCGCAGAAGGGGATCTCTTTCGGTGAGTGGTGAATAAAGCCACAGGTGGACCAATAAACGGACAAGCAAGCGAGCAAAGGCTGACAAGGGAAAATCCACCTGTTCCATGGTGGTGTAGAGAAAGTAGGTGCTTTTAGCAATGCCAGTAAGAGGGTAAACATTATGGAACAGGCGAATTAGTGAATTCTGTGGGTGGAATGTTTTCCCTGATTACAATGGGCAGCTTATCCATCCTCCAGCTCTGAAGCATATGGCCAGTGGACACCACATGCTGGGGACAACAAGTTCTGGAGGAAAGGAGTGGAAGTAACAACTCTCCCCCTTTCCTAGAATGCCAGCGTCCATTTACAAACCCTCCATCTGCCCCCTGGCCCTTTCTTCCGCCCACCCGCCCGGATTACTCCCACATATTACGTCCTTACTGCAATCTTGCAATCCTTGGTTTTGAACCATCGTTCTAATCTGTTTTGTTGTTGGTGGTTAGGTCTGTCATTTATCTACGTAAAAACCTGGGAATTACTATCTGAACAAAGCTGAGCTCCTGGATGGCTCAGTCAGTTAGGCCTGTGACTATATTGCTTTCGACGCAGGTCATGATCTCATGGTTTGCGAGCTCCAGTTCTGCATCAGGCTTTGTGCGGACAGCGTAGAACCTGCTTGGGATTCTCTCTCTCCCTCTCTCTGAGCTTTCCTGGCTGTCTCTCACTGTCTTATGTTTGTGTGCTGCTTTTTAAACTGGCCTAGGAGTAATTTGGGACCAGTGGTATGATAACTAACCTTCTCTTTCACCTGCTATGACAGCTCTAACATTCCCGTTACTCTGATGAGTTAAGATGTAAGGCAGAGTGTCCCGAGATCCTCAACCAAACTACACGGTGTAATCGTATGAGCATAGGTATTCACACTTCTGTCCATTCCCTCATAAACTCACTCATTTCGCAAACAGCGAACACTTACGCGGTGCACACTGAGGAATATAACAGTAAGCAAAATAGCCTTCGTAAATTAATTTTTTTTTCCGCCTTGGAATTTCATGGGCCTATAGTATCCAGTCCTATGTGATTCAGCGCATGATTAAGATTAACGTATTTCACTTCTTCCAAAGATGTTTCTCAAGATTGGCAGAAGCAGTGGGATGTGACCGATGCTGGTTCAAATCCTAGCTCTGCCACATAGATGTGATATTTGGCAAGTTATTTAAACTTTCTAAGCATTAGCCTAGTTGCCTGTTAAGTGGGAATAATAATACCTTTCCCACAGGCCTGTTATGTTTGCTTGAGAGGGAAACATGTGTGAATTGCAGAGAAATGTACTGGTGTATGGTGGGAACTAAAGTGAAATTAGTTTTTTCCCTCTGTTTTCCTAAGGCTTTCTGATCATCTCGTTATGGGTTTGTTCCGAGGGCCTTGTGCCTCTCTGTGCCTCTCTGTGCCCTTGAGTATCCTCTTGCAATCCCCAGCATCCGGGAATTGGGCCTCATTCTACCAAGGAACCTGACTCTCACATGGTGCCTTCCACAGTTCACCTGTTCTGTACATTCAACACAGCCAACGTGAAGGTTTTAAGTAAGCAAGCAGCGACTTTGTCAAAAACGGAATTACATCACTGGTTTTACTGACTCGCAGTGAAGGGGGTTCCATGCATTATTCCAAGTTATTTACCATCATTACCTCACTGAATTCATTTCAGAGCTCTGTGGTGAAGGTGCTAGGTTGTGCCTGATTTTACAGCTGAGAAAACTGAGTAACCCAGAGAAAAAGTAAGTTGTCCAAAGGTCCGCTGCTAGAAATAGAGCAAAATAGGATTTGAGATCCCAGGCAGCCTTGCTCCAGGGGCCACCCCCTTAGTCACTGAACTCTATTGCTTCTTGCTAAGCAAGAATTTACTGTAGGATAGGGAATTTAAGTGGTATTGAGTTGTAAAGAAGATTGTAAGAGATGGCAAATGTTCCACCCAATCCATCTGATCACAAAAGGGTAAGAGTTAATCAAAAGTTGATGATGCAGGTGTTTGTAAAAAGAGAGAATGTGAGAGAGAGAGAATCCCCCGTATAGACTGCTGCTGTTACACATCAAATTGAAGTGAGACAACTACTTGTTCTGTAACAATTGGGAACTGAAACTCCATAAACTCATTGCATTTATTCAGTATGCATTTATTCCTTTGCCCATGGCTGGCACTGTAGTAACGACACACGGATGGCTAAAGTGAGTCCTGCCCATGAAGAACACATGGTCTAGGAGGGGAGCAAGGGCTACGTAAGGAGGTTCATGACAATACAACTAGTGGGAAGAAGAACTGTGGACACACAAAGGGGAAGTAAGCACCCCCAAGACACTTTCCATAAAGAAAGACATAAGAAAGGAATGAAACCTCTTAGAGTTCTGGAAGCATCCTTCTTGTAGGCTCTCATGAGTGTATTTTCACTAAGTCCGTAACTATTGGGAGCTGATCCCTGCTGAGCCAAGATCCTCCAGGACAGAACCTTCCTCTGTTCGGTTGGCTTCAAGTGAACCCGGGTATTCAGCCCTTCTCCAGTGTCCCTCTCCCACCATCCCACTTCTGGCCCTCTTGATTCCTAGATTCCTAGGAAAATCAGCCTATAAGTTCAAATCCTTATTTGTTGTTAGTTCCTTCCAGAGACAGGGTCTCCACGATGCTATTGATTCTTTCAGTGGAATCCTGCCCATGGGCTGCACAAGGAACTCCATGATACGAGTTCAATGCCTCCTCAAATGATGGGTTTTATGAGAAGTTAAGTCCTGTGAGCTTGGGTTAGAAATAGTCCACATCATTCCCAATCTCAAGGCTTGTTTTGGACAAAGGATGAAGATAAAAAGCAATGAATACATAAAAGACTTTTGTAAGAAGTTCAGCTTAAATAGGGCAGAAGAAAAGAAAGGGGGGGAGTGTCTTTTCATTTCATGTTAACAGCCAAAGAGAAAAAGCTTCTTTAGATTTCAAGAAGAAAGGAATAATATCAGTGTACACAAAGCAAGCTTTAAAGGTGAGCTTTATCATCGTGTCAGTAGAGCTTTTTACTACAAACTCTACCGATTATGGTATTTCTCATAACTCCTTGCTGCCCTAGGGAAAAGTACTTAATTGCCTATGCCTAACTTTTATCTGAGTTCATGGCTATTTTCCTTTCATTTTTAAAGCTTAGCTTAGATCAGGATGAGGGAAGATGGCGGCGTAGGAGGACGCTGGGCTCACCGCGCGTCCTGCTGATCACTTAGATTCCACCTACACCTGCCTAAATAACCCAGAAAACCGCCAAAGGATTAGCAGAACGGAGTCGCAGGAGCGAAGCGCAGACTAGAGGCCCACGGAAGAGGGTAGGAAGGGCGGCGAGGCGGTGCACGCTCAACGGACTGCCGGGAGTGAGCCAGGGCGGAGGGGCGGCTCGCCGGCCAAGCAGAGCCCCCGAGTCTGGCTGGCAAAAGCGGAGGGGCCTGACAGACTGTGTTCTGACAGCAAGCGCGACTTAGCGTCTGGGAGGTCATAAGTTAACAGCTCTGCTCGGAAAGCGGGTAGGCTGGAGGACAAAGGGAGGGAGAGATGCTGAGCCCCCGGACGACAGAGCTCAGTTTGGTGGGGAACGAAGGCGCTCGCCAGCGCCATCTCCCCCGCCCATAACCCAGCCAAAATCCCAAAGAGAACCAGTTCCTGCCAGGGAACTTGCTCGCTCAGCGCAAACGCCCAACTCTGCGCTTCTGCAGAGCCAAACCTCTGGCAGTGGATCTGACTCCCTCCCGCTGCCACAGGGCCCCTCCTGAAGTGGATCACCTAACGAGAAACGAGCTAAGCCTGCCCTCCTGCCCCTGTGCACATGCCTACCCACCCCAGCTAATACGCCAGATCCCCAGCATCACAAGCCTGGCAGCCTGCAAGTAGCGCAGACAGGCCATGCCACCTCACAGTGAATCCCGCCCCTAGGAGAGGGGAAGAGAAGGCACACACCAGTCTGACTATGGTCCCAGCGGTGGGCTGAGGGCAGACATAATGTCGGAATGCGGCCCCGCCCACCAACTCCAGTTATACACCACAGCACAGGGGAAGTGCCCTGCAGGTCCTCACCACGCAAGGGACTATCCAAAATGACCAAGCGGAAGAAATCCCCTCAGAAGAATCTCCTGGAAATAACAACAGCTAATGAGCTGATCAAAAAGGATTTAAATAATATAACAGAAAGTGAATTTAGAATAATAGTCATAAAATGAATCGCTGGGCTTGAAAACAGTATAGAGGACAGCGGAGAATCTCTTGCTACAGAGATCAAGGGACTAAGGAACAGTCACGAGGAGCTGAAAAACGCTTTAAACGAAATGCATAACAAAATGGAAAATCCACGGCTCGGATTGAAGAGGCAGAGAGGAGAATAAGTGAACTAGAAGATAAAGTTATGGAAAAAGAGGAAGCTGAGAAAAAGAGAGATAAAAAAATCCAGGAGTATGAGGGGAAAATTAGAGAACTAAGTGATACACTAAAAAGAAATAATCTACGCATAATTGGTATCCCAGAGGAGGAAGAGAGAGGGAAAGGTGCTGAAGGGGTACTTGAAGAAATAATAGCTGAGAACTTCCCTGAACTGGGGAAGAAAAAAGGCACTGAAATCCAAGAGGCACAGAGAACTCCCTTCAGACGTAACTTGAATCGATCTTCTGCACGACATATCGTAGTGAAACTGGCAAAATACAAGGATAAAGAGAAAATTCTGAAAGCAGCAAGGGGTAAACGTGCCCTCACATATAAAGGGAGACCTATAAGACTCGTGACTGATCTCTCTTTTGAAACTTGGCAGGCCAGAAAGAATTGGCACGAGAATTTCAGTGTGCTAGACAGAAAAAATATGCAACCGAGAATCCTTTCTCCAGCAAGTCTGTCATTTAGAATAGAAGGAGAGATAAAGGTCTTCCCAAACAAACAAAAACTGAAGGAATTTCTCACCACTAAACCAGCCCTACAAAAGATCCTAAGGGGGACCCTGTGAGACAAAGTAGGAGACACATTACTACAAGCATAAAACATACAGACATCACAATGACTCTAAACCCGTATCTTTCTATAATAACACTGAATGTAAATGGATTAAATGCGCCAATCAAAAGACATAGGTATCAGAATGGATACAAAAACAAGACCCATCTATTAGCTGTCTACAAGAGACTCATTTTAGACCTGAGGACACCTTTAGATTGAGAGTGAGGGGATAGAGAACTATTTATCATGCTACTGGAAGCCAAAAGAAAGCTGGAGTAGCCATACTTATATCAGACAAACTAGACTTTCACTTAAAGGCTGTAACAAGAGATGAAGAAGGACATTATATAATAGTACAGGGTCTATCCATCAGGAAGAGCTAACAATTATCAATGTCTATGTGCCGAATACCGGAGCCCCCAAATATATAAAGCAATTACTAATAAACATAAGAACCTTATTGATAAGAATGTGGTAATTGCAGGGGACTTTAACACCCCACTTACAGAAATGGATAGATCATCTAGACACACGGTCAATAAAGAAACAAGGGCCTTGAATGAGACATTGGATCAGATGGACTTGACAGATTTATTTAGAACTCTGCATCCCAAAGCAACGGACTATACTTTCTTCTCGAGTGCACATGGAACATTCTCCAAGATACATCACATACTGGGTCACAAAACAGCCCTTCATAAGTTTACAAGAATTGAAATTATACCATGCATACTTTCAGACCACAATGCTATGAAGCTTGAAATCAACCACAGAAAAAAGTCTGGAAAACCTCCAAAAGCATGGAGGTTAAAGAACACCCTACTAACGAATGAGTGGGTCAACCAGGCAATTAGAGGAGAAATTAAAAAATATATGGAAACAAACGAAAATGAAAATACGACAATCCAAACGCTTTGGGATGCAGCAAAGGCAGTCCTGAGAGGAAAATACATTGCAATCCAGGCCTATCGCAAGAAACAAGAAAAATCCCAAATACAAAATCTAACAGCGCACCTAAAGGAAATAGAAGCAGAACAGCAAAGGCAGCCTAAACCCAGCAGAAGAAGAGAAATAATAAAGATCAGAGCAGAAATGAACAATATAGAATCTAACAAAAACTGTAGAGCAGATCAACGAAACCAAGAGTTGTTTTTTTGAAAAAACAAACAAAATTGACAAACCTCTAGCCAGGCTTCTCAAAAAGAAAAGGGAGATGACCCAAATAGATAAAATCATGAATGAAAATGGAATTATTACAACCAATCCCTCAGAGATACAAACAATTATCAGGGAATACTATGAAAAATTATACGCCAAAATACTGGACAACCTGGAAGAAATGGACAAATTCCTGAACACCCACACTCTTCCAAACTCAATCAGGAGGAAATAGAAAGCTTGAACAGACCCTTACCAGTGAAGAAATTGAATCGGTTATCAAAAATCTCCCAACAAATAAGAGTCCAGGACCAGATGGCTTCCCAGGGGAGTTCTACCAGACGTTTAAAGCAGAGATAATACCTATCATTCTCAAGCTATTCCAGAAATAGAGAAGGAGGAAAAATTTCCAGACTCATTCTATGAAGCCAGTATTACTTTGATTCCTTAACCAGACAGAGACACAGTAAAAAAAAGAGAACCACAGGCCAATATCCCTGATGAATATGGATGCCAAAATTCTCAATAAGATACTAGCAAATCGAATTCAATGGCATATAAAAAGAATTATTCACGATGATCAAGTGGGATTCATTCCTGGATTGCAGGGCTGGTTCAACATTCGCAAATCAATCAACGTGATACATCACATTAACAAAAAAAAAAAAAAAGAGAAGGACCATACGATCCTGTCAATCGATGCACAAAAGGCCTTTGACAAAATCCAGCACACTTTCTTAAGAAAAACCCTTGAGAAAGTCGGGATAGAAGGAACATACTTAAAGATCATGCAAGCCATATGAAAAGCCCACAGCTAACATCATCCTCAACGGGGGAAAACTGAGAGCTTTTTTCCCTGAGATCAGGAACACGACAGAGATGCCCACTCTCACCGCTGTTGTTTAACATAGTGCTGGAAGTTCTAGCATCAGCAATCAGACAACAAAAGGAAATCAAAGCATCAAAATTGGCAAAGATGAAGTCAAGCTTTCGCTTTTTGCAGATGACATGATATAATACATGGAAAATCCGATAGACTCCACCAAAAGTCTGCTAGAACTGATGCATGAATTCAGCAAAGTTGCAGGATACAAAATCAATGTCCAGAAATCAGTTGCATTCTTATACACTAACAATGAAGCAACAGAAAGACAAATAAACTGATCCCGTTCACAATTGCACCAAGAAGCATAAAATACCTAGGAATAAATCTAACCAAAGATGTAAAGGATCTGTATGCTGAAAACTATAGAAAGCTTATGAAGGTAATTGAAGAAGATTTAAAGAAATGGAAAGACAATCCCTGCTCATGGATTGGAAAAATAAATATTGTCAAAATGTCAATACTACCCAAAGCTATCTACACATTCAATGCAATCCCAATCAAAATTGCACCAGCATTCTTCTCGAAACTAGAACAAGCAATCCTAAAATTCATATGGAAACACAAAAGGCCTCGAATAGCCAAAGGAATTTTGAAGAAGAAGACCAAAGCAGGAGGCATCACAATCCCAGATTTTAGCCTCTACTACAAAGCTGTAATCAACAAGACAGCATGGTATTGGCACAAAAACAGACACATAGACCAATGGAATAGAATAGAAACCCCAGAACTAGACCCACAAATGTATGGCCAACTCATCTTTGACAAAGCAGGAAAGAACATCCAATGGAAAAAAGACAGTCTCTTTAACAAATGGTGCTGGGAGAACTGCACAGCAACATGCAGAAGGTTGAAACTAGACCACTTTCTCACACCATTCACAAAAATAAACTCAAACTGGATAAAGGACCTGAATGTGAGACAGGAAACCATCAAAACCTTAGAGGAGAAAGCAGGAAAAGACCTCTCTTACCTCAACCGTAACAATCTCTTACTCGACACATTCTCAAAGGCAAGGGAATTAAAAGCAAAAGTGAATTACTGGGACCTTATGAAGATAAAAAGCTTCTGCACAGCAAAGGAAACAACCAACAAAACTAAAAGGCAACCAACGGAATGGGAAAAGATATTTGCAAATCACATATCGGACAAAGGGCTAGTATACAAAATCTATAGAGCTCACCAAACTCCACACCCGAAAAACAAATAAGCCAGTGAAGAAATGGGCAGAAAACATGAATAGACACTTCTCTAAAGAAGACATCCGGATGGCCAACAGGCACATGAAAAGATGTTCAGCGTCGCTCCTTATCAGGGAAATACAAATCAAAACCACCCTCAGGTATCTCCTCACGCCAGTCAGAGTGGCCAAAATGAACAAATCGGGAGACTATAGATGCTGGAGAGGATGTGGAGAAACGGGAACCCTCTTGGACTGTTGGTGGGAATGCAAATTGGTGCAGCCGCTCTGGAAAGCAGTGTGGAGGGTCCTCAGAAAAATAAACAATAGACCTACCCTATGACCCAGCAATAGCACTGCTAGGAATTTACCCAAGAGATACAGGAGTACTGATGCATAGGGGCACTTGTACCCCAATGTTCATAGCAGCACTGTCAACAATAGTCAAATTATGGAAAGAGCCTAAATGTCCATCAACTGATGAATGGATAAAGAAATTGTAGTTTATATACACAATGGAATACTACGTGGCAATGAGAAAAAATGAAATATGGCCTTTTATAGCAACGTGGATGGAACTGAAGAGTGTGATGCTAAGTGAAATAAGCCATACAGAGAAAGACAGATACCATATGGTTTCACTCTTATGTGGATCCTGAGAGGCTTAGCAGGACCCATGGGGGAGGGGAAGGAAAAAAAAAGAGGTTAGAGTGGGAGAGAGAGCCAAAGCATAAGAGACTGTTAAAAACTGAGAACAAACTGAGGGTTGATGGGGGGTGGGAGGGAGGAGAGGGTTGGTGATGGGTATTGAGGAGGGCACCTTTTGGGCTGAGCACTGGGTGTTGTATGGAAACCAATTTGACAATAAACTTCATATATTAAAAAAAATAAAGCTTAGCTTATCTTAGTTCGTCAAATAATTTTCTTTTATTTTTTTGATGACAGAAATCTCATTTACACTCCTGAATGTCCTATTACCCATGACAGGTACCTAGCATTCTGCCTTGCACATCTACATACTTATGTGGGGAAAATGAAACAAAACAAAACAAAACAAAACAAAACAAAAGGCATTTGTTTTTTCACCGTCCAGAGACAGAATAAATTCCTAACGGAAATAATAAAATATTTGGGCCCTGAACACGTGACTGCCCTTAAATGTTAATATATTCAAATTGAGGACATTTTTTATTTGACAGGTATGGTCAAATGCCCAAGAGAACGATTCAAAAATAAAGAGAACTCTGGGAATCAATGGGTTAGGAAGGTCATGAAAAAATTGGAGACTACGATCCAGATCTTAAAAAAGCTCTGAATGTATACTCACAAAGACTTACCGACTTTGGATAAGCAGGTTAAAAATAGTGCTTTGAAAGTCCATAGAGCTGTAGCATTCGAAGGCAGGGTTTCTTACAGTATGGTCTGATACCTCTCCCTAATCAATGGAATCATGGAGGGCTTACTACAGGTGCGGATTCCGAATTCACACCGAATTCTACATTTTTAGGTAATGTGTCAGTTTTTGTTAAGATAACCCAAACTAGTAACAGCATTCCAATCTGCAAAGGACACACGAGCCCCACTCTCTGTAGCATAAAGTTTGGGTTGCTTTGGTAGGTGGATGAAAGCAACAAAACACAGAAGTGTGCAGGGAGAAGTGGAGACTTGAAGTGTTTGAAATGCATACTGTCCCATTTCTCAGGGAGGGCACAGATACGGCTTGATGGCACCCAAATCAGTGTTTCTGTCTGAACCAGTCCTGCTACCCAGGCCACAGTCAACCATAAATATTATCCAGAGAAATGATCTGCATCTGCATCTGTATCTGCTGGAGATTCCCTGACTGACCAGATTCTCACTGCTGCTGGGGCTGGGGGTATGGGGTGGGAGGTAGATAAACGGAGAGAATCAGACTAGCCCAAGTGGCCAAGATCTAGATGGAGTCCACCCTATGTGTTACCGTGGCCATATCTGAAGTTTCCAGAGGTGATGATGCTACATGCGGGGCCACCATTGTTCCGTGATGATATTGCAGTTGGTATATGATGCTAAGATTAAAACAAGGAAACGTGGTAACTTAGTATATATTATAACGTGTCAACAAGAAGGCAAAGAAAAATCTTGGTTTGTACTTCGTTGGCAATTACTAATAGATATGAAAGTTACCGTCCCTCTAGGAGGCAAGGTTCTTGCCAACAGAAATACAACACTAATACAGGAGCACCTTCCAAGGGTTCATCTGAGAGTATACTGAATGGCCTGAGTATGTAATGTGATTTGATAAGGCAGAACTGGTTTCTCCATGGCCCACAAGTATTAAATTCTAGAATTCCATAGAGTTTGCTTGATGCATTGATAAGCCAAGGAAACCTAGGAGGGGATTTGGTGAAGCCACATGCCCTAGAAATATGACAGCTAATTTTTGACTTAAGAAGAAACCGAATGACCTCCAAAAGACATCAACAATTGTACCTCACAGATGTGCTGTGAGCTTGAAATGCTCACACATGTGCTGCATCTTGAAGACGGTAAGTGGTAAAGACATTGGTAGTATTATATTAATGGCTGCTACCCTTTTTTCCAAAATTTTGTAGGAGGTCATAAAGAAATTGGCAGCTCTGCCATTCCATGCAGTCTGCTGCCAATGACATTGTTGCCTTAATGGAGCACAGCCTACAGCCTCTTTGTGAGTAAAACGCTCTTTGATTATGCCACTGGTGGCAGCCTTTCTGTGACAGCTGAACACGTCCCTAACCGATACTACTTGCACTTACTCAATGCCATTCAAATACAATTTCATGTTTTGTTAGCACAGATAACATCAATAATGTCACTCTTATTGAAGGTGAAATTATTACCAACATCACTCAGCAGATGAGGTTGGGGAAAAGATGCTAGAGAAGTTTCCTAAATGAAGAAGGGTTTGGAGAATACCAGCGTTCTATCTCCTAAGCATACCCTCGCAGAGTAAACTGTAGGGCACAGGGATCTCTCTGTTACAATATCACTTGAAGTTTAGGAGTGTTTTTCCATATAAATGTTTGAAAAAGTCCATGGTAGAGAAGGATTTACTTAATCCCAGAGAGTAAAATGAAAGAAGGCTTTGGACCCACAACCTCCTCCAATCAGTAAGTAGGCCGAGACAACCATAAGGCTGTAGACACAGGCTACTTTTCATGAGAAGGGAAGAATGACTTGGAGGTTGAAAGCCAGAACCCCGGAGGAGCTAGGACCATGGAAAATCATTCCCAGGCCTTAGGACCCAATGAAACAACTGCCTACCTGTGCCAGCTGAACTTCAGAATTGCTATGGACCAGTGACTCATTCATGATTACCTCCTTCCTTTCTTTTGAAACAGCAATGTTTGTATTTTGTTTGTTTGTTTGTTTGTTTGTTTTTTCTGTGTGTGTGTGTGTGTGTGTGTGTGTGTGTGTGTTTGTGTGTGTGTGTGTGTTGTGTGTGTGTGTTCTGGTTATAACCATGCCCGTGTTGTTTGTATGCTGAATTCATAGGTCTTCATTCATAGGTCTTCAGATTGAAAATGTACTCGAGGACTAGTGCGCCCAAGGAGACTCATTCACACCTGGACCTAATTTAGATAAAAATATCCTGGACTTTGAGCTGATGTTACAAGGGTTGTGTCTTTAAGAGGGAGGATTCTTGGGGAAAGGTGAGGATATTTTTCAGGCAGGATGAGAGTGAATAATAGGAGGCCAGCAGACAGGCTGTGGCAGTCTAAAATATGTTCATAAATTCTCTTTTAAGCCCTTCAAAAGGGGGACCTTCATTCCCTTTTCCGTAAGCATAGGCCAGATGTACTGAATGATTTTGAAAACCAGAAGAAGGTGGAAGTGATAGTGAGTTAAAAAACTCCAAAGAGCAGATATTGTAGTCCAATGGCGTTGTGATTAGGGGAAAATCGATGGAAGGGGCAACCGGCCATTAGACGCAAGAATTCTGAGTGGAAGAGATGAATATAAGCGAAGAGAAACAAAAATTATATAAAATCAGGGAGGGGACAAAACAGAAGAGACTCATACGTATGGAGAACAAACTGAGGGTCACTGGAGGGGTTGTGGGAGGGGGGATGGGCTAAATGGGTAAGGGGCACTGAGGAATCTATTCCTGAAATCATTGTTGCACTACATGCTAACTAATTAGGAGGTAAACTTTAAAAAAATAAAAATAAATCAAATAAAAAAAAGAAGCTACAATTCTACACTTTTCAAAATTATCAATTAAATTTGAGAGTGGACTCAAGATATCTTCAGACGTGCAAAGACTCAGATATTTGATTCTACTCATTCTTCATTAGGAAGTTATATGAAGGTGTACTCCAGCAAAACAAAGAGAGAAAAAATAAAGACAAATTATTCTTAATAACAGGCAACACTAACAGAGTGTTTATTTTTGTGCCAGACTCTGTTATGGGTTATTTTCATATATTATTTCATATGAACCACACAAGAAACTTATAAAGTATATACAATTACCGTTCTTATCTTCGAGAGGAGAAAAGAGGGTTATAAAGAAGCCAAATAACTCATCCAACATCCAACTTACACAGCTGGTAAGTGGAACAAGTAAAGTCTAACCCCAGGCCGTCTGGCTCAAGAGTCCAGGCTTTTAAATGCTCCCTAACTTCCCAGATAGCCATATTACCATGAAACCATGGAAACAAACTGGGAGCGTAGCAGAGGAAAATCACAGGAAGGAAGCTATGAAGCAGACCTACTGAGTCACCACCTAAATGAGGCAGGAAAAGAGAAGGGTCCAGTGAGAGACCGCTAAGAGGTTAGCAGGAAGATGTCATAAAGGGCATGATTTGAGAACACTGAAAGAGTGCAATAAAACAAAGAAGTGCATTAGAAAATTAAGGAGAACCAGATAATATCCATAAGACGGCCTTAGTCTGAATGAGCCAAGTGAAACATGGCATGGTTTAAAGCACTGATGGAATGCAAAGAGAAAGGATCCATTTCACCTTGATGCTAGAGATGTCCTCATTCAGGAGGTGCAAAGACTCCAGCAAAAGAGTAGTAATTCTAATGTTTGCATATTATTTAATAATCACAATAATTTAAACCATTTATTAGTTTTCAAGTTTTAGAATCAACCTTGAACTCTCTAAAGAGACTTGATTGCAGAGCATAACAGCAGTGTTAACAACAATGACAAACAGAAGCCCAAAGCTGAATGGAGACGGAGAAAAAGTGCAGCAAGTTTAAGGAAGACCTTTATCGTACAATGTAAGGAATGAAAAATGATAGTACAGGTAAGGGAACTAGGTCTCTATTTTAAAATTACATCTCATGGGGTACCTGAGTGGCTCGGTGAGTTCACAATCCACTCTTGATTTTGGCTCAGATGATGATCAGACAGTTCATAAGACTAAGATGAGCATTAGGTTCTGCACTGACAGCTCAGAATTCTCTCTCTGCCCCTATCCTGCTTGAGCATACTCTCTCTCTCTCTCTCTCTCTCTCTCTCTCTCTCTCTCTCTCTCTCTCTCTCTCAAATAACATACATTCATACATACATACATATATACATACAAACATAAAATTATATTGTGTGATGGTTAATTTCATGTTTTAACTGGGCTAAGCCACAGGGTACCCAGATATATGGCTAAACAGTATTTCTAGTGAGTCTGTGAGGACATTTCTTAGTACAATTAACATCTGTATATCCGGGGAGTAAGCAAGACACATTGCCTTGCCAAACACTGGGTGGCTTCAACTAATCGATTGAAGACTTGAATAGAACAAAAGGTGGAGTAAGAGAGAATCCACTGTGTCTATCTGACTGTCTTCAAGCTGCGATATTGGTCTCCTGACTTCAGGCTCAGACTTGGAATGGAACATACATCATCAGCTCTCCTGATTCTTAGGCTTTTGGAGTCTGCCTGGAACTGAACTACTCGATCTCCTAGGTCTGCTCTTCTCAGCCTCCGTAATCCTGTGAACCAATTCCTATTGATACTGAGTCTCTGGAGAACCCTAATTAGTACCTATATGTAACTTCATCCGTTATGTCTTTTTGCCCTCAGATCCAGTTCCTGCACTTCTCCTACAGACTGTGTTTCCTGGTTCCTTGCCAACTGGCTTCCAGAGGGGTTTGACCAATGGGTGTTTGATGGGAGAAAGGGAGGAAGGTATAAGCCCAGAGGTTTTTCTCTCTCCGGCTCCACTTCCTACCAGTGATTTTATCTCCTCCAAATTCTAGCTTCTTTCCAAGAGCCTCTTCTCCCATGATCTCAGTTCCTGCTAGGTATGGTTCTGAATTTCTCTAGCTCTGCAGGTGGAAACAGCTTTCTGATGATACTAATTCCTGATTGCTTCGCCATCCTTTGTTTGGCTTCTGGGATTTCCCATCACGTGTGTAACTATTTAAAATACCTATAGTGACTCACCGGCTGGCTGGACCTGACTGAAACAGTATACAGATAGAAGTTCGGGAATATATCGGAAAGTGAGGAGAGAGAAGACAGGTGGCTTAAGCGACCTATACGTCCACGTCACATAGGAAGTCAGTATACAGTGCTTAAAACTGACAAATCAATAAGCAGCAGTATAGTATACTACTTATCTTCATGAAGATTCCTCACAAAAGAATATAAACCTGGAACAGTTAAAAGTGTTGCCTCAAATAATGGAGACAGTAAAGAGACCTGTGGTTGCCAGGGACTCAGGGGGGAAGGGAGAGATGAATAATCGATGAAGCACAGGGAATATTTACAGCAGTGAAACATCTTGTAAGACAGTGAAATGCTTTGGATCATGGCATTGTGCGTTTGTCAAAACTCACCGAACTGCACACCACAGTGAATGCTAAGGTACACTTCGGTCTTTAGTTAATAATAGTTTTCATATGGGCTCATCCGTTGTAACAAATGCACTACACTGACACAAGAAGTTTACAATAGGGAAAACTATGTTTTGGGGGGTAGGAGGGAGAACAGGGGAACTCTGCACTTTCCAGTCTTTTTCCGTAAACCAGCTTTTTAAAAGCTGTTTTAGAAAATAAACTCCCTCAATGAAAGGGAGGCAGAGAGACTGAAGAGGAGGGAAGGAAAGAGGGAGAAAGGGAGCTACTTAAATGTCATGGAGGAAACTTAAGTGTGGATTACTAAGTGAAGGGATCCAATACGAAAAAGCCATTTGCTTTACGTTTCCAACTATGATAACGTTCTGGAAAAACAAAACAAAAGAAAACAAAACAACGACAAGGACGACAACAACAACAACAACAACAACAACAACAACAAAACACCTTCGGAGACAGTAAAAAGACCAGTGGCTATTAGGGTTTAGGGGGAGAGAGGAAGTGGTAATAGGCGGAGCACAGGGCACTTTAGGGTGGTGTAACTATTCTGTATGATACGGCAATAGTAGATACATACCATTATACATTTCTCAAAACTTATGAATCTATATAACACAAAATAAACCCTAACTGTTAGTTAATGATAATGTGTCTAATGGTAATGTGTCAACAAGAATGGCTCATCCACCACTTATAATTAATGTATCCACATTAGTGCAAGGTACTATAGAAACTACTGGGGGTGAGGAACCTGTATTTTTTGTGCAATTTGTCTCTAAATCTAAATTTGTCCTTAAAAAATGGTCTTTTGAAAAAAACCTGATTTAAAAAAAAGAAAAAACAAAACAAAAGAAAGTGTTGCCTCTGGGGAAGAGGTGTTCATGGGGGAAACAAAGCTTTTGATTTTTTATTGCAAGTCCTGATCTGCAATTTGGATGTTGTGGGCTTTATTTTTAACTATTTGTATACAATACTTGGATTGATATTTCTCAAAAAAAAAAATCTGTACACCTGCCAGAATAGATAACATGAAAAAGACCATATTAGCAAGTGTTGGCAAGGCTATCAAGTATTCAGAGCTCACAGGCACTACGCAGGCACTACTATAGAAAGAAGTGTGTGTAAATTGGTATAATCATTTTGGAAACAGTTTGGAGGAATCTTACCAAAGCTGATAAGCTGGATGACATGTGACCCAGCAAATTCTCTCCTAGATAAATAAATACTATTGTAAAAAATGTTCACCAAAGGACGTGTCCTATAATGTTCACTGAAGCTTTATTCATAATTACCCTAAGCCAGAACCTACCTAAATGTCCACCAAGAGTTGCAGAAATAGTGTAAACTATTCAAATAATGAAATTCTATACACCAATGAGCAGAAAGGATCTATACATACAATAACATGAATATCACTAACATAAGTTTGAGTGAAAGAAGCTAGGTGTAGGACACATAATTCCATTTCTATATAGTCCAAAAAGAAGCAAAAGTTGTATATTCTGTAAGAAGTCAGAATAATTGCCGTCCCAAAGAGAGATAGACCGTGACTGAAAGAGGCACAGGTGGTCCCTTGGGGTCCTGGTATCCTTTTTATTGAGTGCTGATTCCACAAGTATATTGAACTTAATTGCCTCAATCTGTGCTCAGAATGCTTTTAATAATATATGTTCTTTTTTGCGTGCCTGGGTGGCTAGTCACTTAAGTGTCCAACTTTGGCTCAGATCATGATCTCATGGTTTGTGAGGTCGAGCCCCGCATCAGGTTCTGTGCTGACAGCTCCGAGCCTGGAGCCTCCTTGGACCCTTGGCTCCCTATCTGGCCCTCACCTGCTCACAAGGTATCTCTCTCTCAAAAATAAACAAACATGACAAAAATAGTATATGTCCTTTTGAATATACTCTATACTTCAGTAATCTTATTTTAATCTGAGTGCAGACCCCTAAGTCACACCCTTTTTTCTCTACTGCCTCTTCTAAACAGTTAAAGAATATGTACTTTAAATCATCCTAGAAGATATATATACATACACATACACACAAAGAAAGAAAGAAATTGGCGGGAGGAGCCGGGATGTGGGTGAATGGCAAAGAAACTCTAGCTTTATTACACAAGCATGGAAACAAATTCCTTTGGAGAGGGTGGGGGTGGAATGGCTTCTTCGGAAGACTTCAGAGCAATGAAGGAACAAGAGAGATCATGGATCTGCCCCTACAGTCCTGGAGACCTCTCAATGTGGGGTTAGGAAGAAAGGGGCCCTCCCTTGCGGTCCAGTGGTCTCCTCCCTCCGCAGACCCGGTGCTGGGAAGCAGCAGAGGGCACAGCTGCCCCGGAGTCCCAGAAGGCGGCGCCGCATGCAAGGGGCGCGGGCCGGGATCCTCTGGTGCTTCTTCGCCTGTACAGTGCACTAGGGGACGCGGGCCCGGCTCTCACTGGTTCATCCCTCCAGGCACAAGCCGTCCTGGGGCTGAGAGGTCGCGCGGTGGTGGCCCGCATCTCTCGCCCAGGCACTGGGAAGCGGCAGAGTATCACCACGGGTGCCAGGTTCACTCCCAGGACTTGGCACGCTTGGCGCCGCGCTTCTGCCACGCTGCTCTCGGCCCAGACGTCGCCGACTACGCGGATGGTGGGCAAGGTGGTCAGCGTCGGAGTGGCCGCCCTCCCACTCTCCTCCAGGGGGCTGCTGTCCTCGAGGGACGGCGCCGGCGGGGGCGGCACCTTCCTCTGGCCGGCGGCGACCTTCCGGGCTCCGTGGCGCCTCCTCCTGGCAGCTGGCAGGCGCGTCTGGACGCGGGCCTCGGGGGGCTGGTGCCCCAGCGTGTACACCACCTTCTCCACAGGCGCCTCCAGCGCGGCCCCTCCTGCAGCGCTAGAGGCACCTCCCCGGGCGGCCGGGGCCAAGGCTCCCCGGGGCCTGCGCCGCTGCCTCTTCATGAGGCTCAGGAGGTGAGGCCGTTAGGGGCCGCCCGTGCTTGCCAGGTCTCGCCGCCGCCGCCAGGCCCTGATGAATTTCCTACCAGGAAGCCAAATCACGCGGCAGGCTGTGAGAGTTACACCGCTGTTGCTAGGAGACCAGGCGCTTTGTGAGGTCACAATGTCTGCCTATCCTATCACTGCCTGCTGCCCAAAGCTGCCTTAGGTTGGGATGTGTTTAAGATTATGCCCTTGAGAAAGACCTGCACGAATCTTACCTGAGACGGCCCATAGTTCTTGATGAGTTCAAGACGGTTGTTCTCGACGTGAATGCACAGGTGCCTCAGCCTCCATTAATTCCATCCAACATGGGATGACACTTCGCGGTGGAGAGTACACACAACTTGTAATCACACATGACTGTAAGAGGTTTTAGCTAATTAAATGCCTTGTCATGCAACGCACTGAAAGCCAAATTGAAGTAACTACTCTACTCTTTCAAAGAATACAGATATACTGTGCCTTGCTTAGGGGTCCATAAGTCTGTGGCTATAGCTCACACTTCAGGAAGCTGTTTTTCACAGCAGCAGCAAACAGTTTGCCTAGTTAGGATGCATGTTCACTTTCACGCAGCTTAGGGAAGACCGAGTCATTGTGTGCTTAAGTGCAAAGCGTCAACGAATTCTGCGTGAGTGGCCATGAGGGCATTCAGTGCCACTAAAACCTATTCGGTACCTACCAATTCATGATATTTCAGGTAAGTCATACACAAGGTAGTAAAAGAGCCATCTGGGATTCCAAGAGTAGAAAACGTGTTACACCGTCCGTGTAAGTGCTTTTGAAAGCAACCAGCATGGTCCATCCATCATCACCACATACACAAATAATTCACAAAATATAACAAGGACCACCTACCATGATCAATTGAAATCCACTTCCTCAGGAAAGGATGACACCAAACTATGCGAATGAATAAAACGGATAAGTCATGGTAACAATCAGAAGAGACACTTGCCAAGGTCAACGTGATACATGTGAGAGGCCTACTCAACTCCTTTTCTTAAACACACAAACCAAACTTTCATCTACGCAGCTTAAGCCAGTACTACCTCACGTTCAGAAAGTGCTGAAAATGGAAAGCTATCCTCATATTCAGTAAGAGCAACCCCTGGATTTCCTTTTTCATTAAATGTAATTTATTTTCAAATTGGTTTCCACGCAACACCCAGTGTTCATCCCAACAGGTGCCCTCCTCGATGCCCGTCACCCACTTTCCCCTCTCCCCAAACCCACGTCAACCCTCAGTCTGTTGTCAGTATTTAAGAGTCTCTTATGGTTTGCCTCCCTCCCTCTCTATAACTTTTTCCCCGCATCACCTCCCCCATGGTCTTCTGCTAAGTTTCTCAGGATCCACACATGGATGAAAACATATGGTATCTGTCTTTCTCCACCTGACTTATTTCACATAGCACAATACCCCCCAGTTCCATCCACGTTGCTACAAATGGCCAGATTTCGTTCTTTCTCATTGCCAAGTAGTATTCCATGGTATACATAAACCACAACTTCTTTATCCACTTGTCAGTTGATGGACAGCTGGGCTCTTTCCATAGTTTGGGTGTTGTTGAAAGTAGTGCTATAAACATTGGGGTACATGCGTCCCTATGTCTCAGCACTCCTGTACCCCTTGGGTAAATTCCTAGCAGTGCTATTGCTGGGTCTTAGGGTAGATCTATTTTTAATGATTTGAGGAACCTCCACACTGTTTTCCAGAGCGGCTGCACCAGGATGCATTCCCACCAACAGTGCAAGAGGGTTCCCGTTTCTCCACATCCTCACCAGCATCTATAGTCTTCCAGTTTGCTCATTGTAGCCACTCTGACTGGCATGAGGTGGCATCTCACTGCGGTTTTTCTTTGGATTTCCCTGACGAGGAGTGCTGTTGAGCATCTTTTCATGTGTCTCTTGACAATCTGGATGTCTTTTTTAGAACAGTGTCTGTTCAAGTCTTCTGCCCATTTCTTCACTGGATTTTTTGCTTTCCGGGTGTGGAGTTGGTGAGTTCATTTTACAGGTTTAGGATACTAGCCAATTATCCAGTATGACTTTTGCACACATCTTTTCCCATTCAGTCAGTTGCCTTTTAGTTTTGTTGATTGTTTCCTTCATTGTGGAGAAGATTTTTATTTTGATGATGTCCCAATAGTTCATTTTGCTTTTAATTCCCTTGCCTTTGGAGATGTGTCAGCTAAGAAGTTGCTGACGCGGAGGTCAAAGAGGATGTTTCCTGCTTTCTCCTCCAGGGTTTGATGGTTTCCTGTCTCACATTCAGGCCTTTCATCCATTGTGAGTTTATTTTTGTGAGTGGTGTAAGAAACTGGTCTAGTTTCATTCTTCTGCATGTTGCTGTCCACTTCTCTTAGCACCAATTGTTAAAGAGACTGTCTTTTTTTCCATTGGATATTCTTTTCTGCTTTGTCAAAGATTAGTTGGCCATACGTATGTGGGTCCAATTCTTGGGTCCCTAAACTATGCCATTAAGTCTATGTATTTGTTTCTGTGCCAATACCATGCTGTCTTGATGGTTATAGCTTTGCGGTAGAGGCTAAAGTCTGGCATTGTGATGGCTCTCACTTTGGTTTTCTTTTTTAGTATTACTTTGGCTTTTCAGGGTCTTTTGTGTTTCCATACACATTTTATGATTGCTTGTTCCAGCTTGGAGAAGGATGCTGGTGCAATGGGATTGGGGCTGCCTATAATGTGAGGACTGCGTTGGGTCGTATTGACATTTCGCCAATATTTATTCTTCCAATCCACGAGCATGGAATGTTTTTCGCTTTCTCTGTATCTTCGTCAATTTCCTTCACAAGCCTTCTATAGTTTTCAGCATACAGATCATTTACCTCTTTGGTTAAGTTTATTCCTAGGTATTTTATGACTCTTGGTGCATTGTATATTGTATCCGTTTCCTTATTTCTCTTTCTGTTGCTTCATTATTGGTGTATAAAACGCAATCAATTTCTGTACATTGATTTGTACCCTGCAACTTTGCCAAATGCATGTATCAGTGCTAGCGGACTTTTGATGGAGTCTGGCGGAAATTCCATGTATAGTGTCATGTCATCGGCAAAAAGTGGAAGTTTGACTTCTTCTTTGCAAATGATGATACCTTTAATTTCATTTACTGTCTGATTACTGATGCTAAGACTTCCAACACTATGTTCAACAACCGGGGTGAGAGTGGACATCTCTGTCTTGTTCCTGATCTCAGGGGGAATGCTCTCAGTTTTTCCCCATTGAGGACGATATTTACTGTGGGCTTCTGATTAATGGATTTTATGATGTTTAAAGTAGTTTCCTTCAATCCCAACTTTCTTGAGGGTTTGTAATAAGTAAGGATCCAGTATTTTCTCAAATACTTTTTTTCTGCATCTATTGACAGTGTACTATGGTTCTTATCTTTTCTTTTCTTAATGTGATGTAGCACAATGATTGATTTGTGAATATGGCACTAGCCCTGCAGGCCAGGAATGAATCCCACTTGATCGTGTTGCATAATATTTTCTATATGCTATTGAATGTGATTTGCTAGTATCTTGTTGAGAATTTCTGCACCCCTATTCATCAGGGATATTGACCTGTGATTTTCCTTTTTTTCTGTGTCTCTGTCTGGTTTTGAATCACCGTAATGCTGGCTTCATAAAATGCGTCTGGAAGTTTTCCTTTCATTTCCAAATTTTGAAACACCTTGGGAAGGATGGCTATTACCTCTACTTTAAATGTCTGCTAGAAATCGCCAGGGAAGCCACCTGGACCAGGACTCTTATTTATTGGGAGATGTTTGATAACTGAATCAATTTCCTCACTAGTTATGGGTCCGTTCACATTTTCTATTTCTTCCCGTTTGAGCTTTGGAAGTGTGTGGGGATGGAGGCATTTGTCCATTTCTTCCAGGTTGTCCAGTTTGTTGGCATAGAAGATTTTATAGTGTTTCCTGATGAATGCTTGAATTTCTGAGGGATTCTTTGTAATAATTCCATTTTCATTCGTGATTTGACCTATTTGGGTCCCCTCTCTTTTCTTTTTGAGAAGCCAGGCTAGAAGTTTATCAATTTTGTGTATTTTCTCAAAAACACAACTCTTGGTTTCATTGATGTGCTCTACTGTTTTCCTTTAGACTCCATATTGTTTATTTCTGCTCTGATCTTTATTATTTTTCTTCCTCTCCTGGCTTTGGGGTGTCTTTGCTGTCCTGTTTCTAATTCCTTTAGGTGTGCTGTTGGATTTTGTATTGGGAATTTTTCTTGTTTCTTGAGATAGGCCTGGATAGCATTGTTTGTTGTTGTTGTTGTTGTTGTTGTTGTGTTTTGTTTTGTTTTTGTTGTTCCCTGTCAGGACTGCCCTTGCTGTATCCCGAAGGGTTTGCATTGTGGTGTTTCATTTTTATTCGTTTCCGTATATCTTTTTTTTTTTTATTTTTTTTTTGAACGTTTTTATTTATTTTTGGGACAGAGAGAGACAGAGCATGAACGGGGGAGGGGCAGAGAGAGAGGGAGACAGAGAATCTGAAACAGGCTCCAGGCTCCGAGCCATCAGCCCAGAGCCTGACGCGGGGCTCAAACTCACGGACCGCGAGATCGTGACCTGGCTGAAGCCGGACGCTTAACCAACTGCGCCACCCAGGCGCCCCATGTTTCCTTATATCTTTTAATTTCTTCTCAAATTGCCTGGTTGACACATTTATTCCATAGTGGGATGTTTTTTAACCTCCATGCTTTTGGAGATTTTCCATCTTTTTTCTGTGTTTAATTTAATGTCCCCTGCAATTACCACATTCTTATCAACAAGGTTCTGTATGTTTTTAATTAATTGTTTATGTATTTGTGTGTCTCCGAATTTGGTGTGTAGGCATTTAAAATTTTTAGCTCTTCCTGATGGAAAGACCCTGGAATTAATATAGAAAGCCCTTCGTCATCTTTTGTTACAGCCTTTGATTTAAACTCTACTTTGTATGATATAAGTTGGCTACTCCAGGTTTCTTTTGACCTCCAGTAGCATGAGAGATACTTCTCCATCCCCTCATTTTCAATCTGAAGGTGTCCTCATGTCTATAAGCAGTCTCTTGTAGACAGCAAATAGATGGGTCTTGTTCTGTTTTTTGTTTTTGTTTTTTCTTTCCATTCTGATACACTATGTTGTTCGGTTGGAGCATTTAGTCCATTGAAATTCAGTGTTATTATGGAAACATATGCGTTTAGAGTCATTGTGATGTCTGTAGGTTTCATGCTTGCAGTGATGCACCAGTTTCCTTTCCCACCAACAGTTAGAGAGGGTTACTCTTTCTCCATATCCTCACCAGCATCTGTGTTTCCTAAGTTGTTCATTTTAGCCACACTGACTAGTGTGAGGTGGTATCTCAGTGTGGCTTTGATGTGTATTTTCCTGATGATGATTCATGTTGAGCATCCTTTCATGTGTTTTTGGGCCATCTGGATGTCTCTTTTGGAAAAGTGTCTATTCATGTCGTCTGCCCATTGTTTCACTGTATTACATTTTCCAGGTGTGACTTGGGTAAGTTCTTTATACATTTTGTGTAGTAACCCTTTATCCAATATGTCATTCGCAAATATCTTCACTCCTTCCATCGGTTGCCTTTTAATTTTGCTGATTGTTTCCTTTGCAGTGCTGGAGAATTTTATCCTGACCAGGTCCTGATCATTCAGTTTTGCTTTTCATTCCCTTGTCTTTTGAGACATGCCAAGGAAGAAATTGCTGTAGTGGAAGTCAAAGGGTTTTTTTTCATCTTTTCTCCTCTAGTGTTTTGATGGTTTCCTGTCTCACATTTAAGGCTTTCATCCATTTTGCATTTATTTTTATGCACATTGTAAGAAGTCATCTAGGTTATTCTTCATCATGTTACTGTTCTGTTCTCCCAGCACCCTTTGTAAAGAGGCTGTCTTCTCTCCATTGGATTGTCTTTCCAGTTTTGTCAAAGATTAGTTCACCATACATTTGTGGGGCCCCTTCTGGGTTCTCTATGCTGTTTCATTGATTCATGTGCCTGTTTTGGGGCCAATGTCATACTATCTTAATGATTACAGCTTCGTAGGAGAGGCAAAAGTCTGAGCTGCCTCCCACTTTGGGTTTCTTTTTTCCACATAACTTTGTCTACTCAGGTTCTTTGGTTGTTCCGTGCAAAGTTTCAGATTGCTTGCTCTAGTCTGGAGAAGAATGTTGGTACAATTTTGATTGGTATTGCATTAAATGTGTAGATTGCGTTCAGTACTATTGACATTTTAACAGTATTCATTCTTCCACTCTTTGGCATGGATTGTTTTTTTTTTTTTTTTTTCTGTATTTGATGTGTCTTCATCATTTTCCTTCATATATTTTCTGTACTTTTCACTGTACAGATCTTTTACATCTTTGGTTAGGTTTCTTGCTAGGTATTTTACGGTTCTTGGTGAAATTGTAACTGGCATTGATTTCTTGACTTCTCTTTCTGTTGCTTCCTTATTGGTGTATAGAAAGGCAACCAGTTTCTTTACACTATTTTGTATCCTGTGAGTTTGGTCAATGCATGGATCAGATCTAGCAACGTTTTCATGGAGTTTTTGGGTTCTCCGCGTTCAGTCTCATGTCATCTTCGAAAGGCCAAAGTTTGACTTTCAATGATATACGTTAAGTTAAGTGTAGTTAAAAAAGAATTTACCCTTTGGGCTCTATGTTAACTTGATAATTGCACAATAAGTGACAAATAGCAAAAAACTGTGCATGTTATCCTACATTAGAATTGGTAACTGGAATTTAACTCTTTAAAACATATTGAATCTCTCATGATATGGATAGGAGTATGAAACATCTAACTTCACCCAGTGCACACGTGTGTATTTGTAAACACATATGCTAAACAGCAAAATTGTAATACTAGTGAGGTGTGTCAAATTTTACATGTTCATGGTGCAGATAATATTGTTTTACCGTCTTTTTGGTAGCAGCCCGAATAAGACATTTGAAATCAACGAGAGAATTCCGAACCTACAGGGTACATTCTCCATGCTCTATACTGGCTTACAAATAAATGAACAAATGGAACTAAAAAAATACATTGCACTGGTAATCATGTTTATTGCAATTGTGCATTAACTTTTTATGGACTCTAGCCATACTAAGAGTGCACGTGAATAGGTGTTGGAAATGACACACTTTATTTGACATGACCAAACTCACTAGAAACATATACTTTCAAAAACTTTTTAATATTCATTTTTCAGACATACTATAACGTCTAATACCGTATGACTCCACATTTAGAAGAGCAAAGATCGACATGGTGAACTTTGCACGTGTTACAATGGTTATCACATAATATTATTTGATATCCTACTATTTTAAACAACTATTCAGCTGCACGGCTCATGCTAGGTATTTGAACTTTGACATATTTTATCTTTCTGTTTTTCATTATTTAATCGTTTTTTTTTTTTTTTAGAATTAGCTTTTGCTACAATCGCATAACTACTAACTTGGGTAATGGACATCCAAGATTCCAGCTTACCTGTTTTTGTATCAGTGATGAAAATCAATCGCAATGTCATTGCCTTTTCAATTAACCATGGCTATGTTTTAGTTCTTTTATCACTGCAATAATAAATTCTGTTGTTCTATGCCTTTTTTGAAGCCCAGTGATTAATCTTATGACTATGATTCTACATTCTTGTTGTTATACTGCTTTTGTCTATTTTGATCGATTCTTTAACAGTCACGTCTTCCTGGAAATTCGTCTCAGGGGAATTCTTCTGTTTCATCAGTTTGGATAGTTTTCTATCCCTTATGAGTTTTAACGTTGTTGTTGTTGTTGTTGTTGTTGTTGTTGTTTTGTTTTGTTTTTTGTTTCTTTTCTTTTATGTGCTATGCACCTGAGAGCACTGCTACTTTAAAGTGGGCTCATACCCTCTCCATGGCCTGGCCCTTCAGGAGGTGTGTTTTGGAAAGTGTTACTTGCTTCGTGTTGCTATGACTTTTGTTGTTTGATTTCTCATCTCAGAGTGATTTTTGAAAATCCCACGAGGTGTGATTTGATGTGTTCCTTGAAGTACCAAATGTAGTAATTGGAGGCTTGCACTATCTTGACAGGGGTTAAAACACCTTAAGTTGCCATGGATGGGTGTTCTTGCCCTTCCCAACAATGGGGGTTACTCCTGGTAGTGAGATCCAAAGCCCCGGCGCCACACAGACAGCTCCTCTGAAAAGCTCTAGGCAGCTGCACTTATGAAAGCCGCTCATTTTCTGATTTCCCAGAGGTTACCTTGGGCAAAATGTGGATTTTGTAAATTACCTGACCCCATCTATTTCTTCTACCAGCCAGATCTTAGATTGTAGGCAAATGATACCTCCGAGTTTGCTTTTCCAATTTGTAAAAGGGAAGTATAACGCCTATGTTCAGTATAGTGGTGAGATTACAGGTAATGCCTGTAAAACGTGTGGAAAAACTCCTGGCACATTACACTCCATAAAGACTGTATTTTGTTTTGATTTCCTCATAATTGTCACTGCATCCATAGAAACTGTATCTCCAGGATGGGGTCTTTTGTAGGTCAAAATGTAAGCTACACCATAGAAGCTATCAACGAGGCAAAATGTTTCTCCTATCCGTGAGGACGTGACCCTTCCCTTTTTTGTATATGTAGACAAAATTTGGTGGTAGAGATTATTGAAGACTTGAATGTATATTGCAGTCTGGCACACCGGGAGATAGTTAAACATCCCCTATTTCAGGTATCGTGGATAGGCATATTGAACACCTTACGTGTCAGGTGCAATTAGGTTCAAGTACACAGTGATAATCCAACATGCACGCTCCATATATTCAGGATGTTTCAAACCTTAGCTACAAATGGTACAGGTGTAATTACAACGTGTGGCAAATGCTGTTAAAAAAAAGACTAAATGTTCTGAGAAGGAATGGCACAGGGGACAAAGTGTAGATGAGAGGATTGGCCAACAACGTTCTTGGGGAGAAAAGTCCTTTTTTCAAACTTGGACCCATAGCAAGTACTGGTAAGGAACCTAGCGAACACAAAATGCATTCTAAGCAGAAACTACGTAGGTCTAATTTGAGCAACCAGGAGAACAGACCGTCCCGTTCACCTAATGAAAGGAGAATGAGGAAAGATGGCATTAGAGGGGTGACAAGACAGGACTGCCAACATCTTGTGGTCATGTTACAGATTCTATGTGTCATTTTGAGTACAGTGGAGATTAGAGGGTTCTCTTAAGCAGAGGAATGAAGTGCTCAGACTCAGGATTTTTGCATTGCATTCCGGATGCAGTGAAAAGAACGAACTGGGATTTTGGTGGGAAGGGAAGGTCAGCATGGGGCTAAGAACGAAAATGGAGAGTAGGCAGAAGGTGGTGAGAGACTAGCTGGCTTGGCATACGTTGGAGGTGGAGTTGAGAGCCCCTACTACTGAGTGGATCACAGGAAAGACGTTGAGGAGGGGAGGACTGACAATGAGTCTCTTCCCCTCATGAGCAACTGAAGACAAAGCCCCATTAAGAGAGGAACACAAGAGGGGTCTTGAGTTGGTCATGGATTTCAATTGATTGTTGATTGGGTATTAATTCATAGGCTTAGAGAAGTTTGCTTAGAATTTTATCTTTTCATTGTTTTGTTTCTACAAATTGCTTCGTTATTACCATCTTGAGGTTCTAACGGATGGTCTCCAATTCTTCGCTGTCACCAAGACCTTCTTCCACAAGAGTATGGACGTGATGGGTTATGTAGGTCCATCATCTTCTACCCAGTCTTTGTCATCGTCACAAATACTTAATGGCCACTGTTGTAGAATAACCTCAAGCTCCAAGAGGGTTGTTCTCACTGTTCTCAGAATGCCTGCCCCTCCTTTATTCCCGCACATTTGCTTTTGTCGCCTTTGTCCTCCTCCTTTCTGCCTGCCAACTAGAAATTTGGTCATCCTTTAAGATTCTTTGTGCTATGCCTCTGAGACGCCTTTACTGATCACCTCGGCTCAGTGGACTTCTCCTGCTACATGAAACTTGACCTTGAAGTCTCACTGTGCTTTGTATCGTGTTTGGGTTTTTTGTACCGTCAAATATTGAAAGTTTCTTGAAGGCAAGGATGCGGTCTTGCATGCTTTCAGAAACTTTTATAAACACTCAAACTTGGTGAATGTTTAGAAATCTTTCTTGGTGAAGTGGTTGAGTCAACGTCAAATCAGATGGGAAGGGAGTCTGCTGAAGGAATAACACTGGACTGTTTGAAACTATCCTTGATATGTTCAATGGACCTAATAAATTTATGAATTGACACGTTTTATTTATTTAACTGATACTAGACTAAATCATTTATTTGAAACGTTACTTTATGATTATGGAGGTCTTAAAGTTTATTGCAGAAAATTTAGCAAACAAACAAGAAAGAAAGAAAAATGGTCATAAGTCAAACACCTGGAGATAAGCATATCTAAACACCTTTTTTATGTTTATGTATGTTTGGCAGAGAGAGAGAACGAGGGAGAGATGAGCACAAGTGGAGGATGGGAGGAGAGAGAGAGATAGAGAGAATCATAAGCAGGCTCCACGCTGTCAGTGCAGAGCTCAATGTGGAGCTTGATCGCACACTCTGTGGAATCATAACTGGGCTGAAATCAAGAGCCACATGCTTAACCGACTGAGCCATTCAGGCGCCCCTGGAGGTAAGCACCTCTAACACTGTGCTATAATCGTCAGGGAAGAGGTATATGTACATGCATTTACCAAAATTAGCTATGTAGCTGTGAATCCCATTTTTGGTCCTCTAGTGATAGGAGCATTTCGCAAGGTCATAAATGTTCTGCAGGGCTATGAATTGTAAAGGCCACATAGCATGCCATAACTTATTAAAAATTTTTTTTAATGTTTATTTATTTTTGAGACAGAGAGAGACAGAGCATGAACGGGGGAGGGTCAGAGAGAGACGAAGACACAGAATCTGAAGCAGGCTCCAGGCTCTGAGCTGTCAACACTGAGCCCGACGCGGGGCTCGAACTCACGGACCGTGAGATCATGACCCGAGCCGAAGTCGGACGCCCAACCGACTGAGCCACCCAGGCGCCCCATGCCATAACTTATTTAAACACGGCTATTGATCATTTAGGATGTTCCATTTTCTTGCTTCAATTAGTTGCTACAAGTAGAATTAGCTTTTCATGGTGTAGACACAGTTTAGTAAATGTGAATTAAGAAATAAAAAGAACTGCAGCCGGTAATGTGAGGTGGAGGAACAGGATGACCAGATTTTGCTTCACCTTGTCTATTGCTGGCAGTCTTTACACCCTTCTCTCCCTCATCCTCTTTTTCTCCTCCTTAACCCACAGCCTCCACCTCTTTATTCCTCCTTCTTCTCATCCTCGTTTCTCTGTCTATGCTGGCCTCCTTGCTTCCCATCAGTACACACGTTCACACTCCGGCCTTGGGGAATTCATGGGTCCTTCTGCCTAGATCACCTTCCTGTGAG
Organism: Puma concolor; assembly: GCF_028749965.1. Taxonomy (NCBI): domain Eukaryota; kingdom Metazoa; phylum Chordata; class Mammalia; order Carnivora; family Felidae; genus Puma; species Puma concolor. Next base: position 1,012,282 of record NW_028240236.1, on the reverse strand, counting down.
CAGGGAGTTCTCTCATTTCCATGAGGTATTTATTCAACTGACACCTTTTTCAGTAGGGCCCTCTGTGTCGAGTATTTCACCCTGTCTAGTATTTCACACCCCCTCCCCCAGTGCTTATATCCTCTCCAAGATGTATTTACTTCTTTTTTCCCCATTCATTATTCTCTACCATAGTTTCTAGTTCCATTATCTTTGTCAGTCTCCCCCACTGGACTATTAAGCACCAAGAGCGCAGTGGTCCTTGGTCCTTTGGTTCCCTAGTGGATCCTCAGGGCGTAGACTGTGTTGTCTCATTCTAAATGCTCCAAAAGTATTTATTGAATGATTCAATGAATCAACATCACTCCTTCTTTCTTAAGAATGTTTTATAATTTTCTACATGACACATACATCTATGATCCATTTGAGTGAATGTTTGTATAAGTGATGAATTTAGGTCAAGGCTGCTTTTAATTAATTAATTAATCAATGAACCGTTTGATTAAACAATTAATTACTTAGTTAATTGATGACTATTGCATACGAACACTTAATTGTTCCAGTAACACTTGTGAAAGACTATCTCCCTTTTTCTGTTAGGTTGGCTGTATGTCGTTATCAGAAGTTGTGTGAGGATGCTTGTGTATGGGGTCAATATCTGGATTATCTGTTCTATCTCTTGTTCTGTGTGTCCATCTTTCTTCAATATCACACTGCCTTGATTACTGGACGTTTATATTAAGTCTTAAAATGGTGCAACATGAGTTCTCCAACTTGGTTAGTTTTCAGAGCTGTTTGGCTGTTCTCGTTCCTTTGTCTTTTCACACATATTTTAGAATGAGCTTCCTGATATCCACAAAAAAAATCCTGGGATGTCGACTGGGATTATGTTGAATCTCTAGATCAAGGTGATTATTGACATCGTACTAGCGAGGCTTCCATGGATAGATATGGCATATCTCTCCATTTATTTATATCTTCCTTGATTTACCCAATCAGCCTTCTGTGGCTTTTCGCGTACAGATCCTGTGCATGTTGTTAGATTTAAATGTAAGTATTTCAATGTTTGGTGTGATTTTAAATGGTTCTTTAAAAAACAGTTCATATTCTAATTGTTCTTTGCTTATGTATAAAAATGAGACTGAGCTTTATATATTGACCGTGTATTCTGGGGCTTATTTAATTATGTTTGAGTTCTAGAAAACTGATGTATAGTCCTTAGAATTTGTTTCATGTTGATAATCACATGATTTAAGAGTTGAGGCAGTTTTCAGGGCACCTGGATGGCTCCATCAGTTGACTACCAGACTGCTGGGTTCAGCAGCTCAGGTCATGGTCCTATGGTCAGGGGATTGAGCCCCGTTTGGGGTTCTGTGCTAAGCATGGAGCCTGCTTAAGCTTCTCTCTCTGTCTTTCTCTCTGCCTCTTTCTCTCCCCGTCTCTGTTCATTCTCTCTTTCCAAAATACGAATTGAAAAATCAATAAATAAAAGAATCGAGATACTTTTTATTTTTACTTTTTCCACTGCGAAGGCCTTTTCTATGCCTTTTTCTGCACATGGCACGCTTGTCATCAGGGGAGGTACTGGTGTTTATGTCGATTTGTACACAGGACTGGCTGATTCCCTGCTTTTATTGTCTCCTTCCTTGGATTTCTGCCAAACTTTCCCCAATCAAAATAGGATTCAGAGGGACCCTATTCTAGTTTCGGTTCAAGATGGCTGTGTAGGAAGGCCTTGAACTCAACTCCTCCAAGGTGAAAGAAGGTTTCAACTACCTCCACATCGACCTTAAACTGTCTAAATGATTCACTTTTTCTTTCCAGCTTCTCTCTTTCTTTATGTGTATTTATTTTTGAGACAGAGGGAGACAGAGTGCAAGTGGGGGACGGGCAGAGAGAGAGGGAGACATAGAATCTGAAACAGGCTCCAGGCTCTCAGCTGTCAGCACAGGTCCCAATGCGGGGCACGAACCCAGGAGCCATGAGATCATGACCTGAACTGAAGTCGGATGCTTAATCAGCTGAGCCACCCAGGCGCCCCCTCCCCAGTCTCAGCTTATCTCTTAATTCAGGATCCTGAAAGCAAAGTATCACCTCATGGGAACTGAAACTACCCCTCTAGGAATAAGGACTCCCTGAGCCAATAAGACTGCACCCTCAAGCCCAAGACAATGACCAACCTGACCTTAGTGACCACCTGTGTGTACCTACCTCTTTTTGTCCCAGATTTTCCTTACATAAACCTGGAGGTATTTTCAGCACTTTACAGAGAGTCTTTGAGGGGAGTCTGCTGTATCTCTGGTGTCGGCCTCTGAATAAGTTCCCCATTTGTTTCACCTCCACTAGTTCCTTTGATTTGCGATTTTGTCACTAATGAGTAGCCAAACCTCACCTTTTTTGGGTCCCCTGGAGCGAGGTGCTCTTGTGCCTGAACTTCCTGACTACATTTTCTGGTGAACCATCCAGAAGTTGTACTTCCAATTTGTCCAGCTCCCTCGGGATTGCACCTATTGATATAACAATTCCTCCTGAGGAGCTGAGGACCGACTGCACAGATGGTGCCTAACAAAACATAGAAAATCAAAAGACAACAGCAAGACAGTGAGACAGTAACAAAGGAAACACTCACCCTAACGTTGCCAAGGGCAGTTGGGGAAGGACCAGAAACAGACTCCTCTGTCCTTGGGCAGAAAACAGAGAGAAAAAAACACACACTGCAGTTTGAAAAGAACAACTGTCATATAAAAGAGAGCATTAGAACTCTGTCAAGGTCAGAGGAGCCGCAGGAGTTCTCTCTGGGTCATAGAGACGGGAGAGTGGCTGGGTTACATTTTACATCCACATTTTTTCCTGTTTACTTATTTTTGAGAAGCAGAGAATACAAGCAGAGCAGGGGCAGAAAGAGGGGGACAGAAGATTCAGGGAAGGCTCTACACTGACAGCATCCAGCCCAATGTGGTTCTCAAATTCATGAACTGTGAAATCACGACCTGAGCTGATGTCAGATACTCGATCCACTGAGCCACCCAGGCGCCCCACATTCTCCATCCACCTTAAATGCATAGACCAGAGCAGGGTCCAGTTGCTGTAGCTGCCCTAAGCCTCAGTAAGTTCCAGGCCCACAATAACACAAGCCCCAATTGCACTGGACACACACACACACACACACACACACACACACACACACACACACACGACATGCTTTTTTCCCCCTTAATGAATGCAGTTGAAAGAGCAACTAGCATATAAAAAGAGCCATTCCTGAACTGTAACCCACCTCAGCTCCCACGGCCCCTTCAGGGCACCCTCTCCGTGGAAAGTCCTGGTACACACTAGTTTATATCCACTTCAGCTTCAACTATATTGGCAAGGTATCCTCTGCATGTACAGCCCCAGGTGCCTTCAGCTTGTACGCACTTTAGCTTCACCTATCTTGCCCAGGAATCGTCTGCATAGAGAGATCAAGGACATCCTGACACCCAGACTGCTTATATTCTAGCCACCCTGTACAGGGTACCTGTACACAGCACCCCAGCATGCCTCAACCTGCATTCATTTCAGCTTCAGCTGTCCTGTCAGGGTACCCTCAACACACAGAATCCTGGGATACCCCAGTCTGCGTTCACTTCAGCTTTAACTATCCCGACAGGGCGCCTGCTATGTAGAAAGCTCCAGGATCCTCAGTCCACGCAAGCCACGGCTTCATCCAGCCAGCAAATGTCACCAACTTGCACACAGGGTCTACCCAGGGGGACACTCATGTATAACACAATTCCTTCAAGTGTAGGAGAAGTAGCTGCTCTGCCAGTCTATAGAAACAAATGCAGAAAGAGAAGCAAAGTGGAGAAACAGGGAAATATGCTACAAAAGAAAGAACAATAAAAAAACCAGAAAAGAGCTGAAACGGAGGCAAGCATTTTGCCTCAATTAAATAAAGAATATAAATTAATGATGGTCAAGATCCCCGCCGGGCTGCAGAGAAAAGACAAGAACTAAGTGAGACCCTTAATTAAGAGATAGCAAACACACATAAAATCAGAGTTCAAGAAGAAAATAGCTGGAAAAAAAAGAACACTAGAGGGAATCAACAGTAGAAGACGGCATGGGGAAGGACAAATCAGTGGATATGGAAGACAGATTAAGGGAAAGCACCCAAAACAAACAGCAGATTTTTTTTCTAATGAGGATAAGTTAAGGGATACTTTGGAAATATCAAGTGAGCAAAAATCCACATAATAGGCATTCTACAAGAAGGAAAAGTGGTACAAAAAGTATTTGAAGAAAAGATAACTGAAGACTTTCCAAAACTAGGGAAGAAGACAGACATCTAGGACAAGAAGCACAGAGTTCCAAACATGATGAAACCAAGGAGCCCCACACTATGACACATATAATTTTTGTTAATATATGAAATTTAGTGTCAAATTGGTTTCCATATAACACTCAGTGCTCATCCCAAAAGGTGCCCTCCTCAATACCCACACCAACCCTCTCCTCCCTCCCACCCCCCATCAATCCTCATTTCATTCTCAGTTTTTAACAGTCTCTTATTTTTTGGCTCTCTCTCCCAATCTAACCTCTTTTTTTTCCTTCCCCTCCCCCATGGGTTCCTGTTAAGTTTCTCAGGATCCACATAAGAGTGAAACCATATGGTATCTGTCTTTCTCTGTATGGCTTATTTCACTTAGCATCACACTCTCCAGTTCCATCCATGTTGCTACAAAAGGCCATATTTCATTTTTCCTCATTGCCACCTAGTATTCCATTGTGTATATAAAATTTTTTTTTTAACGTTTATTTATTTTTTTGGGACAGAGAGAGACAGAGCATGAACAGGGGAGGGGCAGAGAGAGAGGGAGACACAGAATCGGAAACAGGCTCCAGGCTCTGAGCCATCAGCCCAGAGCCCGACGCGGGGCTCGAACTCACGGACCGCGAGATCGTCACCTGGCTGAAGTCGGACGCTTAACCGACTGCGCCACCCAGGCGCCCCTCCATTGTGTATATAAACCACAATTTCTTTATCCATTCCTCAGTTGATGGACATTTAGGCTTTTTCCATAAGTTGGCTATTGTTGACAGTGCTGCTATGAACATTGGGGTACAAGTGCCCCTATGCATCAGCTCTCCTGTATCCCTTGGATAAATTCCTAGCAGTGCTATTGCTGGGTCATAGGGTAGGTCTATTTTTAAATTTCTGAGGAACCTCCACACTGCTTTCCAGAGTGGCTGCACCCATTTGCATTCCCACCAACAGTGCAAGAGGGTTCCCGTTTCTCCACATCCTTTCCAGCATCTATATCCTCCTGATTTGTTCATTTTGACCACTCTGACTGGCGTGAGGTGATACCTGAGTGTGGTTTTGATTTGTATTTCCCTGATAAGGAGCGACGCTGAACTTCTTTTCATGTGCCTGTTGGTCATCCGGACGTCTTCTTTACAGAAGTGTCTATTCATGTTTTCTGCCCATTTCTTCACTGGCTTATTTGTTTTTCGGGTGTGGAGTTTGGTGAGCTCTTTATAGATTTTGTATACTAGCCCTTTGTCTGATATGTCATTTGCAAATATCTTTTCCCATTCCGTTGGTTGCCTTTTAGTTTTGTTGGTTGTTTCCTTTGCTGTGCAGAAGATTTTTATCTTCATAAGGTCCCAGTAATTCACTTTTGCTTTTAATTCCCTTGCCTTTGGGGATGTGTCGAGTAAGAGATTGCTACGGTTGAGGTCAGAGAGGTCTTTTCCTGCTTTCTCCTCTAAGGTTTGATGGTTTCCTGTCTCACATTCAGGTCCTTTATCCAGTTTGAGTTTATTTTTGTGAATGGTGTGAGAAAGTGGTCTAGTTTCAACCTTCTGCATGTTGCTGTCCAGTTCTCTCAGCACCGTTTGTTAAAGAGACTGTCTTTTTTCCATTGGATGTTCATTCCTTCTTTGTCAAAGATGAGTTGGCCATACGTTTGTGGGTCTAGTTCTGGGGTTTCTATTCTATTCCATTGGTCTATGTGTCTGTTTTTGTGCCAATACCATGCTGTCTTGTTGATTACAGCTTTGTAGTAGAGGCTAAAATCTGGGATTGTGATGCCTCCTGCTTTGTTCTTCTTCTTCAAAATTCCTTTGGCTATTCAGGGCCTTTTGTGGTTCCATATGAATTTTAGGATTGCTTGTTCTAGTTTCGAGAAGAATGCTGGTGCAATTTTGATTGGGATTGCATTGAATGTGTAGATAGCTTTGGGTAGTATTGACATTTTGACAATATTTATTTTTCAAATCCATGAGCAGGGAATGTCTTTCCATTTCTTTAAATCTTCTTCAATAACCTTCATAAGCTTTCTATAGTTTTCAGCATACAGATCCTTTACATCTTTGGTTAGATATATTCCTAGGGATTTTATGCTTCTTGGTGCAATTGTGAACGGGATCAGTTTCTTTATTTGTCTTTCTGTTGCTTCATTGTTAGTGTATAAGAATGCAACTGATTTCTGGACATTGATTTTGTATCCTGCAACTTTGCTGAATTCATGTATCAGTTTTTGCAGACTTTTGGTGCAGTCTATCGGATTTTCCATGTATAATATCATGTCATCTGCAAAAAGCGAAAGCTTGACTTCATATTTGCCAAGTTTGATGCCTTTGATTTCCTTTTGTTGTCTGATTGCTGATGCTAGAACTTCCAGCACTATGTTAAACAACAGCGGTGAGAGTGGGCATCCCTGTCGTGTTCCTGATCAGGGGAAAAGCTCTCAGTTTGTCCCCGTTGAGGATGATGTTAGCTGTGGGCTTTTCATAAATGGCTTTTATGATCTTTAAGTATGTTCCTTCTATCCGACTTTCTCAAGGGTTTTTATTAAGAAAGGGTGCTGGATTTTGTCAAAGGCCTTTTCTGCATCGATTGACAGGATCGTATGGTCCTTCTCTTTTTTTTTTTTTTTTTTTTTTTTTTGTTAATGTGATGTATCACGTTGATTGATTTGTGAATGTTGAACCAGCCCTGCATCCCAGGAATGAATCTCACTTGATCATGGTGAATAATTCTTTTTATATGCCGTTGAATTCGATTTGCTAGTATCTTATTGAGAATTTTGGCATCCATATTCATCAGGGATATTGGCCTGTAGTTCTCTTTTTTTACTGGGTCTCTGTCTGGTTTAGGAATCAAAGTAATACTGGCTTCATAGAATGAGTCTGGAAGTTTTCCCTCCTTCTCTATTTCTTGGAATAGCTTGAGAAGGATAGGTATTATCTCTGCTTTAAACGTCTGGTAGAACTCCCCTGGGAAGCCATCTGGTCCTGGACTCTTATTTCTTGGGAGATTTTTGATAACCGATTCAATTTCTTCGCTGGTTAAGGGTCTGTTCAAGCTTTCTATTTCCTCCTGATTGAGTTTGGAAGAGTGTGGGTGTTCAGGAATTTCTCCATTTCTTCCAGGTTGTCCAGTATTTTGGCGTATAATTTTTCATAGTATTCCCTGATAATTGTTTGTATCTCTGAGGGATTGGTTGTAATAATTCCATTTTCATTCATGATTTTATCTATTTGGGTCATCTCCCTTTTCTTTTTGAGAAGCCTGGCTAGAGGTTTGTCAATTTTGTTTGTTTTTTCAAAAAACCAACTCTTGGTTTCGTTGATCTGCTCTACAGTTTTTTTAGATTCTATATTGTTCATTTCTGCTCTGATCTTTATTATTTCTCTTCTTCTGCTGGGTTTAGGCTGCCTTTGCTGTTCTGCTTCTATTTCCTTTAGGTGCGCTGTTAGATTTTGTATTTGGGAGTTTTCTTGTTTCTTTTTTTTTTTTTTTTTAAATTTTTTTTTTCAACGTTTATTTATTTTTGGGACAGAGAGAGACAGAGCATGAACGGGCGAGGGGCAGAGAGAGAGGGAGACACAGAATCGGAAACAGGCTCCAGGCTCTGAGCCATCAGCCCAGAGCCGGACGCGGGGCTCGAACTCACGGACCGTGAGATCGTGACCTGGCTGAAGTCGGATGCTTAACCGACTGCACCACCCAGGCGCCCCGAGTTTTCTTGTTTCTTGAGATAGGCCTGGATTGCAATGTATTTTCCTCTCAGGACTGCCTTTGCTGCGTCCCAAAGCGTTTGGATTGTTGTATTTTCATTTTCGTTTGTTTCCATATGTTTTTTAATTTCTCCTCTAATTGCCTGGTTGACCCACTCATTCGTTAGTAGGGTGTACTTTAACCTCCACGCCTTTGGAGGTTTTCCAGACTTTTTTCTGTGGTTGATTTCAAGCTTCATAACATTGTGGTCTGAAGGTATGCATGGTATAATTTCAATTCTTGTAAGCTTATGAAGGGCTGTTTTGTAACCCAGTATATGATCTATCTTGGGGAATGGTCCATGTACACTCGAGAAGAATGTATATTCTGTTGTTTTGGGATGCAGAGTTCTAAATATATCTGTCAAGTCCATCTGATCCAATGTCTCATTCAAGGCCCTTGTTTCTTTATTGACCGTGTGTCTAGATGATCTATCCATTTCTGTAAGTGGGGTGTTAAAGTCCCCTGCAATTACCACATTCTTATCAATAAGGTTGCTTATGTTTATGAGTAATTGCTTTATATATTTGGGGGCTCCGGTATTCGGCACATAGACATTTGTAATTGTTAGCTCTTCCTGATGGATAGACCCTGTCACTATTATATAATGTCCTTTTTCATCTCCTGTTACAGTATTTAATTGAATGTCTAGTTTGTCTGATAGAAGTATGGCTACTCCAGCTTTCTTTTGGCTTCCAGTAGCATGATAAATAGTTCTCCATCCCCTCACTCTCAATCTAAAGGTGTCCTCAGGTCTAAAATGAGTCTCCTGTAGACAGCAAATAGATGGGTCTTGTTTTTTTATCCATTCTGATACCCTATGTCTTCTGATTGGCGCATTTAATCCATTTACATTCAGTGTTATTATAGAAAGATACGGGTTTAGAGTCATTGTGATGTCTGTATGTTTTATGCTTGTAGTGATGTCTCTGGTACTTTGTCTCACAGGGTCCCCCTTAGGATCTCTTGTAGGGCTGGTTTAGTGGTGACAAATTCCTTCAGTTTTTGTTTGTTTGGGAAGACCTTTATCTCTCCTTCTATTCTAAATGACAGACTTGCTGGAGAAAGGATTCTCGGCTGCATATTTTTTTCTGTCTAGCACACTGAAAATCTCGTGCCAATTCTTTCTGGTCTGCCAAGTTTCAAAAGACAGATCAGTCACGAGTCTTGTAGGTCTCCCTTTATATGTGAGGGCACGTTTACCCCTTGCTGCTTTCAGAATTTTCTCTTTATCCTTGTATTTTGCCAGTTTCTCTATGATATGTCGTGCAGAAGATCGATTCAAGTTACGTGAAGGGAGTTCTCTGTGCCTCTTGGATTTCAATGCTTTTTCCTTCCCCAGATCCGGGAAGTTCTCAGCTCTTATTTATTCGAGTACCCCTTCAACACCTTTCCCTCTCTCTTCCTCCTCTGGGATACCAATTATGTGTATATTATTTCTTTTTAGTGTATCACTTAGTTCTCTAATTTTCCCCTCATACTCCTGGATTTTTTTATCTCTCTTTTTCTCAGCTTCCTCTTTTTCCATAACTTTATCTTCTAGTTCACCTATTCTCTCCTCTGCCTCTTCAATCCGAGCCCTGATGTTTTCCATTTCATTATGCATTTCGTATAAAGCGTCTTTCAGCTCCTCGTGACTGTTCCTTAGTCCCTTGATCTCTGTAGCAAGAGATTCTCTGCTGTCCTCTATACTGTTTTCAAGCCCAGCGATTAATTTTATGACTATTATTCTAAATTCACTTCCTGTATATTATTTAAATCCTTTTTGATCAGCTCATTAGCTGTTGTTATTTCCTGGAGATTCTTCTGGGGGGAATTCTTGTGCCTGGTCATTTTGGATAGTCCCTGGCATGGTGGGGACCTGCAGGGCACTTCCCCTGTGCTGTGGTGTATAACTCGAGTTGGTGGGTGGAGCCGCAGTCAGACCTGACCACTGCTCCCAGCCCACGGCTGGGGCCACAGTCAGACTGGTGTGTGCCTTCTCTTCCCCTCAACTAGGGGAGGGATTCACTGTAGAGTGGCATGGCCTGTCTGGGCTACTTGCACACTGCCAGGCTTGTGATGCTGGGTTTCTGGCATATTAGCTGGAGTGGGTAGACAAGGTGCACAGGGGCTGGAGGGGCAGGATTAGCTCGCTTCTCCTTAGGTGATCCACTTCAGGAGGGGCCCTGTGGCAGCGGGAGGGAGTCAGATCCACTGCCAGAGGTTTGGCTCTGCAGAAGCGCAGAGTTGGGTGTTTGCGCTGAGCTAGCAAGTTCCCTGGCAGGAACTGGTTCCCTTTGGGATTTTGGCTGGGGAATGGGTGGGGGAGATGGCGCTCGCGAGCGCCTTTGTTCCCTACCAAACTGAGCTCTGTCATCCGGGGGCTCAGCATCTCTCCCTTCCTTTGTCCTCCAGCCTTCCTGCTTTCCGAGCAGAGCTGTTAACTTATGACCTCCCAGAAGGTAAGTCGCGCTTGCTGTCGGAACACAGTCCGTCAGGCCCCTCCGCTTTTGCAAGCCAGACTCAGGGGCTCTGCTTGGCCAGAGAGCCTCCTGTCCGCCCGGCTCCCTCCCGCCAGTTCCTGGAGCGCGCACCGCCTCGCTGCCCTTCCTACCCTCTTCCATGGGCCTCTCGTCTACACTTGGCTCTGGCGACTCCACTCTGCTAATCCTCTGGCGGTTTTCTGGGTTATTTAGGCAGGTGTGGGTGGAATCTAAGTGATCAGCAGGACGCGCGGTGATTCCAGTGTCCTCCTACGCCGCCATCTTCCCTCTGTTCTCCTGGGGAGAGTTGACACATAATAATTAAAATGTCAAGGTTTAAAATTGATAAAGAATTTCCAAAGTTTTAAGAGAGAAGCAAAAGTTACCTATGATTTGAAAAACAGATCTCAACAAACAAACACCTAAAGTTGTCAGCTGATTTTTCAGCAGAAAGTTGGCATGCTGGGAAAGAGTGACAAGGTATCTTCAAAGGCCTGAAAGGATAATCCCACGACCAAGAAAACTTTACCTGGAAAGATTATCATTAACATTTGAAAAAAAAAGAGATAAAGAGTTTCTCAAACAGAAGATAAAGAAGTTTATCACCACTAATCAGCAATGCAAGAATTGTTCACCGGGAAAATCAATATTAGATATTACAGAATTATGAATAAAAAGATGTAAATAATGACAACATACACATAAAATATGGAGGAGGGACTTAAAAAAGTCAGTTCGTATTTTATTTTACTAAAAAATATATGTTTTATTTCATGTTTGAGAGAGAGAGAGAGAGAGAGAGAGAGAGAGAGAGAGAGAGTGTTAACAGGGAGGGACAGAGAGTGGGGGAGGCAGAGAATCTGAAGCAGGCTCCAGGCTCTGAGGTGTCAGCACAGAGTCCAACATGCGGTTCAAACTCACGTATTGTGAGATCATGACCTGAGCTCGAAATCGCACACTTAACTGACTGCTCCACCCAGTTGCCCCAAAGGTTAGTCTTCTTAAATTTCTCGAATGTGTGTATATTTAAGAGACCACCAAAATAACATAGACTGCTGTTCCTTGGGATGTTATATGTAAGCCTTGTGATAACAAACTCAAAACACAAAATACATGAAAAATAAGGAAAAAGAAACCCAAGTAAAGCACAACAACAATTAATCTATGAGAAAGAAAGAGAGTACGGAAAAAAAGAAACAGAGAACTACAAAAGCAACCGGAAAACAAAGAACAAAATTACAATTAGTACATAACGGTCAACAATTACTTTAAATATAAACGGCTGAAGTGCTCCAGTCAAAATATATAGGGTAACAGGATGGATAAAAAACAACACTCATCCATATGCTCCCTAGCACAGACCCACTTCAGACCTAGACACATACAGACTGAAAGTGAAGGGATGGAGATACATTTCCCATGCAAATGAAAGCAAACAACAACAAGGACAACAAAAATAACATCAAACAACAACAACAACTCAGAACCAGGTAGCAACACCTATATCAAACCAAATAGACTTTAAATTCCTCAATAAAATATTACCAAACTCCACTCAACAACACACTAAAATGATTACGTGGCTTTTATTCCAGGGAAACAAAGATGGCTCATCAAATCAATCAACATAATATCCCACCTCAACAAAACGAAGGGTAAATATCATATGATTATACCAATAAATGCAGAAAAAGCATATGACAAAATTTAACATGTATGCATGGTAAAAGTCTCAACAAAGTCGGGGGGGGGCGGACATGCCTCAATACATGAAAATATTATTTTTATATTGTTTATATTAAAAAGTTCACACCTAACATCTCAATGGTGAAAAACTGAGAGCTTTCCATCTAAGATCAAGAACAAGATAAATATGTCTACTTTTGCCACTCTTGTTTCATATAACACTAGAAGTCCTAGCCACAGGAATCAGATAAGAGAAAAGAAATTAAAGTCATCTACATTTGTAAACAAGCTAAACTGTCACTATCCGCAGATGACATAAGAATATGCATAGAAAACCCTAAAACTTACCCCCAAAACCAGAAGAAGTAATAAAGGAATTCAGGAAAGTTGCAGATACGGAACTGATACACAGAAATTGGTAGGGTTTCTATATAATAATAATGAAGTCACAGAAAGAGAAATTAAGAAAACAACACCGTTCATAATTGCACCAAAAAGAGAAGGAGAGTAAAATAGCTACAATTCAACTTATCCAAAGAAGTGAAAGACCTGTAGTGTGAAAACTATAAGTCAATGATGAAATTGAAGATGACACAAACAAATGGAAAGATATCCCATGATCATGGACTGGAAGAATTAATATCATTACAATGTCCATATTACTCATAACTATCTACAGTTTCAATGCAATCCCTATCAAGATACCAAAGGCACTTTTCACAGAACTGAAACAACTAATACTACAATTTGTATGGGACCACAAAAGACCCTGAATCGTGAAAATATTCTTGAAGGACAAAAACATAGATGGAGGTATCAAAATCCCAGATTTCAAGATGTACTACACAGCTTCAAGTAAACCAATTATTATGGGTAGTGACACAGAAACAGACACATAGGTCGATGGGACAGAATAGAAAGCCCAGAAATAAACCCATGCTTATGTGGCAAATTAACCTATAACAAAGGAGGCAAGAATAAACAATGGGGGAAAGACAGTCTCTTCAACAAATGGTATTGGGAAACCAGGAAATCTACATGCAGGTAGCTGGGACCTAACCTTAACGCTGGCCTGGGCTCTGGCCCTAAAGGCACCTAGCATGGACGTCTAAAAGAAATAATGGATTGGGGCCAATTACCATTGGGGAAAATCCTGAGTGGAAGTCACACTCTCTCCATGACATTTCCACTTCCGTGATGGAGTTGGAGGAAGAGATCCAGAGCCAGTTTCAGTCTGGCCCACACATATGTTTGACTCCGCCCTTCCAACGCTAGCCCTGACCCATAAGGGCACATGGGCCCTCATTTCAGTCCTGGAGGGAAATCACATCACTGTGGGTGGTTGGACCGAAGGTACTTCCGGGGAACCAACCTACCCCTACCCAATGCTCTGCCTCTAAGCGGGATCAACCTCTAAGGCTGAGAAAAGAAGCGGTGGGACATGGATTCCTCCTTTTTCTACCCTGTGTTCTCTTCGGGACCTCAGGATATTGAATGCTGCCCACACTCACTGGGGACGATAGTGCTTGACTGAGTCCACCAAATCAAACGCTAATCTCACCCAGAAACACTCTACAAATACCCCGAGAAAAAATGTTTAGTCTTGGGCACCCCACGGCCAACTCAAGTAGACACGTAATAATAACCATCACAGGGTTATTCTTGTTTTTCTTCCCTTCCCTCATTCACCTCCTATTGCTAACTTTCAAGTTCTGAAGTCGTTGCTTTTTATATTCTGACCAGTGTATAGCGTTAAGAGAAATTCGAGGAAAGGTGTCTTGTGCAGGGACTCGTGTTTCAGTTAATATGACAATGTTTTCGGTAAGGTAAGGGAAAACGATCTTAGCTAGGACACCAACATACTCCATGTTACTTTATCAGAGGTGGCTTTCCAAACCCTTAACACGCTCATGGGAAGGCAGTGTAACATGGGTGAGAGCATGCATGTTGGCATAGGAGCAGAGTTGGTGCCCATCCCAGCCACCCCACTCGTGTGTGTGTTATCTTGGACCAATTACTTAACATAACTGGAACTCAGTTGCCTAATTTATAAAATGGAAATAATAAGAAAGGGTCAAAAAGATTAAATGACACTATTGGCAAGGTGCTTAATCCAACACCTGACAACACGGAACAAGTGCTCCACAGATGATAGCCATCATTATCCTCATTTGAACAGCTAAGACAGGCTAATATTCTGTCTGGGGTCAGATATCTACGGGGGAATCTCAGGTCTTCTGACACTCATGCTTTAATTTGGAGGGAGACTAAGGCCAGGATGGCTGAAAGAGTACAAGGAGGTAGACCAGTAAGCCAGTCCTCTATCCACCTCTTATTTGATAGTCCAGTTGTATATTCATCTCTTTCCTTCCACTGAAAAAAAATGCAAATCCCTCCCTCTAGAATAAATAATACACAGACCCTTGCATGTAATATTAAGTGTTAGGCTCTGTAAAACTGGCACATGCCTCATCTCATTTAATCTCACAATGGCCCTTCATATTCCTTATTCCAATTTACAGGTGAGGAAATTGAGACCTAGGAAAGTCAAGTGCCTTCCCCATAACTTGTTTATGACCGTGTTAGACAACAACCCTAGACTCCTCCTCCGTGTCCAGTGTGTTTTCTTCTGTGCCACAGTTTATCTTGAAAGGCGAACACTGCTAAAGAAACATGGGAAGAAAGCAGTAAAAAAAAAAATGATTTAAAAGGTCTAGTTTTCACCCAAGCACTGATTTCTGGGTGACATTGGTGTGTTTTCTCTCTGAGAAACAAAGGTGAGAAATTCCAAACCTCAGCCTTTGTTACGGAGTTATGAAGACTAGTAAAAATTAGTAAAGCTCACTGGCAGATTAAGGTTTCCAAGTCGAAAACATTATTTTCAATTCTCATATTATGTCTGTTAAAGTGGGCGCTGGGATTTCACATGGCTTTGACAATCGCCATCAATTCCTTTCTTCAAGATTTGACTGCATATTCTCTTTCTTTCCTTTTTTTCTCTTTTCTAAGTATACTTCCAATCTGCCAGCTCATCCCTAGTTTCTCCCTATGTCTAGCAATGGCCATTCTCCATATGTCCACATTAAATCTATCATCAAAGGAGAATAAAAAGATAAAAGAACAAAGCCAGAGAAGTAAGACTCAATACTAAAATGTAAATTGGTGTTAACACTTCTACTTCCAGCCAAATGTAATAACAAACACTAGATTTATACTCCTATGGAAGCAGCTAAAAGCGTAGACAAAATATATAAGAAGCTGTTCTCAAAATATCAGAGATGAGGCAGTGAAGGGCAGTGATCCCTGATATTGGGAAATAAGTGAAATGGTTCCTATAGTGCCCTAGCTTATTGACTAGGCTGGGTTTTGAGTCTGTGGTATAGAGAGGAGATAGCTGGCATAGCCCAACATTTTCCCTGCATTGTGGAGGGGGTAGTCACAGATTCAGGAAGACTGCTATATTTCACAGAGCAGAGTACCAAAGAAGAGAAAGTTGTTCACAGAGAGAACTCGAGAGATCAACACTGGTCTGCCTTGGTATTCAATGGAATATTGATAAACTCTTGTGTTTGAGGACACTGAGACCAGGGGAAGGAATAATACCCACTGCCATACAGGGTCAGGAATAATGCCTGACAGCCAGTGTGGAAGACCTCACAATGTACATGCCATTTGTCAAATACTTGAAATTTGTGTCAGTACTGGACAAAAATTATCGCTAAACTAAGTGCTGCCTGTGCCTTGCCCAAAATATCTTTAAAGAAAGACCTGAAAGGATCAAGCTATTTGTAAGTAACTAAATTATGTCCAAAACAAAAACCAAGGATATTTTTAGGAATCTAAAAGTATCCAGCAACTGACAGGCTTAAACTGACCATGTTTGGCAACCCATAAAAAATTCTCGGGTATGCAAAGAAGCAGGAAAATAAGACACGTAAGGAAGGGGAACTCAACTGACACTGACCCAGAAATTACACAAATGATATAATTTATACATCCGAACACTCAAATAGTTATTATAACTATTATCAGTATATCGAAGAAATTATAGAGCAGAATGAGCATGTTAAATAGAGACATGCAAGTGGTATGTAAGACCTAAACCAAACTTCGCATGACAAAAGCAATGACTAAAATAAGAAATCTGGTCTATGATTACTGAATGGAATTAAAGGCATATAGACAGTGCAGAAAAAAAAAAAAAGGTTGATGAACCTAAAGACATAGCAATGGAAATCGTCTGAAATGAAACACACAGACAAAATATGCCTGCAAACCATCCAACATACATGTAATTGTATCTCCAAGGAACACAGACAAGAAAACTAATTTGAGTAAATAATGAAACGAATTTGAATTTATAGTTGTTAAGGTTGATGCAAACTAAAAATATATAGTTCCAATAAGGTCAATGAACCTCAAGGACAGGAAATATGAGGAAAATTACACCAAGGCACCCCACAATCAAATTGCTTTCATCCAGGGAAAGGGAGGGAAATGATTTCTCATCAGAACCCATGCAATCTAGAATACAGTAGGATAACATTTTTAAAGTACCTAAAGTAGGAAACCATTATGACCTGGGCTTAGGCAAACATTTCGTAGCTACACCACCAACAATATGATTCATTACAAGAAAAAAATATGATTGGATTTTATCACACTAAAACTTTTGCTTTTCAACGAACAAAGACTTTGAAATCACAAGACTGAGACTGGGAGAATATATTTACCAATCATCTATGTGAAATGGGACTTTTATCTAGAACATATGGGCAATCCGCAAAATTCAATAATCTGAAGGGACATAATCCAAAAAAAGGCAAAACATTTGAGAAGATACATTACCAAAAAAGATATATGTACAGCAGATACACACATGAAAATGTGTTCGGGGGGCGCCTGGGTGGCGCAGTCGTTTAAGCGTCCGACTTCAGCCAGGTCACCATCTCGCGTTCTGTGAGTTCGAGCCCCGCGTCAGGCTCTGGGCTGATGGCTCAGAGCCTGGAGCCTGTTTCTGATTCTGTGTCTCCCTCTCTCTCTGCCCCTCCCCCGTTCATGCTCTGTCTCTCTCTGTCCCAAAAATAAATAAATGTTGAAAAAAAAAATTAAAAAAAAAAAAAGAAAATGTGTTCGGCATCATGAGGGGAAATGCAAATATAAACTACAATGAGATAAATGAGATAAACTACTACTTCATGCCTACAAGATGTCTAAAATCAAAAGACAGGGCTCTGAAGTGTTAGCTAGGATATGAAAGAACTGGAATTCTCACACACTGCTGATGAGAATGTAAAAGTGATAAAACTACCCGGGCAAACAGTTTGACAGTATCCTAAAACGCTGAACATGCAACCTATTCTATGACTCAGCCAAATCTACTCTCAAATATTTTCCCTAGAGCGATCAAAGTATACGATCGTACAAAAAATAAATAAATAAATAAAGAACAGAGAAGAAAAGAAATGAAAACAAAAGAAACAAAAAGGAAAGAAAAGAAATAATGAATGTTTATAGAAGCTTTGTTTTCAATAGGCTAAGGAGCACCTGGTGCCTCAGTTGGTAGATTTCTTGATTTCTGCTTGGGTCATTATCCCAGGGCCGTGATATTGAGACTCACATGGAGCTCCACACTAAGCATGGAGGCTGCTTAAGATTCTTTTTCTCTTTCCCTCTACTCTCTCTTTCTCTTTCTCTCTCCCTCCCCCTCTGCCTCTCCCTCTCTATCTCCCTCTCTCTCTCCCTCTCCTTTTCCCTATCTCTCCCCCACCTCTCCTTCCACACTCCCCTCTCCTTCTCACTCCCTCTCTCTCACTCTCTCTCTCTTCGAAAAAGAAATAAATACGCCACATTTGGAAATAATACAAATGTCCACTGACATGTGAACGGATAAACAAAGTAGTAACAGACTATTGATACACACAACACTATGGATAATCTTCAAAATACTAAGTAAAAGAAGTCAACTCCCCACTCCTAAATAATAAGGATTATGTCTTATATAATTTTATTTGTATAGTATTCTAGAAAATGCAAGATAATATGTAGGGACAGAAAACAGAGCAGAGATTGCCTAGGAATGGGAATCCGGAAGACGTGGGGGATGGAGGGATATCTAAGGGATACAAGGACATTTTTAGTGGTGACAGACATATTCTTTTCCTTGTTATGTATACATTGGTTCATATGTGACCAAAATTTACCATATTATGCAATTGTATTTATTAGTATTAGTATTAATTATTAATTAAATAATTTATTTATTAGGGCCTTTTTTTTCAGAGACAGAGAGGAAGCCTTCATATCTGGGGTAGAGAGGCAAGGGAGAAAGAGAGAATCTTAAGCAGACTCCATGCTTAGCATGGAGCCCTATAAAGGGCTTAATCGAACCTGGGATCATGACCTGAGCCAAAATCAAGAGTCTCATGCTCAAATGACAGCCATCCAGGTGCTCCACCAACTACGTACTTTAAATATGTACAGTTTGTGTATATCAGTTAAACATTAATGAAGTTGGTAAAAACAAACAAACAAACAAACAAACAAACAAACAAAACATGATTGGATATTGTGTCTTTTGACCTCTGGGGCTGCTATTTCAAACCTGGTCCACCAGCATCTACTGATTCTCGGAATCCCCAGTATCTTTCATTAACTCACTTAAGTTCTTCAAAATAAATGTAAGTTGGGAAAAGGGGAAATCCCCTGGCAGTTATCACGTGTATCAATTATAAATGTCACAACACTTAGAACTATGATCCATACATGAGATGGGTGATATAGCATATGTTTGCTTTCGACAACTTGGAGCTGGTTGAGTCCCAGCACCCCATTACCCTTGTGCACTTGTTAATTACTTGTTTACGAGTTAATGGTCCTCTACCTCCTTATACTGTATACGAAGGGACTTGGTCTGTCTTGCTCACTTCTGTGTTTATAATGATCCAGAACCAGGCTGGAACGCTGGTGGAAAAACCAAATGGCGCTCGGAGATCTTCTTTGGATTGTAGATCTTGGTGGAACGGCGGGCTCAGAGGACCCTGTTTCTCCAAACGTCTGAGCGCTGAATGCAAGTGGGGCAGGAAATTTACAGTCATCAGCTGCCATATCTGTGATGGTTTTCCTGCACACAGGAATCAAAGGAAGAAGAACCAGGAGGTGGGGTCTCTAAGACAGAGACCAGAGTTCATTTTAGTCCCAGCGGCCATCTTTGGTGCAGTATTTTATTCACTTCTCCAACATTATCCCATTTTATGCCTTTTAAGAAACCTTTTTAGTAGGTATCACCTTTCAGTTTTTTAGGTTGGTACCCTCAGAAGGCTAAGATGCCTGCAGTAGTTTGGCGAGCAACAGTGTTTTCAATAAAAAGTATTATGTTATTCAGTATACAGGGGCCAAAGGGTACAAGTAAAATTATGGAGAAGAGGGGCCCTGCCAGGGCAGGAAGCCAGGATCCCAATCCGTGAGATCTAATTTGTTCCATTGATTGATACTTTCCTGTTGTCTATGTTGAATTATTATTATTATTATTATTATTATTATTATTATTATTATTATTATTATTATTATTATTATTATTTTCTGTTTTAGTTCCTTAACCTTAGTTGTGAGTATTTCTGACGGTTTCAAAATAGCAACATTCCTCCCCCGAAAATTTGCAAGTCCCTCCATTTTCTGAAGTGAGGAGGTCGGGGGCTTTTCTATTTTGGGGGATTACTGCCACCAGAGAGTTTATTTGGTTTTGTAAATTTACCAGAAAATTGGCCACCCGTTCCATGTCTTCATTTAGCTCTTGAGATAGTCTATGGTACAGTCCTATGCATAAAACTATGCCCCCTTATCCAGTTCCTATTCCTGTCACAATTTCTGACCCTATCAGAATGGGTAGCGGGACTGCCCGTTTAGCCTGAGACTTGGGGCTAAAGGTTGTTAGGAACTGATCTTCAGTGTATACAAATATCTCTGGGGTCCGGAAGATGGAATAACATTTCGGAGTCCAGTTGGCTTCTAAGCATCGATAGGCCGAATTAGAACACAGATAGAACACCCCAAGGGTGCAACATAGGGTTGTACTCCTCATTAAGGTTCTATCTCTTCCTCCTAGAGAGGGAATTCAGGGACTGTATGGATTAGATTGTCGGCATTGGCACCCCTAGTGCCCAGGGGTCCAATTAAGACAGAGGTGTTGGTTTTGAGGTTTTCAGGAGATTCCTAGGTCAAACGGATTGGAGTAGCTAAGTAAGTCCTCTGGCTGAGGGGCAAGCACATCCAGCAGGTTTGCATGTGATTATCTATCTTATGGAGGACTAGTAGAGCAGTGTCGGCCCAATGCTGGAGTAGGGAATTGGTAGGCATCTGATTGACGGCTGAAGTTTCAAACGTTGGTAGGCTTCTGGCAGAGTGGTCGCCTTTATGGCTTGTATTACCCTATCCTGGGTATGCTTTATAACTTTTTGAAGGGCCCTGTAGTGCAGCGCTCCCCTGTGCGAGATTCCCCATTGAGAAAGGTAAGTGTAGCACGTTTGCTTCCCTCTCTGCAGGCCCTTGTTGTGACATGGGTTAGTGATAGTTTTGATTATATCCTCGGTCCAATACTTAGCACTTGGGGCACCAGGTGACTGATACAGAGTGGGTGTTTTTTCCCGTGTAGCAATCTTTGTGGAGGGAGGGAAATGTACTGAACACCCTGGACACCCCTATTGTCCTAAAACAATTGTGGGGGCAAAGTGGATAAGTTGCAGTTGTGAGGGTGAGAGCGGTTATCATAATATACAGGCAATACTTGGAACCCTCCCATCCAGAGGAGGTACGTGAGGCTCAGGATGCATCTTTTGCACCATGTGCAGCCTGTTGGCGGAGTCTCTATCAGCCCAACAGTAAGAAGTAAGACCAGGCTTATGACACCAGTAAGGCGCAAGTGTTGCCAGAGTTGCATTCAAATCCCTGGGCTTGGTTCATGCATTTGTTCCTCAAGCTTCTGCTGTGTGCAGACCAGTCATCTCCCATGGTGTGGCTGGAGCACGGCTGGACACGTCAGGGGTCAGTTCCCTTTTGAGGGAAGGTTAAGCGGGATGACTGGATCTGGATCACTTCGCCAGGTTGTGGGTTCTTCTGAGTTGCACTTCTTAACTGTGGAGTGATGGACCCATGGGGTGATACCTGAAGTTTTGGGGGCTGTAGGAGTTGTTAGAATAACAGTGTGAGGCCCAGTCCACCATGGTATAAGAGGTTCCTTCTTCCAATCTTTGACCCACACAGAGTCTTCTGGCTGAAAGAAGTGAACGGGGGTCCCTAAGGAAATGGTGACCCTCTCTATGGTGTGTCTCTAACTTGTTTAGGACTGCCCCCAAGTTCTGGAGCTGTTATCTTATTTCCTTGCGTGCAATCTGGTGTACATCTCCTGGGAGCTTTCCTAAATGTGTGTGTGTGCGTAGGGGTCGGGTGGAGGATCGCCCATATAATAACTCAAAAGGGGAGAATCCCAGTGCCCCAGGCGGGCATTGGGCACACAGGAGGACCAGCCGAATCAAATCTGACCATGGGGGCTAGTCTCTTGGTGGAACTTGGCCAGGGTTTCCTTGAGGGTGCAGTTCATCTGCTCTACCTTTCCCTGAGCCCTGGGGGCGTTAAGCAGTGTGCAGTTTCCAGGCAATGTTAAGGGACTTTGTTAGGGTTCCTATAATGTTCGCTCCAAACGCAGGTCCATTATTACTGTGTGTGGTTAAGCCCAATCTCCCATAGAAGACCTTTGGCCACCTCGTGAATTCATCCCATTCTGGTCTGGAAAGCTTGGACGCATCCCAAATTGGTGCAGATTATTACAAGGAGGTACCTCAACCCTTTATTTGGTTGTATGTTGGTAAAGTCCACCCCTAAGTCCATCCTTTGTGAACCAGGCAGGGGCCGTGGGGCCGAGCAAGCATTGTTTTTGGCACACGTTACACATTATTCACTGACAGCCTGGCGTAATGCCGGCAGTTGGCTGATACCGTAGTTATTTTTGAAGAGGACCTCTAGAGCAGTTCCCTAAGAGGGTGAGTTAGTTATCTTCCTTCACTAGCTGCTTTCACATAGATGACGGGACAAGACTCACCATCCGTCTTTGCTTAGTGTGCCCACTTCTATCGAGGCCCAACTTCTTTCTTCACTTGTGTCCATGGGTGGGGAGGCTTCCTTCTGGGGCGCAAGAGTCAGAGTGTAGGTAGGAGCTTCACCTCGGTCACCTCATGCAGCCACTCTGGCTGTTTTGTCGGCCTGGAGATTTCCTTGATTTATGGGGTCATCTCATTTCTGAGGTCCCTTACAGTGTAGGATAGCTACTTTGACTGGTAGTCATATGGTCTCAAGAAGCTTTAGTATTTCTTCCTCGTTTTTTATAGTTTTCTCTGAAGCGGTAAGGAGGCCTTTTTCTCTGTAGATGGCCCCATGTACATCACAGTAGCAAAGCCATACATGGAATTGATGTAGATGTTAACTCATTTACTTTTGTAAGGATGATGGCTCAGGTTAAGGCGTACTGAGTCCAGCCCATTGTGTCGACCATCCTTCCGACAAGGCCTTAGCTTCCTGAACTTCTATGGTAGTGATGACCGAATACCCTGCTCTTTGGCTGCACTCCTCTAAAAACCTGCTCCCATCGCTGAACAGGGTGATCCCTGGGCTTGTTATACCCTGGTCTTGGAAGTCTGGGAAGCTGGCGTAGACTTCATCCACTACTCCAGAACAGTCATGGTCAGGTTCTCCCTCCTCTGTGGGAAGGAAGGTGGCCAGGTTTAGTGTTCTTACACTGTTTTGAGAGTGAGCCTTGGGTTCTCATAGAGAAGGCCTTGGGATTGTGTCAGCTGAGAAATGGAGAGGAAATGATATCCTTGGTTGCTTGTGAGCCACACGACCATGTGTGGGACGTTAACATTAAATGTTTGGCCCAGTGTGAGCTTGTCTGCATCCTTGATGAGCAGGACTGTGGCTCTGAAGTCTGAGGCAAAGGGGCCATCCTCCAGCCACAGGATCAATTTTTTTTTTTGACAGTTAGAACACTAGCCATTGCCGAGGCACCATGCTCTGAGTGAGCACTCCTTTTCGTGTGTAAAGAAGTTAAAGGGTCTGTCTATGTCAGGCAAACCAAGGGCTGGGGCTTCTCCCAGAGCCAACTTTATTTCTGTGAAAGCAGCCCTCACCTCCTCAGCCCATGCGAGGAGCTCCCAGTTTGGTCCTTCCAAAAGGTCATAGAGGGAACTCACTATGGTGAGCATCTGAGGATTCCCAATGCGACAGAACCCCCTGGCCCCTAAACATTCACGCAAGCCTCGTTTTGTTTGGGACTGTGGCAGTGTGGTGCCACACTTTCTTCCTTTCCGGTCCTCGTTCTCTTTTTCCTTTTGTGAGGAGGGAGACTAAGTATTGGACCTGCTGCTGACGAATCTGTGCCTTTTTCCAAGAGGCCTGGTACCCAAAGTAGGATCAGAGCTGTAGGAGGGCCTGTGTACCTTTCATACAGTCTTCCTGGGTGTCACTGGAAAGGAGGTCTTCTATATATTGGAGAAGGGCATATCCTGCGGTTACCTTCAGAATGTCAGCGAGATCTGAACCTAGGGCTTCCCCCAGAAGAATGGGCGAGTTGTTGAAACCTTGGGAAAGTGGTGTCCAGGTCAGCTGCATCTGGCACTCTGTAACGGGCTCAGTCCATTCAAAGGCAAACAATGATTGCCTTTGTGGAGCCAGGCAGAGGCAGTAGAAAGCATCCTTCTGGTCAAAGCACGCAACCCTTCTGGCTGACCATGGAATTTGGCTGAGGAGAGTATACTGAGGGTTCGGAATGACTGGGTGTAAGGAAAGAGTCACTTTGCTAATGGCCCTCAAATCCTGTACTAGTTGGTGTCCTCCTCCTGGCTTCTTGCTTGGCAAGAGTGAGGTATTCCAAACTGATTGACACTCAGTTAGAATACCTCTTTCTCTGAGCTTGGTCAGGTGCTCTTGTATGCCCATTCTGGCCTCTAGTGGAAGGGGGTACTGCCTTGGTGTCTGAGGTTGCGCTGCAGGGATCAGGTCAACAATGATTGGGACCCGTTTCCAAGCTATTTCAGGCGGGTTATCATCATCCCATAGGGAGGGGAACGTAAGCCTGAATTCTTAGGGGAGACAAGGTAAGACCTGGGCACAGAACCGTCTCCATTCTTCTTCCCTTGGCAGTGGTATAGCCAAGACCAGGGTTTCCTTCTGCCTTGGGTTTAATTGGAGGCTAGTGTGTCCAGTGGGTTCAAAAGGTATCTGGGCCCCAAGTTTGGAGAGTAGATCGCGGCCCAGGAGAGGATCGGTCAGTCAAGTAAGTAGAGGAACTCATGCCGGGCCTTGTGACCCCCAAGTGCACCTTGTTGATCTTGACAGAAGGGCTGTTTAATTACCTGTTTCCCAGTCGCAACAAGTATGCTTGCTGTCTTTTGGCCTATGGGCGCTACCAGGGAAGTAACCAAGGAGTATTCAGCCCCAGTTGAAGAGATTTTCAACCATGACAGTTATTGTTCAGCCCTCCACCTCATTTCAGCTGTGGGTTCATGGGGGCCAAGAAAGAAAGAGTCCGGTCCCCCTCAGTCCATTTCTACCCCGGCCAGATCAAGAAGGTTCTCACCTCGAGGTTCCTCCAGATATTGGCTGGGTTTTGAGGTCCCCATCCAATTCGGACATTCTTACAGTTTCCCTTGCCTTTGCAGTATGCACACTGGTCCCTTGCGAAGGGGGCTATGGGCTTCCCCCCTTTTTGTGGTTGGGGTTTTTCGATGCTGCTAAAAAACAGCAGCATCTGTTCTTTAGTTCTGCTGTGAGAAAGGTGGCCTTCTTTTTTACTATTCCCTTCTCTTTCAGCTGCAAATTTCTGTTCATGAAAACTGCATTGACGACCTCTAACAGCTGAGTGATATTCATCTGGCAAAGCCCTCCAACCTCTGGAGATTTCGTCGGGTATCTGGGGCAGACTGTGCCACTAAAGAGGTATTTGCCATCTGTTGACTATTTGGTGCCACGGGGTCAAACGGGACGTATACACGGTACGCCTCGCAGAATCTTTCATAGTGGTCTCTGGGAGACTCCCCAGGGTGCTGTGTGACTGATGATATTTTAGTCATGTTCATGGGATTGTTGACTCCAGCTCAGACTCCCTGAAGGAGGGCTTTCTGGTATCCTCAGACGTGACCCTGTCCTCCTTCTGTGGTGAAATACCATGTTGGGTGTTCTTCAGGCATGCACCTTGAGCCCAGATATAGGGTCATTGATTCCTGGAGATGTGTGATCTTCTAGGTACTGTCATGTTTCTGTCATCCTTATTTTTAATTCAACAAAGTATGGAGTAACTGTTGACAATCTTCCCAAGTCTGTCAGTAGGTCTGGAAGAGGGACTCCATCAAGTCAACCATTGCTTGTGCCTTTTCGGAGTATGGTGGAGTGTTGTGTTTCCAATTGAGGAGGTCGGTTGTAGAGAAAGGTAGATAACACATCATGGAATGGCTGGTCTGGACTGGTCCATCGTGATTCTGTCTTTCAGGCTCTCTCGTCTCCGTTACATACATTTGGAGAGTTTTAGGTCTGGGTCTGGGGCGCAGTCTGGCTGATAGCCCATGTGGGGTGGGTTATCTGAGAGCTGCGGGGAGATGGGTGGCACTGACTGCGGTGGCAACGCACTGACTCTGGCTGTGGCTGGAGAGACAGATGCAGGAGGTGTCTCAAGTTCCGGGGGAGGGGGGAGGGAGCTTGAAGAGTCATGAGGAGGTGGAAAGACAATATCTTCCTCCATATCTCCTTCAAATATTAGAGCAGTAGTGGGTCGCTTCTTTGGCTCCCTGGGGGAGCCTCCAGATAAGGTGGCTAAACCTTTGCCTGGCTCTGCTTGCTAATGATGATCACCTTCAAGGCAGTAGACTTGGGGCAATTTCAAGCCAGGAGTTGATGTACGGAAATTGATCAGGGTGGCCTGGTTTCCCAGTGTCTATTAGCCAAACCTGCTGCAGTATTTGAGCATCTAACGTCCCCTCTGGAGGCCATCCTACATTGAATGTGCGCCATTCTAGTTCACAACATTTCCTTAACTTCTTGGGTGTCGTTGTCACCCCATGGTAACCTGAAAACCCCTTTTAACAATTTTTGATCACGACCTCTAAAATCGTAGGCTTACTCTGTTTTCATCCCATTATTAATTTCTTTCTCATATTTGGTGTCACAAAGACGGACAAAGTTAGGATATACCGCCAGATGAGAGGACTATTCAGATACTCCTCTGGTCGCATTCCTGAGGGAAAGTTTAGGAGAGGTTTGACTATAGTGGACTCGGCTTTGTGACTTGTGAAAGGAATCTGATCCGATACCGCCCTTGACTTTATACTCTCACAATGACACAGGGGAGCCCATTCAGACTCCACAGACTTTTGGGGTCCTTAAGGGTGTCCGTCCATGAAGCCACAAACTCTATCTCGACTGGCAACCCTGGTTTAGCTGCACATCCTCTCTCTCTCTCTCTCTCTCTCTCTCTCTCTCTCTCTCTCTCTCTCTCTCTCTGTCTCTCTCTCTCTCTCTCTCTCTCTCACACACACACACACACACAAACACACACACACACACACATACACACCAGAGTCCATTATATTTCCTTCCACAAAATTTTCTACCTGGTACACCTATTAAGTCCTCTGGGGATTGATCATGTCCCCCTTCCGCTCTTTTGGGTATGCCTGACACTTTGGGGCCCCGGCCTTACCAGTTCCATGGAGCAGGACCTGCCTAAGACAACGGAGAAGTAGGCTGCGGAAATTCAGGCAGGTCATGCACTTTCTCCCTTTCGAGCCTTTGCTTTGCCACCACCTCGCCGTTCTCCCAAACCGGGGGCAACAATGGGCCAGTACGGTTGGGTTTCCTGGTCAGCAATCTAGTATGTTTTCGAACCAGGCTGGAACACTGGAGGAAAAACCAAGTGGCACTCAGAGAGTTTGGTCAGAGAGTTTGGCTCACCAAACGTCTGAGCATAGAGTCAAGTGGGGAGGGTAATTTATAGTCGTCAGCTTCCTTATGTGTGGGGGTTTTCGCACATGCACCAAACAAAGGAAGAAGAACCCAGAAGCGAGGTCTCTAAGCTAGAGACCAGAGTCTGTTTGAGCCCCGTTGATCATCTTTGGAGTACTTTATTCACTTCTCCTACAAGAGTAGAGCTCTAAATACCACATAGTATATGCTCATTAAATCTATATTAAGTGAATGAGTTCTATTGCTTCTGTATCGGACATATAACAAGATTTTTGACAATCTATATGGTAAGAGTCCCCAGACCATCACATTATAGGGATTTCAAGGTTGTCTAGTCTCCACACAATATTAAGGTTTGGTTACAACCACCATAAGCTAACCCTACAACCTCACATCCTGGATCATATAATGCCCGTCTCCTCCTCATTCACAATATTTTGCAACTGAGTGCAGACCATTCCATCATGTGGTCTTGGTTCAGAAAGCCAAATTCCTCCGTTTCTCTCAGTCAGACAGAATGAAATCTGACTGTGAACGTCTGCCAGTAATGTTGCAATAGAGATGAAGAAGATCAATTCAAGTGGACTCCCTGAGCTGATCCCTAGAATCTCTTTAGGGCATGAGTACAGTTAAATAGAAATGCTGCGCTCAGAAATATGTCTGATGCTTATCAAGGAACAAAAAGCAAGCATTTAAAAAAGTAAGCCGTTTCCCTGCAGAACAGCTTAATCAGGGAGAGTGAGTGGTGCAAAGTGGGTGAATTCTTCTCTAGGGCCTTAACTATTGCAGAGACACAGTTCAACCTATGGGGGTGTATAACAGAAACATGAAACCTGAGAGCTGCCATTGTTGGGTAACAATGTTTTCTAACTGTGCCTTATGCATTGACATGATAATCCAAGGGAGACAAGCACTAATTATAAGTGGCATAGAAGTGGAAAATTTCTACATGCTTCAACACCTCTTTGTAATTATTAGTCCTGTCTGCTCTTTGCACGTGAACATTCCGTTGTTGCTCATTTTCCCCAAGAAAGAAATGGTCCCCTGTGTTTCAGTGGGCTTGTAAACTTAGCCTTCCTGAATAGGGTTGGAGACATCCAAAGGGCATCTCTTGGTACCTGTTGTTTCATTTTGTTCGATAGTTATGGTCCTATCCCGATAAAAGGATTCAGAATTTTCTTAGTATGTATTAAGACTGTATTGGAAGCCCATTTTCTGTATTCAATTCAACTTAACAAAGAGAGTATTGCATGTCAGACATTGTGAAACATATAACTGAAGGAATATTACTTCCCAAAGTTTGACCCTGAAAGTCAGTACACCTTACTAATTATGCCTTGTTTTTTGGAAGGTCATGAAGCTGTGGCTCAAGGGAAGAATGGATTAAAATAAATAGAACCAAAAAGAAAATATAAAAGTACATTTACCCTTAGTACGGATAACCAATAATTCATGAAATGTTGTTTATTTCATTTATTTATATGTATGTGTATGTGTATGTGTATGCTTATACTGGGCTGTGGCGAAATATGTGTTCCTTACAGTAGATTGGGGATAAATATTTGAAAGACGCTGTGCTAATGCACCTTATCAAGCTGCCTGGTGCCTCTGTAGCTTGGGTTCTTGATAGGGCTTAGGTTCATCCGCTTCATGCGCTTGCATGAAATTTGGAAGATATGATGGTTAATTTCATGTGTCAACTTTACTGGGCCACAGAGGTCCAGATGCTTGGTGAAATGTTTTTCTGGTGTTTTGTGATGGGAAATACTTGAGTCTGTACAGTGAGTAAAACAGATTGTTTTCCTAATGTAAGTGGGCCTTATGTAATTAGTGAGAAGGCCTGAATACAATAAGGATGATTCTCCCAGGGATACTAGGGAATTACTCTTGCCTGCCTGAATGTCTTTCAACTGGGTCATTGGTCTCTTCCCTAGATTCAGACTGAAACAGCAGCTCTACATGAGATTCAAGCCTGCCAGCCATTGGACAAGAACAATGCCATCAGATCTCGTGGGTTTCCACCTAGCCAACACATCCTGAAGATCTTGGGACTTGTCAGCGTCCATATTTATGGGAGCCAATTTCTTATAATAAATAAATAAATAAATAAATAAATAAATAAATAAATAAATAAATAAATAAATAAATAAATAAAAATACATAAATAAATATATAAATACATAAATAAATAAATAAATAAATTTTCATAAATATATAAATATACTTATATTAATACATTCATATTTTATATGAATGTATTAATATAAATATAAATAAATATAAATATATATATAAATATATTGTATATTATAATATATATTATATATATATATGAGAAAGAGAATTTTTCTCTGTTGAATCTTACTAATTGAGAAGGTGAAAAGTATTATCTATTGGTTCTACAGCTGTTTTTTTTTTTTTTAAACAGAATGTGGTAGACATTATTCTAAAAAAAAAAAAAATAGTCCCAAACGTTCCATACCTTAAAGCTGCCAACCCATGAATATGAAGAGAGATCATTTCTATAGTCGTGTTGTATTATACAGAGAGATTTTCTGGATCAACCTAGTATCATCATGAACCCATGCATCATAAACCCATAGAAAGCAGAGAGTTTTCTCCGGCTGGCCATCCCACAATCTGAAAATGAAGACCTCAGTTGTATAACTGCAAGGAACTTAATTGTCCGAAACCCAAATAATCTCAGAAGTAGATTTCTCCAGATAAGAACCCAACCTACCGACACTTGACTCTTACCTAGTGATACCCTAGGCCCAGAACACCAGTGAGTCTGCCTGGACAGACCAGTGAGTCTGCTGGGGTTATTCTGGCAAGACAATTCTGCAGGGTTGTCTTTGGATTCTGGGAGTGCAGTGTACACCCCACTTAACTAACACTTCTCCTGATGGTTTGAACACACAATTGCTCATATTAAGTCACTGCTTGGATATAAGGTAATTTCTGCCATATGCTACTGAAATTTGACTATTTTATTTCCACATACCTCCTACTTGGTAAATGCGATGATACCTGTATCTTATTTCAAACACAAGTAAACCAAACACCAAACTCTAAAGAACGGACCACACCTTACCTCTTGAAAATACCTCTTCTTTTGTTTTTGATAACATTTGACTCTCCTGGTTTCTCTTATATATTCCTCTACTAATTTTCATTCTATTCTCCTGCCTCGTTTCCATTCATCAAGCATGCATTGAGCACGGACTAGGTTGTAGGCACTGTATACAAAGAACAGAGGTCTTACCTAGAACTAATAATGGACTTGGTATCCAGGGATTTGCCACTGTGTAAACAAATTAACTATACTGAGTTGATAACATCTGTAATAGAGGTGTATAAATGTACTATGGAATTGCAAAGAAGAAAACACATGATTCTCTAGGGCACCCAGGGAGTGCTTTACACAAATGAGAGTCACTTGACGTGAGTCTTCTAGAGAAGACATATTTCAAATCAACAGAGTAAGGAAGGGCATTGCAGGCAAGAAAAAAAAGAGGGAGAGAGAGAGCAACACATGGAAGATTGAAAATGTGACACATTAAAGGAGTAGCAAAGTTTCCTTTGAATGGATTTCATGTGGGAATGGGAGATTAGTAAAGAGTGAGGATTAATGTAGAAGGTGACATATGAATTGGATCCTAGAAACAGTTAACAGGAGATAGTTATTTTGCCCGAAAGACGTTGATGACTACCCATTGTATTCAAATAAACCTGAAGACACTTCTTGGCTTAGTTAGAATGTTGCTCATCATCTGATTAATTCTATAAGGTTAATCTAATCTTATGTTCCTCTTCTCTACCAACCATTCACTCATTAACTCATTTATTTCTTTAGTCAGAGAGGGCATGTGTGGGGTGCATATCATGAAGAATGTGAAAGTCATTATAAGGACTTTGACTTTTATTTTCGATGAGATGGAAAGTCAGTTCAGTAGTCTGACCAAATTCACATTTGAGTTTGTTTTATCTATCTATCTATCTATCTATCTATCTATCTATCTATCTATCTATCTATCTATCTATCTATCTATCTATCTTTCTATCTATTTAATTTAATGAGAGTGCCCACAGGGGTTTAGAGGGAGAGAGAGAGAGAGACAGAGAGAGAGAGAGAGAGAGAGAGAAAATCTCAAACAGGCTTCATGCCTAATTGATGCCTAGCACAGATCCTAATGCAGGTTCTGACCCCATGACATCATGATTTCTGGATCATGACCTGAGCCAAAATCAAGAGTCAGATGGCTAACCACCTGAGCCACCCAGGGGACCCTAATTTGTAGGTTAAACAAATCACTCTGACTATTGTCTGGGGAGCAGGATGGAGTGGGAAGCAAGCATACAAGCAACAACAGCAACAAAATAAGGAGGTTACTATACTAATCTTGAAATAACTTCCATCCTGAATAAGGATGGAAAAAGGGCACATAGTGAGAAAATTATGATCATGTGTATACTATAAATGTGGATATAATAGGATTGCTTGTGGTTCGAATATAAGGTATGAGAAAAACAGATATAAAAGATGACACCAAGTTTGTTTTTTTTTGTTGTTGTTGTTGTGTTTCTTTGTTCTTTTGTTCTCGTTTTTGTTTTTGTATTTGTTTTTTTGGGCTGGACCACATGTTGGTGGTAATTTTAAGTTGTCTGTTAGGGATGATGGGTTTTAGGGGAAACATCAGGACTTGCTCTTTTAACACGGTGATTTTGAGATGCTTATCAGACATCCACGCTGCCTTTTTGTGAATGTAGTTAGATATAGGCATCTGGAGTTTAAACTAAGAAGTTTAGTGTGGACTCTAGGCTGGATTACTTAGTATGCGATCGCATGAGATCAGCTAGGGAGTGAGAATGGATGAGCGAGAAGACATGCAAGGACTGGGCTCTGGGGTCTCTAACTCTTAAAGTACTGCAAGATGTGGAAAACCTAGCGAAGGAAACTAGACACAGTGGCCACTGAAGGAATAGGCGAGACATGAGGAGGCTCTCGAGTCCAGGAAGCCTGGTAAGGAATGTGTTTCAAGGAAGGAGGTATCAAATTGGTCAAGTGCTGATGGCAAGTCAAATAGGATGAGGTCAAATAAATGATCATCAGGGTCACAAGGGGGGGTCACTTGGTTAAGGGTCTGAGTCTTGGTTTCACCTCAGGTCATGATCTCATGGTTTGTGGGTTCAAGCCCCAGGTCGGGCTCCATGCTGACAGTGTGGAGTCTGCTTAGGATTCTCTCTATGCCTCCATCTGTCTCATATCTTCCCCTGCTCACTCTCCATTTCTTTCAAAATGAATACATACACTTGAAAAATTATTAAAATATAAATAATCACTGTGTTTTGCAAAGTGGATGTCATTGACATGTGATGAGAACCATTTCAGTAGCACCGGGGAAAAGCCGAATGGGAGTGGATTCAACAGAGAATTGGAGGAGAATGACTGTAGACAGGGAGTTAGGCAATTCTTTCAAGGAGCGTTGTGACCAAATGAGGGAGAAAAGTGAGGCAGCAGTGGGAAGGGAAGGGAGCAGGGTCAAGAAAGGGCTTTGCTTTTCCTTTCTAAAATTTGAGAAATAAAAGCATTTTTGTAATTTCCATATTGCTGATGGAAATGATGATATGGCAGAGTGGGGGAGAATTGCTGACAGAAATGTTCTTAACAGGGCAAGAGTGACTTTGGTCTAGTGTCCAAAAGATAATTGGCTCAGAGAGGAATGAACAGATCCTTCATATTAATGTTGGTGAAAGCAGAGCATAAGGAAATAGATGTAGATGGAATGGTAGATGCGATAGGTCATTTCGCAAAATCTCTTATCACTGACCTGGTTTTCTCACTGCGGTAATACGCAAAGTTATAAGACCAGAGTGAAGAAGGGTTGGGAACAGTTGGAAGTTTGCGGAGAAGGAAGTTGTGAACTAGAGGTCTAGGGGTGTGAGGAAGTAGCCTTCTGACCTCACTTTTGTCAGTGGCCATCAAGTAAGTTTTGTGCTGCTTTCCTCCAATTATATAGGATGTTGCTATGTGCAGGAAGTAGATTGAACGTCCTGCGGTTCCCCACTTCTTTCCCTTGGCATAGGTAAGTTTGCATCTGCCTGAGAAGCCCTCTCTACCCTCATCAATCACATTTCAACTTTGCGTCAACCATTACGTACTTAATCCCACCAGGCAGAGTTAATTAGTCAATTCTTGGAACTCTTGTGGTGACATGTGCAGTGCCCTGTACTGTACTTTTTGCCATATTGTAATAATTTGCGTGCCTGTCTCCCTAGATAATTTGGCCACTCCTTGAGGGGGTCAATTTGGTCATTGCAGTTCCTAGTATGCAGTTTGACTTATGGGTAGCCCTTGTTAATTGCCAATTGAATTGAGTTGAATTGAGTTAATTGAATGGAGTTGAATTGAATCGAATGTACTGAACTGAATTGAATTGAATGGAATGGAATGGAATTGAATTGAATTGAATTGAATTGAATTGAATTGAATTGAATTGAATTGAATTGAGAGAATTAGTAGAAAGAATTGGCAGGTAGGATAGGCAGAGCCTCGAAACAGGGGTGACATTTAGAACAAGACTTGTCTGATCTATAAGGATGGGAACTCCTGCTCATGAGAGTGGGAAAGGTAACTGTTTCCTCACCTGTAGTGGTGGAGTGAATGGAGCCGAAACCCCAAATGAACTTCTGTAAATTGTGTCAACAATTCTTACTTCTATAGTGTTTGCTTTGAGGACCAAAAGAGTTCATGTATGCAGAAGGATTTTGTACATAAAAATGTGCTGCATAATGTAAGTTACTCTTTCTCACAACACTCTGTGCCAAGATAAAAGAAATGTGTTGATTTTATAGATTTTACTAAAGGGTAGCCTGTATAACAGAGGAAGAGAAGGACGGGTTAAAAAAAAAAAAAAAAAACCACTGATGATAGTTATACTCGTCTTGTTGACCTTTCTACTCTTCATAGTCTCTTTAGAAGATATCATCATGGTCTCTTTCAGTTACAGATGCCTCTTATTGTCTCTGAGACAATAGCCCTAATATGATCTAATTTGCTAAGCCAGGTGGTGTGGACGACAGATAAAACTGCCAGCTCATTCTGCAGTAAGCAGCATATAAGGAGGCCTCTGATCTGACAGGCTTGTGTCACAATGCACAAGTTTGGGAATTGCCAAGGCTCAGAAAAGGCCAGTTTTTTGCAACATTATAAAACTCAAGAGAACTCTCTAACACAGAGGCGATGTTCACAGTTCCACAGAAATAATATGTCTGATTCTTGATGCTGACTAGAAGTCAACCAGTTATTTTAACACAGGTTTTAACTCTTATTGGTTTCACTTCACTTTCCCTTACGTTTCAGGTTTCTTAAGGACAGGGACCATGTTCTGGGCTTCCTAACCTCTGCCCACACGTGTCTACCATGGTATTTCATGGGCGCTCCATTATCATATGTTATTAATTGCGTTTTTTAGTAGGTGTCAGGCAGCTTTCATGGTGACCACGTTATTGGCAGAGCATAAAGAGAGTGGCAATAGTGGAGCTTTCCCTACCATATGAACCACATGTTACTATCTTAAAATTCCTGGAATATATATATGATGTCCTGTATGAATGATTGTGAATTTATGACACTCATATTCTACTCCTTTTTCCCAACAGTTTAACATACCTTTACGGCAGTTTACCTTCCTTTCATTCCCTAACTTAAAATAATTTACTTCTTTGGCTTTGGACTACCTGCCTACCTGCTAAAAGATGCATCACTAGAAAACATGTTTGCATTTTGATGTGTTCTTAGCAGGCTGCCTTACTTGCCAAGTCTGCTGGGTGGGTTGGGTACCACTGTTATTTCTGGGAGGATCATCTAATATACAAGTATATTTCTTGGGCAAAGTAGCATGTTGAATCCATCATCATTTGGAGTGAAACTCAGTCTACGTCCAGTAGACTTGGTCCCATTGGTCACATGAAGGAATGAAAAACAGGCCATATTCGTTTTGATGTCATAACATTCTGGGACATGTAGTGATGCCCATGAAAAAAAAAAAAAAAGAATCACACTGGGGACTCCATTTAAGAGATGTCTCAGCAAACAGAATCAAGATGCCAGAATGAGGAACAAAGATAAATGCCGTGTAGGTTCTAGAGGTTGGAGACATTGCTCCAGTAGAGAGAAAATTCCTTCAGGATTAAGGAAGAGGCTGGATAGTGATCTACAGGCCCCTTGTTACCACCTCCAGACCATGATGTTTCTACTCCCCTGAAATTCCTGCCTTCACCTCCTTAGTCCATCTATTCAATCCCAGAGTGCCACCCTTTTCTTCATGGAAATTTCTTGAGTCCCTTCCTACTCTTCTTTCTTCTCATGTTGCTCCTACCTCTGTTGTGGGCAATTTCAGAATCCTGGTAAAATTGCTCTAGCAATGTAGCTTCAGGGTTCTTTAAACTTTCTGGCTCCCACAACCTTAAGAGTCACTTTCCTCCAGTAGCTAACTTCCGTGATGGTATTTGAGCTCTATGATCATCCAGATGTCTCTTGCTAGAATGTCAAACTCAACGTGCCAATATCTGAGAAGATAACCTCCCCTAACCAGGTGTCTTACTACTTGACTTCACAACTTCTCTTCTTCAGCCCGATAGAGACTTGTGGTCCCTCCTTCCTCCGTCTCATTTCCCTGCATATCATCCCTTGTGGCTCCACTTCCCTACCAAATGCAGTGTATACACCTCAGTATGTCACTTTGTGCTGGAGCGTCCTAGTCCTCTGCTGCATCTGCTTTGGTGGCCTTGAAGCTTGGATGAGTCCTCCACCCTGTCAGCCCATCCTCTGTGTCACTCAGCCCAGTGAACTGTTACAGGGACTCACAGTCACTAGGGTCACTCACTCTAATTTTATGGTTGCGGATGTCAACATACCCCCACAGCTTCTTGCCAATCTTAAGCGGTCTTCTCCCCACAGCAGCTATTCCATGCCTCCATCATTTCCCTCAACCTATCTTTTTCACCTTTCCCTGGGAAATGGCTCTTTTCTCATAGATAGAACGTAGATTGTAGACACCTTCAAACTCTCACTCAGACCTCATAATGACACCTTTCAACACAACTTTTAACCCCAACCGCAGTATGAGAGACAAGAATGTTCCTATTCCCACTCTAGATTCATTATCTCATTCGGCAATCACTGAGAGTCAACTGAGTCCTACGAAGGACTGTGCTATATGCTTGGGACATTAGAGATGAGAGGGTAGACCCTAACACAAGGCGCTTACAATCACAAGGAGCTTACAATCATGTAGGGGAGACAGATATTATGGTGTAATGGTCCAAAGATGCATGGAGCATTGTGGAGAGTGTGAAGGGAAAATCGATGTAACTCAGCCTTCAGAGGAAGGAGATGAAGTGTTGAAAGGGACTTTTCAGATGGGTTGGTATCTTGAACTAATCCTTAAAGAGTGAGTAGGTATTAACTAGGCAAGGTTGGAGTAGGAAGGAGACAAGAGGTTCAGGCATTAAATAGTAGAGTAAAATCACACTGAATATAGGGAGAGGGTATAAGTAAAAATTGGACATTGAGTCATTCCAATTCTTGTCTGTGTCCTACGCTTTGTGAAGACGTCATCTCACAAAGAACCTCAAACGAGCACATGTTCCCAAAATTTCCTTCTCCATTTTTTATTCTTTATCCTAGTGTAATTCCTCTCATTTCCTCACCAGTATGATTCAATTAATAGCTCACTTCTGTGGATACTATGGCAACCACATTTCCTCTATGCCGCACCCCTCCGTATTTTGCTTGGCATCAGTGGAGCCTCATGATGGAGCTCATATCTCTACTCCCCTTAGAGTGGACTTTGTAACATGCAAAAGTTATTCCATCACTGCCTTCCAAGCTGTGGTTCCCCCACACTGCAGCATGAGAGAAAACACCTTTCCTATCCACACCCTGCCCCCACCTTTGCATTCTTACTGGTCCTGGGCCAATTGTTCATGCCCTTAGACTCCCTCATGATCAACTATCAGCAAATTCCTTAATATGCCCTATTTATACCTATTTATACCTATTTATAATATGTTTTATACCTAGATGTATAATATGTATTCATATATATGTATACATATACATATATATATATGTATACATACATACACATATGTATACCTAGATGTATAATATGTATACATATATATGTATACATATAATATGTATAATATGTATACCTAGATGTATAATATGTATACATGTATAATATGCCCTATTTATACCTATTTATACCTATTTATAATATGTTTTATACCTAGATGTCTTCCCCATCACCATGGGTATGTTTAGATGCAGCATCTTAATTGGTACGTATTTTAAGGCAGGCTAAAATAATCATCAAATCTCTAACCTATTCTCTTTTTTTTTATTTCCCAGATAACAACGGTAATAGATGCTCTTTTTTTTCATTTTTAATTTTCTATTATTGAAGTATAGATTACATACAGTGTTATTTTAGTTTCAGGTGTATAAAATAGCGATTTGATAATTCTATACATTATTCAGTGCTCTCCGTGGTAAATGTAGTCACCATTTTTCACCATATCGTGTTGTTATAATATCAACTATATTTTCTGTGCTGTACTTTTCATCTCTGTATATGTAATTTATGACAGGAAGTTTGTAACTCTTAGTCACCTTTCCCTATATTACACACCCGACCCACTTCTCCTCTTGTAACCAAGTTTGTCCTCTGTATTGAAGAATCTGTCTGTTTCTTTTTCTGTTTTGTATTTTAGCTTCTACATAAAAGTGAAATTATATGGTATTTCCTTTTATCGGAATAATCCCACGTAGCATAATACCCTCTAGGTTCACACATGTTGTTGCAAACGGCAAGGTTTTATTCCTTTTTTTAAAAAAATTAAATTATATTCCATTATATGGACACTACATTTCTTTATGAATTCATCTGTTGCCAGACTCTTGGGATGCTTCCATATCTGGGCTATCATAAATAATGCTTTAGTAAACACAGGGGTGCATGCCTCTTTTCAAATTGGGGTTTACCTTTTCTTTGGGTAAATACCAGTAGTGGAATTATTGGATGACATAGTATTTCTGAGTTAATGTTTTGAGTAACCTGCATTCTGTTTCCTAGAGTGGCTGCACCTATTTACATTCCCACCAAGAGTGCATTGGTGTTACTTTTTCTCTTACCTTCTCACCAATACTTGTTATTTCTTGTCTTGCTGATACGAGGCATTCTGTCAGGTGTGAATTGCTGCGTCTTTGTGGTTTTGATTCAGGTTTCTCTGATTAGTGATGTTGAGCATCTTTAATGTGTCTGGTGATGTAGTAGACACTCTTAATTCATCCCTTTCCCCTTCCCTTTTGATTCTTTCCAGGGTGATGATGACACTGATGATGTTATCTGACAGCTTAACTCACCATTATAATCTTCTATCAAAGGTCATACATTACTTCAAGGGTCCTGCTTTCCTGCTTTAAGTTACGTTGTTTCCAATGCGTTACATGACGTCCCTTTCACGAGTCTTCCTAGGGCACCCCAACTCACCTTTTATTACTACCCACCGTCAATCATACTCTTAGAAAGTTGCTCTAGTTACTTATCCTGATCCAACACTCTCTTTCTATGCCCGGACTCAAACTCTATACACACTTCAATTGACACCTCTTACACATAATTTTTTTCCTAATCTTTATTTATTTATTTATTTATTTATTTATTTATTTATTTATTTATTTATTTATTTATTTATTTATTTATTTTTTATTTATTTATTTATGTATTTATTTATGTATTTTTATTTTTGGAGGAGAGAGAGACAGAGCATCAGTGGGTGAGAGGCAGAGAGACAAGGAGGTGTAGAATCCGAAGCAGCCTCCAGCTCTCACCTGTCAGCACAGAGTCCTACTTGGATCTTGAACTCACAAGCTGTGAGATAATGGCCCAAGCTGAAGTCGGCCCCTTAACCAACTGAGCCACCCAGGTGCCCCAACACATCTTACACTTTCATGTCTCCAATAGGACTTAATATTTTGTGAACCAGGACTATCCATTCATTAAGTTCTAGCACCTCCTACAGTTTGGGAATAAAATAGACACTCAATAAATTGATGCTCAATTGAGAAATAAAGGAAGGAATGGGTCCGAAGACAAAGGGTCAATAAAGACTTTTGTTCCTATGAATTCAATCCAGAGTAACACTAGAGCATTTGAATTCAACTGGAGGGTCCTTTCGCCAATCGTGGGAGAATTTACCATATTCTAAGAGTTGTCAGCGGAGAGTAAGATTTTTTTGAAGAAATATGAAAGGTAGTTTAATTTCCTAAAAAGCCAAGCCTTGAAAGCTTAGCTATAAGAACTATATAATGTAAGATGATTCTGGATCATGATGAACCTCAAGTGCAGTGAGAGCCGTGACAACTTGGGGAACACACAGCAAGGACCACAGTAGTCCCGGAAGTGCTGTCCTGTGTGAGAAAAGAGAATTTAGTGACCCTGTATGGAGGGAGAGGAAAAGGGGGGGCAGAGTAGGGAGGGGAGGAAGTTGGGATCCAAACTGCAATATTGAAATATCAGAGGAGTGTTATTGTCATATTCATAAACTTCCCTATATGTATCCTAAGGAAACCTTTTTTTTTTCCTTTAACGAGCTTTTTAAAGGTAATATACACATGGTAAAAATTCATATAGTAGCAAAACAAGTTGTTCAATGAAAGTAAATCTATGTCTTCACTAGGCCTCCATTATTCTTCCCCAGAAGAAGACCACTTTTAACAGTTTGTAGGGTTTTTTTCCAGAATCTCAAAGTATATAATATGCGTATCTCACATGAAAAAAAAAATATATATATATAGCTGGTAGCAAGATATTATCTACACCTCTCTATTTTATAGGTACATGATTTTTGTGATTGTGAAAAGGTTTGACATGAGATTTGCCCTGTTAAAAATTAAAGTATCAGGTCCAATGGGACATTATTTTTTAAATATACTTCATGGTATTTCCTACCCTGTTTGCATTAGAGGTATTTAATGTGTCCCTTGTTTATGTGTATTTAATTTGTTTGTAGTCTACGACTATAGAAAACAATGCTGCCGTGAAAGTCCTTGTACATATGTTTGCCTGCCAGAGTCCAGCAGAGTGTGAGTGGTGCCTTGAAAAACTTATCTGGAAAGAGTTTAATGGAGAAACTATGAACACAGGTGCTGGTGAGAAAAACGGGCTCCAAACTAAGTGGTTGAGTCCTTGGGGACGAGCAAGAGAAGACGTCACCTCTCCCAGGCACCAGGGGACAAGGAAAGGACAAGTGTTACTAGAAGCCAATGAGCCCACGGCTGGGAGAGAAGCCACCTAACAGGAGATGTGGCCATAGACTGAGGAATAAGCCACTGCCAAAATTCCAGAGTTCAGAGTCCATATAATGACTGCTTTTCTTTTGCTCTCTGGCTA
This sequence comes from Puma concolor, assembly GCF_028749965.1. Classification (NCBI taxonomy): domain Eukaryota; kingdom Metazoa; phylum Chordata; class Mammalia; order Carnivora; family Felidae; genus Puma; species Puma concolor. Next base: position 971,639 of record NW_028240236.1, on the reverse strand, counting down.
CCTATTCGTATACCTGCCAACTATGGATGGAAGCCAGAGGACAAGAAAGCTTCAACGATGCAGTCCATGGACGTGAGCTTACTGGCAGGCATAGGATGATCAAAAATATATCTGCAAGGATGAATGGAGGATTAGCAGTCCCTGGCTTAATATTGTTTGACTTCTAGTTATTGGACCTTACAATGGTGTGAAAATGATAGCATTGTTTAGAAATTGTCCTTGAAGAGCACCTGGCTGGCTCAGTGGTGTAAGCATCTGACTTTAGTTCATGTCAAGTTCTCACGGCTCGTGAGTTCAAGTCTGCCTCAGGCTATGCTGACAACTTGCATCCTGGGGCTGACTTGAGATTCTGCGTCTGTGTGCCTCTCTCTCTGTCCCTCCCCTGCTCGCACTCTTTCTGTCTCTCTGTCTCTCCAAAACTTGAATAAACATTAAACGTTTTCAAAGATAAATTGTACTTCAAATTTAAGTTTTTGACCTCTCCCAGTGGTAATGAGAGGCGATAAGACACTCTCCTGTGATGCCTGGCAGAGCAGCCAGCCACAGCTCCCAGTCCACCACATGATCATGGTGGTGAACAATCTATATGCTTACAGCCATTCTGTACTCACACAACCGTTGTGTTTATGCTTTCAACACAGTATTCACTGAAATACATGAGACAGTTAAACTTTAATGGAACATAGGCTGTGTGTTAGATGATGTCTCATAATTTCAGCTCATGCAACTATTCTGAACACACATAATAGAGGCTAGACTAAACTATGATATTCAGCACATTGCGCGTGTTAAATGCATTTTTGGCTTAGAATAACTTCCACTCACACTGGTTTTATCTAGAGGTGACTCCATCCTAAATCAAGGAAGATTTGTAATGTAAAAATCTTGGGAAATTTCCTAGAACTGGAATTGTGGTATCAGTAGAACAGAAAGAACCTCTTCCACATCCATTCCTCCACCTCCTTCCCTTGCAGGTTATTACCAGCGTTGAGCTGTGCCTACAGGCACTCAGAATTAGGACTACATACCCCAGCTTCCCTGGCAGCCAAAGCAATATAAGAGGAAGTGTCATGTGGCAGCTTCTGAGAAAGTTGAGACAGCTGTGGGCCTTGTGTCCTTTATTTTTTCTTTGATGTCATTCACATGTTGCCTTGGATCATGAACTCTAGGGCCAAACCGTTTGGATGGAAAGTGAACTGAGATTCTTCCAGCAAGAGCTGGTAGGAACTAGATTTCTATGCACTTCATAGAATACAGCTGCCCAATCAGACTTGAGCTGTATACCTCCAAAGTTCATTGATTTGGGAGAGACATCCACTTTTACCCTGTTAAAACCATAGTCCTTCCTTGTTCTGTGTCGTAGGGAAAAACCTAACCCCCATGAAGGTGTACATATAACAGGTATAAATATGTTGAGTTTTTATGGATATTGTCAAGTTTGGTATTTTAAACTGAATTTTTAGTACTGAGTTTGAATTCAGCTACTCCATTCACAGCACATGTCTTAATCTTCTTGTGCCTCTGATTTCTCAGAGGGGTAGTAATATAAACCACTTCATTTGGTTGTTATGAGGAATAATTAAATTAAACTATGTGAAATAGATCAGTGTCTGTCCAACATGCCAAACACTCAATAAATGTTATTACTGTTATTTTTACCATTATCATGTTAAACTGTCTTCCAAAGAAGAGGTACCATTTCGCCAATTACATTTCTGAAATGCCTCTTTCCTCTTCCGTTTTCTATAGTGTGCATTACCAATGTTTTTGTCCAATAGAAGAGTAGTAGTATTTCATTTTTATTTGCAATTGCTTTCTAAAATTGTGGTTGTTCGTCTTTACAGTTTTTAAAAGTCATTTATGCTTGTTTTCTGATGAACTTCCTTTTTCTTACCTCTATTTCTTCTATTGGATTTTTGTTTTGTTTAACAGTGTGGCTTAAAAAAAAGCAATACAAGCATTATGGGAATTTGTCTTCTGTGTTTCTATTGGTGGTGCAAATATTTCCACTAATTTTCATTTGTCTGTTTTTTATTTTTTTAATTTTTTTAACTTAATGTTTATTTATTTGTGAGAGAGAGAGAGAGTGAAAGCAGGGAAGGAGAAGAGCGAGAGGGAGACACAGAATCTGAAACAGACTCCTGACTCTGAGCTTTCAGCAAAGAGCTAGATGCAGGGCTCAAACCCACAAACCATGAGATCGTGACCGAGTCGAATTTGGACGCTTAACCTACCAAGCTACCCAGGCATCTCACTTTATTTTTTCTTTTCCTTTTTTTTTTTTGGCTTTGTTTTTTCTTTACAAAATTAAAAAAATATATATGTTCAATATAATAAAAATGATCCTTCTCTACTATCGTTACATCTGAGTGTAATGTCCACCCCTATTTTAGAAAGATCATTGTCATTCTGGATTATAAGAATAATTCCCCCATATTTTCTCCTAGGACGTCATAGATTGTCTTACATAAAAAAATATCTTCTCCATTTGTAATAAAACTGGGGAAGGCAGTGAGATAAGATTTAAAGTGATTCTGCAGATGACTGTGTTGGAGCGTTGGCAAAAATGAATGCTTTGACACATAAATCTTACCTAAGAAAGTTATAGTTTCCTTTGATCCACATAAAAGACACTTCTTAAACAACATGTGGGAAGCCATCCTCCTTGCAGGTATGGGGTAAGCTTGCCTCCTGGGCTTTTGTGTTGTTTGTTTGTTTGTTTGTTTTGTTTTGTTTTACTCTTAGGGGGAAACGCATAGGTTGTGTATAATGAAATTTTGTATTTCCAGGTTAAGGTGCTGCCAGGTACAGCATACAAATTTACCAGTTTATAAGACTGCCTCTCAGACATCGCTTCCTGGTGGTAGGCAAAATTTCTTTCTCTGCAACCAGGGCCATATTGCCACTTGTTCACAGGTTAAGTAATGATGCCAAGACATTTTTATGCATATGCTAACAATGAATCACCTGTGGACAAGTGCAGGCAGATACTGCCGACCTGTTAAGACCAAGGAGGGATTGAGCCCATGGCCTTCCACTGGGCTCCGCCATTGTTTCTGCTCTTTCTGGTGTATGTCAGTTGTTATCATCACGTTTGAGAACACACGATCTAGAGTAAAACTATCTAGGTACTCCATCTTGAGCTATAGGGAAACAAATAAAGTCCCCTTACCTTTTTTGTTCTTTGCTTTCTCTTTTGTGAAATGGCATTATCACAGTGTGGAAATTCAATAATTAAATAAATAAATACGTAAGTGCCTAAAATTTCTTAGCAACAAATGCTCAGTATATATTAAGAAGGCTTTTCCCAATAGACAAGAAAAATAACTTTCTTGTTTTCTCCTAGGATTTTATAGATGCATTTTTATAAGAAAACATATAACATTAATAATATGACATAATGCAAATTAAGACATTTATAAGAAAAGTATTGAAACTTCATGAATAGTATCTTTGTTACTATTATTCGAACAATGCATTTGCTTTGAAAGGTTCACTTAGTTATATACTAAATTTGCATATGCTTTGAACCTACTTCTGGATTCTCTATGACGTTTCATTCATTCAGCTGAACCACAATTGCTTTATCACATAATTTATTATCTGGTAGAACTCGCCTAATTCATATGCTACCTTTTCAGCAAAAATTTCTGGATCAGCTTGAATATTGATATTTATACAAAAATCTTAGAACCAGCTGATCTGATTTTAAAAAATCCATATTTTATTGGGCTTGCAACAAATTTCCATAGTAATTTAGAGATAGTTGGCATTGTTACAATAATAACTTTTCCTATTCCAACACAAGGAATGTTTATATTTAAGCTTTTTTTTTTTAAATATCTCTCACATGGGTTTAAAGTTTTCTGAAAGGCTTATTTATATACTTTCTTCATGTTTCTTGTTAAGTTCCTTCCTTCCTTCCTTCCTTCCTTCCTTCCTTCCTTCCTTGCTTCCTTCCTTCCTTCCTTCCTTCCTTCCTTCCTTCCTTCCCTCCCTCCCTCCCTCCCTCCCTCCCTCCCTCCCTCCTTTCCTTCCTTCCTTCCTTCCTTCCTTCCTTCCTTCCTTCCTTCCTTCCTTCCTTCCTTCCTTCCTTCCTTCCTTCCTTCCTTCCTTCCCTCCCTCCCTCCCTCCCTCCCTCCTTTCCTTCCTTCCTTCCTTCCTTCCTTCCTTCCTTCCTTCCTTCCTTCCTTCCTTCCTTCCTTCCTTCCTTCCTTCCCTCCCTCCCTCCCTCTCTCCCTCCTTTCCTTCCTTCCTTCCTTCCTTCCTTCCTTCCTTCCTTCCTTCCTTCCTTCCTTCCTTCCTTCCTTCCTTCCTTCTTTCCTTCCTTGCTTCCTTCCTTCCTTCCTTCCTTCCTTCCTTCCTTCCTTCCTTCCTTCCTTCCTTCCTTCCTTCCTTCCTTCCACCTCCTTCTCCTTTTACTTCTGTTATGGCAAATGGCACCAATTCTCTGACTATATTTCTAATTATTTCTTGTTTGTATGAGAGAATGCTAAATTGTTACCTTGTGAGCCTGGATCATGTAATTTCATCAGGAAGATTCATGAAAAATCTGATCTCCCTTCCTTCATCGCAGTTATGTATAATTGACACTTGTTGGAAGGAGATAAACAGAGTCAAGAGAATTTCAGTCTTAGAAGAGAAGCCCCCGAGGTGAGAGTAGCCTGAGAGAGCAATTAGAGAGGGAACAAATGTGACCCAACTTGAAAGTGTTAGATGTTTTCCTTGTATATCTTGTACTTCTTGTATTTCCTTGTATTCTTGTATTTAACCAAGAAATTTAAAAGTTAACCAATTTACCAAGTCACTAAAATTAAACTTTTTTTCTTGTAAACAGAAAATTCAAGGAAATCAAATTATTAAAGTTAAACATGGTAACATTATAGAGCTTTTGGTTATTAAAAACTCCTATGTACACATGCCAATAAAACAGACAATGAATGTTTTGGAGACAATGTAAATGACTACAACTGGTTTAAGAAAAAGCAGCAAGAGAATGAAAGCGATGCAAGTCATTTCTTTGAAAAACTAGCATAACCCCATAACTCTAACACTGGAGCAAATGAGTAAGACTTGGGGACCAGCTAGCCTGGCTGAGATGTTTCTTGCCAACACTTACTTAGTTCTTACTCATACCAGGTGAGGTTCTGAACATTTCACAAGTACTTCCTGTCATTCTCCTTAGGGCCCTATGAGGGAGGGGTTACTATTAACCTCCTTTTACATATCAGCAAATTGAAGAAGTTCAGAGGTTAAGGAACTTATCTGCTCCCAAGGTCAACACAGGTGACATGTGATGGAACTGAGAGGTGGCATGAAATAGTGTCCTCTAGTGTCAACTCACCCAAGTTTACATCCTGTCTCACCAGTACTAGGTGTGTGATCATCGGCACAGATTTTTTTAATGATTTGTGCTTTCGTTCTCATATATGTAAGACCAAGAGATGAATTAATGATCATCTAAAGAGTTTAGAACAATATCTGAACATAGCAAACACCCCTTATATAGAATCCTATTATTACTGCTATTATTATTATTATTATTATTATTATTATTATTATTATTATTATTATTATTATTATTATTATCATTAAAACAGGACGGGACAGAGAATACCTAAAAAGAGATAATAACACATATTCAAACAAATGAATTTCCTGAAACCTAAAATATCAGAAAATCCAGTAACTTAATTAGGTGCTCTAAATGTTTTTTTTTTTTTTTTCTTTTTCTGATAAACTGAATTTATTTTTAAATATTTTATGGTTTTGAAACAATATCTTATTTCTTTCTGAGAGAATGCAAGCAGGGTCAGAGAGAGAGGAATAGCATATCTGAAGTGGGCGTGATGCCTACAGCAGTGAGCCCAATGTAGGGCTTGAACCCACGAACTGAGAGATCATGACCTGAGCAAAAGTTGGATGGCCAACCAACTGAGCCACAAGGATGCCTCTTTTTTTTTCACATATAGTGTTATATTAGATTCAGATGTACAATATACTGATTCAGCAATTCCTTACAATACCCAGTACTCATGGCAACAAGTGCACTCCTTAATCCCCATCACATATTTCACTCACTACATCTGCACCCCCCCCACACACACACACTGGTAACCAGCATGTTGTTATCTATAATGAAGTGCATGTTTCTTGATTTGTCTATTACTCTGTTTCCCCAACATTTGATCATTTATTTAGTTTCTTAAATTTCACATATGAATGAAGTCATATGGTATCTGTTGCTGACCGACTTATTTTGCCTAGCATTATATTCTCTAGCTCCATTCATGTTGTTGCAGATGGCAAGATTTCATTATTTTACGTGGCTGAGTACTATTCCCCTGTGTGTGGGTATTATACATAAGATACCACATCATATAATTATGTGTGTATAATACCACATTATAATACCACATCATGTATACATACTAAATCTTTATCCATTCATCATTTGATGGACATGTGGCTGTTCCATAATGCTGCCATAATTATCAGGGTTCTTCTCTCTCTTTGAATTATCGTTTCTGGATTCTTTGGGTAAATACACAGTAGTGTGATTGCTGCAGTTGTAGTTTTCACGTTCTGAGGAACCCACTATGTTTTCCACAGTGACTGCACCAGTTTGCATTCCCATCAACAGTGCAAAAGTTCTTTTTCGAATCCTCATCAACACCTGTTGTTCATTGTGTTGCTGATTTTAGCTATTCCAAAGAGTGTGAGGTGGTATCTCATTGTCCTTTTGACTTGCAATTTCCTGATGGTAAGTGATGATAAACATCTTTTCAAGTGTCTGTTGGCCATCTGGATGTCTTCATGCAGGAGTGTCTGTTAAGGACTTCTGCCCATTTTTTAATTGGATAATTTCGTTTTTCAGTATTGAGTTTTGTAAGTTCTTTATATAGTGGATACTAATCCATTACTGGATATGTCATTTGCAAATAGCTTCTCCCATTCTGTAGGTTGCCCTTCATTTTATTGGAGTTTTTCCTTAGCTGTGCAGAAGCTTTTTATTTGGATGCAATCCCAATAGTTTATTTTGCTTTTGTTTTTGTATTTTTGCTTTTGTCTCAGGAGATATACCTAGAAAACGTTTCTTTGGCTAATGTCAAAAAATTACTGCCTGTGTTCTCTTCTAGGATTTTTATCTCTAATCCACTTTGGATTTATTTTCATGTGTTTTGTAAGAAAGTGGTCCAGTTTCGTTCTTTTGCACATTTCTGTTCAGTTTTCCAACACCATTTGCTGAAGAGAATACCTTTTTCCCATTTTATATGCTTTCTTGCTCTGTCAAAGATGAATAGACCAGATACTTGTGGGTTTATTTCTAGGTATTCTGTTCTGTTCCTTTGGTCTACGTTCCAATTTGTGCCAGCACCATGCAGTTTTGATAACTACAGCTTTGTAGTATAACTTGATATCTGGAGTTTGTGATGCCTCCAGAGTTTCTTTGTTCGTCTGTCTGTCTGTTTGCTTGTTTGTTTGTTTGTTTGTTTGTTTGTTTGCTTGCTTAAGATTGCTTTGCTCTTCAGGTACTTTGGTGGTCCCATATAAAGTTTAGGACTGTTTGTTCTAGTTCTGTGAGAAATGCCGTTGGTGTTTTCATCGGGGTTACATTAAATATGTAGATCGCTTTGGTAACATAGACATTTTAACATTATTTGCCCTTTCTATCCATGAGCATGGAATTATCCATTTCTTGGTGTTGACTTCAGTTTCTTTCAACCTTATTAATAGGTTTCAGAGTATAGGTTATCCACCTCTTTGTATATGTTTACCCCTAGATATCTTATTTTTTTGGTCCAATTATAAATGGGATTGTTTTCTTAATCTGTCTTTCTGCGGCTTCATTATTAGTGTGTACAAATGCAACAGATTTCTGTATGTTGATTGTACCCTATGAATTTACTGAATTAGTTCTTCAGTTCTCACACTTTTGTCCGTGGAATCTTTCAGGTTTTCTACAGTAGAGTATCATGTCCTCAATAAATCGAGAACATTTTTCTTCTTCTTTATTGATTCCATTGCCTTTTCCTTCTTTTTAGTGTCTAATTGCTGTGGCTAGGAGTTCTAGTACTGTGCTGAATAAAAAAGTGGTGGGAGTGTACATCCTAGTCTTGTTCCTAAGCTTATGGGAAAAGCTTTCAGGTTTTCCCCATTGAAAAAGATTTTAGCTATGGGTTTTTCATAGATGGCCTTTATTATGTTGAGGTATTTTTCCTCTAAACCTAATTTGCCGAGGGTGTTTATCATGAATGCATGTTGTACTTGTTCAAATGCTTTTCCTGCATCTGTTGAAATGATGATGTGGCTCTTCTTCTTTATCTCATTGGTGTAGTGTAACATGTTAATTGATTTGTGAATATTGGACTATACTTGCAAACTAGGAAAAAATCTCCCTCAATTCTGGTGAACACTTTTTTTTATAAAGTATTAGAGTCAGTGTGCAAGTATTTTCTTGAGAATATTTGCATCTATGTTCATTAAACATATGGGCTTGTCCTTCTTTTCTTAGTGGACTAGTTTTCAGATTTTGATATCAAGTTAATGCTGGTCTCATAGAATGAAGTTGAAATTCCTTTGAGAAGAACAGGGAGTAACTCTTCTTTAAGTTTATAGTAGAATTGATCTGGTCCTGGGCTTTTGTTTCTTCAGAGCTTTTGGTTTACTAATTCACGATTGAGATTCTATCTCACCATCTCTGTGCCCCTCCTCTGAACTCTCCCTCTCTCTCTCTCTCTTGATGTCTCTTTATCTCTCTCTCTTTCAAAATAAATAACTTTTAAAAAGATAAGTTGAGACATTTTAAAATCAAATAAAATATCAACAATTTGGGCAATATTGTCAGATGGAATGAATTTGAGAGGCTTTTTAATATTGACTTCAAACTTGTCATCCCAATTTTTAATACATAAAAATTTAAGAGGTGTTCCAGATTGAAAACCAAATCATATTTTGAAGGAGTTTTTAAGAAATCATATAATAAAGCATAACAAATTTGAGAATGAATGTTGAAAATAAAATTGTGAACAAAACAAAATACCTAATTTTTTCATCAACCAATTTGATCACACCCTCACACCCACAAGACTCCTGAAGGAGTCCTAGTACTGATGCCCTTGTGTGAACTTCGCTGTTTCTGAAATGACCTCAGGTTACTAATGGGTGGCCCAGATTGCAAGCCAACATAGGGGAGGTTCACGGGGAGGTGGGGCTCTCAAAGGCCACGGACATGTCATCCTCTCCCATGGCCCACTGCCCTCTCATCATCAGCCGTGATGAGTCGGGTGCAGTTCTTCCTCTGGGTCCAAAGGCTTATGCCACGTGTCCCACACCCCACGTGAGACTTGTGAGAAGACTCCCAAGGGCAAACACCAGCAGGCCCTCAGGGAGGTCGCCTCGTCCCAGGCGGCCTGCGTTCCTTGGCCTGAGTGTCTGGACAAAGGCTGCCTCGGCCACATAGGGAACGATGGACTTGTGCAGCCTTAGCATTCTGTGCAGAGGTCCTGTGCAGGCCTGGAGCTTAGAAAGGACTGGGATGAGCCTCACCTAGGAAGAGGTGAGTACTGGGGTACTCCTTCCACAGCAGATGGCTGCTTGCCAGAGATGTCTGTGCTAGGGATGGGGCAAATCTCCACCGTGCTAGCAGTGCAGTAGACAGAGTTCAGCCCTGTCCATCGCAGGCTCTTCTCTATCCCCAAGTTACACGGCCCTAGTACAGCGTGCCTGAGACTGATATCCCCACACTAATCTTCCTGTCTCCCAAGCTGCCCAAGCCCGCCAGGATCCCCACTGCAGTACTCTGAAGCACAAGAGTCTTCCCTGCAGTGGCTCTATTCCAGAGAAGGCTTTGGCAGTCCCAATGCATGGAGGCTTCTTGCCCCTACCAATATGCAGACAACATGGTCAGCGGGGTGTCAGCACGCTGTGGAGTCCGGATTTGTACGCCCAAGCCTTACCTCTTCCAGGGCGGAGGCTGTCGCACTCTCTAGAAGGGATGGCAGGTCTTTTTCTCGCTGCTGTCTGCACACTGGCTGGAGAAGCACGTCTTCTCAGCTGCTTGATGTGTAAACGTCGGGGTACCCTGGAAGAGCTCCCTGTGCTGGCCCATGTCTTTGGGTATGAACATCCAAAGAAAGTATGGCCCATGATTCTGCAGTGGGACTACGGCCTCAGTGGTCATGATGTTGGGCCCTTTGGGGCATCTTTCTGCACAAGCAGGCCGTTACTTGATAGGTCTTGCCGAGCAGGAACACTTTACTGGAAAGGGGAAGACAGGGTCCCCCACATGTTCATATCTCCCGCCAATACCTGCTGAGGGGCCAGGTGACTTTTCCCCCCGGCCTGTCCCAAAGAGAATGTACGGGCAAGGTGTGGGTGTGGAATGCCCTCACGGCTCCCAGAGCCAAACCCTCAAGTGTGGACACTTGTGTCCAGGGACCGTGGTCAGAGGCCTGGGTGCTCTGTGTCCGAGGGATTACAGCCCTCAGGATGCACACCCTGCAGCCCCGGGTGTCCTCCCGTAGCCGCAGCACTCCCTGGGGAGCCCCAGGGTCCAGGAGTTGCTAAACCCCCTGCACAACTGTATGTGCTGCCTACCGGCCTCTTCCACCACAACACCAGCGTGTGTGGGCTCCAGAGTGCTGTCCCTCGACAGGGGACACCCTCTGCAATTCAGGAGCCTTCTGACTTCCCTATCTCTGAAGCACACCCGTCTCTCATTGGCCTGTTGGGACCGTCCTGCTGTTCTCTGTGTACAGGAAATGTCTTGCATTGCCTGTGCTCCTCTGTCTCCCTGAGTGAGCCCTGGCGTGTCTGTGTCCTTTCCTGGCTTTGCCTGTGCCAACGCCTCTCTGGTGATGCCTGCTTGCCTGGCCCAAGTGGGCACAGGTGTACCCGTGTAACCGCCTTCGTTTCTGCACACCTGCGTGTTGTGTCAGCTGTGGCTCTGATGGCCTGTCTTGTCTTTGGTGTATGCTTCTGCGCTTGAGTGTGTTTCCCTCTGAATTCAACCCCTTTCTTCCACTGACAGATCCAATTGCTGTCCTGCTGTCAGGTGGAGGGGCTTCTGCGTGTTCTCTTATATGTTCCCGGAGCCAGAAATCCTTCCGTGCCCGTAGGACCTTCGTCAGAGGATTGGCCATGCACTCACTGCCCCTTTGTACCCTAGGGGCTCAAACGTCACTGGCTTGCACGTTTCAGATGCAGGCGTAAAGTGTGAAAGGTGGTCTAGCAACGTTTTCCCACTTCCTCCTTTGCCATGTGGCATGTTCCTGGCTGGGAGAGACTTACCCTGCCAGCGTGTGTCTCGTTTCTGTGTGCCTCCTGTGTGTTCTGTTCCCTCATTTGTCCATTACTTCCTACCTGGGAGTCTGATTCATGTTTGCTGAACCATGCAGAGACCATGCAGAATTCCTGTGTGTGGCGGTTCAGTCAACATGACTGAGGATGTCACCATGCGGGATTCTGGGGGCACCATCATGGACATCATCAAACCCTGAGTATTGGACATCCCTGGCCTGTGCTGGCCTCTCCATTTCCTTGAATTTCCTCATTTTCACAGGAAAGATATGAACCTGGGCGCTGGCCTTTCTCTCAGGTTTGTGCCCTGTCCTCCCTCACTCAACTCTCCATTGGTTCAATCTTACTGACCTCACATGCAATCCCAATGTGTGACCCATCCCTAAAGACAATGTCCTACGTCCCGCCCTTTCTTGGAACTCCAATGTGCAGGCAGAGAACACTTACACCTCTGGACAGTCGCATGTATACATGGACACGCCCGAGAGCGTACCTGAGCCGAAAACACACACAAAGACTTCATGCTGTTTATCACCCATTCTATATTTCTTGAAATGTACTGGACCCCCACCCTGTGCCACGTGTCACCACGAGCCTTGTCCTTATTTCGTGGGCAGGAGAATCTTGTGGACCATCGGTGAGCGTCGGAGGCTTTCCTCTAGGGTCCATGAAGTGCGATGCTCCTTATAGTCTTCTCAAGATTGTGCATATCCCTGGGATATAAGGGTACACACAGACAGAGACACACAGACACAACCCCCCCCCACACACACACACACAGGACAGGTGAGAGTCTTATCTTGGCCCTGTTTAAGGTTGCTTGCATGTTTCCAAACGGAAAGTAGAATGGGAGGGTGTGATAAGCTGTGCCAAAGCTGACAAGTGGCTCCAGAAGCCAGACAACATGTGGGATGGTGGTAGGACGCCTGAGGGTGGGGTTCATGGTCCTGGAATGACAGTTGTCACCATGCTAACTCATGAGCCAGCTTTGGATGTCCCGATTTGCTCATTCTTGTTGTCTAGCCCACTGCCCACCTTCAGCCTCCCCAAAGGGGCAAAGCCTCTTTGACACGTTACTTCTTAAGACTCCCTGTCTCAGGCCGATGTCCTTTTGACCTGGTGTCACCTTCTGTGCCACTGTGAGTCTCGGTGCCTCCATGCAGAAGAGAATTGTGCCATGGGCCCCACGGCACACATTTCAGTGCCCACACCCTTCGCTGCTCACCTCTTTCCCTCTCAGTTCTCTCTCCTGGGGCCTCCTTCATCTTGAAATACGGCAGGGGATTGTGCCAAAGATCCTCTATGATTATCTGGTAGGGGAGACAGGCCAGGCCTCAGGTAGCTATCCCACGCAGTGGGGGAACCCATGAAAATCACCTCCCTTCCTTGGTACAGGGTCCCACCTCAGCAATCCTGCTAGAGCCGGCAAAGCTGTGGTCAGAGAACCAGGTGAAGAAGTTGAGGCTGCTGTTGTCATGCCTGCGTCTGTAGGCCTCCTGTCTGTACCTTGGGTACCACTGGATGGGACTGGAATGAGACGCCCTATACCCTGCAGGAAGACCAGTATGTGAGAAGGCGCCAGAGAACTAATCACATTCAACCCTCCACCCACTGCCGCCCATGCATTCAGTGGACACTTACCAGCAAGGCCAAGGACCTACTCCTTCGTAACAACTTCATTCTGGAAGTAGGAGTTCTTGCCAAAAAACAGCAGGATCTTCCGGCATTCCCTGGGAAACTTGTGTTGCTCCACCTGCCGTGGTAGAAATGTGGGGCAGAAATGTGAAATCTTGTTCCAGGAGACCCGCCCTCCCCTGAGAAAGGAACACACCACTTCTCCCCACCACCTTCCCCACCCACACAGCCACCCACCCACACCACCTCCCACTCCCAGGCCGACCTTCAAATTGGTCATGTGGCGAAGCATGCTTTCATCGTGCTTACTAATCAGGGCTGACATCTGAGGGTGGTTCACAAACTGCTGCAGGTCAAAGAGCCTTCAGGTGCTGGGCGTGAGAGACCTCGACCCAGAGAACCAGTGTGGACCGCATCCTGGCGTCCTCCCCCAGGCACTGGCATCCTCCCCCAGGGACTCACGCCCTCCCCACAGGCTGCATCCAGGCACACGGGGTCTCAGGATTCCGCAGGGTCTGCTAGACATGCAAAGGAGGCTGTGCATGCCCAGACGCCCGCATCCACGCCTAGCCTTGTGTGCTCATGAGGACACTGAGGACGCTTACTTCCACACAGCCACACAGCCACACAGCCACACAGCACACATCCAGTCTCTTCCCCTGCCACCGCCGCCACCGCCGCCGCCACTGCCCCCTCTTGTATACCCCGTTGCTCCTGCTCCTCCCCTTCCATTTCCGCCAACTCCTCCTCCTTCCGCTCTTCCTTCTTCTGCTTGGGCTTCTGCTTCTCCTCCTCCTTCTATTGTTTTACTCCTGCTGCCTCTCCCCCTCTTCTTCCTCCTCCTCCTCCTTCTGCTCTTCTATTCCTGCTGCTCACCCTCGTCCTTCACGTCCTCCTCCTCGTGAACCTGGACCTTCTCCTTCCCCGGCTCCTGCTCCTCGTCCTCCTCCCCCTTCTTCCTCTGCTCATGCCCCTCTTCCCCAGGCGCGTCCTCTTCCGTGGCCGCCACCTCAACCTCCTTCTCCACCAGACCCACAGCGCCTCCACCGCCACTATGCCATGCCCCAGCGGCACTGATATCTCACTGGGGCCGCCCACCTGCCCCTCGGGTCGGGCCTGGCCTTCCTGCACAGGCTGTTCGCTGGTGGCCTGCAAGCCTTCGGCCTGCGGCACCTCCGGCCCTGCCGGAGACCCACTGTCCCCACGGGCCCTCGTCTCTCGACCGCCCCCTTCCTGGTCGAAGGCGGCATAGGGACACCGGGCATCCCCAATGTTTCGGAAACACGAGTTGCGCATCATGCGGCCCCGGCCCGAGACACGAACTGTGGCTGCTATCGACGACGAAGCGGGAGGTGAGAGCACGGCCCCCTCCCCAGACCCAGTCAGTGGAGACCTGAGGGCAATGTCTGGCAACTCGCTCCCCCCTTCCTCCCAGAGCCCAAACGTCGAGGGGTCGCATGCGCATGGTGCTGTACCCAGGATGCCTCGAGGTGGCTAGCGCTATGCTGCTGCCGCCTAGGAGACCTTTGTGGTGAGAGGTGCGCCTGTGGCTTTGAGGCTGAGGGAACTCCAAGCCACGCCCAGGCTGCTTCACTGCCTTCAGGACCAATCATAGGGAGGGTGGTGTGCGTGGCTTCGGCGGTCCCGCCCCTAGGTCACCCGGAAACTGGGGCGCTTCTGTTGCCTAGTCAGGAAGGCTCTGGGCCCCATGCAGTGCAACTCTTCCCGGGGGCTTGCAGCAGGCCCTGCGTGCCCTCTGGGTGTCCTGTTTGGCTTCTGGGCATGCGAAAGTGACCTTTGCATTCCACGGTGCTTTGGGCACGTGGCTCTACACACACGGGTAAAGGGGACCTCCATGCTTTTCCCATTTACACCGCCACCTTTGTTCATTGTGCCACTAGTCCAACAACTCCACTGAGCGGATCACCCTGGCTGTCTGGGAGAAGCATTTCAGCTGTGCGCCTGCTGTCTGTGCCCCCTGGTTTTCCATCTGCTCAGCCTCCTTTGCATACTCTCTACGTCCATCCTTGCTCCAAGGAGACATGTATGCCATGACAGCAGTCTAGCAGTGCACTGGCTCGGGAAGGTCGGTGACAAGAGGTGTGTGACGTGGGGAGGACGCCACACTAGGGGAGGCTGCGTAGCATGCGCGCTGCTCTTGCCGTTTGTCCCCGTTGCCTGGAAAGTGACACGCTGGCACGCACACACCGCCCCCCTCATGATCGGCTGCCCATTCCTCCCGTGTGTGGCCGTGCACAGGAAAGACCCGTGACCATGGGACCTGGGACTCCTGGAGCTTGTGCCTGTTTCATGGACAGCGGTCCCCTTCCTCCCACAGTGCTTGGCCATCTTCTCACAGGGACCCTCCCCAGGTCTTCGTTGGCTGTATGTCTGTTCATCCTGGTCCCATTTCCTTTACCACTCACTTAGGCGGCAGGCTGCCTTGAGCGTGGGCGCTGACTCAAAACACTGTCCCCCTGTGCCACAGACAGGGCCTCTGAAAGGTATCAGGGGGTTGGGGGATGTAGCTTTGGGACGCAAGTGAGGGACACACCCCAGGGTCTACACGAAGCCACGTTACCAGTTTGGGGAACCAATAAGCTGCAGAAGGTGTGAAGCGAGGGCAGTGATGTGGTCTCCCTCCGTGTCAGGGCAGTGGTGATGTGGACTCCCTGCCTGTCTCCTTCAGACAGCAGCAGCTACACACACACACACCACAGAGACACTGCAGGATTGGAGGCTCGAGATGCATTGCCTGGCCAGGCAACACACTCATGCATTGCCTTTTCCCTTTGGTGGAATGCAGTGTTCCCCTCCCTCTTTATGGGACCAGGAGGCTGCCAGGCAGGCCGGGGATTCTAGGATTGCCAAATTGGTGTGCCGGGACCCCTGGCCAACATGTTGCTTCTGTGACACAGAAGAGGTTCCTCCAGACTGGCTGGACCATGTCAGGATACGTACGGGGTACAGAAATGCTCCAGGGTGGCTGTGATATATGAGGCAGCACACCACAGCTTCAGGTGACAGCAAAGCATAGAAACGCAGGTGGATGGGGAGAGGCTGAACAGGTGGTAGGGGGCTGAGAGGGGGTGGCCACTGTGACAGACAGAGAGGCAAACATTTACCCAGAAAGGGAGACGAACAGGTCCAGTGGTGAGCCCTCAAGCTGCCCTCAGCAGAGGATGTAGGGGGTGGGCAAGACAGGAAAGCAGACCCAGAGCCTGGTGCACCTGACCTATGCAACTCACTCCCTCCAGAGAAATGGGGCCTGTCAAACTCCCATGCATCGCTGGGAGACCCCGTGGCAGGAACGTGGGAGCAAATCTGGGTCCCAGGTGCAGGGACTGCCTGGGACAAGAAGGCAATGCCTTTCAGTTTGAACAACACCTACCACAATATTGGGGCCCAGGGGCCGGGCCCCAACTTCGCAAGGGGCCCTAGACCAGCCAAGCCTGTCTCTGCAGGGTCATCCAGGAGGACGTTCACCGAGACCCATACCCTGGCTGGGACCACAAGACCTTGCGATGATCCCCCTAGGCCGGTCCAGGAGCAGGTCCAGACTTACTCATGCTATCTGCTGCCTCCCTCCACTAATCCCCGCTTCCTTGCAGGGAACGTTGTTCCTCCTCCGCTGGGCCATGGAAGGCCCAACCCCAACTTGCCCCTGGCCAAGGCAACACAAGACGAGCGGACCCAGGCAAAGTCCAGGCTTTCCTCCCGTCATGAAAGGTGATCAGGTAGCTCCGTGTCGATCCCAGGAGCGAAGGGATTACACTCGCTGGACTTGGGCACTTGAGCCTCCCCCTTACCCACCAAGTCAGGAAAGCCCCCAGTCTCTTTCCTTCACTTGCCAACGGCCTACACACACTCACTCAGGCACAAAGATGCACGGCCACGCGGCACGTGGACACAGACACGCACACGCTGCCAGCACAAACGCTAGGTCTCAGGCAAAAGTACTCACAGGCGCCAGCCACAATACACTCACAGACACTCTACTGGACCTCTGCACTCACGCATGCCCTCTGCCACATCCCACTCACGAGGCTAGCTCCTCCCCACGACCCACACTTGCTTTCCCTCCTCACACGCCACACGCATTTGTCCTGGGGCCCAAACCTGGCTGAAAACTAGGGCAGATTCAGGACTTCCATTGGGTCACGGGAGCTTGCGTTGAGATGCCGAGGAAAGGGAGCCACAACTGATACCAACCTTCCAGTACCAATGGCACTGGAACATGGCATGTGGAGAAACACCAGCCACGACTAGGTTCCCAGCCTCCTCGGCCCCTGCCCTTTCTTCACACCCTCTAAACACTGGGGAGTCCCTTGGGTTTCAGTAATTCCCAGCTGGCTGCAACCTACAGGGCAAAGGCCAAGGGACTGACCTTTCACAGTTCACATGTATATCCAGTTTGTGTGGGCTGCCTGGAGGCAGTCACGGCTTAGGAGGTCTGGATGTGCTCTGACCCCTGTTACTTACGCGTCCCTTTGTGTGTTCCCTTGCAGCCCTGTCCATCAGCAGCCTACTATGTCCATATGGGCATGCACAGCACACGGAAACCCAGATGCAATGAGACTGTCCAGGGACAGGACAGAGACACAGAAAGAGAGACGGAGGTGGGGGAGGGAGGAAGCGTTCCCTAGAAAAAATGATCACAGGGACTCAGAGACAGACAGAGACCAGAGGGACATGGAAGGAGGCAGAGGAAGGAGAGTAAGTCACAACTAGAGATAGCCACAGAGGGGGAGTGTGTGTGTGTGTGCCTGTGCCTGTGTGTATTCATGTGTATGAATGTGGGAAATTGTCTGGGACTGAGACAGGGGTGTGGCCACGATTCCTGGACTCTCGAACGCCCTCTTCCAGCAGAATGGAGGCCCGGTATTCTCAGGAATCTCCGCGTTTTCCAGAACATGACTCATTTGCTTTGGGGCCCTAGCCCATCCTCAGGCTAGGAGGGCCATAGAGCACAAAGAGTGGGAACTTGAGGCATGAGGCTCCAGATAGTCTGGCCCAGCAGGTGGAGCGTCGAGGCCCAAGGTTTTTAAATGCCTGCTGCTTCCTTCTGGAGCTCACCAGCATTTGGGAGGCACGCCCATGGCCCCGTGGGCCTCCGCACACTGCAGTGGCTGTGGCTGTGGCTGTGGCTGTGGCTGTGGTGGAGGTGGGGCAGAGGCAGGGCAGTGAACTTTTTGACCGTGGGTCCTTGGGGTGAAGGATCTCCAGACCAGACCCAGACAGTTGGCTGCTGTTCAGGAACAATCAGCAGGAAGGGAAGTGGGCGTGGCTCCAGCATTTGAGCCCCTCCCTCCCCTTCCCGGGTCTGGAGCCAGTTCTCTGCCTCCCCCTCCAGGGTGGCCTCCCTGTTTGGCCCATGTCCTTTTCCGCTTTGTCATCGACCACAACTGTCCTGTGGGATATCTCATATCGGAGAACTGGTGCTACAGATCTCACCTCTTTGGGGAGGAGCCAAGATGGCAGACAGCATGGAAGTTTCTTAAGTGTCTCGTGTGCATGAAATACAGCCAGACCAACACTAAACCATCCTACCCACCCAGGAAACTGACGGGAGGATTAGCACAGCAATCTGCATATCCTGAACCACAGACTTCAACAGGTACCTGGCATGGAGAAGTGAACTTGGAGAGCGAGGAGGCTCAGGAAGGGAGGTGCTTCTGTGCCCGGAGAGGCAAAGGAGACTGCACAGGTGGAAATTTTACTAATTTTCTTTAATATGCTTCTACATTATTCTTTCCTTTCGTGTCTATATTCACAAATTCTATTTTACTCCCATATTCTCCTTTTAGTCTATTTCAGTGTTTTGATTTTTCAAATTCTCACAACATTTCCCTTTGTAATATTTTTTACTTTCTAAATTTTTCTCCACTCCCACTTTTTTTTCTCTCGTGTCAAACCCCTTTCAACACCCAGATGAAACATGCCTAGAATCTAGCATCATTCATTCCCTTTTTTACGTGTGTGTTTTTAATTTTTTACTTTTAACATTTTATACTTTGAATAGTTCATTTGCATTTTCTACCTCATGAGTTCCTTTTCTCCCTTCAAAATGACGAAAGGAAGGAATTCACCCAGAGAGAAAGAGCATGAAGCAACGAGAGCCAGGGATTCAACCAACACAGATACAAGCAAGATGACTGAAGCAGCATGTAGAAGCATGATGATAAGAATACTAGCTGCGGTCCAATGTAGATTAGAGTCCCTTTGTGCAGAGAAAACATGAAGTAAAAGCTGTCCAGAATGAAATTAAAAATGACATAACAGCTGCAATGACAGATGGATGCAGCGGTGTCAAGGATGGATGAGACAGAACAGAAAATCAGCGATACGGAGGACAAACTGATGGAGAATATGGAAGCAGGAAAATCGAGGGAGATTAAGGAAAAGAGCACGGTTGAGCAATTAGAGAAATCAGTGACTCATGCAGAAGGAACATCATCAGAATCATAGGGGTCCCGAAGAGGGAGAGAGAGAAATAGGGGTAGCAGGGGTATGTGAGAAAATCGTAGTGGAAATTTTTGCTAACCTGGGGAAAGACACAGCCATCAAAATCCAGGAAGCACCAAGGACCCCCATTAGATTCAACAAAAACTGACCCTCAGCAAGGCAGCAAGGCATATCATATTCAAGCTCACAAAGTACTCAGGCAGAGAATCATGAAGGCAGCAAGGGAAAACAAGTCCCTAAACTACAAGAGAAGATAGATCAGGTTTGCAGCAGACCTGGCCAGAGAAACTTGGCAGGCCTGAAGGGAGGGGTAGGATTTGTTCAAAGTGCTGAATTAGAAACTTATGCAGCCAAGAATTCTTTATCCAGCAAGGCTGTCATTCAAAATAGAAGGAGAGAGAAAAAGGTTCCCAGACAAACAAAATGTAAAGGAGTTTGTGACCGCTGAATCACTCCTGCATGCTATTTTAAGGGGGGACACTAAGAGGGGAGAAATGATTATCTATCTTTCTATCATCTATCTATCTATCTATCTATCTATCTATCTATCTATCTATCTATCTATCTATCTATCTATCTATCTATCATCTATCTATCTATCTATCTATCTATCTATCTATCTATCTATCTATCTATCTATCTATCTATCTATCTATTTCTCTATCTATCTATCTACCTATCTTCATCTATCATTTCTCAATGTATATGTGTATGTATATGTATATGTATACTTATGATTATATTTTTATTTATTTTTATTTATTTATATTTATAGATAGAAATATATAATTAGATATATAGAGATATATAAATATATATATGTAGATGTAGATATAGATATAAAGATATATAGATTTTTTTCTCCAACTCTTCAAAGAAGATAATGGCCATAAATTCATATCTTTCAGTACTCACTTTAAATGTCAGTGGAGGGGCGCCTGGGTGGCCCAGTCGGTTAAGCGTCCGACTTCAGCCAGGTCACGATCTCGCGGTCCGTGAGTTCGAGCCCCGCGTCGGGCTCTGGGCTGATGGCTCAGAGCCTGGAGCCTGTTTCCGATTCTGTGTCTCCCTCTCTCTCTGCCCCTCCCCTGTTCATGCTCTGTCTCTCTCTGTCCCAAAAGTAAATAAACGTTGAAAAAAATGTTTTAAAAAATAAATGTCAGTGGAGTCAATGCTCCAATCAAAAGACATAGGGGAACAGAATGGATGAGAGAACAAGCGCCATCGATATGCTGTTTACAAGACACCCACTTTAGTTGTAAACACAAGTTCAGAGTGAAAATAAGAGGATGGAGAATCATCTGTCATGCTAACCGTCAACAAAACAAAGCCAAAGCAGCCATACTTCTATGAGACACTCTAGACTTTAATGTAAAGACTGTGTCAAGTGATGCACAAGGGCATGATGTCATAGTCAAGGGGTCTATCCACCAAGAAGACCTAGCAATTGAAAACATTTATGTGGCGTATTTGAGAGCAACCAAATACACAAAGCAATTAATCCCAAACATAGGGAACCTCATTCTTAGTCATGCCATCAGAGGGGGAGACTTCAACACCCCACTCGCTGCAATAGACAGATCATCTAAACAAAAAATCCACAAGCAAACGGGGGCTTGGAATGACACACTGGACAAGATGGGCTTCACAGAGATCTTCAGAACATTTCATCATAAAGCAGCAGAATATACGTTCTTCTCCAGTGCTCATGGAATATTCTCCTCTATAGATCATATCCTGGGGAAAGTAGTCAACCCTAAGGAAGTTCAAAGAGATCGAGGTCACACCGTGCATATTTTCAGACCACAACACTACGAGACTCGAAATCAACTACAAGAAACATTTTGCAAAGGTAACAAATACTGGGAGACTGAAGAACATCCTACTAAAGAATGAAAGGGCAAACCAAGGGTTTAAAGAGGGTATAAAAAGTATATGCAAGTTAATGAAAACGTATATGGAAGTCAGTGATAACACCACAACCCAAAACCTCTGGGACGCACCAGAGTCGGTAATAAGAGGACCTATCTACCAAGTCAGGTCTTCCTAAAGGAGAAAGAAAGATCTCAGAGACACAACCTCACCTTACGCCTTAAGAGGCTGTGAAAAGAACACCCTATGAAACGCTAAACATTCAGAAGACAGGAAATAACAATGATTAGAGCGGAAATTAATGCTATGGAAACCAAAAGTCAAAAAAACAAAAACAAAAACAACCTCAAACAAACAAACAAACAAACAAACCAAAATAGGAGAACAGATCAATGAGCCCAGAAGCTGCTTCTTTGAAGGAATTAACAAAATTGATAAGCCAGTCATCAGTTTGATGAAAAAGAAAAAGGAAAGGGCCCGAATAAATAAACTCAAGAATGAAAGAGGAGAGATCACAAGCAACACAGCAGAAAGGCAAACAATAATAAGAGAACATTAGGAGCAATTATTTGCCAATGAAATGGGCAATCTGGGAGAAATGGACAAATTCCTAGACACATATACACTACCAAAGCTGAAAGAGGAAGAAGAGGAAAATTGGAACAGACCCATAGCCAGTAAAGAAATCAAATTCCTAATCAAAAACCTGCCGAAGGAAGAAGACTGCAGGGCCAGATGGCTTTCCAGGGGAGTGCCAGCAAACATTTCAGGAAGCGTTAACACTTATTCTCTTGAAGCTGTTCCCAAAATAGAAATGGAAGGAAAACTTCCAAACTCTTTCTAGGAAGCCAGCGTTACCTTGATTCCAAAACCAGAAAGAGACCCCACTAAAAAGGAGAAGTATAGACCAATTTCCCTGATGCACATGGATGCCAAACTCCTCAACAAGATATTAGACACTCTGATCCAACAATACATTAAGACGTTATTCACCACGACCCAGTGGGATTTGTACCTGGGAGGCAGGGCTGGTTCAACATCCACAAAACAATTCACGTGATTCATCACATCAATAAAAGAAAGGACGAGAACCACAGGATCCTCTCAATCGATGCAGACAGAGGGTTGACAAAATACAGCATCCTTTCCTGGTAAAAACCCGCAAGAAAGTAGGGATAGAGGGAGCACACATCGAGATCATAAAGCCACCTATGGACGACCCGACCTTACTGTCATCTCAATGAGCAAAATCTCTCAGCTCAAGTCACCAACGAGACAGGAATGTCCACCCTCTCCACTGTTATTCAACATAGTATTGGAAGTCTTAGCCTCAGCCTCTTCATCCTTCTGCTCCCCCTCTTCAGCTACTGCTCTTCCAGCCCTGGCTCTACCTTTTCTCCTCATTCTTCCCTCTGCTCACGTCCTCCTCAATTTCCTCCCCCAGCTGCTCCTGCTCTTCGACTCGTGCTCCTCCTCTTGATCCTCCCGGACTTCCTCCTCCTCCACTTCTTCCCTCGCCTGCATCCGATCATTCACTCTTCCTCCTCGTCGTCCTTCTCCTCCTCCTCCCGTAACTCCTCCCAATCCTCCTCCTCCATCTGATCCTCCACCTCCTCCTCCTCCTCCAACTCTTCCTCCTAGGCATCTTCCTCCTTCTCCAGGTCCTCTCCTGCTACTGCCCTTCCTGCCCTACCTCTGACTTTTGACCTCCTCTTCTTCCCTCTGCTCTCGTCCTCCCCAAATCCCTCCTCCAGCTGCCCCTGCTCCTTTGGCTCGTGATCCTCCTCTTCCTCATGCTGGACATCATCCTCTTCCATTTGTCCTTCTCCTGTACCCAGTCATTCACTCCCCCTCCTCCTCCTCCACTTCTTCTTCTAACCCCTCCCAATCCTCTTCCTCCAGCTCCTCCCGTTCCTCCTCTTCCTCCTCGGTCTCTTCCTCCTTCTGCTCCTACACTTCTGCTCACGCTATTCCAACCGTGGCTCTACCTTTTCTCCTCATCCTCTTCCCTCTAATCTCGTCCTCCTCAACTTCCTCCCCCAGCTGCTCTTCCTCTTTGGCTCGTGCTCCTCCTCATCCTGGACATCCTCCTCCTCCACTTGTTCCCTCTCCTGCACCCAATCATTCACTCCTTCTCCTCCTGCTCTAAGGCCTCCCAATCCTCTTCCTCCAACTCCTCCTTATCCCCCTCCTCCTCCTCCTCCTGCTCCTCGTCCTTCTCCACCTCCTCCTCCTCCTCCTCCAATGCTTCCTCTGGTCATTCTTCTCTTCCCCAGGCACATGTTTCTCCCTTAAGACCACCACAATCTCCTCTAAGAATGGGAGCCAAGCTCTCGCAATGCCCCCAGGACATCCGCAATGAGCACCGGACCCTGGGGCATGGGCTCTCACAAGCCATCGTGTCCCTGCAAAAGGAGCCTGGCAACATCCCAGGCCTCCAGGGGGACCTGGTAGTGGGAACCTGGGAGCAGCGACACGGTCCCCGGTGCAGCGATACCCAAGGGACGATCATATCATGCTCTGTCTTTTCAACAACACCTATAGCAGTATCGGATCTAGAGGCCAGGCCCCAACGGGCCTCACATGCGACCCCTGACCAGCCAGCCCTGTGTAGGCAGCGCCATCCAGGAGGAAGCTCACCGACACACATGCCATGCCTGGGACCCCAAGGTGTTTCGATCACCCCCTTGGCAGATAAGGTCAGGGCTAGGTTACTCCATGGGACCTGATGCATCCCTACAGTCATCCCCAATTCCTTGTAGGACAGGTCGGACTTCCTGGGCCATGGGGTCTCCATGCTGTCAAGCTGGCAGCAGCCAACACATGACCAGTGGTACTTGGACACTGTCCAGCCTTTCCTCTCATGCTGGACGGTGGCCGCGTCTTTACCGAAAGCCCTGTATGGGGGCAAAGGGCTGTGGGGAAGGCAGATAGGCGGGTAGCCAGGCACAGATGAGACCACCCGCTGTGATCCCGCAGGGTCACTGGGACTTCACTTCCATCTGGCCCACCCGCAAATGCTAGGGATGGGGCTTTGGGGGCAGTGCGGACGCCTTGCAGCTTCAGCGTCAAGGAGCTGGGCACACACACCTGTGGGCACAGCCGGCAACAGACTGGGACCAGTGTTCCTACCTAGGCCCCCTTGACCCTCCCCCACCTGAGAAGAATACGGGGGGTGGGCTGTAAGGCTTTAGACTCCCCAAAGCGCACACACAGTGGGCCACGTGCTGCCCGCTGCGGTTTGGGGTGGGGCGGGTGGAGCACGGTCGGGATCCCTGACTCCAATGTCCACAGCATCCTCCGTCGACATGCAACCGCTGAGACACTGAGAAAGGAACCCAGTTCCCCATGTTACATGAGGCCAGGAGTCGACAAAGCCTGAGGCTAATCAGGGTCGCCCGCACAGGGACTGAGAGGCTCATGCTGGCACCACTGACGTGCAGGGGGAACAGACTTCTGGGACACACCTTGACATGTCCCGAGCCCAGCTGCAGCGGCAGGGGTGATCTTGTGCTGCGGGGAGAAGTGTTGCTGGCAACGAACTGTCCCCTAAGAGAGCAGCTGGCAGGCTGCTCACCTGCCCATCCACACACGGATCCCCACACACCACACTGCTATGGCACTCCACGGGGATGCAAGTCACCTGAGGTCTGGGGTCCAAGCTCCTCCATTTGCCTGGGCCTGGTGCACAGGAAGCAGAGAGGAGAGCCCCAAGGAAGAGCTGATTGGTGACAAAACATGGCACGTCTGCCTAGAGCAGAGATTTTTCCTGGACGCCTCCCTCCAGTGAATTACCTACGCCCTCTGCACACAACGTAGGCTGACAGCTTGGGTTCCTTAGCTACACTGTGCACTAGGCCTGGGCACAAACTTGTAGCCCCTCCGTATTTGCTACTGTAGGCCACCAGGGCAATTCAACACACACACACACACACACACACACACACACACACACACACACACACACACTCACTCACTCATTCACTCTCACATAGATACACACTAACACACACACAAGCACACTCACACACAAGTGGTCCACTGGCCACTGGGCACAGGCTTTCCTCCCCTCGGTGCCCGTCTTGACCTTGCACCAATTTCCTTTTTGCATCCTGACTTGAGTCCCCTGGAAGAGCAACAGTTGCACTCATCCCAGAGATTACCATCAGGACTCAGGAGGGAAGGGACTGCACTCTTGTATTGTGGCACCTGACCGTCCCACATAAGCACCTCATCCACAGAGACCCCTGTGTCCCTCCTTGTCTCGCCAGCGGCCTACACATCCACTCCCGCACACACAGAGACACACGGCTATGCAATCGCACGAACATATGCACGCACACACTGCCGACACCACCACGGATCTCAGGCCCAGTTTGCCACAGACGCCTACACACACTCACAGGAACTCACGCTGGGTCTCCGCCCTCGTGCGTACTCTCTCCATGAAATCCCACTCATAAGTCTCGCTGCTGCCCACAACCCACACCTGCCTCTTCCCCTCACACATCCCATCCTAAGCCACTGTTTCAGGACAGGGCTCGCGGTCAAAAGCACCCCGGGTGTGGGAGGCAGCAGCAAGGTATACGGGCATCGACTGTGAGAAGCCTGCCTACTCCTGAGTTCTCCGGGGACACGGGGACTTAGCTCTGATCCTCACTGGAGGCGTTGCTCACTGGATTCTCTCTCACCAAGGAGACGACACCCCTCTGGGAGAAAGGGTCCTGGCTGAATCTCCCCAAGTCCTGGCCACACTGTACCTGGACCCAATGGACAAATTTGGTCCCGCTGTGCAATCCCCTTCCCTGCCTTTCGGCTCTGGCCTATACAACAATTCTCCACGTAACAGGTCTGTCTCTTCCTCCTCCTCCTTCCAGACTCTCCCTGCCCAGGAAGGCAGGCCTCTGTGCACATGGCAACACCTGCCCCACACCAGTACTGCACCTCTCCTGCACACACAGAATCACCTTGGCAGTGGCTAGGACAGTACACTCAGGTCCCGTCCTCTTCGTCCCTCCTCGGGTCCCCCATAAACACACACACACACACACACACACACACACACACACACACACACACACACACACACAGAAACAGAAGGGTTTTTAGCTTCCTGTATGTGTCCACATAAACATCGTGGCAACTCTCCAAGGCTGCCACATGTGATCACTTCCCCAATTGTCTCCGGGGCTCATAGAAGACAGGAGACGCTTTATATACACAATGGAGTACTACGTGGCAATGAGAAAAAATGAAATATGACCTTTTGTAGCAACGTGGATGGAACTGGAGAGTGTGATGCTAAGTGAAATAAGGCATACAGAGAAAGACAGATACCATATGATTTCACTCTTGTGGATCCTGAGAAACTTAAGAGAAACCCATGGGGGAGGGGAACAAAAAAAAAAAGGGGGTTAGAGTGGGAGAGAGCCAAAGCATAAGAGACTGTTGAGAACTGAGAACAAACTGAGGGTTGATGGGGGGTGGGAGGGAGGAGAGGGTTGGTGATGGGTACTGAGGAGGGCACCTTTTGGGATGAGCACTGGGTGTTGTATGGAAACCAATTTGACAATAAATTTCATATATAAATAAAAAAAAAAAAATAAAATAAAAAAAAGAAGACAGGAGACGCATCCACCCATCTCTTCCAGCGCTGGTCGCGTCCTCCATTGTTTCTGCGTGGGCAAACATAGAAGTTCTGTGCCTTTCACGCCCACACAGATGCAGAGCCCCTGACGCACATGGGCACACGCAGACACTTTCGCGTACACGCACACACACACACACACACCCACGCAACAGACACCAAGAGTGATACGGGATATTTGCAAATACATCCCAGATGGTGTCACTTGAGCCTCGCCCTTTTGTGATCCCTCTTGCTTTCTCACCCAGGGATTCATTTCCAGCCCCAATGGCCTTGGACTAGTTCTAAGAATGGCGGTCACGTTGCGGGAGAACATGGCGTGGTGGGGCACAGGAAGGAAGTGCAAGATTCTCACCACAGTGGCGCCTGGGGACACGGCAACTCCAGTCCCAAAGACTGGCAGGCAAAACCAGACTGAAGGAGCAGGGGGAAGCCCGGGTGAGGGCGGACATCCACGGGGAGCATTTGTGGTGGAGAAGCATTGCTCCTCCCGAGTTGCTCTGCAAAGCCCCAGCCCACAGCACAACTGCGTTTGGTTTGCAGGCATCGACCCACTGTGTGTTAGCAGCTGAGTCCCTGCAGGTCCCTTGTCATCCTCCCACCCGCTCCCCATGCTACCTGGGTCCCAGTCTCGGGGCACCTTCCATTTCCAAGCCAATGTCTGGCCCACGTTCCCTTGCCCATACAACACACGTGTCAACACACCGCATACTGGCATTCTCACCGACACGTGCACACGTCAGGTCACTGTCTTCTGGTCCTTTCCTCCCTCAGGTAGTACTGCAGGGGATTGGGCCACAGGTCCTCGATGATGATCTGTTAGGGGACACAGGCCGGCGCCACATTGGGCATAGCCCACTCTCCTCTCTGGCCGGGGGCCACCCACATCCCCACTGCTGAGGAAGGCCTCAGGGGCCCCACCTCGGCAATCCTGTTTGTCCCTGGGCAGCTGTGCTCACACAGCCAGTTGAACAAGTGAAGGCTGGTGGGGTCATACCTGCGACTGGGAGCTCCATGTTCATAATCGCAGAACCACTGGACTGGAGTGGCACGTGATGCCCTGTAGCCTGCAGGAAGAGAGGTTTTGAGGAACAACCTGATGGCCTCCACCGCACCCACCTCCACCTCCCCCTCTCCCTCCCCCTCCCTCATGCCCCTGATGCATGCTTGTCAGCCCCCTGCCCCGCACCATCATGGGACTCACACCCTACTAGCAAAGCTAAGCTGATACTCCTTAATGATCACTGGGTTCCGGAAGCACGGGTCTCCACAAAAAAAAACATCACTCTGAAGTGGTACTTGGGATGGCCCACTTCCTCCACCTGCCGTGAGCAATGGGACAGGAGGGGGCAAGTGTCCTCCCTCGGGGTCCTGACCTCCTTGCCTGGCTGTGAGGGTGAGCACCTTTGCCTCACCCTCTCCTGCCCAAATCCCCCACCCGATGGGATGGCCCCCAGCCACAGCCTCCCCGGTCTGACCTCCAAGTCGACCAGGTAGCTGAGCCCTTCTTTGTCCTGGGCACCGATCATGGCTGACAACTGGGGGTGATGCAGAATCTGTGCTGTGTCAAGGAACTGTGCCTTCAGATGCTGTGGAAACAGACACATCCCACCCCCTCAACCCTCCCAGGCTAAGAGCAAGGGACTAGATCATGGCATGTGCAGAAAGACCAGGAAACACTAGCCCCCACACTCCTCAGCCTCTGCAAATGCATCAGACCCCATCGACACTGGGCTGTCCGTTGGCTTCCTGTACCTCCCACGCTGTCTGCACACAGCAGGGAGAGACTCCACTCCCTGGACTCCTCACAGTTCCTTCATATACCTGACCTGTGTGCGTTGCCAGCAGCCCATCATAGCTTGTGATGGCGGCATGTGCTCTGACCCCTCCTCACGGCTGGGTGTCTTGGCATATTCCCGTGAAGACCAGTGTTGTCACCGGCCTTCTGAGTCCAGAAGGAATAACACGGCTTACAAGAAACCGACTGCACACTTACGATGCAAACATAGGGTGTGGGAGGGAGAAAGAAATTGAGAAGCACGGACAAGGAGGGGAGAGGAGGGGAAAGAAAGTAGACACAGTGACACAGCCAGTCAGGAGAGAAAGACATGGGTGGGACCCAGCCAGAGCCTGAGGACAGAGAGGGAAGCAGGGGTGGAGATACCAGGAGAGAATCCTGTGTGTGTGTGGGGGGGGGGGGGTCTGTGGAGGCAGATTGTACCTCGCTCGGAGTCAGTCTGAGTCGTCCCACTGTCTAGAACAGGGGGGTGTCATCGTTCCACTAGAGGCCATGAGTGTGTGTCTGAAATGCTCTCTTTTAACGAAACTGCTAGAAAACGTGCACAGCCTGTGATTGTGAAGGTGGGTGTGCGGCCTGTGTAACTCTCTCATTTGGCAGCGAAATGTTTCCTTGCCTTATCTGCTCTGAGTGAAGGCTGCTTTGTGCTACCCTAGCTCTGGTAGCATGGGGACACATGCCTCACGTCCACAAATAATGTTTGAGAGCAGCCTGCAGGCCAAGCTGGCGGAGACCTGGAGGAAGCAGGTCCAAGTCCCCGAGTCCCCCCATCCCCAACAACCGCCCCTGTCCAAGGCCTTACATTGGATCCCAGACCACACCAACACAGGGCCAGGGGCCACTGCCCAGCTCTCCTCCCTGGGGGCCATCGCCCTGAGGCACCCTGCTCTCCGGGCCCAGCCCTCCAGCACAACAGCCCCCACCATCACCCACCAGCACAAGGAAGGATACCGCCTGGACCCCGAAGCCGGATGTGCTTGATGATGGCTCTTCTGTGCTCCAGGTAAGAAACCCGCCTCCGAAGAATCCTGCGCTTCAGTCACCATAAGGCTCTGGAATCTTGGGCATTCCCAGCGCTGATCTCCATCTGAAGATGCTCCAGCGCTGCCAGCAGGTCCTGGGCTGAGGCAGGACACAGCACTGGCTCTTGCTGTTGCAGCTCCTATGAGAGCTGGGGCCACTCCTCTACCTCTGCATCTGCCTCGGGCTTCTCCTCGTACTCTGGAGTCTCCTCCCGCTGCTGTCTCTCCTCCTCCACCTCCTCCTGCTCAGGCATGTCCTCTGCTTCTGGCTTGGCTTCCTCACACTTCTCCTCTCCAGCCACCTCTTCCTCGGTCGCCTCTCCGTCCTCTTCCTCCACCCCGATCACCACCTCAGCCGCCACCATTCCGTCACCCAATATCACCACCAATTCCTCCGCTGGGCTTGCCACCTGTATCTCACACCCGGCCTGGCCTTCCTGCACAGGATGGGCGCTTGCCGCCCCTGAACCTGGGGACTGCGGCAGCCCACGCCCTCCAGAGCCCCCAACCCGCGGGCCGGGGACTCTCGACCTTTCTCATCCAGGACGATCAGGGCCCAGGGTTGAGGGGAATCACCGCTTTTTCCGGACCCCGACATGCTGGCCATGATGCTCGGCCCCGGCCCCAAGGTAGCTAGGGCAGCCTCAGGACAAGGACAGGGAAATGGCAGCAGGTGGACGGAGCCTTGTCCCAAGGCTTTGAGCTCCCTACTGCTCCCGCCGCAGCCCGCCCAAGTTGGGCACAGGCGCACAGGCTCTGGGATTTGATGACTCCGCATTGGCTGTGGCTGCTGTGGAGAAGGGGCTGAGACAGAGGCAGTGAAGAGTGTGCACATGCGGCCTGGGGGCGAAGTGTTTCCATGGCAGGTCAGGCCCGCTGGACAGCTTGGCAGAGCAATCAGGTGCAAGACAGCAAGACAGGGTGTTGGCCGCCAGCTAGCGCACGCCAGTGGCCGGTCCAGGCTCTGGAGCAAGGGCCCAGCCTCCAGCGTGGACCCCGTTTTGCTGCATGTCCTCTTCAGCGCTGTCAATTTCCAGGCCTGACTCGCGAGGTCCCCAGTGTCACACAGTCTGTGTTCGCTTGTACACCCTTTCCCCAGAGGCCTCACTCCGGGCAGCAGGGCATTCAGCACAGGAACGTCCACAGCGTGAGCCACTACCTGCTCCGTCCCCTTGCCACTTTTTCATGAAGCTGGGGCAAGGCCTGGAGAAATCCTTAGGTGTCACACCTACTGGGGTCACTTGGCCGTCCGCACGGTTTCTCCTCCTTTGCCATCAGGCTGAGGGCGGCGGAAAGGTGGGTGCCCACCCATAACCAGTGACACCCACCCTGGACCCACCCCACCGCCGTGTCCTTGCAAGAAAGCAGCTCAGTAGTACTCACTGCACTGCAATTCAGAGCAAACAACAACCTCCAGAGCCCCATCTGCCACTGGTGCCCTACTGATCTCCGTACAGAGCACCAGGGAGATGGGGTAGTAGGATGTAGCAGTTTCCTCTGGTCCGGAAATCTAACCTTCCACTCAAAGGAGGACGATTCCAAGCAGGGCGCTTAGGGGCCCTTCACCGAGAATTACAAAATTGTCTGTGTCTGTCTCTGAGAAAGCCCCGTGCCTGCTGTCACTAGTACACATGAAAGCAGACGAGTTCCCTCCACATTTGGCAGGCGCCAACGAGAATTCTGAAGAAGCGTGCACCCAGACATAGAATGTCCACTGAGAGAGACAGTGAGAAAGAGACACACAGGGAGACAGAGATATAGAGGGAGAGAGAGAGACACATGCAAGCAGAGGGAGGAAGGACGAGTGGAGGGGAAGACCGGCCTGGAGAGGGAGAGTCACAGGGAGATTGGCGGGAGAGACAGGGAGGAGGAGCAAGACAAGAAGAGACAGAGGGGCACCTATTACAAGGAAGACAGGCGGAGACAGGGGGAGGCATTAGTGAGGGAGAGGAGGGATACAAAGACAAAGAGAGCTGGAAGGGAGGTCGGAGGGAAGGACAGGAAGAAGACAAGGGAGGGGGAGGCAAGGGGAGGGAAGGAGGAAGGAGAGCAGGGGCAGCCGAGGCCGAGACAGGTGGGCTGACTCTGACGACAGGGCAACTGCAGTGTGCAGTTTCACCTGGTGAAGTTCACCTGTGCAATTTCCACAGAGACGAATGCTGTACAGTGGTCAGCCGTCAGTACTAAAGGCACCGTTCCCACCTGGACCTTAAGGGCAGTCTGGAACGATCCCTGAACTAGAAGGAAGCTGCAGTGAGGTCATTCTGGGTGAGGAAGAGGGCACCGCAGGGAAGAAAGCAAGGACCCGATCCCCACAGGGATCCTGGAAGCCCTGTACTTACCAGGAGCAGACAGGAAACGGGACTGCCGGAAAAAGACCGCAGAGACCTAGGGACAGCACGTGCGGGAAGAAATCACGTCCCCAAACTCGGCATATTCAAGCAAAAGCAGAGGCTGCACATCCATGGAAGTCAATGCTTTCCGAGTGGAACCAAAGAGGTTCTCACAGATGCCCAGGAAATGTGCTCCACTCTGAGGGCCCTCACCTTTGGCAAGCTTCCCATCCAAAGTGACTCATCACAGAGAAACGGTGCACCGTGAGCAAAAGAGCCAAGGTCTCCTTCGCAACCCCGGACGCAGACAGGTGATCCGCCCAGTAATTTCAAGCCAACGTACGGTGATAAAGGTTACATTCCACCACACTGATGGAGGAAACTCACACCCGAGGGGAGGACAATGAGTGAGAACCGCATCCCAGGCTGTAAGGTAAGGACAGACCGTCAAGCTGTATTGACAGGTCATGAGACCGTGACTCAAATGTCTGTACAGACACAGAGCGTCTGCACAAGCACGAGGGCTGGAGAGTTGCAAGCAGGGAGCTGGATTTCTAAGTCTGGGCTGCCCGTATGATATGAAAGGCTAACACGTGCAAGCAGAGCTATGCCCATGTGATGCGGATCAGCCTCCTGAGGCGGTACTTTGTACCCTGTGGAGGACCTGGGACACCCATGCAGGCGGGCTCCTTGTGCACCTCTGCCACCGGGCACATATGTGGGAAACGTAGGGCCAAAGGGTTCCCGTTAGGCTTAGTTTGGCTCACCCTTCAGCGGGTGCATTGAGCATCAGTGCAGAAAGCACTGGGCTCCCTGAAATAGGCCAACCCCTGACAGAAACACAGTGGTGGTGACCCCTGCTTGATGGACTCCTGAGGAGATTAAAAGGAGTTAAAGGCATGCAGTCCACCAGAGAGTAGAGAGGTGTTAAGCAGGGGAAGGTGCGATGAGGAGGTGTCGGGCCTAGGGTGTGAAGAGGCAATCATGCCATGTGCATGAGTTCTGGAAATCTAACTTTCACAGGGCAGCCGTAAGGAACGCTTCACCGCATCGTCAGGGTTCTCAGAGCTAAGTGCTCTCACCACAAATATAGACGGTTAGCTGAGAAATGTCCCGGTGAAGGTGGCTGGACGGAGCGCTTGCACGTGAAGGATACGGGCACCTCCGTGACTGCCCGTTGTGTACCTCAATCACGCACTAGTCCTGATGGACTAAGCTGAGCTCAGTACCTTGCAGTCAAAGGTGTCTGCATGGTTCCCGCAAACATGAATCAGACTCCCAGGTAGGAAGTAATGGACAAATGAGGGACCAGAACACACAGAGGCACAGGGAAACGAGACACACCCGGGCAGGGGGACGTCTCTCACAGCCAGGAACATGCCACATGGCAAAAGAGTAAGTGGGAAAACGTTGCTAGACCGCTTTTCACACTTTAAGCCTGCATCTGCAACGTGCAAGCCAGTGACTTTTGAGGCCCTAGGGTCCAAAGGGTTTGAAAACAGAAGGACGGAAAATAGAGGTGCGACTTAATGCTCACAGCAAGGCAGCTGCATTTGCGGACATTAACTGGCTGGCAGTGAGTGCATGGCCAATCCTCTGACGAAGGTCCTACGGGCACGGAAGGATTTCTGGCTCCGAGAACATATAAGAGAACACACAGAAGCCCCTCCACCTGACAGCAGGACAGCAATTGGATCTGTCAGTGGAAGAAAGGGGTTGAATTCTGAGGGAAACACACTCAAGCGCAGAAGCATACACCAAAGACAAGACAGGCCAGCAGAGCCGCGGCTGACACAACACGCAGGTGTGCAGAGACTTAGGCGGTTACACGGGTACAGCTGTGCCCACTTAGGCCAGGCAAGGAGGCATCACCAGAGAGGCGTTGGCACAGGCAAAGCCAGGAAATGACACAGACACTCCAGGGCTCACTCAGGGAGACAGAGGAGCAGAGGCAATGCAAGACATTTCCTGTACACAGAGAACAAAGGACGATCCCGACAGGCCAATGAGGGACACATGTGGTCCAGAGACATGGAAGTCAGAAGGCTCCTGAATTGCCAAGGGTGTCCCCTGTCGAGGGACAGCACTCTGGAGCCCACACACGCTGGTGTTGTGGTGGAAGAGGCCGCTAGGCAGCACATACAGTTGTGCAGGGGGTTTAGTAGCTCCTGGACCCTGGGGCTCCCCAGGGAGTGCTGCGGCTACGGAAGGACACCCGGGGCTGCAGGGTGTGCAGCATGAGGGCTGTAATCCCTCGAACACAGAGCACCCAGGCCTCTGACTACGGTCCCTGGACACAAGTGTCCACACTTGAGGGTTTGGCTCTGGGGGCCGCGAGGGCATTCCACACCCACACCTTGCCCGTACTTTCTCTTTGGGACAGACCGGGCGGAAGAGTCACCCTGGCGCCTCAGCAGATATTGGCGGGAGATATGAACATGTGGGGGACCCTGTGTTCTCCTGTCCCGTAAAGTGTTCCTGCTCGGCAAGACCTATCAAGTAACGGCCTTCTTGTGCAGAAAGATGACCCAAAGGGCCCAGCCTCATGACCCCTGAGGCCGTATTCCCACTCCCGAATCATGGGCCATACTTTCTTTGGATGTTCACACCCAAAGACACGGGCCAGAACAGGGAGCTTTCCCAGGGTACCCCGACGTTTACACATCAAGCAGCTGAGAAGACATGCTTCTCCAGCCAGTGTGCAGACAGCAGCGAGAGAAAGACCTGCCTTCCCTTCTATAGAGTGTGACAGCCTCCGCCCTGGAAGAGGTAAGGCTTGGGCTTACAGATCCCCAACTCCACAGCGCGCTGACACCCCACTGACCATATTGTCTGCATACTGGTAGGGGCAAGAAGCCTCCATGCATTGGGACTGCCAACAGCTTCTCTGGAATAGAGCCACTGCAGAGAAGGCTCTTGTACTGCAGACCTGTGCATTGGGGATCCTGGGGGGCTTGGGCAACTTGGGACACAGGAAGATTTGTGTGGGAATGTCAGTCTCAGTCACGCTGTGCTGGGGGCTGTGTAACTTGGGGATAGAGAAGAGCCTGCGATGGACAGGCTGAACTCTGTCTATTACACTGCTAGCACGGTGGAGCTTTTGCCCCATCCCTAGCACAGACATCTCTGGCAAGCAGCCATCTGCTGTGGAAGGAGTACCCCAGCACTCACCTCTTCCCAGGTAAGGCTCGTCCCAGTCCTTTCTAAGCTCCAGGCCTGCCCGGGACCTCTGCACAGAATGCTAAGGCTGCACAAGTACATCGTTCCCTATGTGGCCGAGGCAGCCTTTGTCCAGGCACTCGGGCCAAGGAACGCAGGCTGCCTGGGACGAGGCGACATCTCTGAGTGCCTGCTGGTGTTTGCCCTTGGGAGTCTTCTCACAAGTCTCACATGGCGTGTTGGACACACAGCATAAGCCTGTGGACCCAGAGGAAAAGCAGCACCCGACTCATCACGGCTGATGATGAGAGGGCAGCGGGCACACAGGAGAGGATGGCGTGTCCGTGGCCTTTAAGAGCCCCACCTCCCCGCGACCCTCCCCTCTGTTGGCTTGCAATCTCGGCCAGCCATTCGTAACCTGAGGCATTTCAGAAACAGCGAAGTTCACACAAGGACATCAGTACTAGGACTCCTTCAGGAGTTTTGTGGGTGTGAGTGTGTGATCAAATTGGTTGATCAAAAAAAATACGTATTTTGTTTTGTTCACAATTTTATTTTCACATTCATTCTCAAATTTGTTACGCTTTAATATATGATTTTTAAAAAGCTCCTTCTAAATATGATTTGGATTTCAATCTTGCAACACCTCTTAAATTTTTATTTATTGAAAATTGGGATGACAAGTTTGAAGTCAATAATTAATAGCTTCTCAAATTCATTCCATCACAATATTGCCCAAATTGCTGATATTTTATTTGATTTTAAAATGTTTCAACTTATCTTTTTAAAAGTTATTTATTTTGAAAGAGAGAGAGAGAAAGAGACAGCGAGAGAGAGAGAGAGAGAGAGAGAGAGAGAGAGAGAGAGAGAGAGAGAGAGAGAGAGAGAGAGAGGGAGAGTACAGAGGAGGGGCACAGAGATGGTGAGAGAGAATCTCAATCGTGAATTAGTAATCCAAAAGCTCTGAAGAAACAAAAGTCCAGGACCAGATTAATTCTACTATAAACTTAAAGAAGAGTTGCTCCCTGTTCTTCTCAAAGGAATTGCAACTTCATTCTATGAGACCAGCATTAACTTGATATCAAAATCTGAAAACTAGTCCACTAAGAAAAAAAGGACAACCCCATATGTTTAATGACCATAGATGCAAATATCCTAGAGAAAATACTTGCACACTGACTCTAATAATACATTATGAAAAAAGTATTCACCGCAATTGAGGGAGATTTTTTCCTAGTTTGCAAGTATAGTCCAATATTCACAAATCAATTAACACGTTACAGTATACCAATGAGGTAAAGGAGAAGAGTCACATTATCCTTTCAACAGATGCAGGAAAAGCATTTGAAGAAGTACAACATCCATTCATGATAAACACCCTCAGCAAATTAGGTTTAGAGGAAAAATTCCTCAACATAATAAAGGCCATGTATGAAAAACTCATAGCTAAAATCTTTTTGAATGGGGAAAACCTGAAAGCTTTTCCCATAAGCTTAGGAACAAGACAAGGATGTCCACTCCCACCACTTTTTTATTCAGCACAGTACTAGAACTCCTAGCCACAGCAATTAGACACTAAAAAGAAGTAAAAGGCAATGGAATCAATAAAGAAGAAGAAAAATGTTCTCGATTTATAGAGGACATGATACTCTACTGTAGAAAACCTGAAAGATTCCACGGACAAAAGTGTGAGAACTGAAGAACGAATTCAGTAAAGTCATAGGGTACAATCAACATACAGAAATCTGTTGCATTTGTATACACTAATAATGAAGCCCCGGAAAGACAGATTAAGAAAACAATCCCATTTATAATTGGACCAAAAATATAAGATATCCAGGGGTAAACTCACACAAAGAGGTGAATAACCTATATTCTGAAATCTATTAAATAAGGTTGAAACTGAAGTCAACACCAAGAAATGGATAATTCCATGCTCATGGATTGAAAGGGCAAATAATGTTAAAATGTCCATGTTACCAAAGCGATCTACATATTTAATGTAACCCCGATGAAAACACCAACGGCATTTCTCACAGAACTAGAACAAACAGTCCTAAACTTTATATGGGACCACCAAAGAACCTGAAGAGCAAAGCAATCTTAAACAAACAAGCAAACAAACCGACAAACTGAGAAACACTGGAGGTATCACAAACTCCAGATATCAAGTTATACTACAAAGCTGTAGTTATCAAAACTGCATGGTACTGGCACAAATTGGAACGTAGACCAATGGAACAGAACAGAATACCTAGAAATAAACCCACAAGTATCTGGTCTATTAATCTTTGACAGAGCAAGGAGCATATAAATTGGGGAAAAGGTATTCTCTTCAGCAAATGGTGTTGGAAAACTGGACAGAAATATGGAAAAGAACGAAACTGGACCACTTTCTTACAAAACACATGAAAATAATCCAAAATTGATTAGAGATATAAATGCCGAACCTGAAACCATAAAAATCCTAGAAGAGAACACGGGCAGTAATTTTTTGACATTAGCCAAAGAAACGTTTTCTAGGTATATCTCCTGAGACAAGGGAAACAAAAGCAAAAATAAACTATTGGGATTACATCCAAATAAAAAGCTTCTGCACAGCAGTATTGTTTTCTATAGTCGTAGATTACAAACAAATTAAATACACAAAAACAGGGGACAGATTAAATACCTCTAATGCAGGCAGGGTAGGATATACCATGAAGTATATTTAAAAAATAATGTCCCATTAGACCAGACACTTTAATTTTTAAGAGGGCAACCCTCATGTCATACCTTTTCACAATCACAAAAACCATGTATCTATAAAATGGGGAGCTCTAGATAATATCTTGGTACCAGCTATATATATATTTCTTTCATGTGAGATATGCATGTTATATAATTTGAGATTCTGGAAAAAAAAAACCCTACAAACTGTTAAAAGTTGTCTTCTTCTGGGGAAGAATAATGGAGGCCTAGCGAAGACATAGATTTCCTTTCATCGAATAACTTGTTTTGCTACTATATGAATTTTTACCATGTGTATATTACCTTTAAAAAGCTCATTAAAGGAAAAAAAAAAAAAGGTTTCCTTAGGATACGTATAGGGAAGTTTATGAATGTGACCATAACACTCCTCTGATATTTCAATATTGCAGTTTGGATCCCAACTTCCTCCCCTCCCTACTCTGCCCACCATTTATCCTCTCCCTCTATTCAGGGTCACTAAACCGTCTTTTCACATACAGGACAGCGCTTCCGGGACTACTGTGGTCCTTACTGTGTGTTCCCCATGTTGTCACGGCTCTCACTGCACTTGAGTTTCATCATGATCCAGAATCATCTTACATTATATAGTTCTTATAGATAAGCTTTCAAGGCTTGGCCTCTTAAGAAATTAAACTACCTTTCATATTTCTTCAAAAAAATCTTACTGTCTCAGCTGACAACGCTTAGAATATGGTAAATTCTCCCACGATTGGCTAAAGGACCCTCCAGTTGAATTCAAATTCTCTAGTGTTACTCTGGGTTGAATTCACAGGAACAAAAGTCTTTATTGAGCCCTTTGTCTTCAGACCCATTCCTTCCTTTATTTCTCAATTGAGCATCAATTTATTGAGTGTCTATTTTATTCCCAAATTGTAGGAGGTGCTAGAACTTCATGAATGGATAGTCCTGGTCCACAGAAATATTAAGTCCTATTGGAGACATGAAAGTGTAAGATGTGTTGGGGTACCTGGGTGGCTCAGTTGGGAAAGGGGCCGACTTCAACTTGGGCCATTATCTCACAGCTTGTGAGTTCAAGATCCATGTAGGACTCAGTGCTGACAGCTGAGAGCTGGAGGCTGCTTCGGATTCTACACCTCCTTGTCTCTCTGCCTCTCACCCACTGATGCTCTGTTTCTCTCTCCTCCAAAAATAAAAATAAATAAATAAATAAATAAATAAATAAATAAATAAATAAATAAATAAATAAATATTAGGAAAAAATTATGTGTAAAAGGTGTCAATTGAAGTGTGTATAGAGATTAGAGTTAGGGCATAGAAAGAGAGTGTTGGATCAGGATAAGTAACTAGACCAACTTTTAAGAGTATGAAGGACGGTGGGTAGTAATAAAAGGTGAGTTGGGGTGCCCTAGGAGGACTCCTGAAAGGGACGTCATGTAACGCATTGGAAACAACGTAACTTGAACCAGGAAAACAGGACACTTGAAGTAATGTATAACCTTTGATAGAAGATTAAAATGGTGAGTTAAGATGTCAGATGACATCATCAGTGTAATCATCACCCTGGAAAGAATCAAAAGGGAAGGGGAAAGGGAATAATGAAGAGTGTCTACTACATCACCAGACACATAAAGATGCTCAACATCACTAACCAGAGAAACCTGAATCAAAACCACAATGACACATCAATTCACACCTGACAGAATGCCTAGTATCAGCAAGACAAGCAATAACAAGTATTGGTGAGAAGGTAAGAGAAAAAGTAACACCAATGCACTCTTGGTGGGAATGTAAATAGGTGCAGCCACTCTAGGAAACAGAATGCAGTTTCGTCAAGAAATTAACTCAGAAATACTATATCATCCAATAATTCCACTCCTGGGTATTTACCCAGAGAAAAGGTAAACCCCAATTTGAAAAGAGGCATGCACCTCTGTGTTTATTAAAGCATTATTTATGATAGCCCAGCTATGGAAGCATCCCAAGAGTCTGTCAACAGACAGACAGAATTCATAAAGAAATGTAGTGTCCATATAATGGAATATAATTTAATTAAAAAAAAAGGAATAAAACCTTGACGTTTGCAACAACATGTGTGAACTTAGAAGGTATTATGCTACGTGGGATTATTCTGATAAAAAGAAATACCATATAATTTCACTTTTATGTAGAAGCTAAAAAACAAAACAGGAAAAGAAACAGATTCTTCAATACAGAGAACAAACTTGTGGTTACAATAAGAGAAGTGGGTGGGGTGTGTAAGATAGGGAAAGGTGACTAAGATTTACAAACTTCCTGTCATAAAATACATTATTTACAGAGATGAAAAGTACAGCACAGGAAATATAGTTGACATTAAAACAACACGATGTGGTGAAAAATGGTGATTACACTTACCAAGGAGGGCACTGAATAATATATAGAATTATCAAATCGCTATTTTATACACGTGAAACTAAAATAACAGTGTATGTAATTTATACTTCAATAATAGAAAATTAAAAATGAAAAAAAAAAGATCATCTATTACCGTTGTTGTCTGGGAAATAAAAAAAAAAGAGAATAGGTTAGATATTTGATAATTATTTTAGCCTGCCTTAAAATATGTACCAATTAAGATGCTGCATCAAAACATACCCATGGTGATGGGAAAGACATCTAGGTATAAAACAATAGGGCATATTAAGGAATTTGCTGATAGTTGATCATGAGGGAGTCTAAGGGCATGAACAATTGGACCAGTACCAGTAAGGAAGCAAAGGTGGGAGCAGGGTGTGGATGGGAAAGGTGTTTTCTCTCATGCTGCAGAGTGGGGGAACCACAGCTTGGAAGGCAGTGATGTAATAACTTTTGCATGTTACAAAGTCCACTCTAAGGGGAGTAGAGATATGAGTTCCATCATGAGGCTCCACGGATGCCAAGCAAAGATACTGAAGGGTGCGGCATAGAGGAAATGTGGTTGCCATAGTATCCACAGAAG
Organism: Puma concolor; assembly: GCF_028749965.1. NCBI lineage: Eukaryota > Metazoa > Chordata > Mammalia > Carnivora > Felidae > Puma > Puma concolor. Next base: position 930,718 of record NW_028240236.1, on the reverse strand, counting down.
TGAGTTACTAATTGAACCATACTGGTGAGGGAATGAAAGGAATTACACTAGGATAAAGAATAAAAAATGGAGAAGGAAATTTTGGGAACATGTGCTCGTTTGTGGTTCTTTGTGAGATGACCTCTTCACAAAGCGTAGGGTACAGTCAAGAATTGGAATGACTCAATTTCCAATTTTTACTTATACCCTCTCCCTACATTCAGTGTGATTTTTCTCTACTGTGTAATGCCTGAACCTCTTGTCTCCGTCCTACTCCAACCTTGCCTAATTAATATCTACTCGCTCTTTAAGGATTAGTTAAAGATACCCACCCATCTAAAAGTCCCTTACAACACTTCATCTCCTTCCCCTGAAGGCTGAGTTACATGGATTTTCCCTTCACACTCTCCTCATGCTCCGTGCATCTTTGGACCATTACACCATAATATCTGTCTACCCTACATGATCGTAAGCTCCTTGTGATTGTAAGCGCCTTGTGCATAGGGTCTACTACCTCATCTCTAATGTCCCAAGCATATAGCACGGTGCTTCGTAGGACTCAGTTGGCTCTCAGTGATTGCCGAATGAATTAATGAATCTAGAGTGGGAGTAGGAACATTTTTGTCTCTCATACTGGGGTTGGGGTTGAAAGTTGTGTTGAAAGGTGTCATTATGAGGTCTGAGTGAGAGTTTGAAGCTGTCTACAATCTACGTTCTATCTATGAAATAAGTGCTATTTCCCAGGGAAAGGTGAAAAAGATAGGTTGAGGGAAATGATGGAGGTATGGAATAGCTGCTGTGGGGAGAAGACCGCTTAAGATTGGCAAGAAGCTGTGGGGGTATGTTGACATCCGCAACCATAAAATTAGAGTGAGTGACCCTAGTGACTGTGAGTCCTTGTAACAGTTCACTGGGCTGAGTGACACAGAGGATGGGCTGACAGAGTGGAGGACTCATCCAAGCTTCAAGGCCACCAAAGCAGATGCAGCAGAGGACTAGGACGTTCCACCACAAAGTGACATACTGAGGTGTATACACTGCATTTGGTAGGGAAGTGGAGCCACAAGGGATGATATACAGGGAAATGAGAGGGAGAAAGGAGGGACCACAAGTCTCTATCGGGCTGAAGAAGAGAAGTTACGAAGTCAAGTAGTGAGACACCTGTTTAGGGGAGGTTATCTTCTCAGATATTGGCACGTTAAGTTTGACATTCTAGCAGGAGACATCTGGAAGATCATAGAGCTCAGAGTACCGTCACGGAAGTTAGCTACGGAGGAAACTGTCTCTTAAGGTTGTGGGAGCCAGAAAATTTAAAGAACCCTGAAGCTACATTGCTAGAGCAATTTTACCAGGATTCTGAAATTGCCCACAACAGAGGTAGGAGCAACATGAGAAGAAAGAAGAGTAGGAAGGGACTCCAGAAATTTCCATGAAGAAAAGGGTGGCACTCTGGGATTGAATAGATGGACTAAGGAGGTGAAGGCAGGAAATTCAGAGGAGCATAAAGATCATGGCCTGGAGGTGGTAACAAGGGGCCTGTAGATCACTATCCAGCCTCTCCCCTAACCCTGAAGGAATTTTCTCTCTGCTGGAGCAATGTCTCCAACCTCTAGAACCTACACAGCATTTATCTTTGTTCCTCATTCTGGCATCTTGATTCTGCTTGCTGAGACATCTCTTAAATGGAGTCCCCAGTCTGATTCTTTTTTTTTTTTTCATGGGCATCACTACATGTCCCAGAATGTTATGACATCAAATCGAATATGGACTGTTTTTCAATCCTTCATGTGACCAATGGGACCAAGTCTACTGGACATAGACTGAGTTTCACTCCAAATGATGATGGACTTAACATGCTACTTTGCCCAAGAAATATACTTGTATCTTAGAAGATCCTCCCAGAAATAACAGTGTTATCCAACCCACCCAGCAGAGTTGGCAAGTAAGGCAGCCTGCTAAGAACACGTCAAAATGCAAACATGTTTTCTCGTGCTGCATCTTTTAGCAGGTAGGCAGGTAGTCCAAAGCCAAAGAAGTAAATTATTTTAAGTTAGGGAATGAAAGGAAGGTAAATTGCCATAAAGGTATTTTAAACTTTTGGGAGAAAGGAGTAGAATATGAGTGTCATAAACTCACAATCATTCATACAGGACATCATACATATATTCCAGGAATTTTAAGATAGTAACATGTGGTTCATATGGTAGAGAAAGCTCCACTATTGCCACTCCCTTTATGCTCTGCCAATAACGTGGTCACCATGAAAGCTGCCTGACACCTACGAAAAAACCCAATTAATAACAGATGATAACGGAGCGCCCATGAAATACTATGGTAGACATGTGTGGGCAGAGGTTAGGAAGCCCAGAACATGGTCCCTGCCCTTAAGAAACCTGAAACGTAAGGGAAAGTGAAGTGAAACCAATAAGAGTTAAAACCTGTGCTAAAATAACTGGTTGACTTCTAGTCAGCATCAAGAATCAGACATGTTATTTCTGTGGAACTGTGAACATCGCCTCTGTGTTAGAGAGTTCTCTTGAGTTTTATAATGTTGCAAAAAACTGGCCTTTTCTGAGCCTGGGCAATTCCCAAACTTGTGCATTGTGACACAAGCCTGTCAGATCAGAGGGCTCCTTATATGCTGCTTCCTGCAGAATGAGCTGGCAGTTTTATCTGTCTTCCACAACATCTGGCTTAGCAAATTAGATCATATTAGGGCTATTGTCTCTGCGACATAAGAGGCATCTGTAACTGAAAGAGACCATGATGATATCTTCTAAAGAGACTTTGAAGAGTAGAAAGGTCAACAAGAGAGTATATCTATCATCAGTGTTTTTTTTTTAATCCGTCGTTCTCTTCCTCTGTTATACATACTACCCTTTAGTAAAATATATAAAATCAACACCTTTCTTTTATCTTGGCACAGAGTGTTGTGAGAAAGAGTAACTTGCATTATGCAGCACATTTTTATGTACAAAATCCTTCTGCATATATGAACTCTTTTGGTTCTCAAAGCAAACACTATAGAAGTAAGAATTGTTGACACAATTTACAGAAGTTCATTTGGGGTTTCGGCTCCATTCACTCCACCACTACAGGTGAGGAAACAGTTACCTTTCCCACTTTCATGAGCTTGAGTTCCCCTCCTTATAGATCAGACAATCTTGTTCTAAATGTCACCACTCTTTCGAGGCTCTGCCTCTGTACCTGCCAATTCTTTCTACCAATTCTCTCCATGCAATTCAATTCAATTCAATTCAATTCAATTCAATTCAATTCAATTCAATTCAATTCATTCAGTACATTCGATTCAATTCGACTAAATTCAATTCAACTCAATTCAACTCAACTCAATTGGTAATTAACAAAGGCTACCCATAAGTCAAACTGTATACTAGGAACTACAATGACCAAAATGATCCCCTCAAGGAGTGGCCAAATTATCTAGGGAGACAGGGACGCAAATTATTACAATAATGCAAAAATTACCGTACAGGGCACTGCACTTGGTACCACAAGAGTTCCAAGAAGGGAGTAATGAACTCTGCCTGGTGGGATTAAGTAAGTAATGGTTGCGGCAAATTTGAAATATGAGTGATTAGGGTAGAGAGAGCTTCTCAGGCAGATGCAAACTTACTTATGCAAAGGTAAAGAAGGGCAGAACCGCAGGAAGTTCAATCTACTTCCTGCACATAGCAACATCCTATGTAATTGGAGGAAAGCAGCACAAAAGTTACTTGATGGCCACTGACTCAAGAGGTCAGAAGGCTACTTCCTCACACCCCTAGACCTCTAGTTCACAACTTCCTTCTCCGCAAACTTCCAACTGTTCCCAACCCTTCTTCACTCTGGTCTTATAACTTTGCCTATTACCGCACTGAGAAAACCAGGTCAGTGAAAAGAGAATTTGCAAAATCACCTATCGCATCTACCATTCCATCTACATCTATTTCCTTATGCTCTGCTTTCACCAACATTAATATGAAGGATCTGTTCATTCCTCTCTGAGCCAATTATCTTTTGGACACTAGACCAAAGTCACTCTTGCCCTGTTAAGAACATTTCTGTCAGCAATTCTCCCCCACTCTGCCATATCATCATTTCCATCAGCAATATGGAAATTACAAAAATGCTTCTATTTTCAAATTTTAGAAAGAAAAAGCAAAGCCCTCTCTTGACCCTGCTCCCTTCCCTTCCCACTGCTGCCTCATTTTTTTCTCCCTCATTTGGTCACAACGCTCCTTGAAAGAATTGCCTTACTCACTGTCTACAGTCATTCTCCTCCAATTCTCTGTTGAATCCACTCCCATTCGGCTTTTCCCCGGTGATACTGAAATGCTTCTCATCACATGCCAATGACATCCACTTTGCAAAACACAGTGATTATTTATATTTTAATAATTTTTAAAGTGTATGTATTCATTTTGAAAGAAAGGGAGAATGAGCAGGGGAGGATATGAGACAGATGGAGGCATAGAGAGAATCCTAAGCAGACTCCACACTGTCAGCATGGAGCCCTACCTGGGACTTGAACCCACAATCCAATGGATCATGACCTGAGGTGAAACCAAGAGTCAGACACTTAACCAAGTGACCCCCCCGCCATGTGACCCTGATGATCATTTATTTGACCTCATCCTATTTGGCTTGCCATCAGCACTTGACCAATTTGATACCTGCTTCCTTGAATCACATTCCTTACCAGGCTTCCTGGACTCGAGACCCTCCTCATGTCTCGCCTACTCCTTCAGTGGCCACTGTGTCTAGTTTCCTTCGCTAGGTTTTCCACATCTTGCAGTACTTTAAGAGTTAGAGACCCCAGAGCCCAGTCCTTGCATGTCTTCTCTCTAATCCATTCTCACTCCCTAGCTGATCTCATGTGATCGCATACTAAGTAATCCAGCCTAGAGTCCACACTAAACTTCTTGCTTTAAACTCCAGATGCCTATATCTAACTACATTCACAAAAAGGCAGCTTGGATGTCTGATAAGCATCTCAAAATCACCATGTTAAAAGAGCAAGTCCTGATGTTTCCCCTAAAACCCATGATCTCTAACAGACAACTTAAAACTACCACCAACCTGTGGTCCAACCCAAAAAAACAAAAACAAAAACAAACAAACAAAACAAAACAAAAAAAAACAAACAAACTTGGTGTCATGTTTTATATCTGTTTTTCTTATACATTTTATTCAAACCCCAAGGAATCCTATTATATCCACATTTATATTATACACATGGTCATAATTTTCTCACTATGTCCCCTTCTTCCATCCTTAATTCAGGATGGAAGTTATTTCAGGATTACTATAGTAACCTCCTTATTTTGTTGCTGTTGTTGCTTGTATGCTTGCTTCCCACTCCATCCTGCTCCCCAGACATTAGTCAGAGTGATTTGTTTAACCTACAAATTAGGGTCACCTGGGTGGCTCAGGTGGTTAGCCATCTGACTCCTGATTTTGGCTCAGGTCATGATCCAGAAAGCATGACGTCATGGGGTCAGATCCTGTATTAGGATCTGTGCTAGGCATGAATTATGCATTGAGCCTGTTTGAGATTCTCTCTCTCTCTGTCTCTGTCTCTCTGTCTCTGTCTTTGTCTCCCTCTAAACCCCTTTGGGCACTCTCATTAAATTAAATAAATAGACAGACAGATAGATAGATAGATAGATAGATAGATAGATAGATAGATAGATAGATAGATAGATAATAAATAAATAAATAAATAAATAAATAAATAAATAAATAAATAAATAAATAAATAAATAAATAATAAATAATAAATAAAATAAAATAAAACAAACGAAAATATCAATTTGGTCAGACTACTCTACTGACTTTCCATCTCATCGAAAATAAAACTCAAAGTCCTTATAATGACTTTCACATTCTTCATGATATGCACCCCACACATACCCTCTGTGACTAAATAACAAATGAGTAAATGAGTGAATGGTTGGTAGAGAAGAGGAACATTGGATTAACCTTATAAATTGATCAGATGGTGAGCAACGTTCTAACTAAGCCAAGAAGTGACTTCAGGTTTACTTGAATACAATGGGTAGTCATCAACGTCATTCGGGCCCAAAAGCTATCTCCTGTTAACTGTTTCTAGGATCCAATTCATATGTCACCTTTTACATTAATCCTCACTCTTTACCAATCTCCCATTCCCATATGATATCCATCCAAAGGAAACTTTTCCACTCCTTTAATGTGTCACATTTTCATACTTCCATGGTTGCTCTCTCTCTTTTTTTTTCCTGCCTGCAATGCCCTTCCTTACTCTGTTGATTTGAAATATGTCTTCTCTAGAAGACTCACTTCAAGTGACTCTCATTTTTGTAAAGCACTCCCTGGGTGCCCTAGAGAATCATGTGTTTTCTTCTTTGCAATTCCAGGGTGCATTTATCCACCTCTATTACACATGTTATCAACTCAGTATAGTTAATTTGTTTACACAGTGGCAAATCCCTGGATAACGAGGTCCATTATTAGTTCTAGATAAGACCTCTGTTCTTTGTATACAGTGCCTACAACCTAGTACGTGCTCAATGCATGCTTGATGAATGGAAATGAGACAGGAGAATAGAATGAAAATTAGTAGAGGGAATATATATGAGAAACCAGGAGAGTCAAATGTTATCAAAAACAAAAGAAGAGGTAGTTTCAAGAGGTAAGGAGTGGTCCGTTCTTTAGAGTTTTGTGTTTTGTTTTACTTGAGTTTGAAATAAGCTACAGGTATCATTGCATTTACCAAGTAGGAGGTATGTGGAAATAAAATAGTCAAATTTCAGTAGCATATGGCAGAAATTACCTTACATCCAAGCAGTGACTTAATATGAGGAATTATGTGTTCAAACCATCAGGAGAAGTGTTAGTTAAGTGGGGTGTACACCGCACTCCCAGAATCCAAAGACACCCTGAAGAATTGTCTTGGCAGAATAACCCCAGCAGACTCACTGGTCTGTCCAGGCAGACTCACTGGTGTTCTTGGCCTAGGGTATCACTAGGTAAGGGTCAAGGGTCAGTAGGTTGGGTTCTTATCTGGAGAAATCTACTTCTGAGATTATTTGGGTTTCGGACAATTAAGTTCCTTGCAGTTATACAACTGAGGTCTTCATTTTCAGATTGTGGGATGGCCAGCCAGAGAAACTCTCTGCTTTGCATGCGTTCATGATGCATGGGTTCATGATGATACTAGGTTGATCCAGAAAATCTGTCTCTATAATACAACACGACTATAGAAATGGTCTCTCTTCATATTCATGGGTTGTCAGCATTAAGGTATGGAACGTTGGGGCCATTTTTTTTTCTTTACAATAATATCTACCACATTCTGTTTTTTAAAAAAAACACAGCTGTAGAACCAATAGATAATACTTTTCACCTTCTGAATTACTAAGATTCAACAGAGAAAATTTCTGTTTGTCATATATATATATAATATATATTATAATATATAATATATTTATATTTATTTATATTTATATTAATACATTTATATAAAATATGAATGTATTACTATAAATATATTTATATATTTATGAATGTTTTATTTTATGGATGTATGTATGTATGTATGTATGTATGTATGTATGTATGTATGTATGTATTTATTTATTTATTTATTTATTTATTTATTTATTTATTTATTTATTTATTTATTTATTTATTTTAAGAAATTGGCTCCCATAAATGTGGACGCTGACAAGTCCCACGATCTTCAGGATGTGTTGGCTAGCTGTAAACCCACGAGATCTGATGGCATAGTTGTTGTCCAATGGCTGGCAGGCTTGAATCTCAGGTAGAGCTGCTGTTTCAGTCTGAATCTGGGGAAGAGGCCAATGTCCCAGTTTAAAGACATTCAGGCAGGCAAGAGTAATTCCCTAGTATCCCTGGGAGAATCATCCTTATTGTATTCAGGCCTTCTCACTGATTACATAAGGCCCACTTACATTAGGAAAATAATCTGTTTTACTCACTGTCCAGACTCAAGTATTTCCCATCACAAAACACCAGAAAAACGTTTCACCAAGCATCTGGACCTCTGTGGCCCAGTAAAGTTGACACATAAAATTAGCCATCATATCTTCCAAATTTCATGCAAGCGCATGAAGCGGATGAACCTAAGCCGTATCAAGAACCCAAGCTACAGAGGCACCAGGCAGCTTGATAAGGTGCATTAGCACAGCGGCTTTCAAATATTTTATCCCCAATCTACTGTAAGGAACACTTATTTCGCCACAGCCCAGTATAAGCATATACATACATATACACATACACATACACATACACATACACATACACATACACATACACATACACATACACATACATACAAATAAATGAAATAAACAACAATTAATGAATTATTGGTTATCCGTACTAAGGGTAAATGTACTTTTATATTTTCTTATTGGTTCTCTTTATTTTAATCCATTTTTCCCTTGATCCACACCTTCATGACCTTCCAAAAAACAAGGCGTCATTAGTAAGGTGTACTGATTTTGAGGGTTAATCTTTGGGAAATAATATTCCTTCAGTTATATGTTTCGCAATGTCTGACATGCAATACACTCTTTGTTAAGTTGAATTGAATACAGAAAATGGGATTCCAATTCAGTCTTAAGACACACTAAGGAAATTCTGAATACTTTTATCGTGTTAGGTCCATAACTATCGAACAAAATGAAAAAACAGGTACCAAGAGATGCCCTTTGGATATCTCCAACCCTATTCAGGAAGGCTAAGATTACAAGCCCACTGAAACACAGGGGACCATTTCTTTCTTGGGGAAAATGACCAACAATGGAATGTTCATGTGCAAAGAGCAAACAGGACTAATTATTACAAAGAGGAGTTGAAGCATGTAGAAATTGTCCACTTCAATGCCACTTATAATTAGTGCTTGTCTCACTTGGATTATCATGTCAATGCATAAGGCACAGTTAGAGAACATTGTTACCCAACAATGGCAGCTCTCAGATTTCATGTTTCTGTTATACATCCCCATAGGTTGAACTGAGTCTGTGCAATATTTAAGGCCCTAGAGAAGAATTCACCCACTTTGAACCACTAACTCTCCCTGATTAAGCTGTTCTGCAGGGAAACGGCTTACTTTTTCAAATGCTTGCTTTTTGTTCCTTGGATAAGCAGCAGACATATTTCTGAGTGCAGCATTTCTTTTGAACTGTACTCATGACCTAAAGAGATTCTAGGGATCAGCTCAGGGTATCCACTTGAATTGATCTTCTTCATCTCTATTGCAACATTACTGGCAGACGTTCACAGTCAGATTTCATTCTGTCTGACTGAGAGAAACGGAGGAATTTGGCTTTCTGAACCAAGACCACATTATGGAAGTGTCTGCACTCAGTTGCAAAAGATTGTGAATGAGGAGGAGACACGGGCATTATATGATCCAGGATGTGAGGTTGTAGGGTTAGGTTATGGTGGTTGCAACCAAACCTTAATATTGTGTGGAGACTAGACAACCTTGAAATCCCTATAATGTGATGGTCTGGGGACTCTTACCATATAGATTGTCAAAAATCTTGTTATATGTCCGATACAGAAGCAATAGAACTCATTCACTTAATATAGATTTAATGAGCATATACTATGTGGTATTTAGAGCTCTACTCTTGTTGGAGAAGTGAATAAAGTACTCCAAAGATGATCAAAGGGGCTCAAACAGACTCTGGTGTCTAGCTTAGAGACCTCGCTTCTGGGTTCTTCTTCCTTTCTTTAGTGCATGTGCGAAAACCCCCACAGATAAGGAAGCTGACGACTATAAATTACCCTCCCCACTTGACTCTTGTCCCCACTTGACTCCCCACTTGACTCTTGAGTCTTGTCCCGTCATCTATGTGAAAGCACCTAGTGAAGGAAGATAACTAACTCACCCTCTTAGGGAAAACTGCTCTAGAGGTCCTCCTCAAAAGAACTACGATATCAGCTGCCGGTTTATGCCAGGCTGTCAGTGAATAATGTGTAACGTGTGCCAAAAACAATGCTTGCTCGGCTCCACGGCCCCTGCCTGGCTCACAAAGGATGGACTTAGGGGCGGACTTTACCAACATACAACCAAATAAAGGGTTGAGGTACCTCCTTGTAATAATCTGCACCAATTTGGGATGCGTCCAAGCTTTCCAGACCAGAATGGAATGAAGTCACGAGGTGGCCTAGGCTCTTCTATGGGAGATTGGGCTTAACCACACACAGTAATAATGGGCCTGCCTTTGGAGCGGACATTATACGAACCCTAACAAAGTCCCTTAACATTGCCTGGAAACTGCACACTGCTTAACACCCCCAGGGCTCAGGGAATGGTAGAGCAGATGAACTGCACCCTCAAGGAAACCGTGGCCAAGTTCCACCAAGAGACTAACCCCCATGGCCAGATTTGATTCGGCTGGTCCTCCTGTGTGCCCAATGCCCGCCAGGGGCACTGGGATTCTTCCCTTTTGAGTTATTATATGGGCGATCATCCCCCCCCCCCACTCCCAGGCGCACACACACACATTTAGGAAAGCTCCAAGGAGACCTAAACCAGATTGCAACAAGGAAATAAGATAACAGTTCCAGAACTTGGGGAAGTCCTAAACAAGTTAGAGATACATCATAGAGAGGGTCACAATTTCCTTAGGGACCCCGTTCACTTCTTTCAGCCAGAAGAATCGGTGTGGGTCAAAGATTGGAAGAAGGAACCTTTTATACCATAGTGGACTGGGCCTCACACTGTTATTCTAACAACTCCTACAGCCCCCAAAACTTCAGGTATCACCCCATGGGTCCATCACTCCACAGTTAAGAAGTCCAACTCAGAAGAACCCACAACCTGGCGAAGTGATCCAGATCCAGTCATCCCTCTTAACCTTCCCTCAAAAGGGAACTGACCCCTGAGGTTTCCAGCCCTGCTCCAGCCACACCATGGGAGATGGCTGGCCTGCACACAGCAGAAGCTTGAAGAATCAATGCGTGAACCAAGCCCAGGGGTTTGAATGCAACTCTGCCAACCCTTGCCCCCTACTGCTGTCATAAGCCTGGTCTTACTTCTTACTGTTGGGCTGATAGAGACCGTGCCAACAAGCTGGACATGGTGCAAAAGATGCATCCTGCGCCTCACATACCTTCTCTGGATGGGAGGGTTACCAAGCATTGCCTGTGTATTATGATAACTGCTCTCACCCTCACAACTGCCGCTTATCCACTTTGCCCCCACAATTGTCATGGGACAATAAGGGGGTCCAGGGGGTTCAGCACCTTTCCCTCCTTCCACAAAGATTGCTACATGGGAAAAACACCCACTCTCTGTCAGTCATTTGATGCCCCAAGTACTAAGTATTGGACCCAGGATATAACCAAACTATCAGTAACTCATGTCACAACAAGGGCCTCCAGAGAGGGAAGCGAGCTGGCTACACTTACTTTCCTCAATGGGGAATCTCGAACAGGGGAGGGCTGCACTACAGGGCCCTTCAAAAAGTTATAAAGCATACTCAGGATAGGGTAATACAAGCCATAAAGGTTACCATTCTGCCACCAGCGTACCAACGTTTGAAACTTCAGCCGTCAATCAGATGCCTACCAATTCCTCACTCCAGTATTGGGCCGACACTGCTCTACTAGTCCTCCATAAGATAGATAATCACATGCAAACCTGCTGGATGTGCTTGCCCCTCAGCCAGAGGACTTACTTAGCTACTCCAATCCATTTGACCTAGGAAGCTCCTGAAAACCTGAAAAGCAACACCTCTGTCTCAATTGGACCCCTGGCCACTAGGGTCCATCTCCCAATGCTGACAATCTAATCCGTACAGTCCCTGAATTCCCTCCCTAGGAAGAAGAGATAGAACCTTAATGAGGACTACAACCCTATTTTGCACCCTTGGGGTGTTCTATCTGTGTTCTAATTCGGCCTATCGATGCTTAGAGGCCAACTGGACTCCGAAATGTTATTCCATCTTCCGGACCCCAGAGATATTTGCATACACTGAAGATCAGTTCATAACAACCTTTAGCCCCAAGTCTCATGCTAAACGGGCAGTCCTGCTACCCATTCTGATAGGGTCAGAAATTGTGACAGGAATAGGAACTGGATAAGGGGGCATAGGTTTATGCATAGGACTGTACCATAGATTATCTCAAGAGCTAAATGAAGACATGGAACGGGTGGCCGATTCTCTGGTAACTTTACAAAACCAAATAAACTCTCTGGTGACAGTAACCCCCCAAAATAGACAGGCCCCCGACCTCCTCACATCAGAAAATGGAGGGACTTGCAAATTTTGGGGGGAGGAATGCTGCTATTTTTTAAACCAGTCAGAAATACTCACAACTAAGGTTAAGGAAATAATAATAATAATAATAATAATAATAATAATAATAATAATAATAATAATAATAATAATAATAATAATTCAACATAGACAACAGGAAAGTAGCAATCAATGGAACAAATGAGATCTCACGGATTGGAATCCTGGCTTCCTGTCCTGGCGGGGCCCCTTTTCTCCATAATTTTATTTGTACCCATTGGCCCCTGTATACTGAATACCAGAATACATTTTATTGAAAACACTGTTGCTCGCCAAACTACTGCAGGCATCTTAGCCTTCTGAGGGTACCAACCTAAAAAACTGAAATCTGATACCTACGAAAAGGTTTCTTAAAAGGCATAAAATGGGATAATGTTGGAGAAGTGAATAAAATACTGCACCATAGATGGCCAGTGGGACTAAAATGAACTCTGGTCTCTATCTTAGAGACCCCACCTCCTGGTTCTTCTTCCTTTGTTTTCTGTGTGCAGGAAAACCCCCACAGATATGGCAGCTGATGACTGTAAATTTCCTGCCCCACTTGCATTCAGCGCTCAGACGTTTGGAGAAACAGGGTCCTCTGAACCCGCCGTTCCACCAAGATCTGCAATCCAAAGAAGATCTCCGAACGCCACTTGGTTTTTCCGCCAGCGTTCCAGCCTGGTTCTGGACCATTATAAACACAGAAGTGAGCAAGACAGACCAAGTCCCTTCTTATACAGTATAAGGAGGCAGAGGACCATGAACTGGTAAACAAGTAATGAACAAGTGTACAAGGGTAATGGGGTGCTGGGACTCAACCAGCTCCAAGTTGTCGAAAGCAAACATATGCTATATCACCCATCTCATGTATGGATCATAGTTCTAAGTGTTGTGACATTTATAATTGATACACGTGATAACTGCCAGGGTATTTCCCCTTTTCCCAAGTTACATTTATTTTGAAGAACTTATGTGAGTGTATGAAAGATACTGGCGATTCCGAGAATCAGTAGATGCTGGGGGACCAGGTTTGAAATAGCAGCCCCAGAGGTCAAAAGACACAATATCCAATCATGTTTGTTATTTTTTTTAACAACTTCATTAATGTTTAACTGATATACACAAACTGTACATATTTAAAGTACGTAATTGGTGGAGCACCTGGATGGCTGTCACTTGAGCATCGACTCTTGATTTTGGCTCAGGTCATGATCCCAGGTTCGAAAAGCCCTTTATTGGGCTCCATGCTAAGCATGGAGTCTGCTTAAGATTCTCTCTTTCTCCCTTGCCTCTCTCCTCCACTTATGAACGCTTCACCTCTCTCTCTGAAAAAAAAATCCCTAATAAATAAATTACTTAATTCATAATTAATAATTAATACTAATACTAATACTAATAGATACAATTACATAATTTGGTAATTTTTTGTCACATATCCACCAATGTATACATAACAAGGAAAAGAATATGTCTGTCACCACTAAAAATGTCCTAGTATCCCTGAGATATCCCTCCATCCCCCACGTCTTCCTGATTCCCATTCCTAGGCAATCTCTGGTCTGTTTTCTGTCCCTACATACTATCTTGCATTTTCAGGATACTATACAAATAAAATTATATAAGACATACTCCTTATTATTTAGGAGTGGGGGATTAACTTCTTTCACTTAGCATTTTGAAGATTATCCATAGTGTTGTGTGTATCAGTAGTCTGTTACTACTTTGTTTATCTGTTCACATGTCTGTGGACATTTGTATTATTTCCACATGTGGCGTATTTATTTCTTTTTATGACAGAGAGAGAGTGAGAGAGAGGGAGTGAGAAGGAGAGAGGAGGGTGGAAGGAGAGGTGGGGGAGAGATAGGGAAAGGGAGATGGAGAGGGACAGGGAGATAGAGAGGGAGAGGCAGAGGGGGAGGGAGAGAGAAAGAGAAAGAGAGAGCAGAGGGAAAGAGAAAAGAATCTTAAGCAGCCTACATACTTAGTGTGGAGCTCCATGTGAGTCTCAATATCACGACCCTGGGATAATGACCCAAGCAGAAATCAAGAAATCTACCAACTGAGGAACCAGGTGCTCCTTAGTCTATTGAAAACAAAGCTTCTATAAACATTCATTTTTTTCTTTTCTTTTCTTTTTGTTTCTTTTCTTTTCATTTCTTTTCTTCTCTTTTCTTTTTTTTTTTTTTTTTTTTTTTTTGTATGATCGTATACTTTGATCGCTCTAGGGAAAATATTTGAGAGTAGATTTGGCTGAGTCATAGAATAGGTTGCATGTTCAGCTTTTTAGGATACTGTCAAAATGTTCGCCCGGGTAGTTTTATCACTTTGACATTCTCATCAGCAATGTGTGAGAATTCCAGTTCTTTCAGATCCTAGCTAACACTTCGGAGCCCTGTCTTGATTTTAGACAACTTGTAGGCATGAAGTAGTAGTTGATCTCATTGTATCTCATTTATCTCATTGTAGTTTACCTTTGCATTTCCGCTCATGATGCTGAACACATTTTCATGTGTGTATCTGCTGTACATATATCATTTTTGGTAATGTGTCTTTTGAAATCTTTTGCCTATTTTTTTGGATTATTTGGCTTCAGAATATTGAATCTTGCGGATTGCCCATATGTTCTAGATATAAGTCCCATTTCACATAGATGATTGGTAAATATATTCTCCCAGTCTCAGTCTTGTGATTTCAAAGTCTTGGTTCTTTGAAAAGCAAAAGTTTTAGTGTGATAAAATCCAATCATATTTTTTTCTTGTAATGAATCATATTGTTGGTGGTGTAGCTAAGAAATGTTTGCCTAACCGAAGATCATAATGGTTTCCTACTTTAGGTACTTTAAAAATGTTATCCTACTGTATTCTAGATTGCATTGGTTCTGATGAGAAGTCTTTTCCCTCCCTTTCCCTGGATGAAAGCAATTTGACTGTGGGGTGCCTTGGTGTAGTTTTCCTCATATATCCTGTCTTTGAAGTTCATTGACCTTATTGGAACTATATATTTTTAGTTTGCATCAACCCTAACAACTATAAATTCAAATTAGTTTCATTATTTATTCAAATTAGTTTTCTTGTCTGTGTTCCTTGGAGATACAATTGCATATACATTGGATTGTTTGCAGGCATATTTTGTCTGTGTGTTTCAAATCAGACGATTTCCATTGCTATGTCTTTAGGTTCATCAACATTTTTTTCTGCACTGTGTCTATGCCTTTAATTCCATTCAGTAATCATAGACCAGATTGCTTATTTTAGTCATTGCTTTTGTCATGCGAAGTTTGGTTTAGGTCTTACATACCACTTGCATGTCTCTTTTTAACATGCTCATTCTGCCCTATAATTTCTTGGATATACTGATAATAGTTATAATGACTATTTGAATGTTCGGATGTATAAATTATATCATTTGTGTAATTTCTGGGTCAGTGTCAGTTGAGTTCCCCTTCCTTACGTGTCTTATTTTCCTGCTTCTTTGCATGCCCGATAATATTTTATGGGTTGCCAAACATGGTCAGTTTTAGCCTGTCAGATGCTGGATACTTTTAGATTCCTAAAAATATCCTTGCCTTTGTTTTTGGACATAGTTTAGTTACTTACAAATAGCTTGATCTTTTCAGGTCTTTCTTTAAAGATATTTTGGGCAAGGCACAGGCAGCACTTAGTTTAGGGACAATTTTTGTCCAGTAACTGACACAAAAATCAAGTATTCTCCAAATGGCATGTACATTGTGAGGTCATCCACACTGGCTGTCAGGCATTATTCCTGACCCTGTATGTCAGTGGGTTTTGTTCCTTCCCCTGGTCTCAGTGTCCTCATACACAAGAGTTTATCAATATTCAATTGAATACTCAAGGCAGACCATCTGTTGATCTCTGGAGTTCTCTCTGTGAACAACTTTCTCTTCTTTGGTACTCTGCTCTGTGAAATATAGCAGTCTTCCTGAATCAGTGACTAACCCTTCCACAATTCAGGGAATATGTTGGGCTATGCCAGCTTCCTCCTCTCTATACCACAGACTCAATACCGTGCCTAGTCAATAAGCTAGGGCACTATAGGAACCATTTCACTTATTTCCCAATATCAGGGATCAGTGTCCTTCACTGCGTGAGTGTGATGTTTTGAGAACAGCTTCTTATATATTTTGTCTACGCTTTTAGCTGCTTCCATAAGGAGTATAAATCTAGTGTTTGTTATTACATTTGGCTGGAAGTAGAAGTGTTAACACCAGTTTACATTTTAGTATTGAGTCTTACTTCTCTGCCTTTGTTCTTTTATCTTTTTTTCTCCTTTGATGACAGATTTAATGTGGACATATGGAGAATGGCCATTGCTAGACATAGGGAGAAACTAGCGTTGAGCTGGGAGATTGGAAGTATAGTTAGAAAAGAGAAAAAAAGGAAAGAATGAGAATATGCAGTCAAATCTTGAAGAAAGGAATTGATGGCGATTGTCAAAGCCATGTGAAATCCCAGCTCCCCCTTTAACACACATAATATTAGAATTGAAACTAATGTTTTCGTCTTGGAAAGCTCAATCTGCCAGTGAGCTTTACTAATTTTTACTGGTCTTCATAACTCCATAACAAAGGCCGAGGTTTGGAATTTCTCACCTTTGTTTCTCAGAGAGAAAACACACCAATGTCACCCAGAAAGCAGTGTTTGGGTGAAAACTAGGCGTTTTAAATGATTTTTTTTTTACTGCTTTCTTCACATGATTCTTTAGCAGTGTTTGCCTTGGAAGACAACAAACTGTGGCACAGAAGAAAACACACTGGACATGGAGTAGGAGTGTAGGGTTGTTGTCTAACACGGTCATAAACAAGTTATGGGGAAGGCACTTGACTTTCCTAGGTCTCAGTTTCCTCACCTGGAAATTGGAATAAAGACTGCCATATGAAGGGTCATTGTGAGATTAAATGAGATGATGCATGTGCCAGTTTTACAGAGTCTAACAGTTAATATTACATGCAAGGGTCTGGGTATTATTTCTTCTAGAGGGAGGGATTTGCATTTTTTTTCAGTGGAAGGAAAGAGATGAAGATACAACTGGACTATCAAATAAGAGGTGGATTGAGGACTGGCTTACTGGTCTACCTCCTTATACTCTTTCACCATCCTGGCCCTGGGCTGCCTCCAAATTGAAGAATCAGTGTCAGAAGACCTGAGATTCCCCCGTAGGTATCTGACCCCAGACAGACTATTAGCCTGTCTTAGCTGTTCAAATGAGGCTAATGATGGCTATCATCTGTGGAGCACGTGTTCCGTGTTGTCAGGTGTTGGATTAAGCACCTTGCCAATAGTGTCATTTAATCTTTTTGACCCTTTGTTATTATTTCCATTTTATACATTAGGCAACTGAGTTTCAGATATGTTAAGTAATTGGTCCAAGATAACACACACACGAGTGGGGTGGCTGGGATGGGCACCAACTCTGCTCCTATGCCAACATGCATGCTCTCACCTATGTTACACTGCCTTCCCATGAGCGTGTTAAGGGTTTGGAAAGCTAAGGGCCACCCCTGATAAAGTAACGTGGAGTATTTTGGTGCCCTAGCTAAGGTCTTTTTCCCTTACCTTACCGAAAACATTTTCATATCAACTCAAACACTAGTCCCTGCGCAAGACAACTTTCCTTGAATTTCTCTTAACCGCATACACTGGTCAGAATATAAAAAGCAACGACCTCAGAACTTGAAAGTTAGCAATAGGAGGTGAATGAGGGAAGGGAAGCAAAACAAGAGTGACCCTGAGATGGTTATTATTTCGTGTCTACTTGAGTTGGCCATGGGGTGCCCAACACTAAACATTTTTTCTTGGGATATTTGTAGAGTGTTTCTGGGTGAGATTAGCGTTTGATTTGGTGGACTCAGTAAAGCACTATCGTCCCCAGTGAATGTGGGCAGCATTCAATCTCCTGAGGTCCCGAAGAGAACACAGGGTAGAAAAAGGAGGAATCCATGTCCCACCGCTTCTTTTCTCAGCCTTAGAAGGTGATCCCGCTTACAGGCAGAGCAGTGGGTAGGAGTAGTGTTGGTTCCCCAGAAGTGCCTTTGGTGCAACCACCCACAGTGATGTGATTTCCCTGCAGGACTGAAATGAGGGCCCATGTGCGGTTTTGGGTCAGGGCTAGCGTTGGAAGGGCGGAGCCAACGTATGGGTGGGCTAGACTGAAACTGTCTCAGGATCTGCTCCTCCAACTCCATCACGGGCGTGGAGATGTCATGGAGAGAGTGTGACTTCCACTCAGGATTTTCCCCAATGGTAATTGGCCCCAATCCGTTATTTCTTTTAGACGTCCATGCTAGGTGCCTAAGCGCCAGAGCCCAGGCCAGCGTTAGGGTTAGGTCCTAGCTACCTGCATGTAGATTTCCTGGTTTCCCAATACCATTTGTTGAAGAGACAGTCTTGCCCCCATTGTTTTTTCTTGCCTCCTTTGTTATAGGTTAATTTGCCACATAAGCATGGGTTTATTTCTGGGCTTTCTATTCTTTTTTTTTTTTTTTTTTAAATTTTTTTTTTCAACATTTATTTATTTTTGGGACAGAGAGAGACAGAGCATGAACGGGGGAGGGGCAGAGAGAGAGGGAGACACAGAATCGGAAACAGGCTCCAGGCTCCGAGCCATCAGCCCAGAGCCCGACGCGGGGCCCGAACCCACGGACCGCGAGATCGCGACCTGGCTGAAGTCGGACGCCCAACCGACTGCGCCACCCAGGCGCCCCTGGGCTTTCTATTCTGTCCCATCGACCTATGTGGCTGTTTTTGTGTCTCTACCCATACTAATTGGTTTACTTGAAGCTCTGTAGTACATCTTGAAATCTGGGCTTTTGATACCTCCAGCTATGTTTTTGTCTTTCAAGATTATTTTCACGATTCAGGGTCTTTTGCGGTGCCATACAGATTTTAGTATTAGTTGTTTCAGTTCTGTGAAAAGTGCCTTTGGTATCTTGATAGGGATTGCATTGAAACTGTAGAGAGTTATAAGTAATATGGACATTGCAATGATATTAATCCTTCCAGTCCATGATCATGGGATATCTTTCCATTTGTTTGTGTCATCTTCAATTTCATCATTGACTTATGGTTTTCACACTACAGGTCTTTCACTTCTTTGGATAAGATGAGTCGTAGCTATTTTACTCTCCTTCTCTTTTTGGTGCAAATATGAACGGTGTTGTTTTCTTAATTTCTCTTTCTGTGACTTCATTATTATTATATAGAAACCCTACCAATTGCTGTGTATCAGTTCCGTATCTGCAACTTTCCTGAATTCGTTTATTACTTCTTCTGGTTTGGGGGGGAAAGTTTTAGGATTTTCTATGCATATTCTTATGTCATCTGCGATAGTGACAGTTTAGCTTGTTTACCAACCTAGATGACTTTAATTTCTTTTTTCTTATCTGATACCTGTGGCTAGGACTTCTAGTGTTATATGAAACAAGAGTGGCAAAAGTAGACATATTTATCTTGTTCTTGATCTTAGAGGGAAAGCTCTCAGTTTTTCACCATTGAGATGTTAGGTGTGAACTTTTTAATATAAACATTATATAAAATAATATTTTCATGTGTTGAGGCATGTCTGCCCCCCCGACTTTGTTGAGAATTTTTACCATGGATACATGTTAAATTTTCTCGTATGCTTTTTCTGCATTTATTGGTATAAACATATGATGTTTACCCTCCGTTTTGTTGAGGTGGGATATTATGTTGATTGATTTGATGAGCCATCTTTGTTTCCCTGGAATAAAAGCCACACAATCATTTTAGTGTGTTGTTGAGTGGAGTTTGATAATATTTTATTGAGGATTTTAAAGTCTATTTGGTTTGATATAGGTGTTGCTACCTGGTTCTGAGGTGGTGTTGTTGTTTGATGTTATTTTTGTTGTCCTTGTTGTTGTTTGCTTTCATGTGCATGGGAAATGTATCTCCATCACTTCACTTTCAGTCTGTATGTGTCTAGGTCTGAAGTGAGACTATGCTAGGCAGCATATGGGTGAGTGTTGTTTTTTATCCATCCTGTTACCCTATGTATTTTGACTGGAGCACTTCAGCCATTTATATTTAAAGTAATTGTTGACTGTTATGTACTAATTGTAATTTTGTTCTTTGTTTTCTGGTTGCTTTTGTAGTTCTCTGATTCCTTTTTCCGTACTCTCTTTCTTTTTCTTGATGAACTTGTGTTGTGCTTTCCTTGGCTTTCGTTTTCCTTATTTTTCATGTATTTTGTGTTTTGAGTTTGTTATCACAAGGCTTACATCTAACATCCCAAGGAAACAGCAGTCTATGTTAATTTGGTGGTCACTTAAATATACACACATTCAAGAAATTTAAGAAGACTAACCTTTGGGGCAACTGGGTGGCTCAGGCAGTTAAGTGTGCGATTTCGAGCTCAGATCATGATCTCACAATACGTGAGTTTGAACCGCACGTTGGACTCTGTGCTGACAGCACAGAGCCTGGAGCCTGCTTCAGATTCTCTGCCTCCCCCACTCTCTGTCCCTCCCTGTTAACACTCTGCCTCTCTCTCTCTCTCTCTCTCTCTCAAACATGAAATAAAACATATATTTTTTAGTAAAATACAATACAAACAGTAACTTTTTAAAGTCCCTCCTCCATATTTTATTTGTATGTTGTCAGATTTTACATCTTTTTATTCATAATTCTGTAATATCTAATTATGATTTTCCCCGGTTAACATTCCTTGCATTGCTGATTCGTGGTGATAAACTTCTTTATCTTCTGTTTGAGAAACTCTTTATCTCTTTTTTTTCAAATGTTAATGATAATCTTTCCAGACAAAGTTTTTTGGGTCGTGGGATTATCCTTTCAGGCCTTTGAAGATACCATGTCACTCTTTCCCAGCATGCCAACTTTCTGCTGAAAAATCAGCTGACAACTTTAGGTGTTTGTTGAGATCTGTTTTTCAAATCATAGGTAACTTTTGCTTCCCTCTTACAACTTTGAAATTCTTTCTTTATCTTTAAACTTTGACATTTTAATTATTATGTGTCATAGTGTGAGGCTCCTTGGTTTCATCATGTTTGGAACTCTGTGCTTCTTGTCCTAGATGTCTCTTTTCTTCCCTAGTTTGGAAAGTCTTCTGTTATCTTTTCTTCAAATACTTTTTGTACCCCTTTTCCTTCTTGTGGAATCCCTAGTATGTGGATTTTTGCTCACTTGATATTTCCAAAGTATCCCTTAACTTATCCTTTAAAAAAAAAATATTTCTGCTGTTTGTTTTGGGTGCTTTCCCTAAATCTGTCTTCCATATCCACTAATATGTCCTTCCTCATGCCGTCTTCTAATGTTGATTCCCTCTAGTGTTCTTTTTTTTCCAGCTATTATCTTCTTGAACTCTGATTGTATGTGTGTTTGGTATCTGTTAATTAAGGGTCTCACTTAGTTCTTGTCTTTTCTCTGCAGCCCGGCGAGCATCTTGACCATCATTAATTTATATTCTTTATTTAATTGAGGCAAAATGCTTACCTCCGTTTCAGCTCTTTTCTGGTTTTTTTATTGTTCTTTCTTTTGTAGCATATTTCCCTGTCTCTCCACTTTGCTTCTCTTTCTGCATTTGTTTCTATAGACTGGCAGAGCAGCTACTTCTCCTACACTTGAAGGAATTGTCATCTACATGATTGTCCCCCTGGGTAGAATCTGTGTGCAAGTTGGTGACATTTGCTGGCTGGCTGAAGCCGTGGCTTGCATGGACTGGGGATCCTGGGGCTTTCTACATAGCAGGCGCCCTGTCAGGATAGTTAAAGCTGAAGTGAACGCAGACTGTGGTGTCCCAGGATTCTGTGTGTTGAGGGTACCCTGGCAGGACAGCTGAAGCTGAAATGAATGCAGGTTGAGGCATGCTGAGGTGCTGTGTACAGGTACCCTTTACAGGGTGGCTAGAACATAAGCAGTCTGGGAGTCAGGATGTCCTTGATCTCTCTATGCAGTGGATTCCTGGGCAAGATAGGTGAAGCTAAAGTGCGTACAAGCTGAAGGCACCTGGGGCTATACATGCAGAGGATACCTTGCCAATATAGTTGAAGCTGAAGTGGATATAAACTAGTGTGTACCAGGACTTTCCACGGAGAGGGGGCCCTGAAGGGGCCGTGGGAGCTGAGGTGGGTTACAGTCCACGAATGGCTCTTTTTATATGCTAGTTGCTCTTTAAACTGCATTGATTAAGGGGGGAAAAAGCATGTCGTGTGTGTGTGTGTGTGTGTGTGTGTGTGTGTGTGTGTGTGTGTCCAGTGCAATTGGGGCTTGTGTTATTGTGGGCCTGGAACTTACTGAGGCATCAGGCCAGCTATAGCAACTGGACCCTGCTCTGGTCTATGCATTTCAGGTGGATGGAGAATGTGGGGCAGCTGGGTGGCTCAGTGGATCCAGTACCTGACATCAGTTCAGGTCGTGATTTCACAGTTCATGAATTTGAGAACCATTTTGGGCTGGATGCTGTCAGTGTAGAGCCTTCCCTGAATCTTCTGTCCCCCTCTTTCTGCCCCTGCTCTGCTTGTATTCTCTGCTTCTCAAAAATAAGTAAACAGGAAAAAATGTGGATGTAAAATGTAACCCTGCCCCTCTCCTGTCTCTATGACCCAGAGAGAACTCCTGCGGCTCCTCTGACGTTGATAGAGTTCTACTGCTCTCTTTTATATGACAGTTGTTCTTTTCAAAGTGCCGTGTTTTTTTTTTTTTCTTTCTGTTTTCTGCCCAAGGACAGAGGAGTCTGTTTCTGGTCCTTCCCCAAATGCCCTTGGCAACATTAGGGGTGAGTGTTTCCTTTGTTACTGTCTCACTGTCTTGCTGTTGTCTTTTGATTTTCTATGTTTTGTTAGGCACCATCTGTGCCGTCAGTCCTCAGCTCCTCAGGATAAATTGTTATATCAATAGGTGCAATCCCCAGGGAGCTGGACAAATTGGAAGTATACCTTCTGGATGGTTCAGCAGAAAATGTAGTCAGGGAGTTCAGGCACAAGAGCACCTCGCTCCAGGGGACCCAAAAAAGGTGAGGTTTGGCTACTCATTACTGACAAAATCTCAATTCAAAGGAACTAGAGGAGGTGAAACAAATGGGGAACTTATTCAGAGGCCGACACCAGAGATACAGCAGACTCCCATCAAAGACTCTCTGTAAAGTGCTGAGAATACCTCCAGGTTTATGTAAGGAAAATGTGGGATAAAAAGAGGTAGGTACACACAGGTGGTCACTAAGGTCAGGTTGGTCATTGTCTGGGGCTTGAGGGTGGAGTCTTATTGGCTCAGGGAGTCCTTATTGCTAGAGGGGTAGTTTCAGTTCCCATGAGGTGATACTTTGCTTTCAGGATCCTAAATTAAGAGATAAGCTGAGAGTGGGGAGGGGGCGCCTTGGTGGCTCAGCTGATTTAGCATCCGAATTCAGTTCAGGTCATGATCTCATGGCTCCTGGGTTCGTGCCCCACATTGGGCTCTGTGCTGACAGCTCGGAGCCTGGAGCCTGTTTCCGATTCTATGTCTCCCTCTCTCTCTGCCCGTCCCCCAGTTGTGCTCTGTCTCGCTCTGTCTCAATAATAAATAAACATAGAGAAAGAGAGAAGCTGGAAAGAAAAAGTGAATCAATCAGAAAGTTTATGGTCAATGTGGAGGTAGTTGAAACCCTCTTTCACCTTGGAGGAGTTGAGTTCAAGGCCTTCCTACACAGCCATCTTAAACAGAAACTAGAATAGGGTCCCTCTGAATCCTATTTTGATTGGAGAAAGTTTGCAGAAATCCAAGGAAGGAGACAATAAAAGCAGGGAATCAGCCAGTTCTGTGTTCAAATCAACATAAACACCAGTACCTCCCCTGATGACAAGCGTGGCATGTACAGAAAAAGGCATAGAAAAGGCCTTCGCATTGGAAAAAGTAAAAACAAAAAGTATCTCGATTCTTTCATTTATTGATTTTTCAATTCGTATTTTGGAAAGAGAGAATGAGCAGAGACGGGGAGAGAAATAGACAGAGAGAAAGACAGAGAGAGAAGCTTAAGCAGGCTCCATAATTAGCACAGAGCCCCAAACGGGGCTCAATCCCCTGACCATAGGACCATGACCTGAGCTGCTGAACCCAGCAGTCTGGTAGTCAACTCTGGAGCCATTCAGGTGCCCTGAAAACTGCCTCAACTCTTAAATCATGTGATTATCAACATGAAACAAATTCTAAGGAGTATACATCAGTTTTCTAGAACTCAAACATAATTAAATAAGCCCCAGAATACACGGTCAATATATAAAACTCAGTCTCATTTTTACACACAAGCAATGAACAATTAGAATATGAACTGTTTTTTTAAAGAACCATTTAAAACCACACCAAACATTGAAATACTTACATTTAAATCTAACAACCATGCACAGGATCTGTACATGAAAAGCCACAGAAGGCCGATTGGGTAAATCAAGGAAGATATACATAAATGGAGAGATATGCCATATCTATCCATGGAAGTCTCGCTAGTAAGATGTCAATTATCAACTTGATCTAGAGATTCAACATAATCCCAGTCGACATCCCAGGATTTTTTTGTGGATATCAGCAAGCTGATTCTAAAATATGTGTGAAAAGACAAAGGAACGAGAACAGCCAAACAGCTCTGGAAAATAACCAAGTTGGAGAACTCATGTTTCACCATTTTAAGACTTACTATAAACGTCCAGTAATCAAGGCAGTGTGATATTGAAGAAAGATGGACACACAGATCAAGAGATAGAACAGAGAATCCAGAAACTGACCCCATACACAAGCATCCTCACCCAAATTCTGATAATGACATATAGCCATCCTAACAGAAAAAGGGAGATAGTCTTTCCCAAGTGTTACTGGAACAATTAAGTGTTCGTATGCAATAGTAATCAATTAACTAAGTATTTAATTTAACTAAGTTAATTTAACTAAGTATTTAATTGTTTAATCAAACGGTTCATTGATTAATTAATTAATTAAAAGAAGCCTTGACCTAAATTCATCACTTATACAAACATTCACTCAAATGGATCATAGATGTAAGTGTAATGTACAAAATTATAAAACATTCTTAAGAAAGAAGGAGTGATGTTGATTCATTGAATCATTCAATAAATACTTTTGGAGCATTTGGAATGAGTCTACGCCCTGAGGATCCACTAGGGAACCAAAGGAGCGAGGACCACTGCGCTCTTGGTGCAGGGAGAGAAGGGTGTAAAGACTGCCAGCAATAGACAAGGTGAAGCGAAATCTGGTCATCCTGTTCCTCCACCTCACATTACAGGCTGCAGTTCTTTTTATTTCTTAATTCACATTTACTAAACTGTGTCTACACCATGAAAAGCTAATTCTACTTGTAGCAACTAATTGAAGCAAGAAAATGGAACATCCTAAATGATCAATAGCCGTGTTTAAATAAGTTATGCCCTGGGGCGCCTGGGTAGCTCAGTTGGTTGGGCGTCCGACTTTGGCTCTGGTCATGATCTCACGGTCCGTGAGTTTGAGCGCCGCGTTGGGCTCTGTGCTGACAGTTCAGAGCCTGGAGCCTCCTTCGGATTCTGTGTCTCCCTCTCTCTCTGATCCTCCCCCGTTCATGCTCTTTCTCTCTCTGTCTCAAAAATAAATAAACATTAAAAAAAATGTTTTTAATAAGTTATGGCATGCTATGTGGACTTTACATTTCATAGCCCTGCAGAGCATTTGAGACCTAGCGAAATGCTCGTATCACTAGAGGACCAAATATGGGATTTACAGCTACATAGCACATTTTGGTTAATGCCTGTACATACCTCTTCCCTGAAGATTATCCACAGTGTTAGAGGTGCTTACCTACACCGGCGCCTGAATGGCTCAGTCAGTTAAGCATCTGGCTCTTGATTCCAGCTCAGTTATGATTTCACAGTGTGTGCGATCAAGCTCCACATTGAGCTCTGCACTGATAGCGTGGAGCCTGCTTATGATTCTCTCTATCTCTGTCTCTCCTCCCATCCCCTACTCTTGCTCATCTCTCTCTCGTTCTCTCTCTCTGCCAAAAATACATAAACATAAAAAAGGTGTTTAGATGTGCTTATCTCCAGGTGTTTGACTTATGACCATTTTTCTTTCTTTCTTGTTTGTTTTCTAAATTTTCTGCAATAAACTTTAAGACCACCATAATCATAAAGTAACATTTCAAATAAATGATTTAGTCTAGTATCAGTTTAATAAATAAAATGTGTCAATTCATAAATTCATTAGGTCCATTCAACATGTCAAGGATAGTTTCAAACAGTCCAGTGTTATTCCTTCAGCAGACTCCCCTCCCACCTGATTTGACGTTGACTCAACCACTTCACCAAGAAAGATTTCTAAACTTTGACCATGTTTGAGTGTTTATAAAAGTTTCCGAAAGCATGCAAGACCTCCTCCTTGCCTTCAAGAAACTTTCAATATTTGAGGGTAGAAAAAACCCAAACAGCATACAAAGCACAGTGAGACTTCAAGGTCAAGTTTCATGTAGCAGGAGAAGTCCACTGAGTCGAGATGATCAGTAAAGGCATCTCAGAGGCATAGCACAAAGAATCTTAAAGGGTGACCAAATTTCTAGTTGGCAGACAGAAAGGAGGATCCATGTGTGGATCCTGAGAAACTTAGCAGAAGACCATGGGGGAGGTGATGCGGGGAAAAAGTTATAGAGAGGGAGGGATGCAAACCATAAGAGACCCTTAAATACCGACAACAGACTGAGGGTTGATGTGGGGTTGGGGAGAGGAGAAAGTGGGTGACGGGCATTGAGGAGGGCACCTGTTGGGCACCTGGTCCAGGTGGCTTCCCTGGCAATTTCTAGCAGACATTTATTTTTAATTTTTTTTTTCAACGTGTATTTATTTTTGGGACAGAGAGAGACAGAGCATGAACGGGGGAGGGGCAGAGAGAGAGGGAGACACAGAATCGGAAACAGGCTCCAGGCTCTGAGCCATCAGCCCAGAGCCTGACGCGGGGCTCGAACTCACGAACCGCGAGATCATGACCTGGCTGAAGTCGGACGCTTAACTAACTGCGCCACCTAGGCGCCCCAACTAGCAGACATTTAAAGCAGAGATAATAGCTATCCTTCCCAAGCTGTACCAAAAACTGGAAATGAAATGAAAACTTCCAGACGCATTTTATGAAGCCAGCATTACGGTGATTCATAACCAGACAGAGACACAGAAAAACAGGAGAATTACAGGCCAATATCGCTGATGAATAGGGGTGCAGAAATTCTCAACAAGATACTAGCAAATCACATTCAATAGCATATAGGAAGTATTATTCAACACGATCAAGTGGGATTCATTCCTGGCCTGCAGGGCTAGTGCCATATTCACAAATCAATCATTGTGCTACATCACATTAATAAAAGAAAAGATAAGAACCATAGTACATGTCTATAGATGCAGAAAAAAAGTATTTGAGAAAATATCGTATCCTTACTTAATACAAACCCTCAAGAAAGTTGGGATTGAAGGAAACTACTTTAAACATCATAAAAGCCATTTATCAGAAGCCCACAGTAAATATCGTCCTCAAAGCGGAAAACTGAGAACATTCCCCCTGAGATCAGGAACAAGACAGAGATGTCCACTCTCACCCCGTTTGTTGAACATAGTGTTGGAGGTCTTAGCATCAGTAATCAGACAGTAAATGAAATTAAAGGTATCATCATTTGCAAAGATGAAGTCTAACTTCCACTTTTTGCAGATGGCATGACACTATACATGGAATTTCCGACAGACTCCATCAAAAGTCCGCTAGTACTGATACATGAATTTGGCCATGTTGCAGGGTACAAAATCAATGTACAGAAATTGGTTGCGTTTTATACACCAATAATGAAGCAACAGAAAGAGAAATAAAGAAACGGATGCCATATACAATGCACCAAGAGTCTCAAAATACGTAGCAATAAACCTAACCAAAGAGGTAAAAGATCTGTATGCTGAAAACTATAGAAGTCTTGTGAAGGAAATTGAAGAAGATACAGAGAAAGTGAAAAACATTCCATGCTCGTGGATTGGAAGAATAAATATTGGCGAAATATCAATACGACCCAACGCAGTCCTCACATTATAGGCAGCCCCAATCACATTGCACCAGCATCCTTCTCCAAGCTGGAACAAGCAATCATAAAATGTGTATGGAAACACAAAAGACCCTGAATAGCCAAAGTAATGCTGAAGAAGAAAACCAAAGTGAGAGGCACCACAATGCCACACTTTAGCCTCTACCACAAAGCTATAACCATCAAGACAGCATAGTATTGGCACAGAAACAAATACATAGACTTAATGGCATAGTTTAGAGACCCCAGAATTGGACCCACATACGTATGGCCAACTAATCTTTGACAAAGCAGGAAAGAATATCCAATGGAAAAAAAGTCTGTTTAACAAATGGTGCTAAGAGAAGTGGACATCAACATGCAGAAGAATGAAACTAGACAAGTTTCTTACACCACTCACAAAAATAAACTCACAATGGATGAAGGGCCTGAATGTGAGTCAGAAAACCATCAAACCCTGGAGGAGAAAGCAGGAAACATCCTCTTTGAACTCAGCATCAGCAAGTTCTTAGCTGACACATCTCCAAAGGCAAGGGAATTAAAAGCAAAATGAACTATTGGGACATCATCAAAATAAAAATCTTCTCCACAATGAAGGAAATAATCAACAAAACTAAAAGGTAACTGACTGAATGGGAAAAGATGTGTGCAAAAGTCATACTGGATAATTGGCTAGTATCCAAAACCTGTAAAATGAACTCACCAACTCCACACCCGGAAAACAAAAAATCCAGTGAAGAAATGGGCAGAAGACTTGAACAGACACTGTTCTAAAAAAGACATCCAGATTGTCAAGAGACACATGAAAAGATGCTCAACAGCACTCCTCGTCAGGGAAATCCAAAGCAAAACCGCACTGAGATACCACCTCATGCCAGTCAGAGTGGCTACAATGAGCAAATTAGAAGACTATAGATGCTGGTGAGGATGTGGAGAAACAGGAACCCTCTTGCACTGTTGGTGGGAATGCATCCTGGTGCAGCCGCTCTGGAAAACAGTGTGGAGGTTCCTCAAATCAGTAAAAATAGATCTACCCTAAGACCCAGCAATAACACTGCTAGGAATTTACCCAAGGGGTACAGGAGTGCGGAGACATAGGGGCGCATGTACCCCAATGTTTATAGCACTACTTTCAACAACAGCCAAACTATGGAAAGAGCCCAGCTGTCTATCAACTGACAAGTGGATAAAGAAGTTGTGGTTTATGTATACCATGGAATACTACTTGGCAATGAGAAAGAACGAAATCTGGCCATTTGGAGCAACGTGGATGGAACTGAGGGGTATGATGCTACGTGAAATAAGTCAGGCGGAGAAAGACAGATACCATATGTTTTCATCCATGTGTGGATCCTGAGAAACTTAGCAGAGGACCATGGGGGAGGTGATGCAGGGAAAAAGTTATAGAGAGGGAGGGAGGCAAAGCATAAGAGACTCTTAAATACGGACAACAGACTGAGGGTTGACGTGGGTTTGGGGAGAGGGGAAAGTGGGTGACGGGCATCGAGGAGGGCACCTGTTGGGATGAACACTGGGTGTTGCGTGGAAACCAATTTGAAAATAAATTACATTTAATGAAAAAGGAAATCCAGGGGTTGCTCTTACTGAATATGAGGATAGCTTTCCATTTTCAGCACTTTCTGAACGTGAGGTAGTACTGGCTTAAGGTGCATAGAGGAAAGTTTGGTTTGTGTGTTTAAGAAAAGGAGTTGAGTAAAGACAGAGGCCTCTCACATGTATCACGTTGACCTTGGCAAGTGTCTCTTCTGATTGTTACCATGACTTATCCCTTTTATTGATTCACATAGTTTGGTGTCATCCTTTCATGAGGAAGTGGATTTCAATTGATCATGGTAGGTGGTCCTTGTAATATTTTGTGAATTATTTGTGTATGTGGTGATGATGGATGGACCATGCCGGTGGCTTTCGAAAGCACTTACACGGACCGTGTAACACGTTTTCTACCCATGGAATCCCATACGGTCTTTTACTACCTTGTGTATGACTTACCTAAATATCATGAATTGGTAGGTACTGAATAGGTTTTAGTGGCACTGAGTGCCCTCATGGCCACTCACGCAGAATTCGTTGACGCTTTGCTCTTAAGCACACAATGACTCGGTCTTCCTTAAGCTGCGTGAAAGTGAGCATGCCTACTAACTAGGCAAACTGTTTGCTGCTGCTGTGAAGAACAGCTTCCTGAAGTGTGAGCTATAGCCACAGACTTATGGACCCCTAAGCAAGGCACAGTATATCTGTATTCTTTGAAAGAGTAGAGTAGTTACTTCAATTTGGCTTTCAGTGCGTTGCATGACAAGGCATTTAATTAGCTAAAACCCTCTTACATTCATGTTTGATTGCAAGTTGTGTGTACTCTCCACTGCGAAGTGTCATCTCATGATAGATGGAATTAATGGAGGTGAGGCATCAGTGCATTCACGTCGAGGACAACCCTCTTGAACTCGTCAAGAACTATGGGCCTTTTCAGGTAAGATTACGTGCAGGTCTTTCTCAAGGGCACAATCTTAAACACAGCCCAACCTAAGGCAGCTTTCTGCATTCGGCAGTGATAGGATAGGCAACATTGTGACCTCACAAAGTGCCTGGTGTCCTAGCAACAGCGGTGTAACTCTCACAGCCTGCAGCCTGATTTGGCTTCATGGTAGGAAATTCATGAGGGCCTGGCGGCGGCGGCCAGACCTGGCAAGCGCGGGCGGCCCCTAGCGGCCTCACCTCCTGAGCCTCATGAAGAGGCGGCGGCGCAGGCCCCGGGAGGCCCTGGCGCCGGCTGCCCGGGGAGGAGCCTCTAGCGATGCAGCATGGGCCGCGCTGGAGGCGCCTGAGGAGAAGGTGGTGTATACGCAGTGGCAGCCGTCGCCACTGTCGGTGGCCAACAGCAGCAAGGCGCTGATAGACGCTTTCAAGCTATTCGTGCCCCGCAGCACGGAGTTCATGAGCTCAGACGCGGAGCTCTGGAACTGCCTCTGTAGCCTCAAGCACCAGATCTCCCCCCGCATCCTGCGCAGCAAGGAAGTCTATGGCTACTCCTCCCTCCTGGCCCAGGTCCCGGACCCCTGGCACCAGCCCCCCGAGGCCCGCCTCCAGACGCGCCGGCCAGCTGCCAGGAGGAGGCGCCACGGAGCCCGGACGGTCTCGGTCGGCCAGAGGAAGGTGCCGCCCACGCCGCCGCTGTCCCTGGAGTACAGAAGCCCCCGCAAGCCCGCGGCCACCGGGCCCTGCTCCGGGGGCCGCACCCTGGAGGAGAGTGGGAGGGCGGCCACCCCGACGCTGACCACCTCGCCCACCATCCGCGTAGTCGGCGACGTGTGGGTCGAGAGCAGCCTGGCAGAAGCGCGGCGCCAAGCGCACTAAGTTCTGGGAGTGAACCTGGAACCCGTGGTGAGACTCCGCCGCGTCCCAGTGCCTGGGCGTGAGATGCGGTTCACAGCCGCGCGACATCCCAGCCCCGGGATGGGTTGTGCCTGGAGGGATGAACCAGTGAGAGACGGGCCCAGCGTCGCCTAGTGCACTTTACCGGCGAAGAAGCACCAGACGGTCCTGGCCCGCGCCCCTGGGATGCGGCGCCGCCTTCTGGGACTCCGGGACAGCTGTGCCCTCTGCTGCCTCCCAGCACGGGTCTGCGGATGGAGCCGACCCCTGGACCGCAAGGGAGGTCCCCTTTCTTCCTAACCCCAGATTGAGAGGTCTCCAGCACTGTAGGGGCAGATACATGATCTCTCTTGTTCCCTCATTGCTCTGAAGTCGTCAGAAGAAGCCATTCCACCCCCACCGTCTCCAAAGGAAATTGCTTCCATGCTTGTGTAATAAAGCTAGAGTTTCTTTGCCATTCACCCACCTCCCGGCTCCTCCCGCCAATTTCTTTCTTTCTTTGTGTGCATGTGTATGTATATATATCTTCTAGGATGATTTAAATTACATATTCTTTAACTGTTTAGAAGAGGCAGTAGAGAAAAAAGGGTGTGACTTAGGGGTCTGCACTCAGATTAAAATAAGATTCCTGAAGTATAGTATACATTCAAAAGGACATATATTATTTTTTTCATGTTTGTTTATTTTTCAGAGAGAGAGACACCGTGTGAGCAGGGGAGGGCCAGATAGGGAGCCACAGGATCCTACAGGCTCCAGGCTCTGAGCTGTCAGCACAGAACCTGATGCAGGGCTCGAACTCACAAACCATGGGATCATGACTTGAGCCAAAGTTGGACACTTAAGTGACTAGCCACCCAGGCACGCAGAAAACAACATATATTATTAAAATATTCTGAGCACAGCTTGATGCAATTCAGTTCAATATACTTGAGGAATCAGCACTCATTAAAAAAGGTACCAGGACCCCAAGGGACCACCTGTGCCTCTTTCATTCATGGTCTATCTCTCCTTTGGGACGGCAATTTTTCTGACGTCTTACAAAATATACAATTTTTGCTTGGTTTTGGAGTATATAGAAATGGAATTATGTGTCCTACACCTAGCTTCTTTCACTCAAACTTATGTTAGTGATATTCATGGTATTGTATGTATAGATACTTTGTGCTCATTGGTGTATAGAATTTCATTATATGAATAGTTTACAGTATTTCTGCAACTCTTGGTGGACATTTAGGTAGGTTCTGGCTTAGGGCACTTATGAGTAAAGCTTCAGTGAACATTATAGGACACGTCATTTGGTGAAAATTTCTTACAATAGTATTTATTTATCCAGGAGAGAATTTGCTGGGTCACATATCATCTAACTTCTCAGCTTTGGTAAGGTTCCTCCAAACTGTTTCCAAAATGGTTATACCCATTTACACAAACTTCTTTCTATAGTAGTGCCTGCGTAGTGCCTGTGAGCTGTGATTAGTTGATAGCCTTGCCAATACTTGCTAATATGGTCTTTTTCATGTTATCTATTCTGGCAGGTGTACAGATTTTTTTTTATTTGAGAAATATCAATCCAAGTATTGTATAGAAATAGTCAAAAAAAAAAACAAACAAACAAAACACAGCATCCAAATTGCAGATCAGGACTTGCAATAAAAATATCAAAGCTTTGTTTCCCCCATGAACACCTCTTCCCCAGAGACAACACTTTCTTTTGTTTTCTTTTTTCTTTTTTCTTAAGTCAGGGTTTTTTTCAACAGACCATTTTTTAAGGACAATTTTACACTTATAGACAAATTGTACAAAAAATACAGGTTCCTCACCCCCAGTAGTTTCTATAGTACCTTGCCCTAATGTGGATGCATTAATTATAAGTGGTGGATGAGCCATTCTTGACTGACACATTATCATTAGACACATTATCATTAACTAACAGTTAGGGTTAATCTGTGTTATATAGATACATAAGTTTTGAGAAATGTATAATGGTATGTATCTACTATTGCAGTATCATACAGAATAGTTACACCACCCTAAAGTGCCCTGTGCTCCGCCTATTACCAATTCCTCTCTCCCCCAAACCCTAATAGCCACTGGTCTTTTTTCTGTCTCCGAAGGTGTTTTGTGTTGTTGTTGTTGTCGTTGTTGTTGTTGTCGTCATCGTCGTTGTCGTTGTTTTGTATTCTTTCGTTTTCTTTTGTTTTGTTTTTCCAAAACGTTATCATAGTTGGAAACGTAAAGCAAATGGCTTTTTCGTATTGGATCCCTTCACTTAGTAATCCGCACTTAAGTTTCCTCCATGACTTTTAAGTAGCTCCCTTTCTACCTCTTTCCTTCCCTCCTCTTCTGTCTCTCTGCCTCCCTTTCATGGAGGGAGTTTATTTTCTAAAACAGCTTTTAAAAAGCTGGTTTACAGAAAAAGACTGGAAAGTGCAGAGTTCCCCTGTTCTCCCTCCTACTCCCCAAAACATAGTTTTCCCTATTGTAAACTTCTTGTGTCAGTGTAGTGCATTTGTTACAATGGATGAGCCCATATGAAAACTATTATTAACTAAAGTCCGAAGTTTAGCTTAGCATTCACTGTGGTGTGCAGTTTGCTGAGTTTTGACAAATGCACAATGCCATGATTCAAAACATTTCACTGTCTTAGAAGATGTTTCACTGCCATAAATATTCCCTGTGCTTCATCGATTATTCATCTCTCCCTTCCCCCCTGAGTCCCTGGCAACCACAGGTCTCTTTACTGTCTCCATTATTTGAGGCAACACTTTTAACTGTTCCAGGTTTATATTCTTTTGTTAGGAATCTTCATGAAGATAAGTAGTATACTATACTGCTGCTTATTGATTTGTCAGTTTTAAGCACCGTCTACTGACTTCCTATGTGACGTTGACGAATAGGTCGCTTAAGCCACCTGTCGTCTCTCTCCTCACCTTCCGATATATTCCCGAACTTCTATCTGTATACTGTTTCAGTCAGGTCCAGCCAGCCGGTGAGTCACTATAGGTATTTTAAATAGTTACACACATGATGGGAAATCCCAGAAGCCAAACAAAGGATGGCGAAGCAATCAGGAATTAGTATCATCAGAAAGCTGTTTCCACCCGCAGAGCTAGAGAAATTCAGAACCATACCTAGCAGGAACTGAGAACATGGGAGAAGAGGCTCTTGGAAAGAAGCTAGAATTTGGAGGAGATAAAATCACTGGTAGGAAGTGGAGTGGGAGAGAGAAAAACCTCTGGGCTTATACCTTCCTCCCTTAGTCCCATTAAGCACCCATTGGTCAAACCCTCTGGAAGCCAGTTGGCAAGGAACCAGGAAACACATTCTGTAGGAGAAGTGCAGGAATTGGATGTGAGGGCAAAAAGACATAACGGGTGAAGTTACATATAGGTACTAGTTAGAGTTCTCCAGAGACTCAGTATCAATGGGAATTGGTTCAAAGGATTACGGAGGCTGAGAAGGGCAGACCCAGGAGATCCAGTAATTTAGTTCCAGGCAGACTCCCAAAACCTAAGAATCAGGAGAGCTGATGATGTATGTTCCATTCCATGTCTGAGCCTGAAGTCAGGAGACCAATATCGCAGCTTGAAGACAGTAAGATAGACACAGTGAATTCTCTCTTACTCTGCCTTTTGTTGTATTCAGGTCTTCAATCGATTAGTTGAGGACACCCAGTGGTTGGCAAGGCAATATGTCTTGCTTAGTCTACTGATATACAGATGTTAATTGTACTAAGAAATGTCCTCACAGACTCACTAAAATAATGTTTAGCCATATATCTGGGTACCCAGTGGCTTAGCCCATTTAAAACATGAAATTAACCATCACACGATATAATTTTATGTTTATATACATGTATGTATGTATGAATGTATGTTATTTGAGAGAGAGAGAGAGAGAGAGAGAGAGAGAGAGAGAGAGAGAGAGAGAGAGAGAGAGTATGTTCAAGCAGGAGAAGGACAGAGAGAGAATTCTGAGGTGTCAGTGCAGAACCTAATGCTCATCTTAGTCTTATGAACTGTGAGATCATCATCTGAGCCAAAATCAAGTGTTGGATTGTGAACTCACCGAGCCACTCAGGTACCCCACAAGATGTAATTTTAAAATAGAGATGTATTTGCCTTACCTGTACTATCATTTTTCATTCCTTGCATTGTAAGATAAAGGTCTTCCTTAACCTTGCTGCACTTTTTCTCTGTCTCCCATCAGCTTTGGGCTTCTGTTTTGTCATTGTGGTTAACACTGCTGTTATGCTCTGCAATCAAGTCTCTTTAGAGGGTTCAAGGTTGATTCAATAACTTGAAAACTAATAAATGGTTTAAATTATTGGGATTATTAAATAATATGCAAACATTTGAATTACTACTCTTTTCCTGGAGTCCTTGGACCTGCTGAATGAGGACATCTCTAGCATCAAGGTGAAATGGATCCTTTCTCTTTGTATTCCATCAGTGCTTTAAACCACGCCATGTTTCACTTGGCTCATTCAGACTAAGACCGTCTTATGGATATTTTCTGGTTCTCCTATATTTCTAATTACACTTCTTTGTTTTATTGCACTCTTTCAGTACTCTCAAATCATGCCACTTATGACATCTTCCTGCTAACCTCTTAGCGGTCTCTCACTGGACTTTTCTTTATTCCTGCCTCATGTAGGTGGTGACTCAGTGGGTCTGCTTCATAGCTTCCTTCCTGTGATTTTCCTCTGCCCCGCTCCCAGTTTGTTTCCATGGTTTCATGGTAATATGGCAATCTGGGAAGTTAGGGAGCATTTAAAAGCCTGGACTCTTGAGCCTGACGGCCTGGGGTTAGATTTTACTTGTTCCACTTACCAACTGTGTAAGTTGGATGTTGGATGAGTTATGTGGTTTCTTTGTAACCCTCTTTCCTCCTCTCGAAGATAATAATGGTAATTGTACATATTTTATAAGTTTGTTGTGTGGTTCATATGTAATAATATATGAAAATAACCCATAATAGTGTCTGGCACAAAAATAAACACTATGTTAGTGTTGCCTATTATTAAGAATAATTTCTCTTTATTTTTTCTCTCCTTGTTTTGTTGGAGTACACGTTCATATAACTTCCTAATGAAGAATGAGTTGAATCAAATGTTCTGAGTCTTTGCACGTCTGAAGATATCTTGAGTCCACTCTCAAATTTAATTCATAATTTTGATAGGTGTAGAATTGTAGCTACTTTTTAAATTGATTTATTTTTATTTTTTTAAAGATACCTCCAACTTAGTTAGCATGTATTGCAACAATCATTTCAGGAGTAGATTCCTCAGTGCCCCTTACCCATTTAGCCCATCCCCCCTCCCACAATCCCTCCAGTGACCCTCAGTTTCTTCTCCATACGTATGAGTCTCTTCTGTTTTGCCCCCTCCCTGATTTTATGTAATTTTTGTTTCTCTTCGCTTATGTTCATCTCTTCCACTCATAGAATCCTAGCGTCTAATGGCCAGTTGCCCCTTCCATCGACTTTCCCCTAATCACAACACCATTGGAACTACAATATCTGCTCTTTAGAGTGTTTTTAACTCACTATCACTTCCACCTTCTTCTAGTTTTCAAAATCATTCAGTACGTCTGGCCTATGCTTAAGGAAAAGGGAATGGAGGTCCCCCTTTTGAAGGGCTTAAAAGAGAATTTATGAACATATTTTAGACTGCCACAGCCTGTCTGCTGGCCTCGTATTATTCACTCTCATCCTGCATGAAAAATATCCTCACCCTACCCCAAGTATCCTCCCTCTTAAAGGCCCAACCCTTGTAACATCAGCTCAAAGACCAGGATATTTTTATCTAAATTAGGTCCAGGTGTGAATGAGTCTCCTTGGGCGCACTGGTCCTCGACTACACTTTCAATCTGAAGACCTATGAATGAAGACCTATGAATTCAGCATACGACCAACACGGGCATGGTGATAACCAGAATACACACAACAACACACACCCACACATACACACACACACACACACACACACACACACACACATACACACACACACAGAAAAAAACAAACAAACCAACAAAACACAAACGTTGCTGTTAAAAAGTAAGGAAGGAAGTTATCATGAATGAGTCACTGGTCCATAGCAATTCTGAAGTTCAGCTGGTACAGGTAGGCAGTCCTTTCATTGGGTCTTAAGGCCGGGGAATGATTTTCCATGGCCCTAGCTCCTCCAGGGTTCTGGCTTTCAACCTCCAAGTCATTCTTCCCTTCTCATGAAAGGTAGCCTGTGTCTACAGCCTTATGGTTGTCTCGACCTACTTCTCATTGTAGGAGTTAGTGGGTCCAAAGCCTTCTTTCATTTTACTCTCTGGGATTAAGGAAACCCTTCTCTTCCATGGACTTTTCCAAACATTTATAAGGAAAAACACTCCTAAACTTCAAGTGATATGGTAACAGAGAGAACCCAGTGTCCCACAGTTTACTCTGCGAGGGTATGCTTATGAGATAGAACGCTGGTATTCTCCAATTCCTAATTCTTCATTTAGGAAACTTTCTGGCATCTTTTCCCCAACGTCATCTGCTGAGTGATGTTGGTAATAATTTCACCTTCAATAAGAGTGACATTATTGATGTTATCTGTGCTAACAAAAATTGAAATTGTATTTGAATGGCATTGAGTAAGTGCAAGTAGTATCGACTGGGGACGTGTTCAGCTGTCACAGAAAGGCTGCCACCAGTGGCATAATCAAAGAGAGTTTTACTCACAAAGAGGCTGTAGGCTGTGCTCCATTAAGGCTGCAATGTCATCGGCAGCAGGCTGCATGGAATGGCAGAGCTGCCAATTTCTTTATGACCTCCTGCAAAATTTTGGAAAAAAGGGTAGCAGCCATTAATATAATACTACCAATGTTTTTACCACTTACCGTCTTCAATGCAGCACATGTGTGAGTATTTCAAGCTCACAGCACATCTGTGAGGTACAATTGTTGATGTCTTTTGGAGGTCATTCGTTCACTTCTTAAGTCAAAAATTAGCTGTCATATGTCTAGGGCATGTGGCTTCACCAAATCCCCTCCTAGGTTTCCTTGGCTTATCAATGCATCAAGCAAACTCATAGGAATTCTAGAATTTAATCCTTGTGGGCCATGGAGAAACCAGTTCTGTCTTATCACATCACATTACATACTCAGGCCATTCAGTATACTCTCAGATGAACCCTTGGAAGGTGCTCCTGTATTAGCGTTGTATTTCTGTTGGCAAGAACCTTGCCTCCTAGGAGGCACGGTAACTTTCATATCTATTAGTAATTCCCAACGAAGTACAAACTAAGAGTTTTCCTTGCCTTCTTGTTGACACGTTATAATGTATACTAAGTTACCACGTTTTCTTGTTTTAATTCTTAGCATCATATACCAACTGCAATATCATCACGGAACAATGGTGGCCCCGCATGTAGCATCATCAGCTGTGGACACTTCAGATATGGCCACGGTAACAGTTAGGGTGGACTCCATCCAGTTCTTGGCCATTGGGCTTGTCTGATTCTCTCCATTTATCTACCTCCCACCCTACACCCCCAGCCCCAGCAGCAGTGAGAATCTGGTTAGTCAGGGAATCTCCAGCAGATACTTATGCAGATGCAGATGCAGATGCAGATCATTTCTCTGGATAATCTTTATGGTTGACTGTGGCCTGGGTAGCAGGACGGGTTCAGACAGAAACACCTGATTTGGGTGCCATCAAGCCGTCTCTGTGCCCCCCTGAGAAATGGGACAGTATGCATTTCAAACACTTCAAGTCTCCACTTCTCCCTGCACAATTCTGTGTTTTGTTGCTTCCATCCACCTACCAAAGCAACCCAAACTTTATGCTAAAGAGAGTGGGGCTCGTGTGTCCTTTGCAGATTGGAATGCTGTTACTAGTTTGGGTTATCTTAATAAAAACTGGCACATTACCTAAAAATGTAGAATTCGGTGTGAATTCAGAATCTGTACCTGTAGTAAACCCTCCATGATTCCGTTGATTAGGGAGAGGTATCAGACCATACTGTAAGGAACCCTGCCTTCGAATGCTACAGCTCTATGGACTTTCAAAGCACTATTTTTAACCTGGTTATCCAAAGTCGGTAAGTCTTTGTGAGTATACATTCAGAGCCTATTTAAGATCTGGATTGTAGTCTCCAATTTTTTCATGACGTAACTAACCCATTGATTCCAAGAGTTCTCTTTATTTTTGAATCATTCTCTTGGGCATTTGACCAAAGCTGTCAAATAAAAAATGTCCTCAATTTGAATATATGAACATTTAAGAGCAGTCACGTGTTCAGTGCCCAAATATTTTATTGTTTCCGTTAAGAGTTTATTCTGTCTGTGGACGGTGAAGAAACAAATGCCTGTTTTTGTTTTGTTTTGTTTTGTTTTGTTTGTTTTGGTTTTTTTTCATTTTCCGCACATAAGTAAGTATATGTGCAAGGCAGAATGCTAGGTACCTGTCAAGGGTAATAGGACGTTCAGGAGTGTAAATCAGATTTCTGTCATCAAAAAAAGAAAAAAAAATTGTTTCATGAACTAAGATAAGCTAAGCTTTAAAAATGAAAGGAAAATAGCCATGAACTCGGATAAAATTTAGGCAATGAGGTACTTTTCCCTAGGGCAGCAAGGAGTTATGAGAAATACCATAATCTGTAGAGTTTTTACTAAAAAGCTCTACTGACACGATGATAAAGCTCACCTTTAAAGCTTGCTTAGTGTACTGATTTTATTCCTTTCTTCTTGAAATCTAAAGAAGCTTTTTCTCTTTGGCTGTTAACATGAAATGAAAAGACACTTTCCCCCTATCTTTTCTTCTGCCGTATTTACGCTGAGCTTCTTACAAAAGTCTTTTATGTATTCATTGCTTTTTATCTTCATCCTTTGTCCAAAACAAGCCTTGAGATTGGGAATGATGTGGACTATTTCTAACCCAAGCTCACAGGACTTAAGTTCTCATAAAACCCATCATTTGAGGGGGCATTGAACTCGTATCATAGAGTTCCTTGTGCAGCCCATGGGCAGGATTCCACTGAAAGAATCGATAGCATCGTGGAGACCCTGTCTCTGGAAGGAACTAACACAAATAAGGATTTGACCTTATAGGCTGATTTTCCTAGGAATCTAGGAATCAAGAGGGCCAGAAGTGGGATGGTGGGAGAACGACACTGTAGAGGGGCTGAATACCCAGGCTCACTTGAAGCCAACTGAGCAGAGGAAGGTTCTGTCCTGCTCTGATGGAGCAGGATAGGGCTGTGGAACCAGGCAGCTTCGTCATCCGGACCGGTGATGCTGCCTAGACTGGAGTAATTCCGGGACAATTCTTGTTCTTTAGACTTATTCTCCCTTCCTCTCTCTTCCCTCCTTTAGGTTGATAACTCTGCTTGTTGGTTTCTTTAAGCAGACATTTATAATCCATTCCTTTGATACATTTCCTATCTATACTTATATAATTTTCTTTCTCTCTCTCTGGGATAATCAAGCCATCTAGTTTCTCTGTCTGGCTAAACTTATCTTCTTTTTCTTTCCCCACCTCCTTCCTTATTTTCTTTTCTCTCTGTCTGCATTAAGCCATTTCGCCTCCCAGCCTGGTCAATATATATATATATATATATATATATATATATATATATATATATATATATATATATATATATATATATATATATATATATATATATATATATATATATATATATATATATATATATATATATATATATATATATATATATATATATGTTTTTCCTTTTCCCCACCCCTGTCATTTCTCTCTTTATATGTTTTCTTCCAACAGCAATGCCTCTACCTTGTTCTTTACTTGTAGCTGGTGTGTCTGGTCTGTTTGTTTGTTTTGTTTTGTTTTTTGATTTCAGACTGTTTTCTGTGTGTGTGTGAGCGTGTGTGTGTCCATTTATTTCTTTTATTTGCACGTTGCCTTACATGTCTCTGTTTCCTGTTTGTTGGTTTGTTTCTTTTCCTTTCCAAGGCTACTTCAAGGAACAAATAAAAGCACACCTTGTGGAGGGTCTAAAACATCATTACGAGTAGAGAACTCAAAGAGCCAATGTCACAACAACAGAGAGCAAGTAACACTTTCCAAGAAACACTACCTGCAGGGCTAGAATCTGCAGAGGGCGTGAGCCCCGGTTCCTATAGCAATTCTTGCAGGTGCAGAGCAAATAACAAGCTTGTAAACCTCCTAAGAGAGAGAAATCTAGCCAAAATAATGACACAGAAGAATTCCCCTCAAAAGTAATTCCGGGAAGAAGTGGACAGCTAGCGACTTGATCAAAACAGATATAAGCTACATATCAAAATTTAGCATAACAGTCCAAAGATTAATCGTTGGGATTGGCAAAGGCGTAGAAGACAGCATGGAATCAATTATTGTGGAGATCAAGGAAATAAAAAGTAGTCGTGATGAATTCCAATGCTATAAATGAGGTGCAAATTAAAATGGAGGCAGCCACAGAGCGGATTGCACAGACAGAGGGGAGACTAAATGAATCAGAAGGTAAAAATATGGGGAAAAGGAGGTGAGAAAAAGATAGAGAAAAATTGAGGATCGAGAGGGGAGAATTAGAGAACTAAGTGATGAAATCAAATGGAACAATATCCATATCACAGGATTTCCAGAAGAGACAGAAAAGGGGTGTGAAGATGACCTTGAACAACTCATAGCTGAGAACTTCCACAAGTTGGGGAAGGACACCGGCATTGAAAACCAACGGGCACACAGAACTCCCTTCAGATGTAACCTGAGTTGATCTTCTGCACAACATAGACTGGTGAAAGTGGCAAAATACAAGCATGAAGACAGAAGTCTGAAAGCAGCTAGGGATGAATGGACCTTCACATACACAGGTAGAGAAGTATTGGGATAGGAGCTGACCCATCTACTGAAATCAGACAAGCCATAGAGGAATAGGGGAATCTTCAATGTGATGAATAGAAAAAATATGCAACCAAGAACCCTTTATCCAGCCAGCCTGCCATTCAGAATCGAAGGAGAGGTAAAGGTCTTCCCAAACAAACCAAAACTGAAGGAATTCACCACCGCTAAACCATTCCTACAAGAGATCCTAAGAGGGATTCCTTGAGGGAAATGTCGCAAGTATCACAAAGTACCACAGACACCAGTACAAGCATGAAAACTACAGACATCACAATGCCTCGGAACCATCGCTTTCCATAATAACACTGCATGGAAGTGGAATAAATGCTCCAACCAAAACACACAGGGTATCAGAATGGATAATACAAAACAAGACCCATCTGTTTGCTGTTTTACAAGAGACTCATTTCAGACCTGAGGACACCTTACTCTT
Source organism: Puma concolor (assembly GCF_028749965.1). NCBI lineage: Eukaryota > Metazoa > Chordata > Mammalia > Carnivora > Felidae > Puma > Puma concolor. The sequence continues at coordinate 887,671 of NW_028240236.1, read as the reverse complement.
GAAAGTGGGGGGATGGAGAACTACCTTTCATGCTACTGGGAGTCAAAAGGAAGCTGTAGTAGCCATACTTCTATCAGACAAACTTGACCTGAAATTAAAGTTGGCAGCAAGAGATGTTTAAGGACATTATTAAATAATTACAGTGTCTGTCCATCAGGAAGAACTAACAATTATAATGACTATGCACTGAATTCCGAAGCACACAAATATTTAAAACATTTAATCACAAACATGAACAATCTTATTAATAAGAATGTGGTAATTGCAGAGGGCTTTAATACTCAACTTGCAACAATGGACAGAAAATCTAGACAGAATCAGGAAAGAAACAATGGTCCTGAATGATACATTGGACCAGAAGGACGTGACAGATATTTTAGGACTCTACATCCCAGAGCAGTAGAGCACACTCTCTTCTGCAGTGCACGTGGAACATTCTCCAAGAGAGACCACATACTGGGTCGCAAAAAGCCTTCCATAAATATAACAGCATTGAGATGACACCATGCACACTTTGAGATCACAATGTTTGGAGCTTGACATAAAGTACAAGAAAAAGTCTGTTCAACCTCTAAAAGCATGCAGGTTAAAAAACATCCTACTAAAGAACGAATGAGTCAACCAGACAATTACAGAAGAAATTAAAAGACATAAGGAAACAAATAAAAATGAAAACACAAGAATCAACGCGTTTTGAAAAAATTTAATTAAAAAGATGGTAAAAGGGTTACTGAAGCTGAGTTTTGCATACTTGAGACAGCATGTTATGCACTAAGGAGTCTGAGTGCTTGGGGTAAAGGCCATTTCCATAACTTTCTTAGTTCTGTGACCTTGTGCAGTTATAACATCTCCTTCAGCCTCAATTCGTCCCTCTGTACACATGGTCAATTGAGATGCTTTATGAGGTAACGTGCCTGCCACAGGGAAGTGATTGGTAGCTGTAATTTCATTGCTCTGCCCCTCGTATTCCCAGGACTCCTGCCAGGGAGCCTGCAGGCCTGCGTGCTGGCCTGTACCTGTAGCATTTTCAGGCAAATTGTTCACTTTGTGATTAAGGCTTCCCGTTTCACTGAGCCCTTGATTCACCCCATGTGTTCTGGCATCTGCTGCCCTGCGTGGGTTCCCTCCTCCTTTTTCAGACCCTTACTTGGTGTTGTGGGATAAAGTGATCAGACCACCTGAGCATCAGTTATTAGCAATAAGCGTGACTCCTCTGAGTACCTATGGTATTCTGATTATTCCCACATAAAGCCAGTGTTCTGCAGCTCTGATTATCTGCTAAATTATACCAAGGCATAGTTTAGAGGATTCTTTTGTTGTTGTTGATTTTGTTGTTGCTGCTGTTGTTGCTGCTCTTGTTGTTGCTGCTGCTGCTGCTTCTGCTGTTGTTTTTGTTGTTTAGAAATCATTTGCTTCAGGTTCATCTAGTCTATCCAGTAACACCTGCAATAACAGTGAGGTAAACTTTGGTTTTACCTTTTTTCACTTTTTAACGCCAGTGGATTTTGTTTTTGTTTTTGTTTTTCAGCCTCCCTTTGGGAAGTTCTATTTCTTCCATCTTCTCGCTCATGTGTCCAAAATAGACAACTGATTGTTTACTAGTTGCAGTCTCTGGGAGGTTGTTGCTGTTTGCCAGGTGTTAGTATTGACATGCCAGGCCTGGGGTGTTCATTCTTTCCCAGATATTTGTTCCAGGTCTTCATGACAAAGTCAACAGAATGAAGAAGGTACTGAGTGGAAGCAGTTAGAAATTCACTTCAACTAGGACTGCCTGAGGAAGTGGGCACTGCATTTAGAGCAGGAGACACAGAAATGAACCACAAGTGGGCAAAATGAGTTGGGTATAAGAAAGGAAAATAATGCCAGCACGATAGTCCAGTTTTCTTTGCTTTTATGTGAACTATGGGATAAATGTGTAACATACTAGAGACCCTTATGATTTGGGCTGCTTATTTTTATCTTAATGTTTGTTGGTTGGGTGGGTGGTTGATCGACAGTGTGTTTGAGGAAGGGGAGGGGATGAGAGAAGGGGAAGAGAAAATTCCAAGCAGGCTCTGTGAAGAGTGTGACCTGGGGCTTGAAACCACAAATGGCGAAATCATGACCTGAACTGAAATGAAGAGTAGGCCACTCAACTAACTGAGCCACGCAGGCTCCCCTTGGCTGCTTATTGTATTTGCACATTGGGTCTTCGTGTTGGAAATACCATAGGGAGTGGTGTACATGCATGATCTAAGGAAGGTGCAGCTAGGTAGATCTGGCTTATTTGTTTTCCTTATGACACTTTATTCATGGTAATATTTCGTAAGTTTATTAGAAAGACAGAGTGAAGATTGTAATTGGGAGGAAATCAGGTAAGGAGTCATCGCAGTTGACCAGGAGAGGTGAACATGACAGCAATTAGTGTGGAAGCAGGAAATGGAGAGAGGAGGACAGATGTGGTAGTTTTTTGAAAATGCTTTTTGTTGTGTAATTAACATTATACAAAGTAACTCTTTTGGTGCATAGAGCTTTGAGTTTTAAAGATTGTATATACTCATGTAAATGTCACCCCAATGAGAATACAGAAGAGTTCTGTTCCTGGGTCACATAGGTGGCTTTGTCACTTAAGCATCCCACTCTTTATTTCGGCTAAGGTAATGAGTTCACTATTCTTGAGTTTGAGCCCCTGCTCACGAACTTCCCGGGGCCTACTTGGGATTACCCTTCTCTACCACATTTTCTGTGCCTCCCCCACTCTCACTCTCTGTCTCCCCCCCCAAAAAAAAATTAGACAAGAAGAGAACAATTCCATCAGCTCCCAGAATTCCCTCATGTTGAGTCACGGTCACCCCACCCCTGAGGCCTGGCAACCATCTATCTCCAACTTTAATATCATATAAATGGATCGTTATTGTAGGTAACTTTATGAGACTGGTTTCTTTCATTCAACATCATTCCTTTACAATACATGTGTTTCTTAGTGTTTCCCTATACGGATATACCAGGGTTTCTTTAACCATTCATTTCCTGAAGGACATTTGTGTTTGTAAATTTTTGTCAGTTATGACCAGATTTGCTGTAAACATTTGCGTGTATGTTTTTTTTTCTTTTTATAAGTATAAGTTTCCACTTCTCTAGAGGAAAGATATAGGAGTCAGATTTATGGGTCACATGCAAGTGTTAGGTATTGTCTTTAAAAATGAATATATATATTTCATGGGCTCCCGGTGGGCTCAGTAGATTGAGTAGCTGACTTCAGCTCAGGTCATGATCTCACAGTTTGTGAGTTCAAGCCCTATGTTTGGCTCTATGCTGACAACTCGGAACCTGGAGCCTGCTTTGGATTCTGTATCTCCCTCTCTCTGCCCCTCTCTGCTCACACTCTGTCTCTCTTTATCCCTGAAAAATAAGTATAGATGGAAAAAAAAAACATTTTCAATATGTGGATAGTAGTATCTCAGTGCAGTTTTAATGTGTTTCCCTGAAGCCTAGTGTTGTGGAGCATCGTTTTGTGCACTTCAATATATGATATTCTAGACACAAGACCTTTGCTGGATATATGATTTGGGAATATTTTGTCCAAGTCCATAGATTGTCTTTTTGTTCTTTTAACAGAGTCTTTTCCCAAGCAAAGTTTTAATACTAACGAAGTGCAATTTAGAGATTTTTTTTTTCTTTTGTATGAATCCAATTTATACACCTTATAACTTCAGACGTCATTTGTACTCCTTGTTCATATATTTGCTATTCTACACCAGCATCAGAATGTTTTCAGTTTGTTGCTATTGGTTGCACAAATTGTATACTGCACAGTTCTAGGAGGCATGATTTATATGAACTGTAGTGCGAATGGGAACCCTCAAATCTGTAAAATGTACAACTTGTACAAACATGTATTATCTCTTAGAGGGCCGACTGAGCCACCCAGGCGCCCCATGAAATGGTGAAACTTTTACGATGCTAGTTGTAGGCTTTTTTTGTGGGGGTTCGTTTTTGTTTGTTTTATAAAAGTCCTGTATCAACTTGATGAAGTCTCCCTGGACTCATAGGATGAGGAGAGGATGTTTTATTTATTATGAATGGAGGTAACAAATGCCTTCTCTGCATCTCATTTTAAGAGCATCTGATCGTTTCCCTGTCTTTCTTCTTTATCCTATTGTTGTGATGGGTTAAACTGATTGATTTTTGAATATGGAACCAGTCTCCCATACTTGTACTAAATCCCTCTTGGTTATGGATGTATAATTCTTTTTACACATTGTTGGATTTGTTTTGCTAACATGTATTGGGTATTTTGTGTCTATGAAAATGCAAGACACTGGTCTCCAATTTTCCCCTCTTATAATGCCTTTACCTTGTTTTGTCAATGCTGGCCTCCTAGAATGAGGAAGTTTCCCCTCTGTTTTTATTTTCGGGAAGAGATTACAGGACATTAGCATCATTTTTTCCTGTGAATGTTTGCTAGAATTCTTCAGTGAAACCACCTGGGCTTGACGCTTTCTTTTGGGAAGGTTATTCGTCCTTGACTCTATTTACTTAATAAATATAGGCCTATCCAGATAATCTATGTTTCCTTATGTGGGTTTTGGTGGTGTGTGCCTTTTATTTGTTTTCTATATTATTCTAAAATGTTTTCATTTATTTCTGAGAGAGAGCTGTAGAGTGGGAGGTGGGAAGGGGCAGAGAGAGAGGGAGACGCAGAATCTGAAGCAGGTCCCAGGCTCTGAGATGTTAGCACAGAGCCTGACACGGGGCTCAAACCCACGGACCAGGAGATTATGACCTGAGCTGAAGTCAGACATTTACTGACTGAGCCACACAGGTGTCCCATCGTGTGCGTCTTTTAAATAATCGATCTGTTTCATATAAGTTATGAAATTTGGGGGCATCGAGTCATTCATAATATTTTCCATTATCCTCTTGATGTTCATGGAATCGATAGAGGTTACGTCTCTTTCACTTTTGATATGAGCCATTTGTGCCTACCTTTTTTCTTGGATAGCCTAGTTAGGGGTTCATTACCTTTATTGATATTTTCAAAGAACCATCTTTTGATTTCTCTATTGATTATCTCCAGTATTTGACTATCTTTTATTTTATTGATATCTGTTCTGATTATTATTTTTTTAATTATTATATTTCTTTTCTTCTACTTCAGCCTTCAACTGTACCTCCTCCCCTATTTTCCTAAGGTGGAAGTTTAGGCTACTAATTTAAGGTCTTTCTCCTTTCCGATTTTGTTACGTATATGTACTTAATTTGAGAGCGAGAGAAAGCATGTACATGAGCAGGGGCATGGCAGAGAGAGGGAGAGAGAGAATCCCAAGCAGGAACCCAATACAGGGGCTTTATCTCATGACCATGATAGCAGGACCTGAGTGGAAACTAAGAGTTGCGTGCTAAAAACACTGAGCAGCCAGATGTCCGAAGGTCTTTCTACTTTTCTAATAAATGCATTCAATGTTGTACATTGTACTGTAAGCCATGTTTTCACTGCCCACCCCACCCCGCCCTGCACAGTTTGGTAGGTTGTATTTAATTTTCATTGAGTCCAAAGTACTTTGAAATTTCTCTCAAGATTCCTTCTTTGATGTGTTATTTAGATGTATGTTCTTTAATCTCTAAATATTTGGGGACATTTCCTGCCATCTTTTCATTATTGCTTTCAATCCAGTTCAATTCCAGTGTGGCATGACAACATACTTTGTGTGGTTTCTATTCTTTGAAATTTGGTAGGATGTGTTTCATGGCCCAGAACATGTTCTGACTTGGTGCACGTTCTGTGTGAACTTGAGAAACATGTTTATTCAACTACTGTTTGATAAAACATTCCATACGCTTCAGTTAGATCTAGGTGATTACTGCTACTGCTTCGTCCAGCTGTAGCCTTACCTATATCCTTCTAGACCTGTCAGTCACTGACAGAAAGGTGTTGAAGTCTCTACTATAATAATGACTTTTTCTCTTTCTCCTTCAAATTCTAAAAGTTTTTCCATCATGTATTTCCATTCTCTGTTGTTAGGTATAGAAAATTAGGGATTGTTATGTTTTCTTACAGAACGGACCTTTTTATCTCTCTATAGAATCTCTTTATATAATGACACTCTTTATCTCCCTAGAGTTTCCTTGATTGGAAGTTTGCTTTGCGTGGAGTTAATGTAATTACTCCAACTCTCTTTGGATAAGCTCTAGCATGATAAATCTTTCTTCATCCTTTACTTGTAACCTATCTGTATCTGTATATCTCATGTGAATTTCTTATAGACAATATAGAGTTGCATCTTGTTTTTGGATCTCCTGTGACAATCTCTGAGCTTTAATTGGTATATTTAGACTATTCACATTTGATGTGAGTATTGATATAGTTGGAATAATATCTGCCATGTTTGTAACTGTTTTCTATTCACTGCATTCATACTTTGCTTCCTTTCTGTCTTCACCTTTTTCTGCCTTCTGGATTTTAATGCAGCAGTTGGTATATTCCATTTTCTTCTTTCTCTTAGCATATTCATTACACTTTTTTATTTTAAAAGTTGGAGTGGGTTCCCCTTTATTTGCATTTGCATTACTCATTTATAACTAGTCAAATTCCTCTTTCAAATCACACTATACCCCTTCACAGGTAGTGCAGCTACCTTATAACAGCTGTCTCAATTCCTCCATCCCACGCCTTCTAATATTGATGTCATCTACCTCCTTATCCATAGGCTAAGATCACCGAGTATATTGCTGCTGTTATCACTTTAATAAATTGTTATCTATCAGATAAGTTGGGAATGAGAAAAATAAACTATTTTCTCTTACCTTTCCTTATTCCTACTCTAATCCTCTTCTTTTTTAAGCATAGATCTAAATTCCTTATCTGTAACTTCTGTCCCTATTCCTTTTTCTAAAGACCTTGTCTTGAGAGAGACAGGGGGCACAAATGAGCAAGGGGCTGAGAGAGAATCTCAGGACAGGCAGAGAGAGAGGGAGAGATAATGGGATCTCACTCAAAGCATGGCTCATGCTCACTTGCAGGGGGGTGGAGCTCACTTGATGTGGCACTTGAACTCACAAACTGTGGGACTTGAACTCATGAATGCTGACATCATGACCTGAGCTAAAGGCAGGTATTTAACCACTGAGGTATCCTCGAAGGAACTTTTTTATTTTATGTATTTATTTCTTGCAAGGCAGATCTACTAGTGATAAAGTCTTTCTTTTTTTGTTTCACAACGTATTACTTGTTTTAGGGTTGTTGTTGTGGTAGTTTTGTTGTTCTTGTTGTTTACAAAGGTGAGGGATTGTAAAATTCAGATGCTTTGGGGAAGAGTAACATACTCCATGCCTAACATCTTTTTTAATGTTTATTTATTTATGTTGAGGGAGAAAGGGGTGGCGGGGGTGCGGTAAAGAGAATTCCAAGCAGACTCCATTCTGATAGCAGAGAGCCCTATGTAGGGCTCAATCTCATTAAACATGAAATCATGACTTGAGCAGAAATCAAGGTTGGATGCTCAACCGACTGAGCCACACAGGCACACCTACAAGTCTTTTTTCTTCAGTTTGAAATACACTTTTGCAGGACATAGAATTTTCAAGGGGTGTTTTTTTTTTCCTTTCAACACTTTTATGTATTTGTATATGTATTTTATTTTTATTTATTTTTATTTTTATTTTTTCTTCTACCCTGGCTAGGAAGAAAGGGATAGATGGGGTAAGAGGAGAGAGAGTGATGCTGGCTGGAGGAAGGGCATCATCTTAGCCTGGCTGGTGAAGTGCCGTCTGACAGAGACATTAAATGGAGCATTGAAACAAACGTGCAGTCATCTGAGGGAAAGAAAAAAATATTTCGAAATACACTGCCTTTGGATTCGCTATAAATCTACACACTACTGTGGGGGGGATGTTTTCTTTCTGTTTTATTTTACAGGAACAGAGAACACATATATACATGTGCACACGCACACACACACACAGTCTCTGAGCACCTAGTAAATGTCAGGCATGCTAGACACTTCAAGTGTTATTTCATTTAATCATACAAGCACTTGAATTAAATGAGTCATCCAAGATGACACAGTTGTTGAAGGAAGCAGAATTCGAACCCAGGTCTGACCCTGGTGCATGTGCCTCTGAGGCAAGATTCTATACTCCTAGATGGAAAGACTGCACATCCCAGCCTCCTCTCCCACCTCTAATGCATCCATCCTGCACGTACATGCATACTTGCACAAAGAAGAAGGACTAACACTCATGGCTGGGCACCTAGTAGTATTCAGTCAATAACCACAGCTGACTTGAATACATCAAAAGATTCCACATTCCAAAAACAACCATGCACAGAACTCTCATATCCTAGGACTGTACTTTGATACAAAATAGCAGAGAATGATAATAAACTAGTTATCTTGTGTAGCATGAATATTAATGCTGAGTCGGCCCAGTGAAACTAAAGCCCTCGCCAGGTGGTTAAAGAAACTACTACACAAAAAAACTTTGGGACTCAGGAAGGAGAGATCATTTTTTGGAGGGGGGGTATAGGTCTGCATGAGAGAGGTTTTGTTGTTGGTGGTGGTGGTGTTGTTGTTGTTAATTCTTACTCTCCTTTTTCAAACAAAAGGTGAGTGTTTCTAACCTGCATAAAAATGATCTCTTGGGGTGCTTGGTTGCATCAGTTAGTTAAGCTGAGATCTTGATTTAATCTCAGATCATGATCTCATGGTTGTTGAGATTGAGCCCCTCATCAGGCTCTGTACTGAGCATGGAACCTACTGGGATTCTCACTCTCTCCTTCTGCCCTTCCTCTCTCTAATTAAATACACATTAAAAATATTTTTTATTTAAAAATTTAAAAAAAGTATCTCCAAAGCTACCACAGAAAGTCTCCAGAGTACATCTATCATAAAAAGAACGACACGGTGGTTTCTAGTCTATAGATAGTGAAACAGTAGCAACCACTGTTCTCATTTTCCATGTGGCCAGTGAGGAATATAACATATTACCAATACTCAGGCGGAGAGAGGGAACATGAATAAAAAAATATACCTGGAAGAGTGAAAAGCTGATGGCATCTGCGATGCCGCCTGTGCCTGGCGTGCAGCTCTAAAATGTCTAGTTTATCACACAGGGGGATGCAGCAGAAGTCCCATCCCACAGAGGCCCTACTCACCAGGCTGCTGTCAAGCAGTGCTTTGGTATTTCTAGAATCAAACTCTGGTCCTGAAATACCAAACTGAAGTTATTTCAACTTTTTGGATCTTTCAGATAATTTTCATCAAATCTGGTACTTAAACAATTTCTTCAGTAGGATTTTGTCCCATTTTCTCCCTCCACTCCATCTGGGACTCCTATTATACATGTGTTACATCATTACGTTGGAACACCTGATATTGTCACACAGTGCTCTACTGATATGTGTCCAATTTTTCTCCCCTCTCTATTGTTTGGCTTGGGACATTTCTCTTGATTTACCTTCAGGTTCACTGATTCCTTCTTCTATTTCTAACCTACTGAGTTAATCTAGGGAAATGTTATTTGAGTTATGTATTTTTCAATTTCATAAATTTCACTTTTTAGAAAATCACTTCCATTTGTCTATTGTGATTCCCGGTGGACTCACATCATGTTCCCTACTGTATCTTTGCATACATTTTCCTTTAGTTTTTAAATATAGCAGCTGCTGGAAGTCTTTGTTAAACCCAAAGGTGCACCTAGTCAGTATCTATTTAACTAATCTTTTTCCTTAGTATGGGTTAAACTTTGATAATGTGCATGTTTATTATTTTTTAGATGAAGAGTAAACACTTGTTTAGATTATCTGCTCATTTGAGTGCATGCACACACGCCTTGGTATCATGACTGGCAAGAGATAACATTCTCTTTACTCTTACTAATTAGCATCTCCATAACAAAATCCTAGAAACAATGACACACTCATACATGCTAATACAGGCATAGACTCCCTTTATAAAAGGGGCCACTAAAGAACAATTTAAGTTGCTTGAGGAGGAAAGAAGGGATTTGAGATACAGGATGAACACGTGTACCTTTTGAAATTCACATCCACAAACTACCTATTCATTTAAAAAACAAAAACAAAAACAAAGCTGTTTCACTGATACTCAGCAACAGCACTGTGTATTAAAACCTAAAAGCACCTGTTGGTTTGCATTTACTCCCTTCTCATTATAATCGATTCTTAACTACGAAATAGCAAAATGCACTTTAAAGCAGGAAGCAAGAGTTAGCCTCCAAAACATGGCTAAACCGCCACATCATACACTTTTGTGTTTACAACCATCATCCGTTTATGAACCAAATAAGTGAGGTACCACTCCAATGGTATTCAGATGCTAGCTGACTATTAGCCTTTCAACTACTGACAGTGGGGACAGGTTTGGAAATCCTATTCCGTTTAAAAGTAGCAAGCAGATCTCTTTTAACACGAAAGGGACTCAGAGCTGAGCAGAAAAGGTGGGAGCAGTGAATTTACTCCTGGATGGCAAAACCTAGGTTGGCTGAAGTCAGAAAATGCTTTTGAGATCAGCTTGTTAAGAAGCTCCCCATCTGAGATCCTTGGAACTGAGAAAACAGAAATGATCTCCTGCACTTATTCAACATTTCAAGGAGAATTTTTAAAGACCTCATAAGATTATCAGTGAAAAAGCTGCTCTGGATAACCAATACAGGTATTTTTTAGGCCCTACATCTTTTCTGGTCATACCAGTATTACCAACATTATTTCTCATCATCAGCGCCCAGGACAATAAGTTTCTCATGTCCCCGCATTGATACTACATTCTCTCTACCTTATATGCCAGTCCCCACTGTCCTTTAAACTTCTCTTTATCTTACAAGATCCACCTCAAGTATTATCTCTTAAAAAAAAAAAGAACACATTTTTATTTGTTTTGAGACACACACAGAGAGAGAAAGTGAGAGAGAGAGAGAGGGGCAGAGAGAGAGAGAGAGAGAGAGAGAGAGAGAGAGAGAGAGAGAGAGAGAGAGAGAGAGAGAGAGAGAGAATGAGAGCACAAGCAGGTGAGCACCAGAGAGAGAATCCCAAGCAGGCTTAACCAACTGAGCCACCCAGGAGTACCATCTCTTAATGAAAATATTATCTCTTAATGAAAGCATGAGCTCTGCAGCCAGATTACCTGCCTGGGTCCAAGTTGCGGCGCTAACACTGATTGTAAGACTAGTCTAGGTCTCATCAGGTATCCCGTCTGCATCCCAGGTCCTTCCCCAGCAAAATGGAGATGATGATAGTACCTACTTCATCAGACTGATGTGGAGATTAAATAAGATAATGCATATAAAGCACTCAGCAAGGAATAAACAATAAACGTGCAGTTGTTGTTACTATCATATAGTATGAGTTCTATAACTAATCAGGTTTCCCAAAGGTGCCCATAAACTTAATAATCCAGGTGGCGTGTTCTTTCTAAAATTCCAAAACCAAAGATATCACTTGACTCAGTTTTTCTAAGGCCAAACACCCAAAGGGAGTCCAAGTTCTAATAAAACACCCGACATGTTAATAACCCTGTAGAAGGAAGACAGGCTATCCTACCATACGATGAAATTCACAAAGCTAGTCACTGCGTGCAGATGTTATCACCACAGCATCAGACTTTGCAGAACATTTTCAATGATAAAACCACCACACACAAAAAAAAAAAAAAAATTCTGGGAGCCCTGAGAAAAGTGGAGTGAACTTCACCTCAAGCAGATTTTGCAAGCTCTTAAAAATGTGATTTGCCCCTGTACTTCTTAGTCTCTCCTTACCTGGACCAGATGATACTACCAACACCTAAGGAGAACACTGAAATTCATTATTTTGAATTTGACAATGCCAACTAGCCTTTATTTAATATCATTCCTGATAACACCCAGTCATCCTGTAAATATCTTAAAGTGCTCCAAATACAGTTTTTTTCATCTGCCATTCAAGTACTGCTTCAAATCAATCAATGATAATAAAGACAGCTTTCAAGAAGCAATGGACATCCAGGCAAGGACTGAATCAGGAAAGATCATACATAGCTGCTCCTCACTGAGTCTCCCCTGCTTCATCACACTATCTTCGTGTGTTCAAGCAAGAATCCTCAGGAGTAATTCTGGATCCGACCCCCACCCCCACCCCCGCCCTAATCCCCAAATCCAGCTGGTCTGATTGGCTCTACCTCCAAAGCAGATGTCTAATTGAGGAAGCTATCATCTCCATGGTAACCACACTGGTCCAAATGACCATTTCTCACCGGGACTACTATAATATCTGCTAAAGGGTACTGCAGCTTCCTAAGTGGTATCTAGTCACAGCATGATGATATTGGTAGGATAGACAGACTATGCCACTGCGTGGGGAAAAAAAAAAAAAACTGGATTAAAAAAAAAGTACTTACTTTATGATCTCACTCATCTAGAACTGTACAAAATAGAAACAAATATATTGTGACAGAATGCAGATCAGTAATGGGTGGCAGAGAGGGGCAAGAGGAAAGGATGACCAAGGGACACAAGGAAACTTTTCGGTGATGGGTATGTTCACTATCTAGACTGTGGTGGTTTCATGGATATGTATGTGTATATACTTTTTGATCTGTGTGTATACACATCCACACTGATGTATAAACTTATCAAATAGCACACTTTAGTTTCCTGCAAGTTATGCCAATTATACTACAACAAAACTTTTTAAAAATAAAAACAAACAGGATGATATTCTTAATAAAATGCAACGTGTGGCATTTGCTTCAAATAAACCAGGGGAAGAGGGGAGCAAGGACAAAACGGGTAGAAATACAGATGAAACAAGATTAGACATGAGTTGATAATGTTTACAACTAGGTCCTAAGGACATGGGGGTATGATATACTAATGTCTTGACTTTTACATATTTGAAATTTTCTATAATAAAAACAATTTTTAAGTTAAAGGGGAGCAAATCATGAACCAGGATAAACTAAAAGAAGAAAATTACTATGCTGGCTCCAGAGCCCAGACTGCTGGTAGCCAAAGACTTCCTTAGAAGTTGAAGAGCAGGGGAATGTGGATTTTAAAGGGAGACATTTTATTCTCTACTCTATCACCTGAGAAACGTGCATGCTCCTTTGAGAGCTACACCATCCTTTCCCTGGTTGGCTCAAAGCTGGGCTCCCTTGCACACTCTCTCTGACACACACACACACACACACACACACACACACACACACACACACACACACACACACTTCCCACAGATGGACAAGAATCTCTCTAAGGTGCCCGCCCAACTCCATGGCCAGTACATAAACTTCACCAGTACTCAGGACTAGACATCCTCACTAAGGTCTTCCCAGAACAAAATGGAAGAAAACAGCCTCTGTCAGTCCCCCTCTCCTGCCTGTTCAGTTTCCTCCCTCCTGCCAGGTCTCCCTGACCCCCAACCAACCTTGCTGTCACAGCCCATTGTATACGTACCTGAGAAACCTAGCTAGTGTTTGATTCTGCAGCAAAATGCAACAAAGTTCCAAAAGGTCTCAGCCCTCCCAGGCCGATGAGTCAGCAGGAAAACAGGAGGCCAAGAATCACACTAGGAGAATTCTCATTCCAGCTGTACCACTTCCTAACTGAAGATGCACAGTGAAGCTGTCATCCAACAACAGTCTAGCTCCGCATCTGTAGGCCTCTAGCCCACCTGCATTGCTACCAGGCTCGGGGACACATCCAACGATTTTGTTTCTTGAGCCCCGTCTGGACTGTTTGCTTTGTTTCAAATGTCTGCCTCTAGGGTAAACTAGATTTTGAAACACTAATATGCACAATTCCCCAAGGTAAAAGACACGTCCAGGAGTCTGTTCACTGCAGTCATCCATATCCCCAAAGCACTGATTTCTACCGTGTACATAATTAGAGAGAAGAAGCAGACAGACACCTGCCCAATGACAATGAAAAAGCAACAGAGGGTGATGGAGAACCCCACGTGATGTAGTAGCTGGAAGCCCAGAAGTCAAGAATTACCCACAACCACCACGGAGGCAGGGGCATACCTCGAGAACAGAGCCTGGCACACAGAGTCCCTCAGTCAGTTTTCGGTGAGTGGTGAATAAAGCCACAGGTGGAACAATAAACGGACAAGTAAGCGAGCAAAGGCTGACAAGGGAAAACCCACCTGTTCTATGGTGGTGTAGAGAAAGTAGGTGCTTTTAGCAATGCCAGTGAGAGGGTAAACATTACGGAACAGGCGAATTAATGAATTCTTCTTGCAGTCCCCAGCATCAGGGAATTGGGCCTCATTCTACCAAGTAAGCCTGACTCTGACATGGTGCCTTCCACAGTTCATCTGTTCTGTACATTCAACACAGCCAATGTGAAGGTTTTAAGTAAGGAAGCAGCGACTTTGTCAAAAACGTAATTACATCACTGATAGAGGCGAGTGTTTACTGACTCGCAGTTAAGGGGGTTCCATGCATTATTCTAAGTGTTTTACCATTGTTACGCCACTGAATTCATTTCAGAGATCTATGGTGAAGGTGCTAGGTTGTGCCTGATTTTACACCTGAGAAAACTGAGTAGCAAAGAGAAAAAGTAAGTTGTCCAAAGGTCTGCTGCTAGAAATAGAGCAAAATAAGATTTGAGATCCTAGGCAGCCTGTCTCCAGGGGCCACCCTCTACTCACTGAACTATATTGCTTCTTGCTAAGCAAGAATTTACTGTAGGATAGGGAATTTAAGTGGTATTGGGTTGCAAATAAGATCCCAAGAGATGGCAAATGTTCCACCCAATTCATCTGATCACAATAGGGTAAGAGTTAGTCAAAAGTTGATAATGTAGGTGTTTGTAAAAAGGGAGAATGTGAGAGAGACTCCCCCGTATAGACTGCTGCTGTTACACATCAAATGGAAGTGAGACAGCTAGTTCTTCTGTAACAATTGGGAGCTGAAACTCCATAAACATATTGCATTCATTCAGTATGGACAGGGTCCTTTGCCCATGGCTGGCACTGTAGTAACGACACACAGAGGGCTAGGGTGAGTCCTGCCCATGAGGAACACATGGCCTAGGAGGGGAGCAAGGGCTACGTAAGGAGGTTCATGACAACACAACTAGTGGGAAGTAGAACTGTGGACACACAAAGGGGAAGTAAGCACCCCCAAGACACTTTCCATAATGAAAGACATAAGAAAGGAAAGAGACCTCTTAGAGCTGTGGAAGCATCCTTCTTGTAGGCTCTCATGAGTGTATTTTCACTAAGTCCGTAGCAAATGGGAGCTGATTCCTGCTGAACCAAGCTCCTCCAGGACAGAACCTTTCTCTGCTCAGTTGGCTTCATGTGAACCTGGGTATTCAGCCCTTCTCCAGTGTCCCTCTCCCACCATCACACTTCTGGCCCTTTTGATTCCTAGGTTCCTAGGAAAATCAGCCTATAAGGTCAAATCCTTATTTGTTGTTAGTTCCTTCCAAAGACAGGGTCTCCACGATGCTATCGATTCTTTCAGTGGAATCATGCCCATGGGCTGCACAAGGAACTCCATGATATGAGTTCATTGCCTCCTCAAATGATGGGTTTTATGAGAAGTTATGTACTGTGAGCTTAGGTTAGAAATAGTCCACATCATTCCCAATCTCAAGGCTTGTTTTGGACAAAGGATGAAGATAAAAGGCAACGAATACATAAAAGACTTTTGTAAGAAGTACAGCGTAAATACGGCAGAAGAAAAGATAGGGGGAAAGTGTCTTTTCATTTCATGTTAACAGCCAAAGAGAAAAAGCTTCTTTAGATTTCAAGAAGAAAGGAATAATATCAGTACACAAAGCAAGCTTTAAAGGTGAGCTTTATCATCGTGTCAGTAGAGCTTTTTAGTACAAACTCTACAGATTATGGTATTTCTCATAACTCCTTGCTGCCCTAGGGAAAAGTACTTCATTGCCTAACTTTTATCTGAGTTCATGGCTATTTTCCTTTCATTTTTAAAGCTTAGCTTATCTTAGTTCATCAAACAATTTTTTTTTCTTTTTTGGATGACAGAAATCTCATTTACACTCCTGAACATCCTATTACCCTTGACAGGTACCTAGCATTCTGCCATGCGCATCTACTTACTTATGTGCGGGAAATGAAAAAAAAAAAAAACAAACACAAAAACAGGCATTTGTTTCTTCACCGTCCACAGACAGAATAAACTCTTAACGGAAATAATAAAATATTTGGGCGCTGAACACGTGACTGCTCTTAAATGTTCATATATTCAAATTGAGGACATTTTTTATTTGACAGGTTTGGTCAAATGCCCAAGAGAATGATTCAAAAATAAAGAGAACACTTGGAATCAATGGGTTAGTTAGGTCATGAAAAAATTGGACACTACAATCCAGATCTTAAAAAAGTTCTGAATGTATACTCACAAAGACTTAACGACTTTGGATAACCAGATCAAAAATAGTGCTTTGAAAGTTCATAGAGCTGTAGCACTCGAAGGCAGGTTTTCTTACAGTATGGTTTCATCCCTCTCCCTAATCAACGGAATCATGGAGGGCTTACTAGAGGTACTGATTCTGAATTCACACCGAATTCTGCATTTTTAGGTAATGTGCCAGTTTTTGTTAAGATAAACGAAACTAGTAACAGCATTCCAATCTGCAAAGGACACACGAGCCCCACTCTCTTTAGCATAAAGTTTGGGTTGCTTTGGTAGGTGGATGGAAGCAACAAAACACAGAAGTGTGCAGGGAGAAGTGGAGACTTGAAGTGTTTGTAATGCATACTGTCCCATTTCTCAGAGAGTGCACAGAGATGGCTTGATGGCACCCAAATCAGGTGTTTCTGTCTGAACCCATCCTGCTACCCAGGCCATAGTCAACCATAAAGATTATCCAGGGAAATGATCTGCATCTGCATCGGCATCTGTATCTGCTGGAGATTCCCTGACTAACTAGATTCTCACTGCTGCTGGGGCTGGGGGTGTGCGGTGGGAGGTAGATAAACAGAGAGAATCAGACAACCCCAATTGGCCAAGAACTGGATGGAGTCCACCCTAACTGTTACCGTGGCCATATCTGAAGTATCCAAAGCTGATGATGCTACATGTGGGGCCACCATTGTTCCGTGATGATATTGCAGTTGGTATATTATGCTAAGAATTAAAACAAGGAAACGTGGTAACTTAGTATATATTATAACGTGTCAACAAGAAGGCAAAGAAAAATCTTGGTTTGTACTTTATTGGCAATTACTAATAGATATGAAAGTTACCGTTCCTCCTAGGAGGCAAGGATCTTGCCAACAGAAATACAACGCTAATACAGGAGCACCTTCCAAGGGTTCATCTGAGAGTATACTGAATGGCCTGAGTATTTAATGTGATTTGATAAGGCAGAACTGGTTTCTCCATGGCCCACAAGGATTAAATTCTAGAATTCCTATGAGTTTGCTTGATGCATTGATAAGCCAAGTAAATCTATGAGGGGATTTGGTGAAGCCACATGCCCTAGACATATGACAGCTAATTTTTGACTTAAAAAGTGAACGAATGACCTCCAAAAGACATCAACAATTGTACCTCACAGATGTGCTGTGAGCTTGAGATGCTCACACATGTGCTGCATCATGAAGACGGTAAATGTTAAAAACAATGGTAGTATTATACTAATGGCTGCTACCCTTTTTTCCAAAATTTTGCCAGAGGTTATAAAGAAGTTGGCAACTCTGACATTCCATGCAACCTGCTGCCGATGACATTGCTGCCTTAATGGAGCACAGCCTACAGCCTCTTTGTGAGTAAAACTCACTTTGATTATGCCACTGGTGGCAGCCTTTCTGTGACAGCTGAACACGTCCCTAGCTGATACTACTTGCACTTACTCAATGCCATTCAAATACAATTTCATGTTTTGTTAGCACAGATAACATCAATAATGTCACTCTTATTGAAGGTGAAATTATTACCAACATCACTCAGCAGATGACGTTGGGGAAAAGATACTACAAAGGTTTCCTAAATGACGAAGGGTCTTGGAGAATACCAGTGTTCTATCTCATAAGCAAACCCTCGCAGAGTAAACTGTGGGGCACAGGGTTCTCTCTGTTACAATATCACTTGAAGTTTAGGAGTGTTTTTCCTTATAAATATTTGGAAAAGTCCATGGTAGAGAAGGGTTTCCTTAATCCCAGAGAGTAAAAGGAAAGAAGGCTTTTGACACACAAAATCCTACAATCAGTAAGTAGGTCGAGACAACCATGAGGCTGTAGACACAGGCTACCTTTCATGAGAAGGGAATAATGACTTAGAGGCTGAAAGCCAGAACCCTGGAGGAGCTAGGACCATGTAAAATCATTCCCAGGCCTTAAGACCCAATGAAAGGACTGCCTACCTGTACCAGCTGAAATTCAGGATTGCTATGGACCAGTGACCCATTCATGATAACCTCCTTCCTTTCTTTGGAACAGCAACGTTTGTGTTTTGTTGGTTTGTTTGTTTTTTCTGTGTGTGTGTGTGTGTGTGTGTGTGTGTGTGTGTGTGTGTGTGTTTTGTGTGTGTTTTCTGGTTATCACATGCCTGTGTTGGATGTATGCTGAATTCATAGGTCTTCATTCATAGGTCTTCAGATTGAAAGTGTAGTCGAGGACCAGTGCGCCCAAGGAGACTCATTCACACCTGGACCAAATTTAGATAACAATATCCTGGACTTTGAGCTGATGTTACAAGGGTTGGGCCTTTAAGAGGGAGGATTCTTGGGGTAGGGTGAGGATATTCTTCATGCAGGAGGAGAGTGAATAATAGGAGGCCAGCAGACAGGCTGTGGCAGTCTAAAATATGTTCATAAATTCTCTTTTAAGCCCTTCAAAAGGGGGACCTCCATTCCCTTTTCCTTAAGCATAGGCCAGACGTACTGAATGATTTTGAAAACTAGAAGAAAGTGGAAGTGATAGTGAGTTAAAAACACTATAAAGAGCAGATATTGTAGTTTCAATGGTGTTGTGATTAGGGGAAAATCGATTGAAGGGGCAACTGGGCATTAGAGGCTAGGATTCTATGAGTGGAAGAGATGAACATAAGCGAAGAGAAACAAAAATTATATAAAATCAGGGAGGGGGCAAAACAGAAGAGACTCATACGTATGGAGAAGAAACTGAGAGTCACTGGAGGGGTTGTGGGAGGGGGGATGGGCTAAATGGGTAAGGGGCACTGAGGAATCTACACCTGAAATCATTGTTGCACTACATGCTAACTAAGTTGGAGGTAAACTTTAAAAAAATAAAAATAAATCAATTAAAAAAAGAAACTAGAATTCTACACTATCAAAATTATCAATTAAATTTGAGAGTGGACTCAAGATATCTTCAGACGTGCAAAGACACAGAACATTCGATTGTACTCATTCTTCATTAGGAAGTTATCTGAAGGTGTATTCCAGCAAAACAAGGAGAGAAAATATAAAGAAAAATTATACTTAATAATAGGCAACACTAACATAGTGTTTATTTTTGTGCCAGACACTGTTATTGGTTATTTTCACATATTATTACATATGAACCACACAACAAACTTACAATGTATATACAATTACCATTCTTATCTTCGAGAGGAGGAAACCGGGTTATAAGGAAGCCAAATAACTCATCCAAAATCCATCTTACACAGTTGGTAAGGGGAACAAGTAAAGTCTAACCCCAGGCCGTCTGGCTCAAGAGTCCAGGCTTTTAATTGCTCCCTAACTTCCCAGATGGCCATATTACCATGAAACCATGGAAACAAACTGGGAGCAGGGCAGAGGAAAATCACAGGAAGGAAGCTATGAAGCAGACCTACTGAGTCACCACCTAAATGAGGCAGGAAAAGAGAAGGGTCCAGTGAGAGACCGCTAAGAGGTTAGCAGGAAGATGTCATAAGTGGCATGATTTGAGAACACTGAAAGAGTGCAATAAAACAAAGAAGTGCAATTAGAAAATTAAGGAGAACCAGATAATATCCATAAGACGGCCTTAGTCTGAATGAGCCAAGTGAAACATGGCATGGTTTAAAGCACTGATGGAATACAAAGAGAAAGGATCCATTTCACCTTGATGCTAGAGATGTCCTCATTCAGCAGGTCCAAGGACTCCTGGAAAAGTGTGGTAAATCTAATGTTTGCATATTATTTAATAATCCCAATAATTTAAACCATTTATTAGTTTTCAAGTTTTAGAATCAACCTTGAACCCTCTAAAGAGACTTGATTGCAGTGCATAAGAGCAGGGTTAACAACAATGACAAACAGAAGCCCAAAGCTGATAGGAGACAGACAAAAAGTGCAGCAAGTTTAAGGAAGACCTTTATCGTACAATGTACGGAATGAAAAATGATAGTACAGGTAAGGGAACTAGATCTCTATTTGAATATACACCTTGTGGGGTATCTGAGTGGCTCCGTGAGTTCATAATCCAACTCTTGATTTTGGCTCAGATGATGATCTGACAGTCCATAAGACTAAGATGTGCATTAGGTTCTGCACTGACACCTCAGAATTCTCTCTCTCTGCCACTATCCTGCTTGAGCATACTCTCTCTCTCTCTCTCTCTCTCTCTCTCTCTCTCAAATAACATACATTCATACATACATACATACATACATACATACATACATACATACATACATACATACATAGAAACATGAAATTATATCTTGTGATGGTTAATTTCATGATTTAACTGGGCTAAGCCACAGGGTACCCAAATATATAGCTAAACATTATTTCTAGTGTATCTGTGAGGACATTTCTTAGTACAATTAACATCTGTACATCACTAGACTAAGCAAGACACACCGCCTGCCAAACACTGGGTGGCCTCAACTAATCGATTGAAGACCTGAATAGAACAAAAGGCGGAGTAAGAGAGAATCCACTGTGTCTATCTGACTGTCTTCAAGCTGCGATATTGGTCTCCTGACTTCAGGCTCAGACTTGGAATGGAACATACATCATCAGCTCTCCTGATTCTTAGGCTTTTGGAGTCTGCCTGGAACTAAACTACTGGATCTCCTGGGTCTGCCCTTCTCAGCCTCCGTAATCCTGTGAACCAATTCCCATTGATACTGAGTCTCTGGAGAACCCTAACTAGTACCTATATGTAACTTCATCCGTTATGTGTTTTGCCCTCAGATCCAGTTCCTGCACTTCTCCTACAGACTGTGTTTCCTGTTTCCTTGCCAACTGGCTTCCAGAGGGCTTTGACCAATGGGTGTTTGATGGGAGAAAGGGAGGAAGGGATAAGCCCAGAGGTTTTTCTCTCTCCCGCTCCACTTCCTACCAGTGATTGTATCTCCTCCAAATTCTAGCTTCTTTCCAAGAGCCTCTTCTCCCATGTTCTCAGTTCCTGCTAGGTATGGTTCTGAATTTCTCTAGCTCTGCGGGTGGAAACAGCTTTCTGATGATACTAATTCCTGATTGCTTCGCCATCCTTTGTTTGGCTTCTGGGATTTCCCATCACGTGTGTAACTGTTTAAAATACCTATAGTGACTCACCGGCTGGCTGGACCTGACTGAAACAGTATACAGATAGAAGTTCGGGAATATATCGGAAGGTGAGGAGAGAGAAGACAGGTGGCTTAAGCGACCTATACGTCAACGTCACATAGGAAGTCAGTAGACGGTGCTTAAAACTGACAAATCAATAAGCAGCAGTATACTATACTACTTATCTTCATGAAGATTCCTAACAAAAGAATATAAACCTGGAACAGTTAAAAGTTTTGCCTCAAATAATGGAGACAGTAAAGAGACCTGTGGTTGCCAGGAACTCAGGGGGGAAGGGAGAGATGAATAATAGATGAAGCACAGGGAATATTTATGGCAGTGAAACATCTTGTAAGACAGTGAAATGCTTTGAATCATGGCATTGTGCGTTTGTCAAAACTCAGCGAACTGCACACCACAGTGAATGCTAAGCTAAACTTCGGACTTTAGTTAATAATAGTTTTCATATGGGCTCATCCGTTGTAACAAATGCACTACACTGACACAAGAAGTTTACAATAGGGAAAACTATGTTTTGGGGGGTAGGAGGGAGAACAGGGGAACTCTGCATTTTCCAGTCTTTTTTTGTAAACCAGCTTTTTAAAAGCTGTTTTAGAAAATAAACTCCCTCAATGAAAGGGAGGCAGAGAGACAGAAGAGGAGGAAAGGAAAGAGGGAGAAAGGGAGCTAGTTAAAAGTCATGGAGGAAACTTAAGTGTGGATTACTAAGTGAACGGATCCAATACTAAAAAGCCATTTGCTTTAAGTTTCCAACTATGATAACGTTCTGGAAAAACAAAACAAAACAAAAGAAAACAAAACAACCACAACGACGACGACAACAACAACAACAACAAAACACCTTCGGAGACAGTAAAAAGACCAGTGGCTATTAGGGTTTAGGGGGAGAAAGGAAGTGGTAATAGTCGGAGCACAGGGCACTTTAGGGTGGTGGAACTATTCTGTATGATACGGCAATAGTAGATACATACCTTTATACATTTCTCAAAACTTATGAATCTATATAACACAAAATAAACCCTAACTGTTAGTTAATGATAATGTGTCTAATGATAATGTGTCATTCAAGAATGGCTCATCCACCACTTATAATTAATGTATCCAGATTAGTTCAAGGTACTATAGAAACTACTGGGGGTGAGGAACCTGTATTTTTTGTGCAATTTGTCTCTAAATCTAAAATTGTCCTTAAAAAATGGTCTGTTTAAAAAAAAACCCTGATTAAAAAAAAAAAAGAAAAAAGAAAACAAAAGAAAGTGTTGCCTCTGGGGAAGAGGTGTTCATGGGGGAAACAAAGCTTTTTATTTTTTATTGCAAGTCCTGATCTGCAATTTGGATGTTGTGGGTTTTTTTTTTTTTACTACCTGTATACAATACTTGGATTGATATTTCTCAAATAAAAAAAAATCTTTACACCTTCCAGAATAGATAACATGAAAAAGACCATATTAGCAAATGTTGGCAAGGTTTTCAAGTATTCAGAACTCACAGGCACTATGCAGGCACTACCTTGGAAGGAAGTTTGTGTAAATTGGTATAACCATTTTGGAAACAGTTTGGAGGAATCTTACCAAAGTTGATAAGTTGGATGACATGTGACCCGGCAAATTCTCTCCTAGATAAATAAATACTATTGTAAAAAATGTTCACCAAATGACGTGTCCTATAATGTTCACTGAAGCTTTATTCATAATTACCCTAAGCCAGAACCTACCTAAATGTCCACCAAGAGTTGCAGAAATATTGTAAACTATTCATATAATGAAATTCTATACACCAATGAGCAGAAAGATCTATACATACAATAACATGACTATCACTAACATAAGTTTGAGTGAAAGAAGCTAGGTGTAGGACACATAATTTCATTTCTATATACTCCAAAAACAAGCAAAAGTTGTAGATTCTGTAAGAAGTCAGAATAATTGCCGTCCCAAAGGAGAGATAGACCGTGACTGAAAGAGGCACAGGTGGTCCCTTGGGGTCCTGGTACCTTTTTTAATGAGTGCTGATTCCACAAGTATATTGAACTGAATCGCATCAAGCTGTGCTCAGAATACATTTAATAATATGTGTTCTTTTTTGCGTGCCTGGGTGGCTAGTCACCTAAATGTCCTACTTTGGCTCAGGGAATGATCTCATGGTTTGTGAGTTCGAGCCCCGCATCAGGTTCTGTGCTGACAGCTCAGATCCTGGAGCCTGCTTGGATCCTGTGGCTCCCTATCTGGCCCTCCCCTGCTCACACGGTGTCTCTCTCTCAAAAATAAACAAACATGACAAAAATAATATATGTCCTTTTGAATGTATACTATACTTCAGGAATCTTATTTTAATCTGAGTGCAGACCCCTAAGTCACACCCTTTTTTCTCTACTGCTCTTCTAAACATTTAAAGAATATGTAATTTAAATCATCCTAGAAGATATATATACATACACATACACACAAAGAAGAAAGAAATTGGCGGGAGGAGCCGGGAGGTGGGTGAATGGCAAAGAAACTCTAGCTTTATTACACAAGCATGGAACCAAAATCCTTTGGAGAGGGTGGGGGTGGAATGGCTTCTTCTGACGACTTCAGAGCAATGAGGGAACAAGAGAGATCATGGATCTGCCCCTACAGTGCTGGAGACCTCTCAATCTGGGGTTAGGAAGAAAGGGGATCTCCCTTTTGGTCCAGGAGTCTCCTCCCTCCTCAGACCCTGTGCTGGGATGCAGCAGAGGTCACAGCTGCCCCAGAGTCCCAGAAGGCGGCGCCTCATCCCTGGGTCGCGGGCCGGGACCCTCTGGTGCTTCTTCGCCATTAAAGTGCACTAGGGGAAGCGGGCCCGGCTCTCACTGGTTCATCCCTCCAGGCACAACCCGTCCCGGGGCTGACAGGTCACTCGGCGGTGGCCCGCACATCACGCCCACGCACTGGGACGCTGCGGAGTCTCACCACGGGTGCCAGGTTCACTCCCAGAACTTGGCGCGCTTGGCGCCGCGCTTCTGCCAGGCTGCTCTCGACCCACACGTCGCCGACTACGCGGATGGTGGGCAAGGTGGTCAGCGTCGGGGTGGCCGCCCTCCCACTCTCCTCCAGGGTGCGACCCCGGAGCAGGGCCCGGGGGCCGCGGGCTTGCGGGGGCTGCTGTCCTCGCGTGACGGCGGCGGCGGGGACGGCACCTTCCTCTGCCCGACCGCGACCCTCTGGGCTCCGTGGCGCCTCCTCCGGGCAGCAGACCGGCGCGTCTGGACGCGGCCTCGGGGGGCTGGTGCCCCCGCGTGTACACCACCTTCTCCTCAGGCGCCTCCAGCGCGGCCCCTCCTGCAGCGCTAGAGGCTCCTCCCCGGGCAGCCGGGGCCAGGGCCTTCAGGGGCCTGCGCCACCACCTCTTCATGCGGCTCAGGATGTGAGGCCGCTAGGGGCCGCCCGCGCTTCCAGGTCTCGCCTCCGCTGCAGGGCCCTGAAAAATTTCCTACCATGAAGCCAAATCAGGTGGCATGCTCTGAGAGTTACACCGCAGTTGCTAGACCAGGCGCTTTGTGAGGTCACCATGTCTGCCTATCCTATCACTGCCAGCTGCCCAAAGCTGCCTTAGGTTGGGCTGTGTTTAAGATTATGCCCTTGAGAAAGACCTGCACGTAATCTTACCTGAGAAGGCCCATAGTTCTTGATGAGTTGAAGAGAGTTGTCCTCGACGTGAATGCACTCGTGCCTCAGCCTCCATTAATTCCATCCAACATGTAATGACACTTCACGGTGGAGAGTACACACAACTTGCAATCAAACATGACTGTAAGAGGGTTTTAGCTAATTAAATGCCTTGTCATGCAACGCAATGAAAGCCAAATTGAAGTAACTACTCTATTCTTTCAAAGAATACAGATATACTGTGCCTTGCTTAGGGGTCCATATGTGTGTTGCTATAGCTCCCAGTTCAGGAAGCTGTTCTTCACAGCAGCAGCAAACAGTTTGCATAGTTAGTATGCATGCTCACTTTCACGCATCTTAGGGAAGACCGAGTCATTGTGTGCTTAAGAGCAAGGCGTCAACGAATTCTGCGTGAGTGGCCATGAGGGCATTCAGTGCCACTAAAACCTATTCGGTACCTACCACTTCATGATATTTCAGGTAAGTCATACACAAGGTAGTAAAAGACCGTATGGGATTCCATGGGTAGAAAACGTGTTACACGGTCCGTGTAAGTGCTTTTGAAAGCAACCAGCATGGTCCATCCATCATCACCACATACACAAATAATTCACAAAATATAACAAGGACCACCTACCATGATCAATTGAAATCCACTTCCTCATGAAAGGATGACACCAAACTATGTGAATCAATAAAAGGGATAAGTCATGGTAACAATCAGAAGAGACACTTGCCAAGGTCAACGTGATACATGTGAGAGGCCTCAGTCTTTACTCAACTCCTTTTCTTAAACACACAAACCAAACTTTCATCTCCGCAGCTTAAGCCAGTACTACCTCACGTTCAGAAAGTGCTGAAAATAGAAAGCTATCTTCATATTCAGTAAGAGCAACCCCTGGATATGCTTTTTCATTAAATGTCATTTATTTTCAAATTGGTTTCCACGCAACACCCAGTGTTCATCCCAACAGGTGCCCTCTTCAATGCCCGTCACCCACTTTCCCCTCTCCCCAATGCCACGTCAACCCTCAGTCTGTTATCAGTATTTGAGAGTCTCTTCTGGTGTGCCTCCCTCCCTCTCTATAACTTGTCCCCGCATCACCTCCCCCATGGTCTTCTGCTAAGTTTCTCAGGATCCACACATGGATGAAAACATATGGTATCTGTCTTTCTCCGCCTGACTTATTTCACATAGCATAATACCCCCCCAGTTCCATCCACGTTGCTACAAATGGCCAGATTTCGTTCTTTCTCATTGCCAAGTAGTATTCCATGGTATACATAAACCACAACTTCTTTATCCACTTGTCAATTGATAGACAGCTGGGCTCTTTCCATACTTTGGCTGTTGTTGAAAGTAGTGCTATAAACATTGGGGTACATGCACCCTTATGTCTCAGCACTCCTATACCCCTTGGGTAAATTCCTAGCAGTGCTATTGCTGGGTGTTAGGGTAGATCTATTTTTACTGATTTGAGGAACCTCCACACTGTTTTCCAGAGCGGCTGCACCAGGATGCATTCCCACCAACAGTGCAAGAGGGTTCCTGTTTCTCCACATCCTCACCAGCATCTATAGTCTTCAAATTTGCTCATTGTAGCCACTCTGACTGGCATGAGGTGGTATCTCAGTGCGGTTTTGCTTTGGATTTCCCTGACGAGGAGTGCTGTTGAGCATCTTTTCATGTGTCTCTTGACGATCTGGATGTCTGTTTTAGAACAGTGTCTGTTTAAGACTTCTGCCCATTTCTTCACTGGATTTTTTGTTTTCTGGGAGTGGAGTTGGTGAGTTCATTTTACAGGTTTTGGATACTAGCCAATTATCCAGTATGACTTTTGCACACATCTTTTCCCATTCGGTCAGTTGCCTTTTAGTTTTGTTGATCGTTTCCTTCATTGTGGAGAAGATTTTTATTTTGATGATGTCCCAATAATTCATTTTGCTTTTAATTCCCTTGCCTTTGGAGATGTGTCAGCTAAGAACTTGCTGACGCTGAGGTCAAAGATTGTTTTTCCTGCTTTCTCCTCCAGGGTTTGATGGTTTCCTAACTCACATTCAGGCCCTTCATCCATTTTGAGTTTATTTTTGTGAGTGGTGTAAGAAACTGGTCTAGTTTCATTCTTCTGCATGTTGCTGTCCACTTCTCTTAGCACCAATTTTTAAAGAGACTGTCTTCTTTTCCATTGGATATTCTTTCCTGCTTTGTCAAAGCTTAGTTGGCCATACGTATGTGGGTCCAATTATGGGGCCTCTATTCTATGCCATTAAGTCTATGTATTTATTTCTGTGTCAATACCATGCTGTCTTGATGGTTATAGCTTTGCGGTAGAGGCTAAAGTCTGGCATTGTGGTGCCTCTCACTTTGGTTTTCTTCTTCAGTATTACTTTGGCTATTCAGGGTCTTTTGTGTTTCCATACACATTTTATGATTGTTTGTTCCAGCTTGGAGAAGAGTGCTGGTGCAATGTGATTGGTGCTGCCTCTAATGTGAGGACTGCGTTGGGTCTTATTGACATTTCGCCAATATTTATTCTTCCAATCCACGAGCATGGAATGTTTTTTGCTTTGTCTGTATCTTCTTCAATTTCCTTCACATGCCTTCTATAGTTTTCAGCATACAGATCTTTTACCTCTTTGGTAAGCTTTATTCCTAGGTACTTTATGACTCTTGTTGCATTGTAAATAGGATCCGTTTCTTTATTTCTCTTTCTGTTGCTTCATTATTAGTGTATAAAACGCAACCAATTTCTGTACATTGATTTTGTACCCTGCAACATTGCTAAATCCATGTATCAGTGCTAGAGGACTTTTGATGGAGTCTGTCGGAATTTCCATGTATAGTGTCAAGCCATCTGCAAAAAGTGGAAGTTTGACTTTATCGTTGCAAATGATGATACCTTTAATTTCATGTGCTGTCTGATTACTGATGCCAAGACTTCCAACACTGTGTTCAACAACCGGGGTGAGAGTGGACATCTCCGTCTTGTTCCTGATCTCAGGGGGAATGCTCTCAGTTTTTCCCCATTGAGGACGATGTTTACTGTGGGCTTCTGATAAATGACTTTTATGATGTTTAAAGTAGTTTCCTTCTATCCCAACTTTCTTGAGGGTTTGTATTAAGTAAAGATCCAGTATTTTCTCTAATACATTTTTCTGCATCTATTGACAGTGTACTATGCTTCTTATCTTTTCTTTTATTAATGTGATGTAGCACAATGATTGATTTATGAATATGGCACTAGCCCTGCAGGCCAGGAATGAATCCCACTTGATCGTGTTGAATAATACTATCTATATGCTATTGAATGTGATTTGCTAGTATCTTGTTGAGAATTTATGCACCCGTATTCATCAGGGATATTGGCCTGTAATTCTCCTGTTTTTTGTGTCTCTGTCTGGTTTGGAAATCACAGTAATGCTGGCTTCATAAAATGCGTCTGGAAGTTTTCCTTTCATTTCCATGTTTTCGAGCAGCTTGAGAAGGATAGCTATTATCTCTGCTTTAAATGTCTGCTAGAAATCGCCAGGGAGCCACCTGGACCAGGACTCTTATTTATTGGGAGATTTTTGATAACTGATTCAATTTGCTCACTAGTTATGGGTCCGTTCACATTTTCTATTTCTTCCCGTTTGAGCTTTGGAAGTGTGTGGGGATGGAGGCATTTGTCCATTTCTTCCAGGTTGTCCAGTTTGTTGGCATAGAAGATTTTATAGTGTTTCCTGATGAATGCTTGAATTTCTGTGGGATTCTTTGTAATAATTCCATTTTCATTCGTGATTTGACCTATTTGGGTCCCCTCTCTTTTCTTTTTGAGAAGCCAGGCTAGACATTTATCAATTTTGTGTATTTTCTCAAAAACACAACTCTTGGTTACATTGATGTGCTCTACTGTTTTCCTTTAGACTCCATATTGTTTATTTCTGCTCTGATCTTTATAATTTTTCTTCTTCTGCTCGCTTTGGGGTGTCCTTGCTGTCCTGCTTCTAGTTCTTTAGGTGTGCTGTTAGATTTTGTATTCAGTTTTTTCTTGTTTCTTGAGATAGGACTGGATAGCAATGGTTGTTGTTGTTGTTGTTGTTGTTGTTGTGTTTTGTTTTGTTTTTGTTGTTCCCTGTCAGGACTGCCCTTGCTGCATCCCAAAGGGTTTGCATTGTTGTATTTTAGTTTCATTTGTTTCCTTATATCTTTTAATTTCTTCTCAAGTTGCCTGGTTGACCCATTTATTCGTTAGTGGGATGTTTTTTAACCTCTATGCTTTTGGAGATTTCCATCTTTTTTTCTGTGTTTAATTTAATGTCCCCTGCAATTACCACATTCTTACCAACAAGGTTCTGTATGTTTTTAAATAATTGTTTATATATTTGTGTGTCTCCGAATTTGGTGTGTAGACATTTAAATATTTAGCTCTTCCTGATGGAGAGACCCTGGAATTAATATCGAAAGCCCTTCGTCATCTTTTGTTACAGCCTTTGATTTAAACTCTACTTTGTATGATATAAGTTGGCTACTCCAGGTTTCTTTTGACCTCCAGTAGCATGATAGATAGTTCTCCATCCCCCACTATCAATCTGTAGGTGTCCTCATGTCTAAAATCAGTCCCTTGTAGACAGCAAATAGATGGGTCTTGTTCTGTTTTTTGTTTTGTTTTTTCTATCCATTCTGATATGCTATGTTTTTTGGTTGGAGCATTTAGTCCATTGAAATTCAGTGTTATTATGCAAAGATATGTGATTAGAGTCATTGTGATGTCTGTAAGTTTTATGCTTGCAGTAGTGCACCAGTTTCCTTTCCCACCAACAGTGAGAGAGGGTGACTCTTTCTCCATATCCTCACCAGCATCTGTGGTTTCCTAAGTTGCTCATTTTAGCCACACTGACTAGTGTGAGGTGGTATCTCAGTGTGGCTTTGATGTGCATTTTCCTGATGATGAGTGATGTTGAGCATCCTTTCATGTGTTTTTGGGCCATCTGGATGTCTCCTTTGGAAAAGTGTCCTTTCATGACTTCTGCCCATTGTTTCAGTGTATTACACTTTGCAGGTGTGACTTGGGTAAGTCCTTTATACATTTTGTGTAGTAACCCTTTATCCAATATGTCATTCGCAAATATCTTCACTCCTTCCATCGGTTGCCTTTTAATTTTGCTGATTGTTTCCTTTGCAGTGCAGAAGATTTTTAT
Source organism: Puma concolor (assembly GCF_028749965.1). Classification (NCBI taxonomy): domain Eukaryota; kingdom Metazoa; phylum Chordata; class Mammalia; order Carnivora; family Felidae; genus Puma; species Puma concolor. Next base: position 857,396 of record NW_028240236.1, on the reverse strand, counting down.
CCTGACCAGGTCCTGATCATTCATTTTTGATTTTCATTCCCTTGTCTTTTGAGACATGCCAAGGAAGAAATTACTGCAATTGAGGTCAAAGGGTTTTTTTCCTCTTTTCTCCTCTAGTGTTTTGATGGTTTCCTGTCTCACATTTAAGGCTTTCATCCATTTTGCCTTTATTTTTGTGCACGTTGTAAGAAAGTCATCTAGGTTATTCTTCATCATGTTACTGTTCAGTTCTCCCAGCACCCTTTGTAAAGAGACTGTCTTCTCTCCATTGGATTGTCTTTCCAGTTTTGTCAAAGATTAGTTCACCATACATTTGTGGGGCCCCTTCTGGGTTCTCTATGCTGTTTCATTGGTTCATTTGCCTGTTTTTGTGCCAATGTCTTACTATCTTGATGATTACAGCTTCGTAGGAGTTGCGAAAATCTGGGCTGCCTCCCACTTTGGCTTTATTTTTTCAAGATATCTTTGACTACTCTGGTTCTTTAGTTGTTCCGTGCAAAGTTTCCCATTGTTTTTTCTACTCTGGAGAAGAATGTTGGTACAATTTTGATTGGTATTGCATTAAATGTGTAGATTGCTTTCGGTAGTATTGACATTTTAACAGTATTCATTCTTCCACTCTTTGGCATGGATTGTTTTGTTTTGTTTTGTTTTCTGATTTTGTTGTGTCTTCATCATTTTCCTTCATACATTTTCTATACTTTTCACTGTACAGATCTTTTACATCTTTGGTTCGTTTTCTTGCAAGGTATTTTACGGTTCTTGGTGAAATTGTAGCTGGCATTGATTTCTTGACTTCTCTTTCTGTTGCTTCCTTATTGGTGTATAGAAATGCAATCAGTTTCTTTACACTGATTTTTTTTCCTGTGAGTTTGGTCAATGCATGTATCAGATCTAGCAGCGTTTTCATGGAGTCTTTTGTGTTCTCCGCGTTCAGTCTAATGTCAACTTTGAAAGGCCAAAGTTTGACTTTCAATGATATATGTTGAGTTAAGTGTGGTTAAAAAAGAATTTACCCTTTGAGCTCTATGTTAACTTCATAATTGCACAATAAGTGACAAATAAGCAAGAACTGTGCATGTTTTCCAACATTAGAATTGGTAACTGGAATCTAACTCTTTAAATCATATTGAATCCCTCATGATATGGAGAGAAGTATGAAACATCTAACTTCACCCAGTACACACGTGTGTATTTGTAAACACGTATGCTAAACAGAAAATTGTAATACTAGTGAGGTGTGCCAAATTTTATATGTTCATGGTACAGATAATATTGTTTTATCGTCTTTATGGTAGCAGCCCAAATAAGACATTTGGAATCAAGGAGAGAATCCAGAACCTACAGGGTACATTCTCCATTCACTATTCTGGCTTTCAAATAAATGAACAAATGGAATTAAAAAAATAGATTGCACTGGTAATCATGTTTATTGCAATAGTGCAATAACTTTTTATGGACTCTAGCCATAATAAGAGTGCACGAGGATAGGTGTTGGAAATGACACACTTTATTTGACATGACCAAGCTCACTAGAAACATATACATTCCAAAACTTTTTAATATTCATTTTTTCAGATATTCTATAAGGCCTAATAACTTATTACTCCACATTTAGAAGAGCAAAGGTCGACATGGTGAACTTTGCCCATGTTACAATGGCTAACACATAATATTATTTGATATCCTAGAATTTTAAACAACAAAACAGCTGCACGGCTCATGCAAGTTATTTAAACTTGACATATTTTAGCTTTCTGTTTTTCATTATTTAATCGTTTTTTTTAGAATTAGCTTTTGCTACAATCGCATAACTACTAACTTGGGTAATGGACATCCAAGGTTCCAGCTTATCTGTTTTTGTATCAGTGATGAAAATCAATCTCTATGTCATTGCCTTTTCAATTAACCATGGCTATGTTTTAGTTCTTTTATCACTGCACTAATAAATTCTCTGTTGTCTTCTATGCCTTTTTTGAAGCCCAGTGATTAATCTTATGACTATGAATCTATATTCTTGTTGTTATACTGCTTTTATTTATTTTGATCAATTGTTTAATGGTCACTTCTTCCTGGAATTTCGTCTGAGGGGAATTCTTCCGTTTCATCATTTTGGATAGTTCTCTATCCCTTATGTGTTTTAATGTTGTTGTTGTTGTTGTTGTTGTTGTTGTTGTTGTTGTTTTGTTTTGTTTTGTTTTGTTTTGTTTTGTTTTGTGTGCTCTGCACCTGAGAGCACTGCTACTTTAAAGTGGGCTCATACCCTCTCCATGGCCTGCCCCTGCAGGAGGTGTGTTTTGGAAAGTGTTACTTGCTTCGTGTTGCTATGACTTTTGTTGTTTGATTTTCATCTCAGAGTGATTTTTGAAAATCCCGCGATGTGTGCTTTGATGTGTTCTTTGAAGTACCAAATGAAGTATTTGCATGTTTGCACTATCTTGACAGGGGTTAAAACACCTTAAGTTGCCATGGATGGGTGTCCTTGCCCTTCCCAACAATGAGGGTTACTCCTGGTAGTGAGATCCTGGAGATGTGATGGCGCCAAAGCCCAGGCGCCACACAGACAGCTCCTCTGAAAAGCTCCAGGCAGCTGCACTTACGAAACCGCTCATTTTCTGATTTCCCAGAGGTTACCTTGGGCAAAATTGTGGATTTTTAAGTTACCTGGCCCCATCTATTTCTTCTACCAGCCAGATCTTAGATTGTAGGCAAATGATACCTCCGAGACTGCTTTTCCAATTTCTAAAGGGGAAGTATAACGCCTATGTCCAGTATAGTTGTGAGATTACAGGAAATGCCTGTAAAACGTGTGGAAAAACTCCTGGCACATTACACTCCATAAACACTGTATTTTGATTTGATTTCCTCATAGTTGTCACTACATCCATACAAACTGTATCTCCAGGGCGGGGTCTGATGTAGGCCAAAATGTAAGCTACACCATAGAAGCTATCAACGAGGCAAAATGTTTCCCCTATGCCTGAGGACGTGACCCTTCCCTTTTTTGTATATGTATACTAAATTTGGTGGTAGAGATTATTGAAGACTTGAATGTATATGGCAGTCTAGCACACCGGGAGATAGTTAAACATCCCCTATTCCAGGCATCGAGGATACACATATTGAACACCTTAGGTGTCAGGTGCTATTAGGTTCAAGTACACAGTGATAATCCAACATGCACGCTTCATATAATCAGGATGTTTCAAATCTTAGCTACAAATGGTACAGGTGTAATTACAACTTGTGGCAAATGCTGTTAAATAGAACACTAAATTTTATGAGAAGGAATGGCACAGGGGACAAAGTGTAGATTAGAGGAGTGGCCAACAAAGGTTTCTTGGGGAGAAAAGTCCTTTATTCAAACTTGGACCCGTAGCAAGAACTGGTAAGGAAAAATAGCGAACACAAAATGCATTCTAAGCGGAACCTACATGGGACTAAATTGAGCAACCTGGAGAAGAGACCGTTCCGGTCACCTAATGAAAGGAGAATGAGGAAAGATGGCATTAGAGGGGTGACAAGGCAGGACTGCCAACGTCTGGTGGTCACATTACAGATTCTATGTGTCATTTTGAGTACAGTGGAGATTAGAGGGTTTTCTTAAGCAGAGGAATGAACTGCTCAGATTCAGGATTTTTGGATTGCATTCCGGATGCAGTGAAAAGAATGAACTGGGATTTTGGTGGGAAGGGAAAGGCAGCATGGGGCTAACAACGAAAATGGAGAGTAGGCGGAAGGTGGTGAGAAACTAGCTGGGTTGGCATACGTTGGAGGTGGAGTTGAGAGCCCCTGCTGCTGAGTGGATCACAGGAAAGACGTTGAGGAGGGGAGGACTGACAATGAGTCTCTTTCCCTCTTGAGCCACTGAAGACAATGCCCCATTAAGAGAGAAACACAAGAGGGGTCTTAAGTTGGTCATGGATTTCAATTGATTGTTGATTGGGTATTAATTAATATGCTTAGAGAATTTCTCTCAGAATTTTATCTTTTCATTGTTTTGTTTCTACAAATTGCTTCGTTATTACCATCTTGAGGTTCTAACGGATGGTCTCCAATTCTTCGCTGTCACCAAGACCTTCTTACATAAGAGTATGGACATGATGGGTTATGTAGATACATCATCTTCTACCCAGTCTTTGTCATCGTCACAAATACTTAATGGCCACTGTTGTAGAAGAACCTCAAGCTCCAACAGGATTGTTCTCACTGTTCTCGGAATGCCTGCCCCTCCTTTATTCCCGCACATTTGCTTTTGTCTCCTTTGTCCTCCTCCTTTCTGCCTGCCAACTAGAAATTTGGTCATCCTTTAAGATTCTTTGTGCTATGCCTCCGAGACGCCTTTACTGATCAACCCGGCTCAGTGGACTTCTCCTGCTACATGAAACTTGACCTTGAAGTCTCACTGTGCTTTGTATGGTGTTTGGGTTTTTTGTACCCTCAAATATTGAAAGTTTCTTGAAGGCAAGGATGCGGTCTTGCATGCTTTCAGAAACTTTTATAGACACTCAAACATGGTCAAAGTTTAGAAATCTTTCTTGGTGAAGTGGTTGAGTCAACGTCAAATCAGATGGGAGGGTGTCTGCTGAAGGAATAACACTGGATTGTTTGAAACTATCCTTGATGTGTTGAATGGACCTAATAAATTTACGAATTGACACATTTTATTTATTTAACTGATACTAGACTAAATCATTTATTTGAAACGTTACTTTATGATTACGGCGGTCTTAAAGTTTATTGCAGAAAATTTAGAAAATAAACAAGAAAGAAAGAAAAATGGTCATAAGTCAAACACCTGGAGATAAGCATATGTAAACACGTTTTTTATGTTTATGTATTTTTGGCACAGAGAGAGAACGAGAGAGAGATGAGCAAGAGTGGGGGATGGGAGGAGAGAGAGAGATAGAGACAATCATAAGCAGGCTCAACGTTGTCAGTGCAGACCTCAATGTGGAGCTTAATCGCACACACAGTGGAATCATAACTGAGCTAGAATCAAGAGTCAGATGCTTAACCGACTGAGCCATTCAGGCGCCCCTGGAGGTAAGCACCTCTAACACTGTGGTATAATTGTCAGGGAAGAGGTATATGCACAGGCATTAACCAAAATTAGCTGTGTAGCTGTGAATCCCATTTTTGGTTTCTAGTGGTACGAGCATTTCGCTAGGTCACAAATTTTCTGAAGGGCTATGAATTGTAAAGGCTACATAGCATGCCATAACTTATTTAAAATTTTTTTTAATGTTTATTTATTTTTGAGACAGAGAGAGACAGAGCATGAACGGGAGAGGGTCAGAGAGATAGGAAGACACAGAATCCGAAGCAAGCTCCAGGCTCTGACCTGTCAGCACAGAGCCCGATGCGGGGCTCGAACTCAAGGACCCCGAGATCATGACCCGTGCTGAAGTCGGACGTCCAACCGACTGAGACACCCAGGTGCCCCATGCCATAACTTATTTAAACACGGCTATGGATCATTTAGGATGTTCCGTTTTCTTGCTTCAATTAGTTGCCACAAGTAGAATTAACTTTTCATGGTGTAGACACAGTTTAGTAAATGTCAATTAAACAATAAAAAGAACTGCAGCCGGTAATGTGAGGTGGAGGAAGAGGATGACCAGATTTCGCTTCACCTTGTGTATTGCTGGCAGTCCTTACACCCTTCTCTCCCTCATCCTGTTTTTCTCCTACTTGACCCACAACCTCCACCTTTTTATTCCTCCTTCTTATCACCCTCATTTCTCTGTCTACGCTGGCCTCCTTGCTTCCCATCAGTACACACGGTCACACTCCTGCCTTTGGGAATTCATGGGTCCTTCTGCCTAGTTCACCTTCCTGTCAGCAGGTAGTTCTCTCATTTCCGTGAGGTATTTATTCAACTGACACCTTTTTCAGTAGGGCCCTCTGTGTCGAGTATTTCACCCTGTCTAGTATTTCACACCCCCTCCCCCAATGCTTATATCCTCTCCAGGATGTATTTACTTGTTCTTTCCCCATTCATTATTCTCTACCATAGTTTCTAGTTCCATTATCTTTGTCAGTTTTCCCCACTTGACTATTGAGCACCAAGAGCGCAGTGATCCTTGCTCCTTTGGTTCACTAGTGGATCCTCAGGGCGTAGACAGCGTTGTCTCATTCTAAATGCTCCAAAATTATTTATTGAATGATTCATTGAATCAAAATCACTCCTTCTTTCTTAAGAATGTTTTATAATTTTGTACTTTACACTTACATCTATGATCCATTTGAGTGAATGTTTGTATAAGTGATGAATTTAGGTCAAGGCTTCTTTTAATTAATTAATCAATCAATGAACCGATTGATTAAACAATTAATTACTTAGTTAATTGATGACTATTGCATACGAACACTTAATTGTTCCCGTAACACTTGTGAAAGACTATCTCCCTTTTTCTGTTAGGTTGGCTATATGTCATTATCAGAATTTGGGTCAGGATGCTTGTGTATGGGGTCACTTTCTGGATTCTCTGTTCTATCTCTTGATCTGTGTGTCCATCTTTCTTCAATATTACACTGCCTTGATTACTGGACGTTTATAGTAAGTCTTAAACTGGTGCAACATGAGTTCTCCAACTTGGTTATTTTTCAGAGCTGTTTGGCTGTTCTCCTTCCTTTGTCTTTTCACACATATTTTAGATGAGCTTGCTGATATCCACAAATAAATCCTGGGATGTCGACTGGGATTATGTTGAATCTCTAGATCAAGTTGATAATTGACATCTTACTAGCGAGGCTTCCATGGCTAGATATGGCATTTCTCTCCATTTATTTATATCTTCCTTGATTTACCCAATCAGCCTTCTGTGGCTTTTCGCGTACAGATCCTGTGCATGGTTGTTAGATGTAAATGTAAGTATTTCAATGTTTGGTGTGGTTTTAAATGGTTCTTGAAAAAACCGTTCATATTCTAATTGTTCATTGCTTATGTATAAAAAGGAGACTGAGTTTTATATACTGACCGTGTATTCTGGGGCTTATTTAATTATGTTTGAGTTCTAGAAAACTGATGTATACTCCTTAGAATTTGTTTCATGTTGATAATCACATGATTTAAGAGTTGAGGCAGTTCAGGTCATGGTCCTATGGTCACAGGATTGAGCCCCGTTTGGGGCTCTGTGCTAAGCATGGAGCTTGCTTAAGCTTCTCTCTCTGTCGTTCTCTCTGTCTCTTTCTCTCCCCGTCTCTGCTCATTCTTTCTTTCCAAAATACGAATTGAAAAATCAATAAATAAAAGAATCGAGATACTTTTTATTTTTACTTTTTCCAATGCGAAGGCCTTTTCTATGCCTTTTTCTGTACATGGCACGCTTGTTAGCAGGGGAGGTACTGGTGTTTATGTCGATTTGTACACAGAACTGGCTGATTCCCTTCTTTTATTTTCTCCTTCCTTGGATTTCTGCCAAACTTTCCCCAATCAAAATAGGATTCAGAGGGACCCTGTTCTAGTTTCGGTTCAAGATGGCTGTGTAGGAAGTCCTTGAGCTCAACTCCTCCAAGGTGAAAGAAGGTTTCAACTACCTCCACATCGACGTTAAACTTTCTAATTGATTCACTTTTTCTTTCCAGCTTCTCTCTTTCTTTATGTTTATTAATTTTTGAGACAGAGGGAGACAGAGCGCAAGTGAGGGACGGGCAGAGAGACATAGAATCGGAAACAGGCTCCAGGCTCTGAGCTGTCAGCACAGAGCCCAATGCGGGGCACGAACCCAGGAGCCATGAGATCATGACCTGAACTGAAGTCGGATGCTTAATCAGCTAGGCCACCCAGGCGCCCCCTCCCCACTCTCAGCTTATCTCTTAATTCAGGATCCTGAAAGCAAAGTATCACCTCATGGGAACTGAAACTACCCCTCTAGCAATAAGGACTCGTTGAGCCAATAAGACTGCACCCTCAAGCCAAAGACAATGACCACCCTGACCTTAGTGACCACCTGTGTGTACCTACCTCTTTTGGTCCCAGATTTTCCTTACATAAACCTGGAGGTATTCTCAGCACTTTACGAAGAGTCTTTGATGTGAGTCTGCTGTATCTCTGGTGTCGGCCTCTGAATAAGTTCCCCATTTGTTTCACCTCCACTAGTTCCTTTGAACTGCGATTTTGTCAGTAATTAGTAGCCAAACCTCACCTTTTTTGTGTCCTCTGGAGCAAGGTGCTCTTGTGCCTGAACTCCCTGGCTACATTTTCTGGTGAACCAGCCAGAAGGTGTACTTCCTATTGGTCCAGCTCCCTGGGGATTGCACCTATTGATATAACAATTCCTCCTGAGGAGCTGAAGACTGACGACACAGATGGTGCCTAAGAAAACATAGAAAATCAAAAGACAACATTAATACAGTGAGACAGTAATAAAGGAAACACTCACCCCTAACGTTGCCAAAGGCAGTTGGGGAAGGACCAGAAACAGACAACTCTGTCCTTGGGCAAAAACTGAAAGAAAAAAAGAAAACACTGCAGTTTTCAAAGAACAACTGTCATATAAAAGAGAAAAGTAGAACTCTGTCAACGTCAGAGGAGCCACAGGAGTTCTCTCTGGGTCATAGAGACAGGAGAGTGGCAGGGGTACATTTTACATCCACATTTTTTCCTGTTTACTTATTTTTGAGAAGCAGAGAATACAAGCATAGCAGGGGCACAAAGAGGGGGACAGAAGATGCAGGGAAGGCTCTACACTGACAGCATCCAGCCCAATGTGGTTCTCAAATTCATGAACTGTGAAATCACGACCTGAGCTGATATCAGATACTCGATCCAGTGAGCCACCCAGCTGCCCCACATTCTCCATCCACCTGAAATGCATAGACCAGAGCAGGGTCCAGTTGCTGTAGCTGGCCTGCTGCCTCAGTAAGTTCCAGGCCCACAATACACACCAGCCCCAATTGCACTGGACACACACACACACACACACACACACACACACACACGACATGCTTTTTTCCCCCTTAATCAATGCAGTTGAAAGAACAACTAGCATATGAAAAGAGCCATTCCTGGACTGTAACCCACCTCCGCTCCCACGGCATCTTCAGGGCACTCTCTCCGTGGAAAGTCCTGGTACACCGTAGTTTATATCCACTTCAGATTCAACTATATTGGCAAGCTATCTTCTGCATTTAAAGCCCCAGGTTCCTTCAGCTTGTACGCACTTTAGCTTTCCCTATCTTGCCTAGGAATCGTCTGCATAGAGAGATCAAGGACATCCTGACCCCCAGACTGCTCATGTTCTAGCCACCCTGTACAGGGTACCTGTACACAGCACCCCAGCATGCCTCAACTTGCATTCATTTCAGCTTCAGCTGTCCTGCCAGGGTGTCCTCCCTCACACACAGAATCCTGGGACACCCCAGTCTGCGTTCACTTCAGCGTTAACTATCCTGACAGGGCGCCTGCTATGTAGAAAGCCCCAGGATCCCCGGTCCATGAAAGCCACGTCCTCAGCCAACAGCAAATATCACCAACTTCACACAGGGCCTACCCAGGGGGACAATCATGTATAAGAGATTTCCTTCAAGTGTAGGAGAAGTAGCTGCTCTGACAGTCTATAGAAACACATGCAGAAAGAGAAGCAAAATGGAGAGACAGGGAAATATGCTCCAAAAGAAAGAACAATAAAAAACCCAGAAAAGAGCTGAATCGAAGATAAGCATTTTGCCTCAATTAAATAAAGAATATAAATTAATGATGGACAAGATGCTCGCTGGGCTGCATAGAAAACACAAGAACTAAGTGAGACCCTTAATTAAGAGATAGCAAACACACACAAAATTAGAGTTCAAGAAGATAATAGCTGGAAAAAAAAAACCACTAGAGGGAATCAACAGTAGAAGACTGCATGAGGAACGACATATCAGTGGATATGGAAGACAGATTTAGGGAAAGCACCCAAAACAAACAGCAGAAAGATTTTTTTTTTTTTTTAATGAGGATAAGTTAAGAGATACTTTGGAAATATCAAGTGAGGAAAAATCCACATAATAGGGATTCCACAAGAAGGAAAAGGGGTACAAAAAGTATTTGAAGAAAAGATAACTGAAGACTTTCCAAAACTAGGGAAGAAAAGAGACATCTAGGACAGGAAGCACAGATTTCCAAACATGAAGAAACCAAGGAGCCCCACACTATGACACATAATAATATAAATGTCAAAGTTTAAAGATTAATAAAGAATTTCAAAGTTGTAAGAGAGAAGCAAAAGTTACCATGATTTCAAAAACAGATCTCAACAAACAAACACCTAAAGTTTTCAGCTGATTTTTCAGCAGAAAGTTGGCATGCTAGGAAAGAGTGACAAGGTATCTTCGAAGGCCTGAAAGGATAATCCTACGACCAAGAAACCTTTACCTGGAAAGATTATCATTAACATTTCAAAAAAAAAAGAGATAAAGAATTTCTCAACAGAATATAAAGTAGTTTGTCACCACTAATCAGCAGTGCAAGAAAAGTTAACTGGGATAATCATAATTAGATATTACAGAATTATGAATAAAAAGATGTAAAATATTACAACATACACCTAAAATATGGAGAAGGGACTTGAAAAACTTACTGTTTGTATTTTGTTTTACTAAAAAATATATGTTTTATTTCATGTTTGACAGAGAGAGAGACAGAGTGTTAACAGGGAGGAACAGAGAGTGGGGGAGGCAGAGAATCTGAAGCAGGCTCCAGGCTCTGAGCTGTCAGCACAGAGTCCAACATGTGGTTCCAACTCACGTATTGTGAGATCATGACCTGAGCTCGAAATCGCACACTTAACTGACTGAGCCACCCAGTGCCCCAAATTTAGTCTTCGTAAAATTCTCGAATGTGTGTATATTTAAGAGACCACCAAAATAACATAGACTGCTGTTTCCTTGGGATGTTATATGTAAACCTTGTGATAACAAACTCAAAACACAAAATACATGAAAAATAAGGAAAATGAAACGCAAGTAAGGCACAACACAAATTCATCTATGAAATAGGAAGAGAGTACAGAAAAAAAGAAACAGAGAACTACAAAAGCAACCGGAAAACAAAGAACAAAATTACAATTAGTACATAACGATCAACAATTACTTTAAATATAAACGGCTGAAGTGCTCCAGTCAAAATACATAGGGTAACAGGATGGATACAAAACAACACTCATCCATATGCTGCCTAGCACAGACTCTCTTCAGACCTAGACACATACAGACTGAAAGTGAAGGGATGGAGATACATTTCCCATGCAAATGAAAGCAAACAACAACAGGGACAACAAAATAACATCAAACAACAACACCACCTCAGAACCAGGTAGCAACACCTATATCAAACCAAATAGACTTTAAAATCCTCAATAAAATATTATCAAACTCCACTCAACAACACGTAAAATGATTACGTGGCTTTTATTCCAGGGAAACAAAGATGGCTCATCAAATCAATCAACATAATATCCCGCCTCAACAAAACGGAGGGTAAACACCATATGATTATACCAATAAATGCAGAAAAACCATCCGACATAATTTAACATGTATCCATGGTAAAAGTTCTCAACAAACTCGGGGGGGCGGACATGCCTCAACACATGAAAATATAATTTATATAATGTTTATATTAAAAAGTTCACACCTAACATCTCAATTGTGAAAAACTGAGAGCATTCCCTCTAAGATCAAGAACAAGATAAATATGTCTACTTATGCCACTCTTGTTTCATATAACACTAGAAGTCCTAGCCACAGGAATCAGAGAAGAAAAAAGGAATTAAAGTCATCTACGTTTGTAAACAAGCTAAACTGTCAATATCCGCAGATGACATAAGAATATGCATACAAAACCCTAAACTTTCCCCCAAAACTACTAGAAGTAATAAACGAATTCAGGAATGTTAGAGATACGGAATTCATACACAGAAATTGGTAGGGTTTGTATATAATAATAATGAAGTCACAGTAAGAGGAATTAAGAAAACAACACAGTTCATAATTGCACCAAAAAAAAAGAGAGTAAACTAGCTACGACTCAACTTATCCAAAGAAGTGAAAGACCTGTAGTGTGAAAACCATAAGTCAATGATGAAATTGAAGATGACACAAACAAATGGAAAGATATCCCATGATCATGGATTGGAAGAATTAATATCATTACAATGTCCATATTACTCATAACTCTCTACAGTTTCAATGAAATCCCTATCAAGATACCAAAGGCACTTTTCACAGAACTGAAACAACTAATACTAAAATTTGTATGGGACCACAAAAGACCCTGAATCGTGAAAATAATCTTGAAGGACAAAAACATAGCTGGAGGTATCAAAATCCCAGATTTCAAGATGTACTACAAAGCTTCAGGTAAACCAATTAGTATGGGTAGTGACACAAAAACAGACACATTGTTCAATGGGACAGAATAGAAAGCCCAGAAATAAACCCATGCTTATGTGGTAAATTAACCTATAACAAAGGAGGCGAGAATAAACAATGGGGGAAAGACAGTCTCTTCAACAAATGGTATTGGGAAACCAGGAAATCTACATGCAGGTAGCGAGGACCTAACCATAACGCTGGCCTGGGCTCTGGCCCTAAAGGCACCTAGCATGGACGTCTAAAAGAGATAACGGATTGGGGACAATTACCATTGAGGAAAATCCTGTGTGGAAGTCACACTCTCTCCATGACATTTCCACGGCCTTGTTGGAGTTGGAGGAGATCCTGAGACAGTTTCAGTCTGGCCCACGCATATGTTTGGCTTCGCCCTTCCACGCAAGCTCTGACCCATAACCACACATGGGCCCTCATTTCAGTCCTGCAGGGAAATCATATCCCTGTGGGTGGTTGGACCAAAGGCACTTCCGGGGAACCAACCCTACCCCTACCCACTGCTCCGCCTCTAAGCGGGATCACCTTCTAAGGCTTAGAAAAGAAGCGGTGGGACATGGATTCCTCCTTTTTCTACCCTGTGTTCTCTTCGGGAACTCAGGAGATTGAATGCTGCCCACCCTCACTGGGGACGATAGTGCTTTACTGAGTCCACCAAATCAAACACTAATCTCACCCAGAAACACTCTACAAATATCCCGAGAAAAAATGTTTAGTCTTGGGCACCCCACGGCCAACTCAAGTAGACGTGTAATAATAACCATCATAGGGTGATCCTTGTTTTGCTTCCCTTCCCTCATTCACCTCCTATTGCTAACTTTCAAGTTCTGAAGCCATTGCTTTTTATATTCTGACCAGTGTATAGCATTAAGAGAAATTCGAGGAAAGTTGTCTTGTGCAGGGACTAGTGTTTCAGTTGATATGAAAATGTTTTCGGTAAGGTAAGGGAAAGAGATCTTAGCTAGGGCACCAACATATTCCATGTTACTTTATCAGGGGTGGCCCTTAGCTTTCCAAACCCTTAACACGCTCATGGGAAGGCAGTGTAACATGGGTGAGAGCATGCATGTTGGCATAGGAGCAGAGTTGGTGCCCATCCCAGCCACCCCACTCGTGTGTGTGTTATCTTGGACCATTTACTTAACATATCTGAAACTCAGTTGCCTAATTTATAAAATGGAAATAACAAGAAAGGGTCAAAAAATTACATGACACTAATGGCAAGGTGCTTAATCCAACACCTGACAACACGGAACAAGTGCTCCACAGATGATAGCCATCATTAGCCTCATTTGAACAGCTAAGACAGGCTAATATTCTGTCTGGGGTCAGATACCTACGGAGGAATCTCAGGTCTTCTGACACTGATTCTTCAATTTGGAGGCAGCCCAGGGCCAGGATGGCTGAAAGTGTACAAGGAGGTAGACCAGTAAGCCAGCCCTCTATCCACCTCTTATTTGATAGTCCAGTTGTATATTCATCTCCTTCCTTCCACTGAAAAGAAATGTAAATCCCTCCCTCTAGAAGAAATGATACACAGACGCTTGCATGTAATATTAAGTGTTAGGCTCTGTAATACTGGCACATGCATCATCTCATTTAATCTACAATGGGCCTTCATATGGGAGTCCTTATTCCAATTTCCAGGTGAGGAAATTGAGACCTAGGAAAGTCAAGTGCCTTTCCCATATCTTGTTTATGACCGTGTTAGACAACAACCCGGGACTCCTCCTCCATGTCCAGTATGTTTCTTCTGTGCCACAGTTTGTTCTCTTCCAAGGCGAACACTGCTAAAGAAAGATTTGAACAAAGCAGTAAAAAAAAAAAAAAAATCATTTAAAACGTCTAGTTTTCACCAAAGCACTGCTTTCTGGGTGAGATTGGTGTGTTTTCTCTCTGAGAAACAAAGGTGAGAAATTCCAAACCTCGATCTTTGTTACGGAGTTATGAAGACCAGTAAAAATTAGTAAAGCTCACTGGCAGATTAAACTTTCCAAGTCGAAGACATTAGTTTCAATTCTCATATTATGTGTGTTAAAGTGGGAGCTGGAATTTCACATGGCTTTGACAATCGTCATCAATTCCTTTCTTCAAGTTTGACTACATATTCTCTTTCTTTCCTTTTTTTGTCTTTTCTAACTATACTTCCAATATGCCAGCTCATCCCTGTTTCTCCATATGTCTAGCAATGGCCATTCTCCATTTGTCCACATTAAATCTGTCATCAAAGGAGAATAAAAGGATAAAAGAACAAAGCCAGAGAAGTAAGACTCAATACTAAAATGTAAACTGGTGTTAACATTTCTACTTCCAACCAAATGTAATAACAAACACTAGATTTATACACCTTATGGAAGCAGCTAAAAGCGTAGACAAAATATATAAGAAGCTGTTCTCAAAACATCACACTCACGCAGTGAAGGACACTGATCCCTGATATTGGGAAATAAGTGAAATGGTTCCTATAGTGCCCTATTCTATTGACTAGGCTGGGATTTGAGTCTGTGTTATAGAGAGGAGGAAGCTGGCATAGCCCAACATTTTCCCTGATTTGTGGAGGGGGTAGTCACTGATTCAGGAAGACTGCTATATTTCACAGAGCAGAGTACCAAAGAAGAGAAAGTTGTTCACAGAGAGAACTCCAGAGATCAACAGATGGTCTGCCTTGAGTATTCAATGGAATATTGATAAACTCTTGTGTATGAGGACACTGAGACCAGGGGAAGGAATAATACCCACTGCCATACAGGGTCAGGAATAATGCCTGACAGCCAGTGTGGAAGACCTCACAATGTACCTGCCATTTGGAAAATACTTGATCTTTGTGTCAGTACTGGACAAAAATTATCCGTAAATTAAGTGCTGCCTGTGCCTTGCCCAAAATATCTTTAAAGAAAGACCTGAAAGGACAAGCTATTTGTAAGTAACTAAACCCTGTCCCAAAACAAAGGCAAGGATATTTTTAGGAATCTAAAAGTTTCCAGCATCTGACAGGCTAAAACTGACCATGTTTGGCAGCCCATAAAAAATTATCGGGCATGCAAAGAAGCAGGAAAATAAGACACGTAAGGAAGGGGAACTCAACTGACACTGACCCAGAAATTACACAAATGATATAATTTATACATCAGAACATTCAAATAGTTATTATAACTAATATTAGTATATCCACGATATTGTAGGGCAGAATGAGCATGTTAAATACAGACATGCAAGTGGTATGTAAGACCTAAACCAAACTTCGCATGACAAAAGCAATGACTAAAATAAGAAATCAGGTCTATGATTCCTGAATGGAATTAAAGGCATATAGACAGTGCAGAAAAAAAGGTTGATGAACCTAAAGACATAGCAGTGGAAATGGTCTGAAATGAAACACACAGACAAAATATGCCTGCAAACCATCCAACATACATGTAATTGTATCTCCAAGGAACACAGACAAGAAAACTAATTTGAGTAAATAATGAAACTAATTTGAATTTATAGTTGGTAAGGTTGATGCAAACCAAAAATATATAGTTCCAATAAGGTCAATGAACCTCAAGGACAGGAAATATGAGAAAAACTACACCAAGGCACCCCACAATCAAATTGCTTTAATCCAGGGAAAGGGAGGGTAAAGATTTCTCATCAGAACCAATGCAATATAAAATACAGTAGGATAACATTTTTAAAGTACCTAAAGTAGGAAACCATTATGACCTGGTGTTAGGCAAACATTTCTTAGATACACCACCAAAAATATGATTCATTACAAGAAAAAAATATGATTGGATTTTATCACACTAAAACTTTCGCTCTTCAATGAACAAATACTTTGAAATCACAAGAATGAGACTGGGAGAATATATTTACCAATCATCTATGTGAAATGGGACTTATATCTAGAACATATGGGCAATCCGCAAGATTCAATATTCTGAAGCTAAATAATCTAAAAAATAGCAAAAGATTTGAGAAGACACATTACCAAAAAAGATATATGTACAGCAGATACACACATGAAAATGTGTTCAGCATCATGAGGGGAAATGCAAATATAAACTACAATGAGATAAATGAGATACAATGAGATCAACTACTACTTCATGCCTACAAGATGTCTAAAATCAAAAGACAGGGTTCCGAAGTGTTAGCTAGGATATGAAAGAACTGGAATTCTCACACACTGCTGATGAGAATGTCAAAGTGATAAAACTACCCTGGCAAACAGTTTGACAGTATCCTAAAAAGCTGAACATGCAACCTATTCTATGATTCAGCCAAATCTACTCTCAGATATGTTCACTAGAGGGATCAAAGTATACGATCATACAAAAAAATAAATAAATAAAAGAAAGAAAGAAAAGAGAAGAAAAGAAATGAAAAGAAAAGAAACAAAAAGAAAAGAAAAGAAAAAATGAATGTTTATAGAAGCTTTGTTTTCAATAGGCAAAGGAGCACCTGGTGCCTCAGTTGGTAGATTTCTTGATTTCTGCTTGGGTCATTATCCCAGGGTCCTGATATTGAGACTCACATTGAGGTCCACACTAAGCATGGAGGCTGCTTAAGATTCTTTTTCTCTTTCCCTCTGCTCTCCCTTTCTCTTTCTCTCTCCCTCCGCCTTTCCCTCTGCCTCTCCATCTCCCTCTCCCTCTGCATCTCCCTTTCCCTATCTCTCCCCCACCTCACCTTCCCCCCTCCCCTCTCCTTCTCACTCACTCTCATTCTCTCACTCTCTCTCTCTCTCTCACTCTCTCTCATAATAAGAAATAAATACGCCAAATGTGGAAATAATACAAATGTCCACTGTCATGTGAACGGATAAACAAAGTAGTAACAGACTATTGATACACACAACACTATGGATAATCTTCAAAATACTAAGTGACAGAAGTCAACTCCCCACCTCTAAATAATAAGGAGTATGTCTTATATAATTGTATTTGTATAGTATTCTAGAAAATGCAAGATAATATGTAGGGACAGAAAACAGACCAGAGATTGCCTAGGAATGGGAATCGGGAAGACGTGGGGGACGGAGGGATATCTAAGGGATACAAGGACATTTTTAGTGGTGACAGACATATTCTTTTCCTTGTTATGTATACATTGGTGGATATGTGACCAAAATTTACCAAATTATGTAATTGTATTTATTAGTATTGGTATTAATATTAATTATTAATTAAGTAATTTATTTATTAGGGCTTTTTATTCAGAGACAGAGATGAAGCGTTCATAAGTGGGGGAGAGAGACAAGGGAAAGAGAGAATCTTAAGCAGACTGCATGCTTAGCATGGAGCCCAATAAAGGGCTTAATTGAACCTGGGATCATGACCTGAGCCAAAATCAAGAGTCTGATGCTCAAGTGACAGCCATCCAGGTGCTCCACCAATTACGTACTTTAAATATGTACAGTTTGTGTATATCAGTTAAACATTAATGAAGTTGTTAAAAAAAGCAAAACAAAACATGATTGGATATTGTGTATTTTGACCTCTGGGGCTGCTATTTCAAACCTGGTCCACCAGCATCTACTGATTTTCGGAACCCCCAGTATCTTTCATACACTCACATAAGTTCTTCAAAATAAATGTAACTTGGGAAAAGGGGAAATCCCCTGGCAGTTATCACGTGTATCAATTATAAGTGTCACATCACTTAGAACTATGATCCATACATGAGATGGGTGATATAGCACATGTTTGCTTTCGACAACTTGGAGCTGTTTGAGTCCCAGCACCCCATTACCCTTGTACACTTGTTAATTACTAGTTTACCAGTTAATGGTCCTCTGTCTCCTTATACTGTATAAGAAGGGACTTGGTCTGTCTTGCTCACTTCTGTGTTTATAATGTTACAGAACCAGGCTGGAATGCTGGCGGAAAAACCAAATGGCGCTCGGAGATCTTCTTTGGATTGCAGATCTTGGTGGAACGGCGGGCTCAGAGGACCCTGTTTCTCCAAACGTCTGAGGGCTGAATGCAAGTGGGGCAGGAAATTTACAGTCATCAGCTGCCGTATCTGTGGGGGTTTTCCTGCACACAGAAAACAAAGGAAGAAGAACCAGGGGGAGGGGTCTCTAAGATAGAGACCAGAGTTCGTTTTAGTCCCACCGTCCATCTTTGGTGCAGTATTGTATTCACTTCTCCAACATTATCCCATTTTATGCCTTTTAAGAAACCTTTTTAGTAGGTATCACCTTTCAGTTTTTTAGGTTGGTACCCTCAGAAGGCTAAGATGTCTGCAGTAATTTGGCGAGCAACAGTGTTTTCAAGAAAATGTATTATGGTATTCAGTATAGAGGGGCCAATGGGTACAAGTAAAATTATGGAGAAGAGGGGCCCTGCCAGGGCAGGAAGCCAGGATCCCAATCCGTGAGATCTCATTTGTTCCATTGATTGGTACTTTCCTGTTGTCTATCTTGAATTATTATTATTATTATTATTATTATTATTATTATTATTATTATTATTATTATTATTATTTTACTTTTTTAGTTCCTTAACCTTAATTGTAAGTATTTCTGACTGGTTTAAAAAATAGCAACATTCCTCCCCCTGAAAAGATGCGAGTCCCTCCATTTTCTGAAGTGAGGAGGTCGGGGGCCTGTCTATTTTGGGGGGTTACTGCCACCAGAGAGTTTATTTGGTTCTCTAAAGTTACCAGAGACTCGGCCACCCATTCCATGTCTTCATTTAGCTCTTGAGATAGTCTATGGTACAGTCCTATGCATAAAACTATGCCCCCTTATACAGTTCCTATTGCTGTCACAATTTTTGAGCCTATCAGAATGGGTAGCAGGACTGCCCGTTTAGCCTGAGACTTGGGGCTAAAGGTTGTTAGGAACTGATCTTCAGTGTATACAAATATCTCTGGGGTCCGGAACATGGAATAACATTTCTGAGTCCAGTTGGCCTCTAAGCATCGATAGGCCGAATTAGTACACAGATAGAACACCCCAAGGGTGCAACATAGGGTTGTAGTCCTCATTAATGTTCTATCTCTTCCTCATACAGAGGGCATTTAGTGACTGTACGGATGAGGTTGTTGGCATTGGGAGATGGACCCTAGTGACCAGGGGTCCAATTCAGACAGGGGTGTTGGTTTTGAGGTTTTCAGGAGCTTCCTAGGTCAAACGGATCGGAGTAGCTAAGTGAGTCCTCTGGTTGAGGGGCAAGCACATCCAGCATGTTTGCATGTGATTATCTATCTTATGGAGGACTAGTAGAGCAGTTTCGGACCAATGCTGGAGTGGGGAATTGGTAGGCATCTGATTGACGGCTGAAGTTTCAAACGTTGTTCGGCCACTGGCAGAGTGGTCGCCTTTATGGCTTGAATTATCCTATCCTGGGTATATGCTTTATAACTTTTTGAAGGGCCCTGTAGTGCAGCCCTTCCCTGTTTGAGATTCCCCATTGAGGAAGGTAAGTGTAGCAAGCTCGCTTCCGTGTCTGGAGGCCCTTGTTGTGACATGGGTTCCTGATAGTTTGGTTATATCCTTGGTCCAACACTTAGC
Source organism: Puma concolor (assembly GCF_028749965.1). NCBI lineage: Eukaryota > Metazoa > Chordata > Mammalia > Carnivora > Felidae > Puma > Puma concolor. The sequence continues at coordinate 837,517 of NW_028240236.1, read as the reverse complement.
ACTTCGGGCACCAGGTGACTGACAGAGAGTGGGTGTTTTTCCCATGTAGCAATCTTTGTGGAGGGAGGGAAAGGTGCTGAACACCCTGGACGCCCTTATTGTCCTATAACAATTGTGGGGGCAAATTTGATAAGCGGCAGTTGTGAGGGTGAGAGTGGTTATCATAATATACAGGCAATACTTGGTAACCCTCCCATCCAGAGGAGGTATGTGAGGCCCAGGATGTATCTTTTACACCATATCCAGATTGTTGGTGCAGTCTCTATCAGCCCAACAGTAAGAAGTAAGACCAGGCTTATGACACCAGTAAGGGGCAAGGGTTGGCAAAGTAGCATTCAAACCCCTGGACTTGATTCACGCATTGATTCCTCAAGATCCTGCTGTGTGCAGGCCAGCCATCTCCCATGGTGTGGCTGGAGCAGGGCTGGACACCTCAGGGGTCAGTTCCCTTTTGAGGGTAGGTTTAATGGGATGACTGGATCTGGATCACTTCACCAGGTTGTGGATTCTTCTGAGTGCACTTCTTAACTGTGGAGTGATGGACCCGTGGGGTGATACCTGAAGTTTTGGGGGCTGTAGGAGTTGTTAGAATAACAGTGAGAGACCCAGTCCACCATTTTATAAGACGTTCCTTCTTCCAATCTTTGACCCACACAGAGTCTTCTGGCTGAAAGAAGTGAACGGGGTCCCTAAGTAAATTGTGACCCTCTCTATGGTGTATCTAAACTTGTTTAGGACTGCCCCCAAGTTCTGGAGCTGTTATCTTATTTCTTTGTCTGCAATCTGGTTTAGGTCTCCTGGGAGCTTTCCTAAATGTGGGTGTGCGTGGGGGTGGGGGGAGGATCGCCCATATAATAACTCAAAACGGGAGAATCTCAGTGCCCCAGGCGGGCATTGGGCACACAGGAGGACCAGCCGAAGGAAATCTGGCCATGGGGGGTTAGTCTCCTGGTGGTACTTGGCCACGGTTTCCTTGAGGGTGCAGTTCATCTGCTCTACCTTTCGCTGAGCCCTGGGGGCGTTAAGCAGTGTGCAGTTTCCAGGCAATGTTAAGGGACTTTGTTAGGGTTCATATAATGTCCGTCGAAATGCAGGTCCATTATTACTGTGTGTGGTTAAGCCCAATCTCCCATAGAAGAGCCTAGGCCACCTCGTGACTTCATTCCATTCTGGTCTGGAAAGCTTGGACGCATCCCAAATTGGTGCAGATTATTACAAGGAGGTACCTCAACCCTTTATTTGGTTGTATGTTGGTAAAGTCCACTCCTAAGTCCATCCTTTGTGAGCCAGGCAGGGGCCGTGGGGCCGAGCAAGCATTGTTTTTGGCACACGTTACACATTATTCACTGACAGCCTGGCATAATGCTGGCAGTTGGCTGATATCGCAGTTCTTTTTGAAGAGGACCTCTAGAGCAGTTTTCCTTAAGAGGGTGAGTTAGTTATCTTCTTTCACTAGCTGCTTTTACATAGATGATGGGACAAGACTCACCATCCGCTTTGCTTAGTGTGCCCACTTCTGTGGAAGCCCAATTTCTTTCTTCACTTGTGTTCATGGCTGATGAGGCTTCCTTCTGGGGCGCAAGAGTCAGAGTGTAGGTAGGAGCTTCACCTAGGTCACCTCAGGCAGCCACTCTGGCTGTTTTGTCGGACTGGTGATTTCCTGATTTATGGGTTCATTTCATTTCTGAGGTCCCTTACAGTGTAGGATAGCTACTTTGTCTGTTAGCCATATGGTCTCAAGAAGCTTTAGTATTTCTTCCTCATTTTTGATAGTTTTCTCTGAAGCGGTAAGGAGGCCTTTTTCTCTATAGATGGCCCCATGTACATGCACAGTAGCGAAGCCATAGGGGAATCGATGTAGATGTTAACTCATTTACTTTTGCTAAGGATGATGGCTCAGGTTAAGGCGTACTGAGTCCAGCCCATTGTGCCGACCATCCTTCCGACAAGGCCTTAGCTTCCTGAACTTCCGTGGTTGTGATGACTGCATACCCTGCTCTTTGGCTGCACTCCTCTAAAAACCCGCTCCCATCGCTAAACAGGGTGATCCCTGGGCTTGTTATACCCTGGTCTTAAAGTCTGGGAAGCTGGCGTAGACTTCATCCAGTACTCCAGAACACTCATGGTCAGGTTCACCGTCCTCTGTGGGAAGGAAAGTGGCCAGGTTTAGTGTTCTTACACTGTTCGAGAGTGAGCCTTGGGTTCTCATAGAGAAGGCCTTGGGATTGTGTCAGCTGAGAAATGGAGAGGAAATGATATCCTTGGGTGCTTGTGAGCCACACGACCGTGTGTGGGACCTTAACATTAAATGTTTGGCCCAGTGTGAGTTTGTCTGCAACCTTGATGAGCAGGACTGTGGCTCTGAGCTTTTAGGCACAGGGGCCATCCTCCAGCCACAGGATCAAGTTTGTTTGTTTTTTTTGTTTTTTTTTTTTTTAGACAGAACACTGGCCATTGCCGAATCACCATGCTCTGAGTGAGCACTCCTTTTCGTGTGTGAAGAAGTTATAGGGTCTGTCTATGTCAGGCAAACCAAGGGCTGGGGCTTGTCCCAGAGCCAACTTTATTTCTGAGAGCCCTCACCTCCTCAGTCCATGCAAGGGGCTCCCAGTTTGGTCCTCCCAACAGGTAATATAGGGACCTCACTATGGCTGAGCATCTGAGGATTCCCAATGCGACAGAACCCTCTGGCCCTGAACATTCACACAAGCCTCGTTTTGTTTGGGGCTGTGGCAGTGTGGTGCCACACTTTCTCCTTTCCGGTCCTCATTCTCCTTTTCCTTTTGTGAGGAGGGAGCCTAAGTATTGGACCTGCTGCTGACGAATCTGTGCCTTTTTCCAAGAGGCCTGGTACCCCAAGTAGGATCAGAGCTGTAAGAAGGCCTGTGTACCTTTCATACAGTCTTCCTGGGTGTCACTGGAAAGGAGGTCTTCTATGTATTGGAGAAGGACATACCCTGCGGTTTCCTTCGGAAAGTCAGAGTGATATGAACCTAGGGCTTCCCTCAGAAGAATGGGCGAGTTGTTGAAAACGTGGGAAAGTAGTGTCCAGGACATGTGTATCCGGCGCTCTGTAACAGGTTCAGTCCATTCAAAGGCAAACAATGATTGCCTTTGCGGAGCCAGGCAGAGGCAGAAGAAAGCATCTTTTAGGTCGAAGCACGCAACCCTTCTGGGTGACCACGGAATTTGGATGAAGAGAGTATACTGAGGGTTCGGAATGACTGGGTGTAAGGAAACAGTCCCTTTGCTGATGGCCCTCAAATCCTGTACTGGTTGGTGTCCTCCTCCTAGCTTCTTGCCTGGCCAGAGTGAGGTATTCCAAACTGATTGGCACTCAGTTAGAATACCTCTTTCTCTGAGCTTGGTCAGGTGCTCTTGTATGCCCATTCTAGCCTCTAGTGGAAGGGGGTACTGCCTTGGTGTCTGAGGTTGAGCTGCAGGGATCAGGTCCACAATGATTGGGACCTAATTCCAAGCTATTTCAGGCGGGTTATCATCAGACCATAGGGAGGGGAATGTAAGCCTGAATTCTTAGGGGTGACAAGGTAAGTCCTGGGCACAGAACAGTCTCCATTCTTCTTCCCTTGGCAGGGGTATCGTCAAGACCAGGTTTCCTTCTGCCTTCAGTTTAATTGGAGGCTAGTGTGTCCAGTGGGGTCAGAAGGTATCTGGGCCCCAAGTTTGGAGAGTAGATCACGGCCCAGGAGAGGAATCGGGCAGTCAAGTAAGTAGAGGAACTTATGCCGGACCTTGTGACCCCCAAGTGCACCTTGTTGAGCTTGACAGAAGGGCTGTTGCATTGCCTGTGTTCCAGTAGCCCCAAGTATGGTTGCTGTCTTTTGGCCTATGGGCGCTACCAGGGAAGTAACCAAGGAGTATTCAGCCCCAGTTGAAAAGTATTTCTACCATGAAAGTTATTGTTCAGCCTCCACCTCATTTCAGCCGTGGGTTCATGGTGGCCGAGAAAGAAAGGGTCTGGTCCCCCTCAGTCCAATTCTACCCCGGCCACATCAAGAAGGTTCTCACCTCGAGGTTCCTGCAGATATTGGCTGGGTTTGAGGTCCCCATCCAATTCGGACATTCTTACAGTTTTCCTTGCCTTTGCAGTATGCACACTGGTCCCTAGCTAAGGGGGCTGTGGGCTTCCACCCTTTTTGTGGTTGGGGTTTTTCGATGCTGCGAAAAAAACAGCAGCATCTGTTCTTTAGTTCTGCTGTGAGAAAGGTAGCCTTCTTTTTTAGTCTTCACTTCTTTCAGCTGCAAATTTCTTTTCCTGAAAACTGTATTGACGACCTCTAACAACTGAATGATATTCATCTGGCAAAGCCCTCCAACTTCTGGAGTTTTCGTCGGATATCTGGGGCAGCCTGTGCCACAAAAGAGGTATTTACCATCTGTTGACTTTCTGGTGCCACGGGGTCAAACGGGACGTATACAGGGTACGCTTCACAGAATCTTTCATAGTAGTCTCCCGGAGAGTCCCCAGGGTGCTGTGTGACTCATGATATTTTAGTCATATTCATGGGATTGTTGACTCCAGCTCAGACTCCCTGAAGGAGGGCTTCCTGGTATCATCAGACGTGGCCCTGTCCTCCTTCTGTGGTGCAATCCCATGGTGGGTGTTCTTCAGGCATGCAGCTTGAGCCCAGATATAGGGTCATTGATTCCTGGAGATGTGTGATTTTCTAGGTACTGTCATGTTTCTGTCATCCTTATTTTTAATTCAACAAAGTATGGAGTAACTGTTGACAATCTTCCCATGTCTGTCAGTAGGTCGGGATGAGGGACTCCATCAAGTCAACCATTGCTTGTGGCTTTTCGGAGTATGGTGGAGTGTTGTGTTTCCAATTGAGGAGGTCGGTTGTAGAGAAAGGTAGATAACACATCATGGAATGTCTGGTCTGGACTCGGTCCATCCTCATTCTGTCTTTCAGGCTCTCTCGTCTCCTTTACATGCATTCGGAGAGTTTTAGGTCTGGGTCTGAGGCGCAGTCTGGCTGCTGGCCCATGTGGGGGTGGGTTATGTGGGTCTGAGAGCGGCGGGGAGATGGGCGGCACTGACTGCAGTGGCAACTGCACTGACTCTGGCTGTGGCTGGAGAGACAGATGTAGGAGGAGTCTCAAGCTCCGGGGGAGGGGAGCGGGAGCTTGAAGAGTCATGAGCAGGTGGAAAGACAATATCTTCCTCCATATCTCCTTCAAATATTAGAGGAGCAGTGGGTCGCTTCTTTGGCTCCCTGGGAGAGCTCCAGATAAAGTTTCTGAAACCTTTGCCTGGCTCTGTTTGCTAATGATGAATCACCTTCAAGGCAGTAGATTTGGGGCAATTTCAAGCCAGGAGTCGATGTACGGAAATTGATCAGTGTGGCCTGGGTTCCAGGTGACTATTAGCCAAACCTGCTGCACTATTTGAGCATCTAACGTCCCTTCTGGAGGCCATCCTACATTGAATGTGGGCCATTCTAGTTCACAAAGTTTCCTTAACTTCTTGGGTGTCGTTGTCACGCCATGGTAACCTGAAAAACCCTTTTAACACTTTTTGGTCACAACCTCTAAAATCGTAGGCTTACTCTGTTTTCATCCCATTATTAATTTTTTTCTCATATTTGGTGACACAAAGACGGACAAAGTTAGGGTATACCGCCGATGAAAGGACTATTCAGATACTCCTCTGGTCGCATTCCTGAGGGAAAGTTTAGGTGAGGTTTGATTATAGTGGACTCGGCTTTGTGACTTGTGATGGGAATCTGATCTGATATCGCCCTAGACCTTATACTCTCACAATGACTCAGGGGAGCCCATTCAGACTCCATAGACTTTTGGGGACCTTAAGGGCGCCCGTCCATAAAGCCACAAACTGTAACTCGACAGGCAACCCTGGCTTAGCTGTACATCGTCTCTCTCTCTCTGTCTCTCTCTCTCTCTCTCTGTCTCTCTCTGTCTCTCAGTCTCTCTCTCTCTCTCTGTCACACACACAAACACACACACACACACACACACACTCGCCCGCGCGCGCGTGCGCACCAGAGTCTATTACATTTCCCTCCACAAAATTTTCTACCAGGGACACCTATTAAGACCTCTGGGGATTGATCATGTCCCCCTTCCACTCTTTTGGGTATGCTTGACTTCTTCAGGGCCCGGCCTTACCAGGTCCATGGAGCAGGACCTGCCCAAGACAACGGAAAAGAAAGCTGCTGAAATTCAGGCAGAGCATGCACTTTCTCCCTTGTGAGAATTTGCTTTGCCACCACCTCGCCGTTCTCCCAAACCGGTGGCAACAATGGACCAGTGCGGTTGGGTTTCCTGGTCAGCAATCTAGTATGTTATGGAACAAGGCTGGAACACTGGAGGAAAAACCAAGTGGCACTCAGAGAGTTTGGTCAGAGAGTTTGACTCACCAAACATCTGAGCGTAGAGTCAAGTGGGGAAGGTAATTTATAGTCGTCAGCTTCCATATCTGTGGGGGTTTTCGCACATGCACCAAACAAAGGAAGAAGAACCCAGAAGCGAGGTCTCTAAGCTAGAGACCAGAGTCTGTTTGAGCCCCGTTGACCATCTTTGGAATACTTTATTCACTTCTCCAACAAGAGTAGAGCTCTAAATACCACATAATATATGCTCATTATATCTATATTAAGTGAATAGTTCTATTGTTTCTGTATCGGACATATAACAAGAATTTTGACAATCTATATGGTCAGAGTCCCCAGACCATCACATTATAGGGATTTCAAGGTTGTCTAGTACCCACACAATATTAAGGTTTGGTTACAACCACCATAAGCTAACCCTACAACCTCACATCCTGGATCATATAATGCCCCTGTCTCCTCCTCATTCACAATCTTTTGCAACTGAGTGCAGACAATTCCATAATGTGGTCTTGATTCAGAAAGCCACATTCCTCAGTTTCTCTCAGTCAGACAGAATGAAATCTGACTGTGAACGTCTGCCAGTAATGTTGCAATAGAGATGAAGAAGATCAATTCAAGTGGACTCCCTGAGCTGACCCCTAGAATCTCTTTAGGGCATGAGTACAGTTAAATAGAAATGCTGCACTCAGAAATATGTCTGCTGCTTATCCAAGGAACAAAAAGCAAGCATTTAAAAAAGTAATCCGTTTCCCTGCAGAACAGCTTAATCAGGGAGAGTGAGTGGTGCAAAGTGGGTCAATTCTTCTCTATGGCCTTAACTATTGTAGAGACACAGTTCAACCTATGGGGGTGTTTAACAGAAACATGAAACCTGAGAGCTGCCATTGTTGGGTAACAATGTTCTCTAACTGTGCCTTATGCATTGACATGATAATCCAAGGGAGACAAGCATTAATTATAAGTGGCTTAGGGGCGGCTAGGGGGCGCAGTCGGTTAAGCGTCCGACTTCAGCCAGGTCACAATCTCGCGGTCCGTGAGTTCGAGCCCCACGTCACGTTCTGGGCTGATGGCTCGGAGCCTGGAGCCTGTTTCCGATTCTGTGTCTCCCTCTCTCTCTGCCCCTCCCCTGTTCATGTTCTGTCTCTCTCTGTCCCAAAAATAAATAAAAAAAAAGTTGAAAAAAATTTTAAGTGGCATAGAAGTGGACAGTTTCTACATGCTTCATCACCTCTATGTAATAATTAGTCCTGTCTGCTCTTTGCACGTGAACATTCCGTTGTTGGTCATTTTCCCCAAGATAGAAATGGTCCCTTGTGCTTCAGTGGGCTTGTAAACTTAGCCTTCCTGAATAGGGTTGGAGACATCCAAAGGGCATCTCTTGGTACCTGTTGTTTCATTTTGTTCGATAGTTATGGACCTACCCCGATAAAAGGATTCGCAATTTTCTTAGTATGTCTTAAGACTGAATTGGAAGCCCATTTTCTGTAGTCAATTCAACTTAACAAAGAGAGTATTACATGTCAGACATTGTGAAACATATAACTGAAGGAATATTACCTCACAAAGATTGACCCTCAAAATCAGTACACCTTACTAATGATGCCTTGTTTTTTGGAAGGTCATGAAGGTGCGGATCAAGGGAAGAATGGATTAAAATTAAATAGAACCAATAAGAAAATATACAAGTACATTTGCCCTTAGTACAGATAACCAATAATTCATGAAATGTTGTTTATTTCATTTATTTATGTGTATGTGTATGTGTATGTGTATGTGTATGTGTATGTGTATGTGTATGCTTATACTGGGCTGTGGCGAAATATGTGTTCCTTACAGTAGATTGGGGATAAAATATTTGAAAGACGCTGTGCTAATGCACCTTATCAAGCTGCCTGGTGCCTCTGTAGCTTGGGTTCTTGATAGGGCTTAGGTTCATCCGCTTCATGCGCTTGCATGAAATTTGGAAAATATGATGGCTAATTTTATGTGTCAACTTTACTGGGCCACAGAGGTCCAGATGCTTGGTGAAACGTTTTTCTGGTGTTTTGTGATGGGAAATACTTGAGTCTGTACAGTGAGTAGAACGGATTATTTTCCTAATGTAAGTGGGCCTTATGTAATCAGTGAGAAGGCCTGAATACAATAAGGATGATTCTCCCAGGGATACTAGGGAATTGCTCTTGCCTGCCTGAAAGTCTTTAAACTGGGACATTGGCCTCTTCCCCGGATTCAGACTGAAACAGCAGCTCTACCTGAGATTCAAGCCTGCCAGCCATTGGACAAGAACTATGCCATCAGATCTCGTGGGTTTCCAGCTAGCCAACACATCCTGAAGATCTTGGGACTTGTCAGCGTCCACATTTATGGGAGCCAATTCCTTATAAGATATATAAATAAATAAACAAACAAACAAACAAACAAATAAATAAATAAATAAAACATTCATAAATATATAAATATATTTATAGTAATAGATTCATATTTTATGTGAATGTATTTACATAAATATAAACAAATATAAATATATAAATATATTATATATTATAATATATATTATATATATATATGAGAACCAGAAATTTTCTCTGTTGAATCTTATTAATTCAGAAGGTGAAAAGTATTATCTATTGGTTCTACAGCTGTTTTTTTTTTTTAAACTAATGTGGTAGAAATTATTCTAAAGAAAAAAAAAAATAGCCCCCAACGATCCATACCTTACAGCTGACAACGCATGAATATGTAGAGAGACCATTTCTATAGTCGTGTTGTATTATAGAGAGAGATTTTCTGGATCAACCTAGTATCATCATGAACCCATGCATCATAAACCCATCCAAAGCATAGAGTTTTCTCTGGCTGGCCATCCCACAATCTGAAAATGAAGACCTCAGTTGTATAATTGCAAGGAACTTAATTGTCCGAAACCCAAATAATCTCAGAAGTAGATTTCTCCAGATAAGAACCCAACCTACTGACACTTGACTCTTACCTAGTGATACCCTAGGCCCAGAACACCAGTGAGTCTGCCTGGACAGACCAGTGAGTCTGCTGGGGTTATTCTGCCAAGACAATTCTGCAGGGCTGTCTTTGGATTCTGGGAGTGCAGTGTACACCCCACTTAACTAACACTTCTCCTGATGGTTTGAACACACAATTCCTCATATTAAGTCACTGCTTGGATATAAGGTAATTTCTGCCATATGCTACTGAAATTTGACTATTTTATTTCCACATATCTCCTACTTGGTAAATGCAATGATACCTGTAGCTTATTTCAAACTCAAGTAAAACAAAACACAAAGCTCTAAAGAACGGACCACTCCTTACCTCTTGAAACTATCTCTTCTTTTGTGTTTGATAACATTTGACTCTCCTGGTTTCTCTTATATATTCCCTCTACTAATTTTCATTCTATTGTCCTGCCTCATTTCCATTCATCAAGCATGCATTGAGCACGTACTATATTGTAGGCACTGTATACAAAGTACAGAGGTCTTATCTAGAACTATTAATGGACCTTGTTATCCAGGGATCTGCCACTGTGTAAACAAATTAACTATAGTGAGTTGATAACATCTGTAATAGTGGTGGATAAATGTACCCTGGAATTGCAAAGAAGAAAACACATGATTCTCTAGGTACCCAGGGAGTGCTTTACACAAATGAGAGTCACTTGAAGTGAGTCTTCTAGAGAAGACATATTTCAAATCAACAGAGTAAGGAAGGGCATTGCAGGCAGGAAAAAAAAAGAGAGAGAGAGAGAGAGAGAGCAAGACACGGAAGTTTGAAAATGTGACACATTAAAGGAGTAGCAAAGTTTCCTTTGGATGGATTTCATGTGGGAATGGGAGATTGGTAAAGAGTGAGGATTAATGTAAAAGATGACATATGAATTGGATCCTAGAAACAGTTAACAGGAGATAGTTATGGTGCCCGAATGTCGTTGATGACTACCCATTGTATTCAAATAAACCTGAAGACACTTCTTGGCTTAGTGAGAACGTTGCTCATCATCTGATTAATTCCATAAGGTTAATCTAATCTTATGTTCCTCTTCTCTACCAACCATTCACTCATTTACTCATTTATTTCTTTAGTCAGAGAGGGTATGTGTGGGGTACATATCATGAAGAATGTGAAAGTCATTATAAGGACTTTGACTTTTATTTTCGATGAGATGGAAAGTCAGTTGAGTAGTCTGACCAAATTCACATTTGAGTTTGTTTTATCTATCTATCTATCTATCTATCTATCTATCTATCTATCTATCTATCTATCTATCTATCTTTCTATCTATCTATCATCTATCTATTTTTTAATTTAAAGAGAGTGCCCACAGCAGTTTAGAGGAAGAGAGAAACTGAGACAGAGACAGAGAGACAGAGAGAGAGAGAGAGAGAGAGAGAGAGAGAGATCTCAAACAGGCTCCATGCCTAATTCATGCCTAGCTCAGATACTAATACAGGTTCTGACCCCATGACGTCATGCTTTCTGGATCATGACCTGCGCCAAAATCAAGAGTCAGATGGCTAACCACCTGAGCCACCCAGGTGACCCTAATTTGTATGTTAAACAAATCACTCTGACTACTATCTGGGGAGCAGGATGGAGTGGGAAGCAAGCATACAAGCAACAACAGCAACAAAATAAGGAGGTTACTATAGTAATCCTGAAATAACTTCCATCCTGAATAAGGATGGAAGAAGGGGACATAGTGAAAAATTATGATCATGTGTATATTATAAATGTGGATATAATAGGATTGCTTGTGGTTTGAATATAAGGGATGAGAAAAACAGATATAAAAGATGACACCAATGTTGGTTTTGTTTTGTTTTGTTTTGTTTTTGTTTTTGTTTTTGTTTTGTATTTGTTTTTTTTTTTTTGGCTGGACCACAGGTTGGTGGTAGTTTTAAGTTGTCTGTTCAGATCATGGGTTTTAGGGGAAACATCAGGACTTGCTCTTTTCACATGGTGATTTTGAGATGCTTATCAGACATCCAAGCTGCCTTTTTTTGAATGTAGTTAGATATAGGCATCTGGAGTTTAAAGTAAGAAGTTTAGTGTGGACTCTAGCCTGGATTATTTAGCATGCGATCACATGAGATCAGCTAGGGAGTGTGAATGGATGAGCGAGAAGACATGCAAGGACTGGGCTCTGGGGTCTCTAACTCTTAAAGTACTGCACGATGTGGAAAACCTAGCGAAGGAAACTAGACACAGTGGCCACTGAAGGAGTAGGCGAGACATGAGGAGGCCCTGGAGTCCAGGAAGCCTGGTAAGGAATTTGTTTCAAGGAAGGAGGTATCAAATTGATCAAGTGCTGATGGCAAGTCAAATAGAATGACGTCAAATAAATGATCATCAAGGTCACGTGGGGGGGTCACTTGGTTAAGTGTCTGACTATTGGTTTCATCACAGGTCATGATCTCATGGTTTGTGGGTTCAAGCCCCAGGTCGGGCTCCATGCTGACAGTGTGGAGTCTGCTTAGGATTCTCTCTATGCCTCCATCTGTCTCATATCCTCCCCTGCTCACTCTCCCTTTCTTTCAAAATGAATACATACACTTTAAAAATTATTAAAATATAAATAATCACTGTGTTTTGCAAAGTGGATGTCATTGACATGTGATGAGAACCATTTCAGTAGCACCTGGGAAAAGCCGTATGGGAGTGGATTCAACAGAGAATTGGAGGAGAATGACTGTAGACAGGGAGTAAGGCAGTTCTTTCAAGGAGCGTTGTGACAAAATGAGGGCGAAAAATGAGGCAGCAGTGGGAAGGGAAGGGAGCAGGGTCAAGAGAGGGCTTTGCTTTTTCTTTCTAAAATTTGAGAAATAAAAGCATTTTTGTAATTTCCATATTTCTGATGGAAATGTTGATATGGCAGAGTGGGGGATAACTGTTGACAGAAATGTTCTTAACAGGGCAAGAGTGACTTTGGTCTAGTGTCCAAAAGATAATTGGCTCAGAGTGGAATGTACAGATCCTTCATGTTAATGTTGGTGAAAGCAGAGCACAAGGAAATAGATGTAGATGGAATGGTAGATGCGATAGGTGATTTTGCAAAATCTCTTTTCATTGACCTGGTTTTCTCAGTGCGGTAATAGGCAAAGTTATAAGACCAGAGTGAAGAAGGGTTGGGAACAGTTGGAAGTTTGTGGAGAAGGAAGTTGTGAACTAGAGGTCTAGGTGTGTGAGGAAGTAGCCTTCTGACCTCACTTGAGTCAGTGGCCATCAAGTAACTTTTGCGCTGCTTTCCTCCAATTACATAGGATGTTGCTATGTGCAGGAACTAGATTGAACTTCCTGCGGTTCCCCACTTCTTTACCTTGGCATAGGTAAGGTTGCATCTGCCTGAGAAGCCCTCTCTACCATAATCACTCATATTTCAAATTTGCCTCAACCATTACTTACTTAATCCCACCAGGCAGAGTTAATTAGTCCCTTCTTGGAGCTCTTCTGGTACCATGTGCAGTGCCCTGTACCGTAATTTTTGCCATATTGTAATAATTTGCATCCCTGTCTCCCTAGATAATTTAGCCACTCCTTGAGGGGGTCAATTTGGTCATTACAGCTCCTAGTATACAGGTTGACTTATGGGTAGCTTTTGTTAATTGTCAATTAAATTGAGTTGAATTGAATGGAGTTGGATTGAATTGAATGTACTGAATTGAAGTGAATTGAATTGAATTGAATTGATTGGAGAGAATTAGTAGAAAGAATTGGCAGGTAGGAGAGGCAGAGCCTCGAAACAGTGGTGACATTTAGAACAAGACTTTTCTGATCTACAAGGAGAGGAACTCCTGCTCATGAGAGTGGGAAAGGTAACTGTTTCCTCACATGTAGTGGTGCAGTGAATGGAGCCGAAACCCCAAATGAACTTCTGTAAATTGTGTCAACAATTCTTACTTCTATACTGTTTGCTTTGAGGACCAAAAGAGTTCATATATGCAGAAGGATTTTGTACATAAAAATGTGCTACATAATGTAAGTTACTCTTTCTCACAACACTCTGTGCCAAGATAAAAGAAATGTGTTGATTTTATATATTTTACTAAAGGGTAGCATGTATAACAGAGGAAGAGAAGGACGGGTTTAAAAAAAAAAACAATGATGAAAGTTATACTCGTCTTGTTGACCTTTCTAGTCTTCAAAGTCTCTTTAGAAGATATCATCATGGTCTCCTTCAGTTACAGATGCCTCTTATTGTCTCTGAGACAATAGCCCTATTATGATCTAATTTGCTAAGCCAGGTGGTGTGGAAGACAGATAAAACTGCCAGCTCATTCTGCAGGAAGCAGCATATAAGGAGCCCGCTGATCTGATAGGCTTGTGTCACAATGCACAAGTTTGGGAATTGCCCAGGCTCAGAAAAGGCCAGTTTTTTGCAACATTATAAAACTCAAGAGAACTCTTTAACACAGAGGCGATGTTCACAGTTCCACAGCAATAACATGTCTGATTCTTGATGCTGACTAGAAGTCAACCAGTTATTTTAACACAGGTTTTAACTCTTATTGGTTTCACTTCACTTTCCCTTACGTTTCAGGTTTCTTAAGGGCAGGGACCATGTTCTGGGCTTCCTAACCTTTGCCCACACATGTCTTCCATGGTATTTCATGGGCGCTCCGTTATCATCTGTTATTAATTGGGTTTTTTAGTAGGTGTCAGGCAGCTTTCATGGTGACCACGTATAGGCAGAGCATAAAGAGGTGGCAATAGTGGCGCTTTCTCTACCATATGAACCACATGTTACTATCTTAAAATTCCTGGAATATATGTATGATGTCCTGTATGAATGATTGTGAGTTTATGACACTCATATTCTACTCCTTTTCCCCAACAGTTTAAAATACCTTTATGGCAGTTTACCTTCCTTTCATTTCCTAACTTAAAATAATTTACTTCTTTGGCTTTGGACTACCTGCCTACATGCTACTAGATGCATCACTAGAAAACATGTTTGCATTTTGATGTGTTCTTAGCAGGCTGCCTTACTTGCCAAGTCTGCTGGGTGGGTTGGGTAACACTGTTATTTCTGGGAGGATCTTCTAAGATACAAGTAGATTTCTTGGGCAAAGTAGCATGTTGATTCCGTCATCATTTGGAGTGAAACTCAGTCTACGTCCAGTAGACTTGGTCCCATTGGTCACATGAAGGAATGAAAAACAGGCCATATTCGTTTTGATGTCATAACATTCTGGGACATGTAGTGATGGCCATGAGGAAAAAAAAAAAAAAGAATCAGACTGGGGACTCCATTTAAGAGATGACTCAGCAAGCAGAATCAAGATGCCAGAATGAGGAACAAAGATAAATGCTGTGTAGGTTCTAGAGGTTGGAGACATTGCTCCAGCAGAGAGAAAATTCCTTTAGGGTTAGGGGAGAGGCTGGATAGTGATCTACAGGCCCTTTGTTACCACCTCCAGGCCATGATCTTTCTACTCCCCTGCAATTCCTGCCTTCACCTCCTTAGTCCATCTATTCAATCCCAGAGTGCTACCCTTTTCTTCATGGAAATTTCTGGAGTCCCTTCCTACTCCTCTTTCTTCTCACGTTGCTCCTACCTCTGTTGTGGGCAATTTCAGAATCCTGGTAAAATTGCTCTAGCAATGTAGCTTCAGGGTTCTTTAAATTTTCTGGGTCCCACAACCTTAAGAGTCAGTTTCCTCCAGTAGCTAACTTCCGTGATGGTATTTGAGCTCTATGATCATCCAGATGTCTTCTGCTAGAATGTCAAACTTAACGTGTCAATATCTGAGAAGATAACCTCCCCTAACCAGGTGCCTCACTACTTGACTTCACAACTTCTCTTCTTCAGCCCGATAGAGACTTGTGGTCCCTCCTTCCTCCCTCTCATTTCCCTGCATATCATCCCTTGTGGCTCCACTTCCCTTCCTAATGCAGTGTATACACCTCAGTATGTCACTTTGTGCTGGAACGTCCTAGTCCTCTGCTGCATCTGCTTTGGTGGCCTTGAAGCTTGGCTGAGTCCTCCACCCTGTCAGCCCATCCTCTGTGTCACTCAGCCCAGTGAACTGTTACAGGGACTCACAGTCACTAGGGTCACTCACTCTAATTTTATGGTTGTGGATGTCAACATACCCCCACAGCTTCTTGCCAATCTTAAGCGGTCTTCTCCCCACAGCAGCTATTCCATATCTCCATCATTTCCCTCAACCTATCTTTTTCACCTTTCCCTGGGAAATGGCTCTTATTTCATCAATAGAACGTAGATTGTAGACACCTTCAAACACTCACTCAGACCTCATAATGACACCTTTCAACACAAGTTTCAACCACAACCGCAGTATGAGAGACAAAAATGTTCCTATTCCCACTCTAGATTCATTAATTCATTCGGCAATCACTGAGAGCCAACTGAGTCTTACGAAGCACTGTGCTATATGCTTGGGACATTAGAGATGAGGGGGTAGACCCTACTCACAAGGTGCTTACAGTCACAAGGAGCTTACAATCATGTAGGGGAGACAGAAATTATGGTGTAATGGTCCAAAGATGCACGGAGCATTAGGAGAGTGTGAACGGAAAATCGATGTAACTCAGCCTTCAGGGATAGGAGATGAAGTGTGTAAAGGGACTATTCAGATGGGGTGGTATCTTGAACTAATCCTTAAAGAGTGAGTAGGTATTAATTAGGCAAGGTTGGAGTAGGAAGGAGACAAGAGGTTCAGGCATTACACAGTAGAGAAAAATCACACTGAATGTAGGGAGAGGGTATAAGTAAAAATTGGAAATTGACTCATTCCAATTCTTGACTGTGTCCTACGCTTTGTGAAGACGTCATCTCACAAAGAATCACAAACGAGCACATGTTCCCAAAATTTCCTTCTCCATTTTTTATTCTTTATCCTAGTGTAATTCCTCTCATTCCCTCACCAGTATGATTCAATTAGTAACTCACTTCTGTGGATACTATGGCAACCACATTCCCTCTATGCTGCACCCTTCTGTATCTTTGCTTGGCATCAGTGGAGCCTCATGATGGAGCTCATATCTCTACTCCCCTTAGAGTGGACTTTGTAACATGCAAAAGTTATTCCATCACTGCCTTCCAAGCTGTGGTTCCCCCACACTCCAGCATTAGAGAAAACACCTTTCCCATCCACACCCTGCCCCCACCTTTGCATCCTTACTGGTCCTGGGCCAATTGTTCATGCCCTTAGACACTCTCATGATCAACTATCAGCAAATTCCTTAATATGCCCTATTGTTTTATGCCTAGATGTCTTCCCTATCACCACGGGTATGTTTTGATGAAGCATCTTAATTGGTACGTATTTTAAGGCAGGCTAAAATAACTATCAAATATCTAACCTATTATCTCTTTTTTTTTTATTTGCCAGATAACAACGGTAATAGATGACCTTTTTTTTTTTCATTTTTAATTTTCTATTACTGAAGTATAGATTACATACAGTGTTATTTTAGTTTCAGGTGTATAAAATAGCGATTTGATAATTCTATACATTATTCATAGTGCTCTCCGTGGTAAGTGTAATCATCATTTTTCACCATATCGTGTTGTTGTAATGTCAACTATATTTCCTGCGCTGTACTTTTCATCTCTGTAAGTTATGCATTCTATGACAGGAAGTTTGTAACTCTTAGTCACCTTTCCCTATCTCACACACCCCACCCCCTCTCTTATTGTAACCAGAAGTTTGTTCTCTATATTGAAGAATCTGTCTTTTCTTTTTCTCTTTTGTTTTTTAGCTTCTACATAAAAGTGAAATTATATGGTATTTCCTTTTATCGGAATAATCCCATGTAGCATAATACCCTCTAGGTTTACACATGTTGTTGCAAACGGCAGGGTTTTATTCCTTTTTTTTTTTTACAATTAAATTATATTCCATTATATGGACACTACATTTCTTTATGTATTCATCTGTTGACAGACTCTTGAGCTGCTTCCATAGCCGGGCTATCATAAATAATGCTTTAGTAAACACAGGGGTGCATGCCTCTTTTCAAATTGGGGTTTATGTTTTCTTTAGGTAAATACCCAGTAGTGGAATTATTGGATGATATAGTACTTCTGAGTTAATTTCTTGACGAACCTGCATTCTGTTTCCTAGAGTGGCTGCACCTATTTACATTCCCACCAAGAGTGCATTCGTGTTACTTTTTCTCTTACCTTCTCACCAATACTTGTTATTTCTTGTCTTGCTGATACTAGGCATTCTGTCGGGTGTGAATTGATGTGTCATTGTGGTTTTGATTCAGGTTTCTCTGGTTAGTGATGTTGAGCATCTTTAATGTGTCTGGTGTTTTAGTAGACACTCTTAATTGATCCCTTTCCCCTTCCCTTTTGATTCTTTCCAGCCTGATGACGACACTGATGATGTCATCTGACATCTTAACTCACCATTTTATTCTTCTATCAAAGGTCATACATTACTTCAAGTGTCCTGCTTTCCGGCTTCAATTTATGTTGTTTCCAATGTGTTACATGACGTCCCTTTCACGAGTCCCTCTAGGGCACCCCTACTCACCTTTTATTACTACCCACCGTCTCTAATACTCTTAGAAAGTTGCTCTAGTTACTTATCCTGGTCCAACACTCTCTTTCTATGCCCCGACTCTAATCTCTATACACACTTCAATTGACACCTCTTACACTTAATTTTTTTTCCTAATGTTTATTTTTTATTCATGTATTTTTATTTTTGGAGGAGAGAGAGACAGAGCATCTGTGGGTGAGAGGCAGAGAGACAAGGAGGTGTAGACCAAAGCAGCCTCCAGCTCTCAGCTGTCAGCACAGAGTCCTACATGGATCTTGAACTCACAAGCTGTGAGATAATGGCCCAAGCTGAAGTCAGCCCCTTAACCAACTGAGTCACCCAGGTGCCCCAACACATCTTACATTTTCATGTCTCCAATAGGACTAAATATTTCTGTGGACCAGGACTATCCATTCATGAAGTTCTAGCACCTCCTACAGTTTGGGAATAAAATAGACACTCAATAAATTGATGCTCAATTGAGAAATAAAGGAATGAATGGGTCTGAAGACAAAGGGCTCAATAAAGACTTTTGTTCCTATGAATTCACCCCAGAGTAACACTAGAGCATTTGATTTCAACTGGAGGGTCCTTTAGCCAATCGTGGGAGAATTTACCATATTCTAAGAGTTGTAAGCTGAGAGAGTAAGATTTTTTTGAAGAAATATGAAAGGTAATTTAATTTCCTAACAGGCCAAGCTTTGTAAGCTTAACCTTAAGAACTATATGATGTAAGATGATTCTGGATCATGATGAAACTCAAGTGCTGTGAGAGCCGTGACAACATGGGGAACACACAGTAAGGACCACAGTAGTCCCGGAAGTGCTGTCCTGTATGAGAAAAGAGGGTTTAGTGACCCTGTATGGAGGGAGAGGATAAAGGGTGGGCAGAGTAGGGAGGGGAGGAAGTTGGGATCCAAACTGCAATATTGAAATATCAGAGGAGAGTTATTGTCATGTTCATAAACTTCCCTATATATATCCCAAGGAAAACTTTTTTTTTCCTTTAACGAGCTTTTTAAAGGTAATATACACATTGTAAAAATTCATATAGTAGCAAAACGAGTTATTCAATGAAACTAAATCTATGTCTTCGCTAGGCCTCCATTATTCTTCCCCAGAGGAGACCACTTTTAACAGTTTGTAGGTTTTTTTTTCCTGAATCTCAAGGTATGTACTTTGCATACATACATATATATATATATATATATATGCATAGCTGGTACCAAGATATTATCTACACTTCTCCATTTTATAGAAACATGATTTTTGTGATTGTGAAAAGGTATGACATGAGATTTGCCCTGTTAAAAATTAAAGTGTCTGGTCCAATGGGACATTATTTTTTAAATAGACTTCATTGTATTTCCTACCCTGGCTGCATTCGAGGTATTTAATCTGTCCCCTGTTTATGTGTATTTAATTTGTTTGTAGTCTACGACTATAGAAAACAATGCTGCCGTGAAAGTCCTTGTACATATGTTTACCTGCCAGAGTCCAGCAGAGTGTGGGTGGTGCCTCGAAAACCTTACCTGGAAAGAGTTTAATGGAGGAACTAGGAACACAGGTGCTGGTGAGATAAACGGCCTCCAAACTAAGTAGTTGAGTCCTTGGGGACTAGCAAGAGAAGACTTCACCTCTCCCAGGCACCAAGGGACAAGGAAAGGACAAGTGTTACTAGAAGCCAATGAGCCCACGGCTGGGAGAGAAGCCACCTAACAGGAGATGTGGCCATAGACTGAGGAATAAGCCACTGCCAAAATTCCAGAGTTCAGAGTACATATAATGACTGCTTTTCTTTTGCTCTCTGGCTACCTGTTAGTATACCTGCCAACTATGGATGGAAGCCAGATGGCAAGAAAGCCTCAACGATGCAGTCCATGGAGGTTAGCTTACTGGCAGGCCTAGGATGATCAAAAATATATCTTCAAGCATGAATGGAGGATTAGCAGTCCCTGGCTTAATATTGTTTGACTTATAGTTATTGGACCTTACAATGGTGTGAAAATGATAGCATTGTTAACAAATTGTACTTTGAAGAGCACCTGGCTGGCTCAGTGGTGTAAGCATCTGACTTTAGTTCATGTCAAGATCTCATGGCTCGTGAGTTCAAGCCTGCCTCAGGCTATGCTGACAACTTGCATCCTGGGGCTGACTTGAGATTCTGTGTGTGTGTGTGTCTCTCTCTCAGCCCCTTCCATGCTCGCACTCTTTCTGTCTCTCTTTCTCTCCAAACTTGAATAAACATTAAACGTTTTCGAAGATAAATTGTATTTCAAATTTAACTTTTTGACCTCTTCCAGTGCTAATGAGAGGTGATACGACCCTCTCCTGTGATGCCTGGCAGAGCATCCAGCCACATCCAGTCCACCACATGATCATGGTGGTGAACAATCTATATGCTTACAGCCATTCTGTACTCACACAACCGTTGTGTTTATGCTTTCAACACAGTATTCACTGAAATACATGAGACAGTTAAACTTTAATGTAACATAGGCTGTGTGTTAGATGAGGTCTCATAATTTCAGCTCATGCAACTATTCTGAACACACATAATACAGGCTAGACTAAACTATGATATTCAGCACTTTACGTGTGTTACATGCATTTTTGGGTTAGAATAGTTTCCACTCACACTGGTTTTATCTAGTGGTGACTCCATCCTAAATCAAGGAAGATTTGTAATGTAAAAATCTTGGGAAATTTTTAGAACTGGAATTGTGGTATCAGTAGGACAGAAAGAACCTCTTCCACATCCATTCCTCCACCTCCTTCCCTTGCAGGTTATTACCATCGCTGAGCTGTGCCGACGGGCACTCAGAATTAGGACTACATACCCCAGCTTCCCTTACAGCCAAAACAATATAAGAGGAAGTGTCATGTGGCAGCTTCTGAGAAAGTTGAGACACCTGTGTGTCTTGTGTCCTTTATTTTTTCTTTGATGTCATTCACATGCTGCCTTGGATCCTGAACTCTAGGGCCAAACCGTTTGGATGGAAAATGAACTGAGATTCTTCCAGCAAGAGCTGGTAGGAAATAGATTTCTATGCACTTCATAGAATACAGCTGCCGAATCAGACTTGAACTGTATACCTCCAAAGTTCATTGATTTGGGAGAGAAATCCACTTTTACCCTGTTAAAACCATAGTTCTTCCTTGTTCTGTGTGGTGGGGAAAAACCTAACCCTCATGAAGGTGTACAGATAACAGGTATAAATATGTTGAGTTTTTATGGATATTGTCAAGTTTGGTATTGTAAACTGAATTTTTAATACTGAGTTTGAATTCAGCTACTCCATTCACAGCACATGTCTTAAACTTCTTGTGCCTCTGATTTCTCAGAGGGGTAGTAATAGAAAGCACTTCATTTTGTTGTTATGAGGAATAATTAAATTGAACTATGTGAAATAGATCAGTGTCTGTCCAACATGCCAAATACTCAATAAATGTTATTAGTGTTATTTTTACCATTATCATGTTAAACTGTCTTCCAAAGAAGAGGTACCAGTTCGCCAATTACATTTCTGAAATGCCTCTTTCCTCTTCCTTTATCTATAGTGGGCATTACCAATGTTTTTGTCCAATAGAAGAGTAGTAGTATTTCATTTTTATTTGCAATTGCTTTCCAAAATTGTGGTGGTACGTCTTTACAGTTTTTAAAAGTCATTTATGCTTGTTTTCTGGTGAACTTCCTTTTTCTTTCCTCTATTCCTTCTATTGGATATTTGTTTTGTTTTACACTGTGGCTTAAAAAAAAAAGCAATATAAGCATTATGGGAATTTGTCTTCTGTGTTTCTATTGGTGGGGCAAATATTTCCACTAATTTTCATTTGCCTTTTTTTTAATTTTTTTTTATTTTTTTAACTTAATGTTTATTTATTTTGTGAGAGAGAGAGAGAGAGAGCAGGGAAGGAGAAGAGAGAGAGGGAGACACAGAATCTGAAACAGACTCCCGACTCTGAGCTTTCAGCAAAGAGCTAGATGCAGGGCTCAAACCCACAAACCAAGAGATCGTGTCCTGAGTCGAATTTGGAGGCTTAACCTACCAAGCCACCCAGGCAACTCACTTTTTTTTTTCTTTTCCTGTTTTTTTTGTCTTTATTTTTTCTTTACAAAATTAAAAAATATATGTTCAATATAATAAAAATGATCCTTCTCTACTATCGTTACATCTGAGCTTAATGTCCACACCTATTTTAGAAAGATCATTGTCATTCTGGATTATAAGAATAATTCCCCCATATTTTCTCCTAGGACTTCATAGATTGACTTACATAAAAAAATATCTTCTCCATTTGTAATAAAACTGGGGAAGGCAGTGAGATAAGATTTAAAGTGATTCTGCAGATGACTGTGTTGATGCGTTGGCAAAAATGAATGCTTTGACACTTAAATCTTGCCTAAGAAAGTTATATTTTCCTTTGATCCACGTAAAAGACACTTCTTAAACAACATGTGGGAAACCATCCTCCTTGCACGTATGGGGTAAGCTTGCCTCCTGGGCTTTTTTGTTTCTTTTTTTTCTTTTTCTTTTTTTTTTTTTTTTTACTCTTAGGGGGAAACGCATAGGTTGTTTATAATGGAATTTTGTATTTCCAGATTAAGGTGCTGCCAGGTACAGCATAACTAATTTCCCAGTTTATAAGACTGCCTCTCACACATCGCTCCCTGGTGGTAGGCAAAATTTCCTTGTCTGCAACCAGGGCCATACTGCCACTTGTTCACAGGTTAAGTAATGATGCCAAGACATTTTTATGCCTATGCTAACAATGACCCACCTGTGGACAAGTGCAGGCAGATACTGCCGACCTTTTAAGGCCAGGGAGGGGTTTGAGCCCATGGCCTTCCACTGGGTTCCACCATTGTTTCTGCTCTCTCTGGTGTTTGTCAGTTGTTATCATCACGTTTGAGAACACACGCTCTAGAGTAAAACTATCTGACTATGTACTTCCATCTTGAGCTATAGGGAAACAAATAAAGTCCCCTTACCTTTTTTGTTCTTTGCTTTCTCTTTTGTGAAATGGGCATTATCACAGTGTGGAAATTCAATAATTAAATAAATAAATACGTAAGTGCTTAAAATTTCTTAGAAACAAACGCTCAGTAAATATTAAGAAGGCTTTTCCCAATAGAGAATAGAAAAATAACTTTCTTGTTTTCTCCTAGGATTTTATAGATGCATTTTTATAAGAAAACATATAACATTGGTAACAATATTATAGCATATAATAATATGACATAATGCAAATTAAGACATTTATACGAAAAGTATTGACTTCATGAATAGTATCATTGTTACTATCATTCGAACAATGCATTAGCTTTGAAAGTTTCACTTAGTTATATACTAAATTTGCATATGCTTTGAACCTACTTCTGGATTCTCTATGATGATTCATTCATTCAGCTGAACCACATTTGCTTTATAACATAATTTTTTATCTGGTAGAACTCACCTAATACATATGCTTCCTTTTCAGAAAAATTTTTCTGAATCAGCTTGAATTTTGGTATTTATACAAAAATCTTAGAACCAGCTGATCTGATTTTAAAAATCCATATTTTATTGGGCTTGCAACAAACTTCCATAGTAATTTAGTTGGCATTCTTACAATAATAACTTTTCCTATTCCAACAGAGGGAATGTTTATATTTAAGCTTTTTTTAAAAAAATATCTCTCAGATGAGTTTAAAGTTTTCTGAAAGGCTTATTTATATACTTCTTTCATGTTTCTTGTTAAGTTCCCTCCTTCCTTCTTTCCCCCCTTCGTTCCTTCGTTCCTTCGTCCTTCCTTCCTTCCTTCCTTCCTTCCTTCCTTCCTTCCTTCCTTCCTTCCTTCCTTCCTTCCTTCCTTCCTTCCTTCCTTCCTTCCTTCCTTCCTTCCTTCCTTCGTGCCTTCCTGCCTTCCTGCCTTCCCTCCTTCCACCTCCTTCTCCTTTTACTTCTGTTATGGCAAATGGCGCCAATTCTCTGACCATATTTCTAATTATTTCTTGTATGTATGGGAGAATGCTAAATTGTTACCTTGTGAGCCTGGATCATGTAATATCATCAGGAGGACTCATGAAAAATCTGATCTCCCTTCCTTCATCGCAGTTATGTATAATTGACACTTGTTGCAAGGAGATAAACGAAGTCAAGAGAATTTCAGTCTTAGAAGAGAAGCCCCTGAGGTGAGAGTAGCCTGAGAGAGCAATTGGAGAGGGAACAAATGTGACCCAGAAAGGAGCTCACTGAACAATGTGATTGGGACAACACCCAAAAAAGCAGGTTGATTAGGAATAGCACCAAAAAGTAATTGTCAGATATGATCAAAGCTGTACAAGGGCAACTTGAAAGTGTTAGGTGTTTTCCTTAAATACAAAAACTTTTGTATTTAACCAAGAAATTAAAAAGTTAACCAAGTTACCAAGTCAGTAAAATTAAACTTTTTTTCTTGTAAACAGAAAATTCAAGGAAACCAAATTATTAAAGTAAAACATGGTAACATTATAGAGCTTTTGGTTATTAAAAACTCCTATGTACATATGCCAATAAAACAGACAATGAATGTTTTGGACACAATGTAACTGACTACAACTGGTTTAAGAAAAAGAAGCAAGAGAATGAAAGCGATGCAAGTCATTTCTTTGAAAAACTAGCATAACCCCATAACTCTAACACTGGAGCAAATGAGTAAGACTTGGGGACCAGCTAGCCTGGCTGAGAGGTTTCTTGCCAACACTTACTTAGTTCTTACTCATACCGGTGAGGTTCTGAACATTTCACAAGTACTTCATGTCGTTCTCCTTAGGGCCCTATGAGGGAGGGGTTACTATTAACCTCCTTTTACACATCAGCAAAGTGAAGAAGTTCACAGGTTAAGGAACTTGTCTGCTCGCAAGGTCAACACAGGTGGCATGTGATGGAACTGAGAGGTGGCATGAAATAGTGTCCTCTAGTGCCAACTCACCCAAGTTGACATCCTGTCTCACCAGTACTAGGTGTATGATCATCGGCACACAATTTTTTAATGCTTTTGTGTTTTAGTTCTCATATATGTAAGACCAAGAGATGAATATAATGATCATCTAAAGAGTTTAGAACAAGATCTGAAACATAGCAAACACCCCTTATATAGAATCCTATTATTACTGCTATTTATTATTATTATTATTATTATTATTATTATTATTATTATTATTATTATTCAAACAGGACGGGACAGAGAATACCTAAAATGATATAATAACACATGTGCAAACAAATGAATTTCCTGATACCTAAAATATCAGAAAATCCAGTAATTTAATTAGGTGGTCTAAAGTGTTTTTTTTTTCTTTTTCTTATAAATTGAATTTATTTTTAAATATTTTATGGTTTTGAAACAATATCTTATTTCTTTCTGAGAGAATGCAAGCAGGGTCAGAGAGAGAGGAATAGCATATCTGAAGTGGGCATGATGCTACAGCAGTGAGCCCAATGTAGGGCTTGAATCCATGAACTGCGAGATCATGACCTGAGCCAAAGTTGGATGGGCAACCAACTGAGCCACCAGGATGCCCCTATTTTTTTTTTCACATATAGTGTTATATTAGTTTCAGATGTACAATATAATGATTCAGCAATTCCTTACAATACCCAGTACTCATGGCAACAAGTGCACTCCTTAATCCCCATCACATATTTCACACTACATCTGAACCCCCCCCCACACACACACTGGTAACCAGCATGTTGTTATATATAATTAAGTGTATGTTTCTTGATTTGTCTATTACTCTGTTTCCCCAACATTTGATCATTTGTTTAGTTTCTTAAATTTCACATATGAATGAAGTCATATGGTATCTGTCTGTCTCTGACCGACTTATTTTGCCTAGCATTATATTCCCTAGCTCCATTCATGTTGTTGCAGATGGCAAGATTTCATTATTTTACGTGGCTGAGTACTATTCCCCTGTGTGTGGGTATTATACATAAGATACCACATCATATAATTATGTGTGTATCATACCACATTATATACCACATCATATATACATACCAAATCTGTATCCATTCATCATTTGATGGACACGTGGCTCCCATAATGCTGCCAAAATTATCAGGTTTCTTGTCTCTCTTTGAATTATCGTTTCTGGAATCTTTGGGTAAATACACAGTAGTGTGATTGCTGCAGTTGTAGTTTTCACGTTCTGAGGAACCCACTATGTTTTCCACAGTGACTGCACCAGTTTGCATTCCCATCAACAGTGCAAAAGTTCTTTTTCCATATCCTCCTCAACACCTGTTGTTCATTGTGTTGCTGATTTTAGCTATTCCAAAGAGTGTGAGGTGGTATCTCATTGTCCTTTTGACTTGCAATTTCCTGATGGTAAGTGATGATAAACATCTTTTCACGTGTCTGTTGGCCATCTGGATGTCTTCATGGAGGAGTGTCTGTTAAGGTCTTCTGCCCATTTTGTAATTGGATAATTTCGTTTTTCAGTATTGAGTTTTCTAAGTTCTTTATATAGAGGATACTAATCCATTACTGGATATGTCATTTGCAAATAGCTTCTCCCATTCTGTAGGTTGCCCTTCATTTTTGTGGAGTTTTTCCTTAGCTGTGCAGAAGCTTTTTATTTGGATGCAATCCCAATAGTTTATTTTGCTTTTGTTTTTGTATTTTTGCTTTTGTCTCAGGAGATATACCTAGAAAACGTTTCTTTGGCTAATGTCAAAAAATTACTGCCTGTGTTCTCTTCTAGGATTTTTATCTCTAATCCATTTTGGATTTATTTTCATGTGTTTTGTAAGAAAGTGGTCCAGTTTCGTTCTTTTCCACATTTCTGTTCAGTTTTCCAACACCATTTGCTAAAGAAAATACCTTTTTCCCATTTTATATGCTTTCTTGCTCTGTCAAAGATGAATAGACCAGATACTTGTGGGTTTATTTCTAGGTATTCTGTTCTGTTCCATTGGTCTACGTTCCAATTTGTGCCAGTACCATGCAGTTTTGATAACTACAGCTTTGCAGTATAACTTGATATCTCGAGTTTGTGATGCCTCCAGTGTTTCTTTGTTTGTCTGTCTGTTTGTTTGCTTGTTTGTTTGTTTGTTTGTTTGTTTGTTTGCTTGCTTAAGATTGCTTTGCTCTTCAGGTTCTTTGGTGGTCCCATATAACGTTTAGGACTGTTTGTTCTAGTTCTGTGAGAAATGCCGTTGGTGTTTTCATCGGTGTTACATTTAATATGTAGATCGCTTTGGTAACATAGACATTTTAACATTACTTGCCCTTTCAATCCATGAGCATGGAATTATCCATTTCTTGGTGTTGACCTCAGTTTCTTTCAACCTTATTTAATAGATTTCAGAGTATAGTTTATTCACCTCTATGTATGAGTTTACCCGTAGATATCTTATTTTTTTGATCCAATTATAAATGGGATTGTTTTCTTAATCTGTCTTTCTGAGGCTTCATTATTAGTGTATACAAATGCAAGAGATTTCTGTATGTTGATTGTACCCTATGACTTTACTGAATTCGTTCTTCAGTTCTCACACTTTTGTCCGTGGAATCTTTCAGGTTTTCTACAGTAGAGTATCATGTCCTCTATAAATCGAGAACATTTTTCTTCTTCTTTATTGATTCCATTGCCTTTTACTTCTTTTTAGTGTCTAATTGCTGTGGCTAGGAATTCTAGTACTGTTTTGAATAAAAACGTGGTGGGAGTGGACATCCTTGTCTTGTTCCTAAGCTTATGGGAAAAGCTTTCAGGTTTTCCCCATTCAAAAAGATTTTAGCTATGAGTTTTTCATAGATGGCCTTTATTATGTTGAGGTATTTTTCCTCTAAACCTAATTTGCCGAGGGTGTTTATCATGAATGGATGTTGTCCTTCTTCAAATGCTTTTCCTGCATCTGTTGAAATGATAATGTGGCTCTTCTCCTTTATCTCATTGGTGTACTGTAACGTGTTAATTGATTTGTGAATATTGGACTATACTTGCAAACCAGGAAAAAATCTCCCTCAATTGTGGTGAATACTTTTTTAATAAAGTATTATTAGAGTCAGTGCAAGTATTTTCTTGAGGATATTTGCGTCTATGTTCATTAAACATATGGGCTTGTCCTTTTTTTCTTAGTGGACTAGTTTTCAGATTTTGATATCAAGTTAATGCTGGTCTCATAGAATGAAGTTGTAATTCCTTTGAGAAGAACAGGGAGTAACTCTTCTTCAAGTTTATAGAAGAATTGATCTGGTCCTGGACTTTGTTTCTTCAGAGCTTTTGGATTACTAATTCACGATTGAGATTTTATCTCACCACCTCTGTGCCCCTCCTCTGAACTGTCCCTCTCTGTCTCTTTCTCTGTCTCGATGTCTCTTTATCTCTCTCTCTTTCAAAATAAATAAATTTTAAAAAGATAAGTTGAGACATTTTAAAATCAAATAAAATATCAGCAATTTGGGCAATATTGTCAGATGGAATGAATTTGAGAAGCTTTCAAATATTGACTACAAACTTCTTATCCCAATTTTCCATAAATGAAAATTTAAGAGGTGTTGCAACATTGAAAACCAAATCATATTTTGAAGGAGCTTTTTAAAAATCATATATTAAAGCATAACAAATTTGAGAATGAATGTTGAAAATAAAATTGTGAACAAAACAAAACACCCATTTTTTTGATCAACAAATTTGATCACACACTCACACCTACAAGACTCCTGAAGGTGTCCTAGTACTGATGCCCTTGTGTGAACTTCGCTGTTTCTGAAATGACCTCAGGTTACAAATGGGTGGCCCAGATTGCAAGCCAACAGAGGGGAGGGTCGCGGGGAGGTGGGGCTCTTAATGGCCACGGACACGCCATCCTCTCCCGTGTGCGCGCTGCCCTCTCATCATCAGCCGTGATGAGTCGGATGCTGTTCTTCCTCTGGGTCCACAGGCTTATGGCGTGTGTCCAACACGCCATGTGAGACTTGTGAGAAGACTCCCAAGGGCAAAACACCAGCAGGCGCGCAGAGAGGTCGCCTCGTCCCGGGCAGCCTGCGTTCCTTGGCCTCAGTGTCTGGACAAAGGCTGCCTCGGCCACATAGGGAACGATGGACTTGTGCAGCCTTAGCATTCTGTGCAGAGGTCCCGGGCAGGCCTGGATGGTATAAAGGACTGGGACTAGCCTCACCTGGGAAGAGGAGAGTGCTGGGGTACTCCTTACACAGCAGATGGCTGCTTGCTAGACATGTCTGTGCTAGGGATGCGGCAAAAGCTCCACCGTGCTAGCATTGCAATAGACAGAGTTCAGCCCTGTCCATCGCAGGCTCTTCTCTATCCCCAAGTTACACGGCCCCCAGCACAGCGTGCCTGAGACTGACATCCCCACATTAATCTTCCTGTCTCCCAAGTTGCCCAAGCCCCCCAGGATCCCCACTGCACAGCTCTGCAGTAGAAGGGTCTTCTCTGCAGTGTCTCTATTCCAGAGAAGGTGTTGGCAGTCCCAATGCATGGAGGCTTCTTGCCCTTACCACTATGCAGACAACATGGTCAGTAGGGTGTCAGCATGCTGCGGAGTTGGGGATCTGTACGCCCAAGCCATAACTCTTCCAGGGCTGAGCCTGTCACACTCTCTAGAAGGGAAGGCAGGTGTTTCTCTCGCTGCTGTCTGCACACTGGCTGGAGAAGCAGCTGTCTTACACAGCTGCTTAATGTGTAAACGTCGGGGTACCCTGGAAAAGCTCCCTGTGCTGGCCCGTGTCTTTGGGTGTGAACATCCAAAGAAAGTATGGCCAATGATTCTGCAGTGGGAATACGGTCTCAGTGGTCATGAGGCTGGGCACTTTGGGGCATCTTTCTGCACAAGCAGGCCGTTACTTGATAGGTCTTGCCAGGCAGGAACACTTTACGGGACAGGGGAACACAGGGTCCCCCACATGTTCATATATCGCGCCAATACCTGCTGAGGGGCCAGGGTGATTTTTCCGCCCGGCCTGTCCCAAAGAGAAGGTACGGGCAAGGTGTGGGTGTGGAATGTCCTCACGGCCCCCAGAGCCAAACCCTCAAGTGTGGACACTTGTGTCCAGGGTCCATGATCAGAGGCCTGGGTGCTCTGTGTCTGAGGGATTACAGCCCTCATGCTGCACACCCTGCAGCCCCGGGTGTCCTCCCGTAGCCGCTGCACTCCCTGGGGAGCCCCAGGGTCCAGGAGCGGCTAAATCCCCTGCACAACTGTATGTGCTGCCTAGCGGCCTCTTCCACCACAACACCAGCGTGTGTGGGCTCCAGAGTGCTGTCCCTCGACAGGGGACACCCTCGGCAATTCAGGAGCCTTCTGACTTCCATGTCTCTGGACCACATGTGTCCCTCATTGGCCTGTCGGCATCGTCCAGTTGTTCTCTGTGTACAGGAAATGTCTTGCATTGCCTCTGCTCCTCTGTCTCCCTGAGTGAGCCCTGGCGTGTCTGTGTCCTTTCCTGGCTTTGCCTGTGCCAACGCCTCTCTGGTGATGCCTCCTTGCCTGGTCTAAGTGGGCACAGCTGTACCCGTGTAACCTCCTTTGTCTCTGCACACCTGCGTGTTGTGTCAGCTGCGGCTCTGCTGGCCTGTCTTGTCTTTGGTGTATGCTTCTGCGCTTGAGTGTGTTTCCCTCTGAATTCAACCCCTTTCTTCCACTGACAGATCCAATTGCTGTCCTGCTGTCAGGTGGAGGGGCTTCTGCGTGTTCTCTTATATGTTCCCGGAGCCAGAAATCCTTCTGTGCCCTTAGGACCTTCGTCAGAGGATTGGCCATGCACTCACTGCCAGCCAGTTAATGTCCCCAAATGCAGCTGCCTTGCTGTGAGCATTAAGTCGCACCTCTATTTTCCGTCCTTCTGTTTTCAAATGCTTTGGACCCTAGGGCTCAAATGTCACTGGCTTGCATGTTGCAGATGCAGGGTTAAAGTGTGAAAAGCGGTCTAGCAACGTTTTCCCACTTACTCTTTTGCCATGTGGCATGTTCCTGGCTAGGAGAGACTTCCCCCTTCCCGCGTGTGTCTCGTTTCCATGTGCCTCCTGTGTGTTCTGGTCTCTCATTTGTCCATTACTTCCTACCTGGGAGTCTGATTCATGTTTGCGGGAACCATGCAGACACCTTTGACTGCAGGGTACTGAGCTCAGCTTAGTCCACCAAGACTAGTGCGTGATTGAGGTACACAACGGACAGTCACGGAGGTGCCCGTATCCTTCACGTGCAAGCGCTCCGTCCAGCCACCTTCACCGGGACATTTCTCAGCAAACCGTCTATATTTGTGGTGAGAGCACTTAGCTCTGAGAACCCTGACGATGCGGTGAAGCGTTCCTTATGGCTGCCCTGTGCAAGTTAGATCTCCAGAACTCATGCACATGGCATGATTGCCTCTTCACACCCTAGGCCCGACACCTCCTCATCGCACCCTCCCCTGCTTAACACCTCTCTACTCTCTGGTGGACTGCATGCCTTTAACTCCTTTTAATCTCCTCAGGAGTCCATCAAGCAGGGGTCACCACCACTGTGTTTCTGTCAGGGGTTGGCCTCTTTCAGGGAGCCCAGTGCTCTCTGCACTGATGATCAATGCACCCGCTGAAGGGTGAGCCACACTAAGTCCGACGGGGAACCATTTGACCCTACGTTTCCCACATATGTGCCCGGTGGCAGAGGTGCACAAGGAGCCCGCCTGCATGGGTCTCCCAGGTCATCCACAGGGTACAAAGTACCGCCTCAGGAAGCTGATCCGCATCACATGGGCATAGCTCTGCTTGCACGTGTTAGCCTTTCATATCATATGGGCAGCCCAGACTTAGAAATCGAGCTACCTGCTTCCAACTATCCAGCCCTCATGCTTGTGCAGACACTCTGTGTCTGTACAGACATTTGAGTCACGGTCTCGTGACTTGTCAATACAGCTTGACGTCTGTCCTTACCTTACAGCCTGGGATGCGGTTCTCACTCATTGTCCTCCCCTCGGGTGCGAGTTTCCTCCATCACTGTTGTGGAATGTAAACTTTATCACCATACGTTGGCTTGAGATTACTGGGCGGATCACCTGTCTGCGTCCGGGGATGCGAAGGAGACCTTGGCTCTTTTGCTCACGGTGCACCCTTTCTCTGTGATGAGTCACTTTGGATGAGAAGCTTGCCAGAGGTGAGGGGCCTCAGAGTGGAGCACATATCCTGGGCATCTGTGAGAACCTCATTGGTTCCACTCGGAAAGCATTGACTTCCATGGATGTGCAGCCTCTGCTTTTGCTTGAATTTGCTGAGCTTGGGGACGTGATTTCTTCCCGCACGTGCTGTCCCTAGGTCTCTGCGGTCTCTTTCCGGCAATCCCATTTCCTGTCTGCTCCTGGTAAGTACAGGGCTTCCAGCAGCCCTGTGGGGATCCGGTCCTTGCTTTCTTCCCTGCGGTGCCCTCTTCCTCACCCAGAGTGACCTCACTGCAGCTTCCTTCTAGTTCAGGGATCGTTCCAGACTGCCCTTAAGATCCAGGTGAGAACGGTGCCATTTGTGCTGAGGACTGACCACTGTACAGCATTCGTTTCTGTGGAAATTACACAGGTGAACTTCACCAGGTGAAACTGCACACTGCAGTTGCCCTGTCGTCAGAGTCAGCCCACCTGTCTCTGCCTCAGCTGCCCCTGCAGTCCTTCCTCTTACCCTCCCCTTGCCTCCCCCTCCCTTGTCTTCTTCCTGCCCCTCCCTCCCACTACCCTTCCAGGTCTCTTTGTCTTTGTATCCCTCCTCTCCCTCACTAATGCCTCCCCCTGTCTCCGCCTGTCTTCCTTGTAATAGGTGCCCCTCTGTCTCTTCTTGTCTTGCTACTCCTCCCTGTCTCTCCCGCCAATCTCCCTGTGACTCTCCCTCTCCAGGCCGGTCTTCCCGTCCACTCGTCCTTCCTTCATCTGCTTGCATGTGTCTCTCTCTCTCCCTCTATATCTCTATCTCCCTGTGTGTCTCTTTCAGTGGACATTCTGTGTCTGCGTGCACGCTTCTTCAGAATTCTCGTTGGCGCCTGGGAAATGTGGAGGGAACTCGTCTACTTTCATGTGTACTAGTGACAACAGGCATGGGGCTTTCTCAGAGACAGACACAGACAAGTTTGTAATTCTTGGTGAAGGGCCCCTAAGCGCCCTGCTTGGAGTCGTCCTCCTTTTAGTGGAAGGTTAGATTTCCGGACCGGAGGAAACTGCTAAATCCTACTACCCCATCTCCCTGATGCTCTGTACGGAGATCAGTAGGGCAACAGTGGCAGATGGGGCTGTGGGGGTTGTTGTTTGCTCTGAATTGCAGTGCAGTGAGTTCTAGTGAGCTGCTTTCTTGCAAGGACACGGCGGTGGGGTGGGTCTAGAGTGGGTGTCACTGGTTCTGGGTGGGCACCCACCTTACCGCTGCCCTCAGGCTGATGGCCAAGGAGGAGAAACCGTGCAGACGGCCATGTGGCCCCGGTAGGCGCGACACCTAAGGACTTCTCCAGGCTTGCCCCAGCTTCATGAAAAAGGGGCAAAGGGGTGGAGCAGGCAGTGGATCACGCTGTGGACATTCCTGTGCTGAATGCTCTGCTGCCCGGAGTGAGGCCTCTGGGGAAAGGGTGTACAAGCGAACACAGACTGTGTGACACGGGACTTCGCGAGTCAGGCCTGGAAGGTGACAGCACTGAAGAGGACATGCGGCCAAACGGGGTCCAGGCTGGCGGCTGAGCCCTTGCTCCAGAGCCCGGACCGGCCGCTGGCGCGCGTTAGCTGGCGGCCAACACCCTGTCTTGCTGTCTTGCAACTGATTGCTCCACCAACCTGGCCAGCGGGCCTGACCTGCCCTGGAACCACTTCGCCCCCAGGCCGCATGCACACACTCTTCACTGCCTCTGTCTCAGCCTCTCCTCCACAGCAGCCACAGCCAATGCGGAGTCGTGAAATCCCAGAGCCTGTGTGCCTGCACCCAACTTGGGCGGGCTGTGGCGGTAGGCAGCAGGGAGCTCAAGGCCTTGCGGCCAAGGCACCGTCCACCTGCTGCCATTTCCCTGTCCTTGTCCTGAGGCTGCCCTAGCTACACTGGGGCCGGTGCCGAGCGTCATGGTCAGCGTGTCGCGGTCCGGAAAAAGCGGTGATTCCGGTCGACCCTGGTCCCTGATCGTCCTGGATGAGAAATGTCGAGAGTCCCTGGCCCGCGGGAATGCAGGGGCGCTGGAGGGCGTGGGCTGCCCGCAGTCCCCAGGTTCAGGGGTGGCAAGCGCCCATCCTGTGCAAGAAACCCACACCGGGTGTGAGATACAGGTGGCAAGCGCAGCGGAGGAATTGGTGGTGATATTGGATGAAGGAATGGTGGCGGCTGAGGTGGTGATCGGGGTGGAGGAAGAGGACGGGGAGGCGACCGAGGAAGAGGTGACTGGAGAGGAGAATTCTGAGGAAGCCAAGCCAGAAGCAGAGGACATGCGTGAGCAGGAGGAGGTAGAGGAGGAGAGACAGCAGCTGGAGGAGATTCCGGAGCAAGAGGAGAAGCCTGAGGCAGATGCAGAGGTGGAGGCCCCAGCTCTCACAGGAGCTGCAGCAGCAAGAGCCAGTGCTGCGTCCTGCCTCAGCCCAGGACCCGCTGGCAGTTCTGGAGCGTCTTCAGCTGGAGATCAGCGCTGGGAATGCCCAAGATTCCAGGGCCTTATGGCGGCTGAAGCACAGGATTCTTCGGAGGCACATTTCTTACCTGGATCACAGAAGGGCCATCATCAAGCACATCCCTGGCTTCTGGGCCCAGGCTGTATCCTTCCTTGTTCTGGTGGGTGATGGCGGGGGCTGTTGTGCAGGAGGGCTGGGCCCTCAGAGCAAGGTGCCTTGGGACGATGGCCCCCAAGGAGGAGAGCTGGGCAGTGGTCCCTGGCCCTGGGTTGGTGTGTTCTGAGATCCAATGTAAGGCCTTGGACAGGGGCGCTTGTTGGGGATGGGGGGACTTGGGGACTTGGACCTGCTTCCTCTAGGTCTCCGCCAGCGTTGGCCTGCAGGCTGCTCTCAAACATAATTTTGGACGTGAGGCATGTGTTCCCATGCTACCAGAGCTAGGGTAGCACAAAGCAGCCTTCACTCAGAGCAGATAAGGCAAGGAAACGTTTCGATGCCAAATGGGAGAGTTACAGAGGCCGCACACCCACCTTCACATTCACAGGCTGTGCACGTTTTCTAGCAGTTCCGTCAAAAGAGAGCATTTCAGACACACACTCATGGCCTTTAGTGGAACCATGCCACCCCCCTGTTCCAGACAGTGGGACGACTCAGACCGACACCGAGCGGGTTACAATCTGCCTCCCAGACACACACACACACACACACACACACACACACACACACACACACACACACACACACACACGATTCTCTCCTGCTATATCCACCGCTGCTTCCCTCTCTGTCCTCAGGCTCCGGCTGGGTCCCACCCATGTCTTTCTCTCCTGACTGGCTGTGTCACTGTGTCTACTTTCATTTCCCTCCTCTCCCTTCCTTGTCCCTGCTTCTCGATCTCTTTCTCCCTCCCACACCCTATGTTTGCATCGTAAGTGTGCAGTCGGTTTCTTGTAAGCCGTGTTATTCCTTCTGGATTCAGAAGGCCGGTGACAACATTGGTCTTCACGGGAATATGCCAAGACACCCAGCCGTGAGGAGGGGTCAGAGCACATGCCAACATCACAAGCTATGATGGGCTGCTGGCAACCCACACAGGCCAGGTATATGAAGGAACTGTGAGGAGTCCAGGCAGTGGAGTTTCTCCCTGCTGTGTGCAGACAGCGTGGGAGGTACAGGAAGCCAATGGACAGCCCAGTGTCGATGGGGTCTGATGCATTTGCAGAGGCTGAGGAGTGTGGGGGCTAGTGTTTCCTGCTCTTTCTGCACATGCCCTGATATACTCCCTTGCTCTTAGCTTGGGAGGGTTGGGGGGGTGGGCTGTGTCTGTTTCCACAGCATGTGAAGGCACAGCTCCTTGACCCAGCACAGATTCTGAATCACCCCCAGTTGTCGGCCATGATCGTTGCCCAGGACAAAGACGTGCTCAGCTACCTGGTCGACTTGGAGGTCAGACTGGGGAGGCTGTGGCTTGGGGCCGTCCCGTCGGGTGCGGGATTTGGGCAGGAGAGGGTGAGGCAAAGGTGCTCACCCTCATAGCCAGGCAAAGAGGTCAGGACCCTGAGGGAGGACACTTGCCCGTCCTGTCCCATTGCTCACCGCAGGTGGAGGAAGTGGGCCATCCCAAGTACCGCTGCAGAGTGATGTTTTTCTTTGTGGAGAACCAGTACTTCTGGAACCCAGTGATCATTAAGGAGTATCAGCTTAGCTCTGCTGGTAGGGTGTGGGTCCCATGATGGTGCAGGGCAGGGGGCTGATGAGCATGCATCAGGGGCAGGAGGGAGGGGGAGGGGGAGGTGGGTGGGGAAGAGGCCATCAGGTAGTTCCTCAAAACCTCTCTTCCTGCAGGCTACAGGGCATCACGTGCCACTCCAGTCCAGTGGTTCTGCGATTATGAACATGGAGCTCCCAGTCTCTGGCATGACCCCACCAGCTTCACTTGTTCAACTGGCTGTGTGAGCACAGCTGTCCAGGGACAAACAGGATTGCCGAGGTGGGGCACCTGAGGCCTTCATCAGCAGTGGGGATGTGGGTGGCCCCCGGCCAGAGAGGAGAGTGGACTATGCCCAATGTGGCGCCGGCCTGTGTCCCCTACCAGATCATCATCGAGGACCAGTGGCCCAATCCCCTGCAGTACAACCTGAGGGAGGAAGGGACCAGAAGACAGTGACCTGACGTGCGCACGTGTCGGTGAGAACGCCAGTATGCGGTGTGTTGACACGTGTGTTGTATGGGCAAGGGAACGTGGGCCAGACATTGGCTTGGAAATGGAAGGTCCGCCGAGACTGGGACCTAGGTAGCATGGGGAGCGGGTGGGAGGATGACAAGGGACCTGCAGGGACTCAGCTGCAAACACACATTGGGACGATGCCTGCAAACCAAATGCAGTTGTGCTGTGGGCTAGGGCTTTGGAGAGCAACTCGGGAGGAGCAATGCTTCTCCACCACAAATGCTCCCCGTGGATGTCTGCCTTATCCCGGGCTTCCCCCTGCTCCTTCAGTTTGGATTTGCCTGCCAGTCTTTGGGACTGGAGCTGCCCTGTCCCCAGGCGCCACTGTGGTGAGAATCTTGCACTTCCTTCCATGTGCCCCACCACGCCATGTCCTCCCGCAACCTGACAACCATTCTTAGAACTAGTCCAAGGCCATTGGGGCCTGGAAATGAATCCCTGGGTGAGAAAGCAAGAGGGATCACAAAAGGGTGAGGCACAAGAGTGATACAATCTGGGATGTATTTGCAAATATCCCGTATCACTCATGGTGTCTGTTGCGTGGGGGTGCGTGTGTGTGCGTGTACGCGAATGTGTCTGCATGTGCCCATATGCGTCAGGGGCTCTGCATCTGTGTGGGCGTGAAAGGCACAGAACTTCTATATTTGCCCATGCAGAAACAATGGAGGACGTGAGCAGTGCTGGAAGAGAATGGTGGATGCGTCTCCTGTCTTCTACGAGCCCCGGAGACAATTGGGGAAGTGATCACATGTGGCAGCCTTGAAGAGTTGCCACGATGTTTATGTGGACACATACAGGAAGCTAAAAACCCTTCTGTTTCTGTGTGTGTGTGTGTGTGTGTGTGTGTGTGTGTGTGTGTGTGTGTGTGTGTGTGTGTGTTTATGGGGGACCCAAGGAGGGACGACGAGGACGGGACCTGAGTGTGACTGTCCTAGCCGCTGACAGGATGATTCTGTGTGTGGAGAGGAGATCCAGTACTGGTGTGGGGCAGGTGTTGCCATGTGCACAGAGGCCTGCCTTCCTGGGCAGGCAGAGTCTGGAAGGAGGAGGAGGAAGAGACAGACCTGTTATGTGGTACTTGTTGAATAGGCCAGAGCCGA
The DNA here is from genome assembly GCF_028749965.1 of Puma concolor. Taxonomy (NCBI): domain Eukaryota; kingdom Metazoa; phylum Chordata; class Mammalia; order Carnivora; family Felidae; genus Puma; species Puma concolor. The sequence goes on along the minus strand of NW_028240236.1, from coordinate 799,689 downwards.
AAGGCAAGGAAGGGGATTGCACAGCGGGACCAAATTGGTCCATTGGGTGCTGGTACAGTGTGTCCAGGACTTGGGGAGATTCAGCCAGGATCCTTGGTCCCAGAGGGGTGTCGTCTCCTTGGTGAGAGAGAATCCAGTGAGCAACACTTCCAGTGAGGATCAGAGCTAAGGAACCATGTCCCTGGAGAACTCAGGAGAAGGCAGGCTTCTCACAGTCGATCCCAGTATACCTTACTGCTGCCTCCCACACCCGGGGTCCCTTTGACCCCGAGCCCTGTCCTGAGACAGTGGCTCAGGATGGGATATGTGTGAGGGCAAGAGGCAGGTGTGGGTTGTGGGCAGCAGCGAGGCTTATGAGTGGGATTTCATGGAGAGAGTACGTGCGAGGGTGGAGACCCAGCGTGATTTCCTGAGAGTGTGTGTGGGCGTCTGTGGCAAACTGGGCCTGAGATCCGTGGTGGTGCCGGCAGTGTGTGCGTGCATATATTCATGCGATTGCATAGCCGTGTGTCTCTGTGTGTGCAGGAGTGGGTGTGTAGGCCGCCGGCGAGACAAGCAGAGACACAGGGGTCTCTGTGGATGAGGTGCTTATGTGGGACGGTCAGGTGCCAGAATATAGGAGTGCAGTCCCTTCCCTCCTGAGTCCTGATGGTAATCGCTGGGATGGGTGCAACTGTTGCTCTGCCAGGGGGCTCAAGTCAGGATGCAAAAGGGAAATTGGTGCAAGGTCAAGACGGGGACCGAGGGGAGGAAACCCTTGCCCAGTGGCCAGTGGACCATTTGTAAGTGAGTGTGCTTGTGTGTGTGTTAGTATGTGTCTACGTGAGAGTGAGTGTGTGAGTGAGTGAGTGAGTGTGTGTGTGTGTGTGTGTGTGTGTGTGTGTGTGTGTGTGTGTGTGTGTGTTGAATTGCCCTGGTGGCCTACAGTAGCAAATATGGAGGGGCTACAAGGTTGTGCCCAGAACTTGTGCACAGAGTAGCTAAGGAACCCAAGCTGTTAGGCTATGTTGTGTGCAGAGGGCGTAGATAATTCACTGGAGGGAGGCGTCCAGCAATACTCTCTGCTCTAGGCAGACGTGCCATGTTTTGTCACCAGTCAGCTCTTCCTCGGGGCTCTCCTCTCTGCTTCCTGTGCCACAGGCCCAGGGAAAGGGAGGAGCTTGGACCCTAGACCTCAGGTGACTTGCGTCCCCCTGGAGTGCCGCAGCAGTGTGGTGTTTGGGGATCCCTGTGTGGATGGGCAGGTGAACAGTCTGCCAGCTGCTCTCTTAGGGGACAGTTTGTTGCCAGCAACACCTCTCCCCGCCCCACAAGATCACCCCTGCCGCTGCAGCTGGGCTCGGGACATGTCAAGGTGTGTCCCAGAACTCTGTTCCCCTTGCATGTAAGTGGTGCCAGCATGAGCCTCTCAGTTCCTGTGCTGCCGACCCTGATTAGCCTCAGGCTTTGTCGACTCCTGGCCTCATGTAACATGGGGAACTGGGTTCCTTTCTCGGTGTCTCAGCGGTTGCAGGTCAACGGAGGATGCTGTGGACATTGGAGTCAGGAATCCCGACCGTGCTCCACCCGCCCCGCCCCAAACCACAGCGGGCAGCACGTGGCCCACTGTGTGTGCACTTTGGGTAGTCTAAAGCCTTTCAGCCCACCCCCCGTATTCTTCTCAGGTGGTGGTGGGTCAAAGGGGCCTAGGGAGGAACACTGGTCCCAGTCTGCTGCCGGCTGGGCCCACAGGTGTGTGTGCCCAGTTCCTTGACACTGAAGCTGCAAGGCGTCCACACTGCCCCCAAAGCCCCATCCCTAGCATTTGCGTGTGGGCCAGATGGAAGTGAAGTCCCAGTGACCTTGCGGGATCACAGCGGGTGGTCTCATCTGTGCCTGGCTACCCGCCTATCTGCCTTCCCCACAGTTCTTTGCCCCCATACAGGGCTTTCGGTAAAGACGCGGTCACCATCCAGCATGAGAGGAAAGGCTGGACAGTGTCCCAGTACCGCTGTTCATGTGTTGGCTGCTGCCAGCTTGACAGCATGGAGACCCCATGGCCCAGTGGAGGAAGTCTGACCTGTCCTACAAGGAACTGGGGATGACTGTAGGGATGCATCAGGTCCCATGTAGTAACCTAGCCCTGACCTTATCTGCCTAGGGGGTGATCGAAGCGCCTTGGGGTCCCAGGCATGGCATGTGTGTCGGTGAGCTTCCTCCTGGATGGCGCTGCCGACACAGGGCTGGCTGGTCAGGGGTCGTATGTGAGGCCCGTTAGGGCTTGGCCTCTAGATCCGATACTGCTATAGGTGTTGTTGAAACAACAGAGCATGATACGATCGTCCCTTGGGTGTCGTTGCACCGGGGACCCTGTCGCTGCTCCCAGGTTCCCACTGCCAGGTCTCCCCGGGAGGCCTGGAAGGTTGACAGGCTCCTTTTGCAAGGACACGATGGCTTGTGAGGGCCCATGCCCCAGGGTCCGGTGCTCATTGCAGATGGCTTGGGGCAGTGTGAGAGCTTTTACTCCCATTCTTAGAGGAGATTGTGGTGGTCTTAAGGGACAAAGATGTGCCTGGGGAAGAGAAGGATGACCAGAGGAAGCATTGGAGGAAGAGGAGAAGGAGCAGGAGGAGGAGGAGGAGGAGGACGGGGATAAGGAGGAGTTGGAGGAAGAGGATTGGGAGGCATTAGAGCAAGAGGAGAGGAGTGAATGATTGGGTGCAGGAGAGGGAACAAGTGGAGGAGGAGGATGTCCAGGATGAGGAGGAGCACGAGCCCAAGGAGGAGGAGCAGCTGGGGAGGAAGTTGAGGAGGACGAGAGTAGAGGGACGAGGATGAGGAGCAAAGGTAGAGCCAGGGTTGGAATAGAGTGAGCAGAAATGTAGGAGCAGAAGGAGGAAGAGACCGAGGAGGAAGAGGAGGAGCGGGAGGAGCTGGAGAAGAGGATTGGGAGGGGTTAGAAGAAGAAGTGGAGGAGGAGGAGAGGGAGTGAATGACGGGGTACAGGAGAAGGACAAATGGAAGAGGATGATGTCCAGCACGAGGAAGAGGAGGATCACGAGCCAAAGGAGCAGGGGCAGCTGGAGGAGGGAGTTGAGGAGGACGAGAGCAGAGGGAAGAAGAGGAGGTCAAAAGTCAGAGGTAGGGCAGGAAGGGCAGTAGCAGGAGAGGACCTGGAGAAGGAGGAAGATGCCTAGGAGGAAGAGTTGGAGGAGGAGGAGAAGGTGGAGGATCAGATGGAGGAAGAGGATTGGGAGGAGTTATGGGAGGAGGAGGAGGAGGAAGAGTGAATGATCGGGTGCAGGCGAGGGAAGAAGTGGAGGAGGAGGAAGTCCAGGAGGAGCAAGAGGAGGAGCACGAGTCGAAGAGCAGGAGCAGCTGGGGGAGGAAATTGAGGAGGACGTGAGCAGAGGGTAGAAGGAGGAGACAAGGTAGAGCCAGGGCTGGTAGAGCAGTAGCTGAAGAGGGGGAGCAGAAGGATGAAGAGGCTGAGGCTAAGACTTCCAATACTATGTTGAATAACAGTGGAGAGGGTGGACATTCCTGTCTCTTTCGTGACTTGAGCTGAGAGCTTTTGCTCATTGACATGATAGTAATGTCGGGTCGTCCATACGTGGCTTTATGATCTCGATGTGTGCTCCTTCTATCCCTACTTTCTTGCGGGTTTTTACCAGGAAAGGATGCTGTATTTTGTCAACCCTCTGTCTGCATCGATTGAGAGGATCCTGTGGTTCTCGTCCTTTCTTTTTCTGATGTGATGAATCACGTGAATTGTTTTGTGGATGTTGAACCAGGCCTGCCTCCCAGGTACAAATCCCACTGGGTCGTGGTGAATAACGTCTTAATGTATTGTTGGATCCGAGTGTCTAATATCTTGTTGAGGAGTTTGGCATCCATTTGCATCAGGGAAATTGGTCTATACTTCTCCTTTTCAGTGGGGTCTCTTTCTGGTTTTGGAATCAAGGTAACGCTGGCTTCATAGAAAGAGTGTGGAAGTTTTCCTTGCATTTCTATTTTGGGAACAGCTTCAAGAGAATAAGTGTTAACGCTTCCTGAAATGTTTGCTGGCACTCCCCTGGAAAGCCATCTGGCCCTGCAGTCTTCTTCCCTCAGCAGGTTTTTGATTAGTAATTTGATTTCTTTACTGGCTAAGGGTCTGTTCCAATTTTCCTCTTCTTCCTCTTTCAGCTTTGGTAGTGTACACGTGTCTAGGAATTTGTCCATTTCTCCCAGATTGCCCATTTTATTGGCAAATAGTTGCTTCTAATGTTCTCTTATTATTGTTTGCCTTTCTGCTGTGTTGCTTGTGATCTCTCCTCTTTCATTCTTGAGTTTATTTATTCGGGCCCTTTCCTTTTTCTTTTTCATCAAACTGATGACTGGCTTATCAATTTTGTTAATTCCTTCAAAGAAGCAGCTTCTGGGCTCATTGATCTGTTCTCCTATTTTGGTTTGTTTGTTTGTTTGTTTGTTTGAGGTTGTTTTTGTTTTTGTTTTGTTTGACTTTGGTTTCCATAGTATTAATTTCCGCTCTAATCATTGTTATTTCCTGTCTTCTGAATGTTCTGCGTTTCATAGGGTGTTCTTTTCACAGCCTCGTAAGGCGTAAAGTGAGGTTGTGTCTCTGAAATCTTTCTTTCTCCTTTAGGAAGACCTGACTTGCTAGATAGGTCCTCTTATTACCGACTCTGGTGCGTCCCAGAGGTTTTGGGTTGTGGTGTTATCACTGACTTCCGTATACATTTTCATTGACTTGCATATACTTTTTATACCCTCTTTAAACCCTCGGTTTGCCCATTCATTCTTTAGTAGGATGTTCTTCAGTCTGCCAGTGTTTGTTACCTTTCCAAGTTGTTTCTTGTAGTTGATTTCGAGTCTTGTAGTGTTGCGGTCTGAAAATATGCACGGTGTGACCTCGATCTCTTTGTACTTCCTTAGGGTTGACTTTTATCCCCAGGATATGATCTATAGAGGAGAATATTCCATGAGCACTGGAGAAGAAAGTATATTCTGCTGCTTTATTATGAAATGTTCTGAAGATCTCTGTGAAGCCCATCTTGTCCAGTGTGTCATTCCAAGCCCCCGTTTGCTTGTGGATTTTTTGTTTAGATGATCTGTCTATTGCAGCGAGTGGGGTGTTGAAGTCTCCCGCTCTGATGGCATGACTAAGAATGAGGTTCCTTATGTTTGTGATTAATTGATTTGTGTATTTGGTTGCTCTCAAATACGCCACATAAATGTTTTCAATTGCTAGGTCTTCTTGGTGGATAGACCGCTTGATTATGACATCATGCCCTTGTGCATCACTTGACACAGTCTTTACATTAAAGTCTAGAGTGTCTCATAGAAGTATGGCTGCTTTGGCTTTGTTTTGTTGACGGTTAGCATGACAGATGATTCTCCATCCTCTTATTTTCACTCTGAACTTGTGTTTACAACTAAAGTGGGTGTCTTGTAAACAGCATATCGATGGCGCTTGTTCTCTCATCCATTCTGTTCCCCTATGTCTTTTGATTGGAGCATTGACTCTACTGACATTTATTTTTAAAAAAAAAATTTTTCAACGTTTATTTATTTTAGGGACAGAGAGAGACAGAGCATGAACAGGGGAGGGGCAGAGAGAGAGGGAGACACAGAATCGGAAACAGGCTCCAGGCTCTGAGCCATCAGCCCAGAGCCCGACGCGGGGCTCGAACTCACGGACCGCGAGATCATGACCTGGCTGAAGTCGGACGCTTAACCGACTGCGCCACCCAGGCATTTAAAGTGAGTACTGAAAGATATGAATTTATGGCCATTATCTTCTTTGAAGAGTTGGAGAAAAAAAAATCTATATATCTTTATATCTATATCTACATCTACATCTACATCTATATATCTCTATATATCTAATTATATATTTCTATCTATAAATATAAATAAATAAATAAATAAATAAATAAATAAATAAAAATAAAAATATAATTATAAGTATACATATACATACACATATACAATTACATATACATATACATGGAGAGATGATAGATGATGATAGGTAGGTAGATAGATAGATAGATAGATAGATAGATAGATAGATAGATAGATAGATAGATAATCATTTCTCCCCTCTGAGTGTCCCCCCTTACAATTGCATGCAGGAGTGATTCAGCGGTCACAAACTCCTTTAAATTTTGTTTGTCTGGGAATCTTTTTCTCTCTCCTTCTATTTTGAATGACAGCCTTGCTGGATAAAGAATTCTTGGCTGCGTAAATTTCTAATTCAGCACTTTGAACAAATCCTACCCCTCCCTTCAGGCCTGCCAAGTTTCTCTGGATAGGTCTGTGGCAAACCTGATCTATCTTCTCTTGTAGTTTAGGGACTTGTTTCCCCTTGCTGCCTTCATGATTCTCTTTGCCTGAGTACTTCGTGAGCTTGAATATGATATACCTTGCTGCCTTGTAGAGGGTCAGTTTTTGTTGAATCTAATGGGGGTCCTCGGTGCTTCCTGGATTTTCATGGCTGTGTCTTTCCCCAGGTTAGCAAAAATTTCCACTATGATTTGCTCACATACCCCTGCTGCCCCTATTTCTCTCTCTCCCCCTTCGGGACCCCTATGATTCTGATGTTGTTCCTTCTGCATGAGTCCTGATTTCTCTAATTGTTCATCCGTGCTCTTTTCCTTAATCTCCCTCGATTTTCCTGCTTCCATATTCTCCATCAGTTTGTCCTCCGTATCGCTGATTCTCTGTTCTGTCTCATCCATCCTTGACACCGCTGCATCCATCCGTCATTGCAGCTCAGTTATATCATTTTTAATTTCATTCTGGCCAGCTTTTACTTCATGTTTTCTCTGCACAAAGGGACTGTAATCTACATTGGACCGCAGCTAGTATTCTTATCATCGTGCTTCTAAATGCTGCTTCAGACATCTTGCTTGTATCTGTGTTGGTTGAATCCCTGGCTCTCGTTGCTTCATGCTCTTTCTTTCTGGGTGAATTCCTTCCTTTCGTCATTTTGAAGGGAGAAAAGGAACTCATGAGGTAGAAAATTCAAATGAACTATCCAAAGTATAAAATGTTAAAAGTAAAAAATTAAAAACACACACGTAAAAAAGGGAATGAATGATGCTAGATTCTAGGCATGTTTCATCTGGGTGTTGAAAGGGGTTTGACACGAGAGAAAAAAAAGCGGGAGTGGAGAAAAATTTAGAAAGTAAAAAATATTACAAAGGGAAATGTTGTGAGAATTTGAAAAATCAAAACACTGAAATAGACTGAAAGGAGAATATGGGAGTAAAATAGAATTTGCGAATATAGACACGAAAGGAAAGAATAATGTAGAAGAATATTAAAGAAAATTAGTAAAATTTCCACCTGCCCAGTCTCCTTCGCCTCTCCGGGCACAGAAGCACCTCCCTTCCTGAGCCTCCTCGCTCTCCAAGTTCACTTCTCCATGTCACGTACCTGTTGAAGACTGTGGTTCAGGATATGCAGATTGCTGTGCTAATCCTCCCGTCAGTTTCCTGGGTGGGTAGGATGGTTTAGTGTTGGTCTGGCTGTATTTCATGCACACGAGACACTTAAGAAACTTCCATGCTGTCTGCCATCTTGGCTCCTCCCCAAAGAGGTGAGATCTATAGCACCAGTTCTCCGATATGAGATATCCCACAGGACAGTTGTGCTCGATGACAAAGCGGAAAAGGACATGGACCAAAGAGGGAGACCACCCTGGAGGGGGAGGCAGAGAACTGGCTCCAGACCCGGGAAGGGGAGGAGGGGCTGAAATGCTGGAGCCACGCCCACTTTTCTTCCTGCTGATGGTTCCTGAACAGAAGCCAACTGTCTGGGTCTGGTCTGGAGATCCTTCACCCCAAGGACCCACGGTCAAAAAGTTCACTCCCCTGCCTCTGCCCCACCTCCACCACAGCCACAGCCAAAGCCACTGCAGTGTCCGAAGGGCCATGGGGCCATGGGCGTGCTTCCCAAATGCTTGTGGGCTCCAGAAGGAGGCAGCAGGCATTTAAAAACCTTGGGCCTCGACGCTCCACCTGCTGGGCTAGACTATCTGGAGCCGCATGCCTCAAGTTCCCACTCCTTGTGCTCTATGGCCCTCCTAGCCTGAGTATGGGCTAGCGCACCAAAGCAAATGAGTCATGTTCCGGAAAACGCGGAGATTCCTGAGAATACCGGGCCTCCATTCTGCTGGAAGGCGCGTTAGAGAGTCCAGGAATCGTGGCCACACCCCTGTCTCAGTCCCAGACAATTTCACCCATTCATACACATGTACACGCACAAGCCTAGGCACCACACGCACACTCCCCCTCTGTGGCTATCCTTAGTTGTGACTTACACTCCTTCCTCTGCGTCCTTCCATGTCCCTCTGGTCTCTGTCTGTCTCTGAGTCCCTGTGATCATTTTCTCTAGGGAGCGCTTTCTTCCTCCCCCACCTCTATCTCTCTTTCTCTGTCTCTGTCCTGTCCCTGGACAGTATCAGTGCATCTGGGTTTCCGTGTGCTGTGCATGTCCATATGGACATAGTAGGCTACTGATGGCACAGGGCTGCAAGGGAACACACAAAGGGACGCGTAAGTAACAGGGGTCAGAGCACATCCAGGCCTCCTAAGCCGTGACTGCCTCCAGGCAGCCACCACAAGCTGGGTATACATGTGAACTGTGAAAGGTCAGTCCCTTGGCCCTTGCCCTGTAGGTTGCAGCCAGCTGGGAGGTACTGAAACCCAAGGGACTCCCCAGTGTTTAGAGGGTGTGAAGAAAGGGCAGGGGCCGAGGAGGCTGGGAACCTAGTCGCGGCTGGTGTTTCTCCACATGCCATGTTCCAGTGCCATTGGTACTGGACTGTTGGTATCAGTTGTGGCTCCCTTTCCTCGGCATCTCAATGCAAGTTCACGTGACCCAATGGAAGTCCTGAATCTGCCCTAGTTTTCAGCCAGGTTTGGGCCCCAGGACAAATGCGTGTGGGGTGTGAGGGGGGAAAGCAAGTGTGGGTCGTGGGGAGGAGCTAGCCTCGTGAGTGGGATGGGGCAGAGGGCATGCGTGAGTGCAGAGGTCCAGTAGAGTGTCTGTGAGTGTATTGTGGCTGGTGCCTGTGAGTACTTTTGCCTGAGACCTAGCGTTTGTGCTGGCAGCGCGTGCGTGTCTGTGTCCATGTGCCGCATGGCCGTGCATCATTGTGCCTGAGTGCGTGTGTGTAGGCCGTTGGCTAGTGAAGGAAAGAGACTGGGGGCTTTCCTGGCTTGGTGGGTAAGGGCGAGGCTCAAGTGCCAAAGTCCAGCGAGTGCAATCCCTTCTCTCCTGGTATCGACACGGAGCTAGCTGATCACTTTTTATGACAGGAGGAAAGCCTGGATTTGCCTGGGTCTGCTCGTCCTGTGTTGCCTAGGCCAGGGTCAAGTTGGGGTTGGGCCTTCCATGGCCCAGTGGAGGAGGACCAACGTTCCCTGCAAGGAAGCGGGGATTAGTGGAGGGAGGCAGCAGATAGCATAAGTCTGGTCCTGCTCCTGGACCGGCCTACGGGGATCATCGCAAGGCCTTGTGGTCCCAGCCAGGGTACGGGTCTCGGTGAACATCCTCCTGGATGACCCTGCAGAGACAGGACTGGCTGGTCTAGGCCCCCTTGCGAAGTTGGGGCCCGGCCCCTGGGCCCCAATATTGTTGTAGGTGTTGTTAAAACTGAAAGGCATTGCCTGCTTGTCCCAGGCAGCCCCTGCACCTGGGACCCAGATTTGCTCCCACGTTCCTGCCACGGGGTCTCCCAGCGATGCATGGGAGTTTGATAGGCCCCATTTCTCTGGAGGGAGTGAGTTGCATAAGTCAGGTGCACCAGGGTCTGGGCCTGCTTTCCTGTCTTGCCCACCCCCTACATCCTCTGCTGAGGGCAGCTTGAGGGCTCACCACTGGACCTGTTTCTCTCCCTTTCTGGGTAAATGTTTGCCTCTCTGTCTGTCACAGTGGCCACCCCCTCTCAGCCCCCTACCACCTGTTCAGCCTCTCCCCATCCACCTGCGTTTCTATGCATTGCTGTCACCTGAAGCTGTGGTGTGCTGCCTCATATATCACAGCCACCCTGGAGCATTTCTGTACCCCGTACGTATCCTGACGTGGTCCAGCGAGTCTGGAGGAACCTCTTCTGTGTCACCGAAGCAACATGTTGGCCAGAGGTCCCGGCACACCAATTTGGCAATCCTAGAATCCCCGGCCTGCCTGGCAGCCTCCTGGTCCCATAAAGAGGGAGGGGAACACTGCATTCCACCAAAGGGAAAAGGCAATGCATGAGTGTGTTGCCTGGCCAGGCAATGCATCTCGAGCCTCCAATCCTGCAGTGTCTCTGTGTGGTGTGTGTGTGTAGCTGCTGCTGTCTGAAGGAGACAGGCAGGGAGTCCACATCACCACTGCCCTGACAGGGAGGGAGACCACATCACTGCCCTCACTTCACACCTTCTGCAGCTTATTGGTTCCCCAAAGTGGTAACGTGGCTTCATGTAGACCCTGGGTCGTGTCCCTCACTTATGTCCCAAAGCTACAACCCCAACCCCCTGATACCTTTCGGAGGCCCTTGAAATCATGCTGTCTGTGGCACAGGGGGACAGTGTTTTGAGTCAGTGCCCACGCTCATGGCAGCCTGCCGCCTAAGTGAGTGGTAAAGGAAATGGGACCAGGATGAACAGACATACGGCCAACGAAGGCCTGGGGAGGGTCCCTGTGAGAAAATGGCCAAGCACTGTGGGAGGAAGGGGACCGCTGTCCGTGAGAGAGGCACAAGCTCCAGGAGTCCCAGAGCCCATGGTCACGGGTCTTTCCTGTGCACGGCCACACACGGGAGGAAAGGGCAGCCGATCATGAGGGGGGCGGTGTGTGCTTGCCAGTGTGTCACTTTCCAGGCATCGGGGCCAAAGGCAAGAGCAGCGCGCATGCTACGTAGCCTCCCCTAGTGTGGCGTCCTCCCCACGTCACACACCTCTTGTCACCGACCTTCCCTAGCCAGTGCACTGCTAGACTGCTGTCATGACATACATGTCTCCTTGGAGCAAGGATGGATGTAGAGAGTATGCAAAGGAGGCTGAGCAGATGGAAAACCAGGGGGCACAGACAGCAGGCGCACAGCTGGAATGCGTCTCCCGGACAGCCAAGGTGATCCGCTCCGTGGAGTTGTCGGACTAGGGGCACAATGAACAAAGGTGGCGGTGTAAATGGGAAAAGCGTGGAGGTTTCCCTTTACCCGTGTGTGTAGATAGCCGCGTGCCCAGCACACCGTGGAATGCAAAGGTCACTTTCGCATGGCCAGAAGCCAAACAGGGCACCCAGAGGGCAATGAGGGCCAGCTGCAAGCCCCAGGGAGGAGTTGCACTGCATGGGGCCCAGAGCCTTCCTGCCTAGGCAACAGGCTGGCCCCAGTTTCCTGGTGACCTAGGGGCGGGACCGCCAAAGCCAGGCACACCACCCTCCCTATGATTGGTCCTGAAGGCAGTGAAGCAGCCTGGGCTGGGCTTGGAGCTCCCTCAGCCTCAAAGCCACAGGCGCACCTCTCACCACAAAGGCCTCCTAGGTGGCAGCAGCATAGCGATAGCCACCTGGAGGCATCTGGGGTACAGCACCATGTGCATGCGCCCCCTAGACATTCGGGCTCTGGGAGGAAGGGGGGAGCGAGTTGCCAGCCATTGCCCTCAGGTCTTCACTGACTGGGTCTGGGGAGGGGGCCTTGCACTCACTTCCTGTTTCCTCCTCGGTAGCAGCCACAGTTCATGTCTCGGGCCGGGGCCGCATGATGCGACTTGTGTTTCCGAAACATTGGGGAGGGCAAAGAAGCCTCCATGCATTGGGACTGCCAACACCTACTCTGGAATAGAGCCACTGCAGGGAAGGCTCTTGTACTGCAGAGCTGTGCAGTGGGGATCCTGGGGGGCTTAGGCAGCTTGGGAGACAGGAAGATTAGTGTGGGGATGTCAGTCCAGGCACGCTGTGCTGGGGGCCATGTAACTTGGGGATAGAGAAGAGCCTGCGATGGACAGGGCTGAACTCTGTCTATTGCACTGCTAGCACGGTGGAGCTTTTGCCGCATCCCTAGCACAGACATCTCTAGCAAGCAGCCATCTGCTGTGTAAGGAGTACCCCAGCACTCACCTCTTCCCAGGTGAGGCTCGTCCCAGTCCTTTCTAACATCCAGGCCTGCCCGGGACCTCTGCACAGAATGCTAAGGCTGCACAAGTCCATCGTTCCCTATGTGGCCGAGGCAGCCTTTGTCCAGGCACTCGGGCCAAGGAACGCAGGCTGCCTGGGACGAGGCGACCTCCCTGAGGGCCTGCTGGTGTTTGCCCTTGGGAGTCTTCTCACAAGTCTCACGTGGGGTTTTGGACACACGGCATAAACCTGTGGACCCAGAGGAAGAACAGCACCCGACTCATCACGGTGATGATGAGAGGGCAGCGGGCACATGGGAGAGGATGGCGTGTCCGTGGCCTTTAAGAGCCCCACCTCCCCGTGAACCTCCCCTTTGTTGGCTTGCAATCTGGGCCATCCATTCGTAACCTGAGGTCATTTCAGAAACAGCGAAGTTCACACAAGGGCATCAGTACTGGGACTCCTTCAAGAGTCTTGTCGGTGTGAGCGTGTGATCAATTTGGTTGATGAAAAAATTAGGTATTTTGTTTTGTTCACAATTTTATTTTCAACATTCATTCTCAAATTTGTTATGCTTTATTATATGATTTTTTAAAACTCCTTCAAAATATGATTTGATTTTCAATCTTGCAACACTTCTCAAATTTTTATTGATTGAAAATTGGGATGACAAGTTTGAAGTCAATATTAAAAAGCCTCTCAAATTCATTCCATCTGACAATATTGCCCAAATTGATGATATTTTATTTGATTTTAAAATGTCTCATCTTATCTTTTTAAAAGTTATTGAAAGAGAGAGAGAAAGAGACGAGAGAGAGAGAGAGAGAGAGAGAGAGAGAGAGAGAGAGTACAGAGGTGGGGCACAGTGACGGTGAGATAGAATCTCAAACGTGAATTACTAATCCAAAAGCTCTGAAGAAACCAAAGTCCAGGATCAGAATAATTCTACTATAAACTTAAGGAAGAGTTACTCCCTGTTCTTCTCAAAGGAATTGCAACTTCATTCAATGAGACCAGCATTAACTTGATATCAAAATCTGAAAACTACTCCACTAAGAAAAAGAAGGACAAGCCCATATGTTTAATGAACATAGATGCAAATATTCTCAAGAAAATACTTGCACACTGACTCTAATAATACATTTAAAAAAAAGTATTCAGGGGCGCCTGGGTGGCGCAGTCGGTTAGGCGTCCGACATCAGCCGGGTCACGATCTCGCGGTCCGTGAGTTCGAGCCCCACGTCGGGCTCTGGGCTGATGGCTCAGAGCCTGGAGCCTGTTTCTGATTCTGTGTCTCCCTCTCTCTCTGCCCCTCCCCCGTTCATGGTCTGTCTCTCTCTGTCCCAAAAATAAATAAAAACGTTGAAAAAAAATTAAATAAAAAAAAAAAGTATTCACCGCAATTGAGGTAGATTTATTCCTAGTTTGCAAGTATAGTCCAATATTCACAAATCAATTAACACGTTACAGTACACCAATGAGATAAAGGAGAAGAGCCACATTATCATTTCAACAGATGCAGGAAAAGCATTTGAAGAACTACAACATCCATTCATGATACTCACCCTCGGAAAATTAGGTTTAGAGGAAAAATACCTCAACATAATAAAGGCCATCTATGAAAAACTCATAGCTAAAATCTTTTTGAATGGGGAAAACCTGAAAGCTTTTCCCATAAGCTTAGGAACAAGACAAGGATGTCCACTCCCACCACTTTTTTATTCAGCACAGTACTAGAACTCCTAGCCACAGCGATTAGACACTAAAAAGAAGTAAAAGACAATGGAATCAATAAGGAAGAAGAAAAATGTTCTCGATTTATAGAGGACATGATACTCTACTGTAGAAAACCTGAAAGATTCCACGGACAAAAGTGTGAGAACTGAAGAACGAATTCAGTAAAGTCATAGGGTACAATCAACATATAGAAATCTCTTGCATTTGTATACACTAATAATGAAGCCGCAGAAAGACAGATTAAGAAAACAATCCCATTTATAATCGGACCAAAAAAATAAGATATCTAGGGGTAAACATATACAAAGAGGTGGATAACCTATACTCTGAAACCTATTAAATAAGGTTGAAAGAAACTGAAGTCAACACCAAGAAATGGATAATTCCATGCTCATGGATTGAAAGGGCAAATAATGTCAAAATGTCTATGTTACCAAAGCGATCTACATATTTAATGTAACCCCGATGAAAACACCAAGGGCATTTCTCACAGAACTAGAACAAACAGTCCTAAACTTTATATGGGACCACCAAAGAACCTGAAGAGCAAAGCAATCTTAAGCAAGCAAACAAACAAACAAACAAACAAACAAGCAAACAAACAGACAGACAAACAAAGAAACACTGGAGGCATCACAAACTCCAGATATCAAGTTATACTGCAAAGCTGTAGTTATCAAAACTGCATGGTACTGGCACAAATTGGAACGTAGACCAATGGAACAGAACAGAATACCTAGAAGTAAACCCACAAGTATCTGGTCTATTCATCTTTGACAGAGCAAGAAAGCATATAAAATGGGAAAAAGGTATTCTCTTTAGCAAATGGTGTTGGAAAACTGAACAGAAATGTGGAAAAGAACGAAATGGACCACTTTCTTACAAAACACATGAAAATAAATCCAAAATGGATTAGAGATAAAAATCCTAGAAGAGAACACAGGCAGTAATTTTTTGACATTAGCCAAAGAAACGTTTTCTAGGTATATCTCCTGAGACAAAAGCAAAAATACAAAAACAAAAGCAAAATAAACTATTGGGATTGCATCCAAATAAAAAGCTTCTGCACAGCTAAGGAAAAACTCCAATAAAATGAAGGGCAACCTACAGAATGGGAGAAGCTATTTGCAAATGACATATCCAGTAATGGATTAGTATCCTCTATATAAAGAACTTACAAAACTCAATACTGAAAAACAAACTTATCCAATTACAAAATGGGCAGAAGACCTTAACAGACACTCCTCCATGAAGACATCCAGATGGCCAACAGACACGTGAAAAGATGTTTATCATCACTTACCATCAGGAAATTGCAAGTCAAAAGGACAATGAGATACCACCTCACACTCTTTGGAATAGCTAAAATCAGCAACACAATGAACAACAGGTGTTGAAGAGGGTATGGAAAAAGAACTTTTGCACTGTTGATAGGAATGCAAACTGGTGCAGTCACTGTGGAAAACATAGTGGGTTCCTCAGAACGTGAAAACTACAACTGCAGCAATCACACTACTGTGTATTTACCCAAAGAATCCAGAAACGATAATTCAAAGAGAGACAAGAACCCTGATAATTTTGGCAGCATTATGGGACAGCCACGTGTCCATCAAATGATGAATGGATAAAGATTTAGTATGTATGCATGATGTGGTATTATAATGTGGTATTATACACACATAATTATATGATGCGGTATATTCTGTATAATACCCACACACAGGGGAATAATACTCAGCCATGTAAAATAATGAAATCTTGCCATCTGCAACAACATGAATGGAGCTAGGGAATATAATGCTAGGCAAAATAAGTCGGTCAGAGACAGACAGATACCATATGACTTCATTCATATGTGAAATTTAAGAAACTAAACAAATGATCAAATGTTGGGGAAACAGAGTAATAGACAAATCAAGAAACATACACTTAATTATAGATAACAACATGCTGGTTACCAGTGTGTGTGTGGGGGGGGTTCAGATGTAGTGAGTGAAATATGTGATGGGGATTAAGGAGTGCACTTGTTGCCATGAGTACTGGGTATTGTAAGGAATTGCTGAATCATTATATTGTACTCTGAAACTAATATAACACTATATGTGAAAAAAAAATAGGGGCATCCTGGTGGCTCAGTTGGTTGCCCATCCAACTTTGGCTCACGTCATGATCTTGCAGTTCGTGGGTTGAAGCCCTACATTGGGCTCAGTGCTGTAGGCATCACGCCCACTTCAGATATGCTATTCCTCTCTCTCTGATCCTGTTTGCATTCTCTCAGAAAGAAATAAGATATTGTTTCAAAACCATAAAATATTTAAAAATAAATTCAATTTATAAGAAAAAGAAAAAAAAAACCACTTTAGACCACCTAATTAAATCACTGGATTTTCTGATATTTTAGGTATCAGGAAATTCATTGTTTCCATATGTGTTATTATATCTTTTTAGGTATTCTCTGTCCCGTCCTGTTTTAATGATAATAATAATAATAATAATAATAATAATAATAATAATAATAATAATAATAATAACAGTAATAATAGGATTCTATATAAGGGGTGTTTGCTATGTTTCAGATATTGTTTTAAACTCTTTTTATGATCATTATATTCATCTCTTGGTCTTACATATATGAGAACGAAAGCACAAAAGCATTAAAAAATTCTGTGCCGAAGATCATACACCTAGTACTGGTGAGACAGGATGTCAACTTGGGTGAGTTGGCACTAGAGGACACTATTTCATGCCACCTCTCAGTTCCATCACATGCCACCTGTGTTGACCTTGGGAGCAGACAAGTTCCTTAACCTGTGAACTTCTTCACTTTGCTGATGTGTAAAAGGAGGTTAATAGTAAACCCTCACGCATAGGGCCCTAAGGAGAATGACATGAAGTACTTGTGAAATGTTCAGAACCTCACCTGGTATGAGTAAGAACTAAGTAAGTGTTGGCAAGAAACCTCTCAGCCAGGCTAGCTGGTCCCCAAGTCTTGCTCATTTGCTCCAGTGTTAGAGTTATGGGGTTATGCTAGTTTTTCAAAGAAATGACTTGCATTGCTTTCATTCTCTTACTGCTTTTTCTTAAACCAGTTGTAGTCCTTTACATTGTGTCCAAAACATTCATTGTCTGTTTTATTGGCATGTGTACATAGGAGTTTTTAATAACCAAAAGCTCTATAATGTTACCATGTTTTACTTTAATAATTTGGTTTCCTTGAATTTTCTCTTTACAAGAAAAGAAGTTTAATTTTACTTACTTGGTAACTTGGTTAACTTTTTAATTTCTTGGTTAAATGCAAAAGTTTTTGTATTTAAGGAAAACATCTAACACTTTCAGTTGCCCTTGTACAGCTTTGATCATATCTGACAATTATTTTTGGTG
This sequence comes from Puma concolor, assembly GCF_028749965.1. Lineage (NCBI taxonomy): Eukaryota > Metazoa > Chordata > Mammalia > Carnivora > Felidae > Puma > Puma concolor. The sequence continues at coordinate 782,478 of NW_028240236.1, read as the reverse complement.
CTATTCCTAATCAACCTGCTTTTTGGGTGTTATCCCAATCACATTGTTCAGTGAGCTCCTTTCTGGGTCACATTTGTTCCCTCTTCAATTGCTCTCTCAGGCTACTCTCACCTCAGGGGCTTCTCTTCTAAGACTGAAATTCTCTTGACTCTGTTTATCTCCTTGCAAGAAGTGTCAATTATAGATAACTGCGATGAAGGAGATCGGATTTTTCATGAGTCTTCCTGATGAAATTACATGATCCAGGCTCACAAGGTAACAATTTAGCATTCTCTCATACAAACAAGAAATAATTAGAAATATAGTCAGAGAATTGGCGCCATTTGCCATGACAGAAGTAAAAGGAGAAGGAGGTGGAAGGAAGGAAGGAAGGAAGGAAGGAAGGCAGGAAGGAAGGAAGGAAGGAAGGAAGGAAGGAAGGAAGGAAGGAAGGAAGGAAGGAAGGAAGGAAGGGAGGAATTAACAAAAAACATGAAAGAAGTATATAAATAAGCCTTTCAGAAAACTTTAAACTCATGTGAGAGATATTTAAAAAAAAAAAAAAGCTTAAATATAAACATTCCTTGTGTTGGAACAGGAAAAGTTATTATTGTAAGAATGCCGACTATCTCTAACTTACTATGTAAATTTGTTGCAAACCCAATAAAATATGGATTTTTTTAAAATCAGATCAGCTGGTTCTAAGATTTTTGTATAAATATCAATATTCAAGCTGATCCAGAAAAATTTTTCTGAAAAGGTAGCATATGAATTAGGCGAGTTCTACCAGATAATAAATTATGTTATAAAGCAAATGTGGTTCAGCTGAATGAATGAAACGTCATAGAGAATCCAGAAGTAGGTTCAAAGCATATGCAAATTTAGTATATAACTAAGTGAACCTTTCAAAGCAAATGCATTGTTCGAATAATAGTAACAATGATACTGTTCATGAAGTTTCAATACTTTTCTTATAAATGTCTTAATTTGCATTATGTCATATTATTAATGTTATATGTTTTCTTATAAAAATGCATCTATAAAATCCTAGGAGAAAACAAGAAAGTTATTTTTCTATTCTCTATTGGGAAAAGCCTTCTTAATATTTACTGAGCGTTTGTTTCTAAGAAATTTTAAGCACTTACGTATTTATTTATTTAATTATTGAATTTCCACACTGTGATAATGCCCGTTTCACAAAAGAGAAAGCAAAGAACAAAAAAGGTAAGGGGACTTTATTTGTTTCCCTATAGCTCAAGATGGAAGTACATAGTCAGATAGTTTTACTCTAGAGTGTGTGTTCTCAAACGTGATGATAACAACTGACATACAACAGAGAGAACAGAAACAATGGTGGAGCCCAGTGGAAGGCCATGGGCTCAATCCCTCCTTGGCCTTAAAAGGTCGGCAGTATCTGCCTGCACTTGTCCACAGGTGGGTCATTATTAGCATAGGCATAAAAATGTCTTGGCATCATTACTTAACCTGTGAACAAGTGGCAGTATGGCCCTGGTTGCAGAGAAAGAAATCTTGCCTACCACCAGGAAGCGATGTGTGAGAGGCAGTCTTATAAACTGGTAAATTAGTATGCTCAACCTGGCAGCACCTTAACCTGGAAATACAAAATTTCATTATAAACAACCTATGCTTTTCCCCCTAAGAGTAAAACACAACAAAACAAACAAACAAACAAACAAAAAAAACACAAAACCCCAGGAGGCAAGCTTACCCCATACCTGCAAGGAGGATGGCTTCCCACATGCTTTGTTTAAGAAGTATCTTTTATGTGGATCAAAGGAAAATATAACTTTCTTAGGTAAGATTTATGTGTCAAAGCATTCATTTTTGCCAACGCTCAAACACAGTCATCTGCAGAATCACTTTAAATCTTATCTCACTGCCTTCCCCAGCTTTATTACAAATGGAGAAGATATTTTTTTATGTAAGTCAATCTATGAAGTCCTAGGAGAAAATATGGGGGAATTATTCTTATAATCCAGAATGACAATGATCTTTCTAAAATAGGGGTGGACATTAACCTCAGATGTAACGATAGTAGAGAAGGATCATTTTTATTATATTGAACATATATTTTTTTAATTTTGTAAAGAAAAAACAAAGCCAAACAAAAAAAAAAAAAAAGGAAAAGAAAAAATAAAGTGAGGTGCCTGGTTGGCTTGGTAGGTTAAGCGTCCAAATTCGACTCAGTCACAATCTCATGGTTTGTGGGTTGGAACCCTGCATCTAGCTCTTTGCTGAAATCTCAGAGTCAGGAGTCTGTTTCAGATTCTGTGTCTCCCTCTCTCTCTTCTCCTTCCCTGCTCGCACTCTCTCTCTCTCTCACAAAATAAATAAACATTAAGTTAAAAAAATTAAAAAAATAAAATAAAGGCAAATGAAAATTATTCGAAATATTTGCACCACCAACAGAAACACAGAAGACAAATTTCCATAATGTTTGTATTGCTTTTTTTTTAAGCCACACTGTTAAACAAAACAAAAATCCAATAGAAGGAATAGAGGAAAGAAAAAGGAAGTTCACCAGAAAACAAGCATAAATGACTTTTAAAAACTGTAAAGACGTACCACCACAATTTTAGAAAGCAATTGCAAATAAAAATGAAATACTACTACTCTTCTATTGGACAAAAACATTGGTAATGCACACTATAGAAAACGGAAGAGGAAAGAGGCATTTCAGAATTGTAATTGGCGAACTGGGACCTCTTCTTTGGAAGACAGTTTAAGATGATAATGGTAAAAATAACAGTATTAACATTTATTGAGTGTTTGGCATGTTGGACAGACACTGATCTATTTCACATATTTTAATTTAATTATTCCTCATAACAACCAAATGAAGTGCTTTATATTACTACCCCTCTGAGAAATCAGAGGATCAAGAAGATTAAGACATGTGCTGTGAATGGAGTAGCTGAATTCAAACTCAGTATTAAAAATTCAGTTTAAAATACCAAACTTGACAATATCCATAAAACTCAACATATTTATACCTGTTATCCGTATACCTTCATGAGGGTTAGGTTTTTCCCTACGACACAGAACAAGGAAGAACTATGGTTTTAACAGGGTAAAAGTGGATTTCTCTCCCAAGTAAATGAACTTTGGAGGTATACAGCTCAAGTCTGATTGGGCAGCTGTATTCTATGAAGTGCATAGAAATCTAATTCCTACCAGCTCTTGCTGGAAGAATCTCAGTTCACTTTCCATCCAAATGGTTTGGCCCTAGAGTTCAGGATCCAAGGCAGCATGTGAATGACATCAAAGAAAAAATAAAGAACACAAGGCCCACAGCTGTCTCAACTTTCTCAGAAGCTGCCACATGACACTTCCTCTTATATTGCTTGTGCTGCAAGGGAAGGAGGTGGAGGAATGGATGTGGAAGAGGTTCTTTCTGTCCTACTGATACCACAATTCCAGTTCTAGGAAATTTCCCAAGATTTTTACATTACAAATCTTCCTTGATTTAGGATGGAGTCACCTCTAGATAAAACCAGTGTGAGTGGAAGTTATTCCAAGCCAAAAATGCATTTAACACACATAATGTGCTGAATATCATAGTTTAGTCTAGCCTCTATTTTGTGTGTTCAAAATAGTTGCATGAGCTGAAATTATGAGACATCATCTAACACACAGCCTATGTTACATTAAAGTTTAACTCTCTCATGTATTTCAGTGAATACTGTGTTGAAAGCATAAACACAACGATTCTGTGAGTATAGAATAGCTGTAAGCAGATAGATTGTTCACCATAATGATCATGTGGTGGACTGGGAGCTGTGGCTGGCTGCTCTGCCAGGCATCACAGGAGAGGGTCGTATCACCTCTCATTAGCACTGGGAGAGGTCAAAACTTCAATTTGAAGTACAATTTATCCTTGAAAATGTTTAATGTTATTTCAAGTTTTGGAGAGAAAGAGAGACAGAAAGAGCGTGAGCAGGGGAGGGACAGAGAGAGAGACACACACACACAGAATCTCAAGTCAGCCCCAGGATGCAAGTTGTCAGCATAGCCTGAGGCAGGCTTGAACTCACGAGCCTTGAGATCTTGACATGAACTAAGTCAGATGCTTACACGACTGAGCCAGCCAGGTGTTATTCAAAGTACAATTTGTAAACAATGCTATCATTTTCACACCATTGTAAGGTCCAATAACTAGAAGTCAAACAATATTAAGCCAGGGACTGCTAATCCTCCATTCATCCTTGCAGATATATTTTTGATCATCCTATGCCTGCCAGTAAGCTCACGTCTATGGACTGCATCGTTGAGGCTTTCTTGTCGTCTGGCTTCCATCCATAGTTGGCAGGTATACTAATAGGTAGCCAGAGAGCAAAAGAAAAGCAGTCATTATATGTACTCTGAACTCTGGAATTTTGGCAGTGGCTTATTCCTCAGTCTATGGCCACATCTCCTGTTAGGTGGCTTCTCTCCCAGCCGTGGGCTCATTGGCTTCTAGTAACACTTGTCCTTTCCTTGTCCCCTGATACCTGGGAGAGGTGAAGTCTTCTCTTGCTAGTCCCCAAGGACTCAACCACGTAGTTTTGAGCCCGTTTATCTCACCAGCACCTGTGTTCATAGTTCCTCCATTAAACTCCTTCCAGGTAAGATTTTCGAGGCACCACCCACACTCTGCTGGACTCTGGCAGGCAAACATATGCACAAGGACTTTCACGGCAGCATTGTTTTCTATACTCGTAGACTACAAACAAATTAAATACACATAACAGGGGACAGATTAAATACCTTGAATGCAACCAGGGTAGGAAATACCATGATGTATATTTAAAAAATAATGTCCCATTGGACCAGGCACATTAATTTTTCACAGGGCAAATCTCATGTCAAACCTTTTCAAATCACAAAAATCATGTACCTATAAAATAGAGAGGTGTAGATAATATCTTGGTACCAGCTATATATATATTTTTTTCATGTGAGATATGCATATGATATACTTGAGATTCTGGAAAAAAACCCTACAAGCTGTTAAAAGTGGTCTTCTTCTGGGGAAGAATAATGGAGGCCTAGCGAAGACATAGATTTAATTTCATCGAATAACTTGTTTTGCTACTATATGAATTTTTACCATGTGTATATTACCTTTAAAAAGCTCGTTAAAGGAAAAAAAAAGTTTTCCTTAGGATACATATAGGGAAGTTTATGAATATGACCATAACACTCCTCTGATATTTCAATATTGCAGTTTGGATCCCAACTTCCTCCCCTCCCTACTCTGCCCACCCTGTATCCTCTCCCTCCATACAGGGTCACTAAACTCTCTTTTCTCACACAGGACAGCACTTCCGGGACTACTGTTGTCCTTACTGTGTGTTCCCCATGTTGTCACGGCTCTCACTGCACTTGAGTTTCTTCATGATCCAGAATCATCTTACATTATATAGTTCTTATAGATAAGCTTACAAGGCTTGGTCTCTTAGGAAATTAAATTACCTTTCATATTTCTTCAAAAAAATCTTACTCTCTCAGCTTACAACTCTTAGAATATGGTAAATTCTTCCACGACTGGCTAAAGGACCCTCCAGTTGAATTCAAATGCTCTAGTGTTACTCTGTGTTGAATTCATAGGAACAAAAGTCTTTATTGAGCCCTTTGTCTTCGGACCCATTCCTTCCTTTATTTGTCAATTGAGCATCAATTTATTGAGTGTCTATTTTATTCCCAAACTGTAGGAGGTGCTAGAACTTAATGAATGGACGGTCCTGGTCCATAGAAATATTAAGTCCTATTGGAGACATGAAAGTGTAAGATGTGTTGGGGCACCTGGGTGGCTCAGTTGGGAAAGGGGCCGACTTCAACTTGGGCCATTATCTCACAGCTTGTGAGTTCAAGATCCATGTAGGACTCTGCACTGACAGCTGAGAGCTGGAGGCTACTTCGGATTCTACATCTCCTTGTCTCTCTGCCTCTCACCCACTGATGCTCTGTCTCTCTCTCCTCCAAAAATAAAAATAAATAAATAAATAAATAAATAAATAAATAAATAAATAAATAAACAAACATTAGGAAAAAAATTATGTGTAAGAGGTGTCAATTGAAGTGTGTATAGAGACTAGAGTCAGGGCATAGAAATAGAGTGTTGGATCAGGATAAGTAACTAGAGCAACTTTCTAAGAGTATGAGTGATGGTGGGTAGTAATAAAAGGTGAGTCGGGGAGCCCTAGGAAGACTTGTGAAAGGGACGTCATGTAACGCATTGGAAACAACGTAACTTAAAGCAGGAAAGCAGGACACTTGAAGTAATGTATGACCTTTGATAGAAGATTAAAATGGTGAGTTAAGCTGTCAGATAACATCATCAGTGTCATCATCACCCTGGAAAGAATCAAAAGGGAAGGGGAAAGGGATGAATTAAGAGTGTCTACTACATCACCAGACACATTAAAGATGCTCAACATCACTAATCAGAGAAACCTCAATCAAAACCACAATGACACATCAATTCACACCTGACAGAATGCCTAGTATCAACAAGACAAGAAATAACAAGTATTGGTGAGAAGGTAAGAGAAAAAGTAACACCAATGCACTCTTGGTGGGAATGTAAATAGGTGCAGCCACTCTAGGAAACAGAATGCAGGTTCGTCAAGAAATTAACTCAGAAGTACTATATCATCCAATAATTCCACTCCTGGGTATTTACCCAAAGAAAAGGTAAACCCCAATTTGGAAAGAGGCATGCACCTGTGTGTTTATTAAAGCATTATTTATGATAGCCCAGCTATGGAAGCAGCCCAAGAGTCTGTCAACAGATGAATTCATAAAGAAATGTAGTGTCCATATAATGGAATATATTTTAATTTTAAAAAAAGGGAATAAACCTTGTCGTTTGCAACAACATGTGTGAACCTAGAGGGTATTATGCCACGTGGGATTATAACGATAAAAGGAAATACCATATAATTTCACTTTTATGTAGAAGCTAAAAAACAAAACAGAAAAAGAAAAGACAGATTCTTCAATACAGAGAACAAACTTGTGGTTACAAGAAGAGAAGTGGGTGGGGTGTGTAAGATAGGGAAAGGTGACTAAGAGTTACAAACTTCCTGTCATAAAATACATAACTGACAGAGATGAAAAGTACAGCACAGGAAATATAGTTGATATTATAACAACACTATATGGTGAGAAATGGTGATTACACTTACCACGGAGAGCACTGAATAATGTATAGAATTATCAAATCGCTATTTTATACACCTGAAACTAAAATAACACTCTATGTAATCTATACTTCAATAATAGAAAATTAAAAATGTAAAAAAAGAGAATCTATTACCGTTGTTATCCGGGAAATAAAAAAAAAAAAAAGAGAGAATAGGTTAGATATTTGATAATTATTTTAGCCTGCCTTAAAATATGTACCAATTAAGACGCTGCATCAAAACATACCCATGTTGATGGGGAAGACATCTAGGCATAAAACAATAGGGCATATTAAGGAATTTGCTGATAGTTGATCATGAGAGTGTCTAAGGGCATGAACAATTGGCCCAGGACAAGTAAGGATGCAAAGGTGGGGGCAGGGTGCGGATGGGAAAGGTGTTTTCTCTCATGCTGGAGTGTGGGGGAACCACAGCTTGGAAGGCAGTGATGGAATAACTTTTGCATGTTACAAAGTCCACTCTAAGGGGAGTAGAGATATGAGATCCATCATGAGGCTCCACTGATGCCAAACAAAGATACAGAAGGGTGCAGCATAGAGGAAATGTGGTTGCCATAGTATCCACAGAAGTGAGTTACTAATTGAATCATACTGGTGAGGAAATGAGAGGAATTACACTAGGATAAAGAATAAAAAATGGAGAAGGAAATTTTGGGAACATGTGCTCGTTTGAGGTTCTTTGTGAGATGACCTCTTCGCAAAGCGTAGGACACAGTCAAGAATTGGAAGGACTCAATTTCCAATTTTTACTTATACCCTCTCCCTATATTCAGTGTGATTTTTCTCTACTGTGTAATGCCTGAACCTCTTGTCCCCGTCCTACTCCAACCTTGCCTAATTAATACCTACTCACACTTTAAGGATTAGTTCAAGATACCACCCCATCTGAAAAGTCCCTTACAACACTTTATCTCCTTCCCCTGAAGGCTGAGTTACATGGATTTTGCCTTCACACTCTCCTCATGCTCCGTGCATCTTTGGACCATTACACCATAATAACTGTCTCCCCTACATAATTGTAAGCTCCTTGTGATTAGGGTCTACCCCCTCATCTCTAATGTCCCAAGCATATAGCACAGTGTTTCATAGGATTCAGTTGGCTCTCAGTGATTGCCGAATGAATTAATGAATCTAGAGTGGGAGTAGGAACATTTTGTCTCTCATACTGGGGTTGGGGTTGAAAGTTGTGTTGAAAGGTGTCATTATGAGGTCTGAGTGAGAGTTTGAAGGTGTCTACAATCTACGTTCTATCTATGAGACAAGAGCCGTTTCCCAGGGAAAGGTGAAAAAGATAGGTTGAGGGTAATGATGGAGGTATGGAATAGCTGCTGTGGGGAGAAGACCGCTTAAGATTGGCAAGAAGCTGTGGGGGTATGTTGACATCCGCAACCATAAAATTAGAGTGAGTGACCCTAGTGACTGTGAGTCCCTGTAACAGTTCACTGGGCTGAGTGAGACAGAGGATGGGCTGACAGAGTGGAGGACTCATCCAAGCTTCAAGGCCACCAACGCAGATGCAGCAGAGGACTAGGACGTTCCAGCACAAAGTGACATACTGAGGTGTATACACTGCATTAGGAAGGGAAGTGGAGCCACAAGGGATTATATGCAGGGAAATGAGAGGTAGGAAGCAGGGACCACAAGTCTCTATCGGGCTGAAGAAGAGAAGTTGTGAAGTCAAGTAGTGAGACACCTGGTTAGGGGAGGTTATCTTCTGAGATATTGGCACGTTGAGTTTGACATTCTAGCAGGAGACATCTGGATGATCATAGAGCTCAGAGTACCATCACGGAAGTTAGCTACTGGAGGAAACTGACTCTTAAGGTTGTGGGAGCCAGGAAATTTAAAGAACCCTGAAGCTACATTGCTAGAGCAATTTTACCAGGATTGTGAAATTGCCCACAACAGAGGTAGGAGCAACGTGAGAAGAAAGAAGAGTAAGAAGGGACTCCAGAAATTTCCATGAAGAAAAGGGTGGCACTCTGGGATTGAATAGATGGACTAAGGAGGTGAAGGCAGGAATTGCAGGGGAGTAGAAAGATCATGGCCTGGAGGTGGTAACAAGCGGCCTGTAGATCACTATCCAGCCTCTCCCTTAATCCTGAAGGAATTTTCTCTCTGCTGGAGCAATGTCTCCAACCTCTAGAACCTACACAGCATTTATCTTTGTTCCTCATTCTGGCATCTTGATTCTGCTTGCTGAGACATCTCTTAAATGGAGTCCCCAGTGTGATTCTTTTTTTTTTTTTTTCATGGGCATCACTACATGTCCCAGAATGTTATGACATCAAAACGAATGTGGCCTGTTTTTCATTCCTTCATGTGACCAATGGGACCAAGTCTACTGGACGTAGACTGAGTTTCACTCCAAATGATGACGGACTCAACATGCTACTTTGCCCATGAAATATACTTGTATCTTAGAAGATCCTCCCAGAAATAACAGTGGTACCCAACCCACCCAGCAGACATGGCAAGTAAGGCAGCCTGCTAAGAACACATCAAAATGCAAACATGTTTTCTCGTGCTGCATCTATTAGCATGTAGGCAGGTAGTCCAAAGCCAAAGAAGTAAATTATTTTAAGTTAGGAAATGAAAGGAAGGTAAACTGCCCTAAAGGTATTTTAAACTGTTGTGAAAAAGAAGTAGAATATGAGTGTCATAAACTCACAATCATTCATACAGGACATCATACATATATTCCAGGAATTTTAAGATAGTAACATGTGGTTCATATGGTAGAGAAAGCACCACTATTGCCACTCTCTTTATGCTCTGCCAATAACGTGGTCACCATGAAAGCTGCCTGACACCTACTAAAAAACCCAATTAATAACTTGATAATGGAGCGCCCATGAAATACCATGGTAGACATGTGTGGGCACAGATTAGGAAGCCCAGAACATGGTTCCTGCCCTTATGAAACCTGAAACGTAAGGGAAAGTGAAGTGAAACCAATAAGAGTTAAAACCTGTGTTAAAATAACTGGTTGACTTCTAGTCAGCATCAAGAATCAGACATGTTATTGCTGTGGGACTGTGAACATCACCTCTGTGTTAGAGAGTTCTCTTGAGTTTTATAATGTTGCAAAAAACTGGCCTTTTCTGAGCTTGGGCAATTCCCAAAGTTGTGCATTGTGACACAACCCTGTCAGATCAGCGGGCTCGTTATATGCTGCTTCCTGCAGAATGAGCTGGCAGTTTTATCTGTCTTCCACACCACCTGGCTTAGCAAATTAGATCATATTAGGGCTATTGTCTCAGAGACAATAACAGGCATGTGTAACTGAAAGAGACCATTATGATATCTTCTAAAGAGACTTTGAAGAGTAGAAAGGTCAACAAGACGAGTATAACTATCATCATTGTTTTTTTTTTTAACCCGTCCTTCTCTTCCTATGTTATACATGCTACCCTTTAGTAAAATATATAAAATCAACACATTTCTTTTATCTTGGCACAGAGTGTTGTGAGAAAGAGTAACTTACATTATGCAGCACATTTTTATGTACAAAATCCTTCTGCATATATGAACTCTTTAGGTCCTCAAAGCAAACAGTATAGAAGTAAGAATTGTTGACACAATTTACAGAAGTTCATTTGGGGTTTCGGCTCCATTCACTCCACCACTACAGGTGAGGAAACAGTTACCTTTCCCACTCTCATGAACAGGAGTTCCCCTCCTTATAGATCAGACAAGTCTTGTTGTAAATATCACCACTCTTTCGAGGCTCTGCCTCTCCTACCTGCCAATTCTTTCTACTAATTCTCTCCATTCAATTCAATTCAATTCAGTACATTCGATTGAGTTCAACTCAATTCAATTCGACTCAATTCAACTCAATTCAATTGGCAATTAACAAAGGCTACCCATAAGTCAAACTGTATACTAGGAACTGCAATGATCAAACTGACCCCCCCAAGCAGTGGCCAAATTATCTAGGGAGACAGGGACGCAAATTATTACAATATGGCAAAAATTACGGAACAGGGCACTGCACATGGTACCACAAGAGTTCCAAGAAGGGACTAATTAACTCTGACTGGTGGGATTAACTAAGTAATGGTTGAGGCAAATATTAAATATGAGTGATTAGGGTAGAGAGGGCTTCTCAGGCAGATGCAAACTTACTTATGCAAAGGTAAAGAAGGGCAGAACCGCAGGAAGTTCAATCTACTTCCTGCACATAGCAACATCCTATGTAATTGGAGGAAAGCAGCACAAAAGTTACTTGATGGCCACTGACTCAAGTGAGGTCAGAGGCTACTTCCTCACACACCTAGACCTCTAGTTCACAACTTCCTTCTCCGCAAACTTCCAACTGTTCCCAACCCTTCTTCACTCTGGTCTTATAACTTTGCCTATTACCACACTGAGAAAACCAGGTCACTAAAAAGAGAATTTGCAAAATCACCTATCGCATCTACCATTCCATCTACATCAATTTCCTTGTGCTCTGCTTTCACCAACATTAATAGGAAGGATCTGTTCTTTCCTCTCTGAGCCAATTATCTTTTGGACACTAGACCAAAGTCACTCTTGCCCTGTTAAGAACACTTCTGTCAGCAATTCTCCCCCACTCTGCCATATCATCATTTCCATCAGCAATATGGAAATTACAAAAATGCTTTTATTTCTCAAATTTTAGAAAGAAAAAGCAAAGCCCTCTCTTGACCCTGCTCCCTTCCTTTCCCACTGCTGCCTCATTTTTCTCCCTCATTTTGTCACAACGCTCCTTGAAAGAATTGCCTTACTCCCTGTCTACAATCATTCTACTCCAATTCTCTGTTGAATCCACTCCCATTCGACTTTTCCCCGGTGCTACTGAAATCCTTCTCATCACATGTCAATGACATCCACTTTGCAAAACACAGTGATTATTTATATTTTAATAATTTTTCAAGTGTATGTATTCATTTTGAAAGAAAGGGAGAGTGAGCAGGCGAGGATATGAGACAGATGGAGGCATTGAGAGAATCCTAAGCAGACTCCACACCGTCAGCATGGAGCCTGTCCTGGGGCTTGAACCCACAAACCATGAGATCATGACCTGAGGTGAAACCAAGAGTCAGACCCTTAACCAAGTGACCCCCCCCATGTGACCCTGATGATCATTTATTTGACCTCATCCTATTTGACTTTCCATCAGCACTTGACCATTTTGATACCTGCTTCCTTGAAACACATTCCTTACCAGGCTTCCTGGACTCGAGAGCCTCCTCATGTCTCGCCTACTCCTTCAGTGGCCACTGTGTCTAGTTTCCTTCGCTAGGTTTTCCACATCTTGCAGTACTTTAAGAGTTAGATACCCCAGAGCTCAGTCCTTGCGTGTCTTCTCTCTCATCCATTCTCACTCCCTAGCTGATCTCATGCGATCGCATGCTAAGTAATCCAGCCTAGAGTCCACACTAAACTTCTTACTTTAAACTCCAGATGCCTATATCTAACTACATTCACAAAAAGGCAGCTTGGATGTCTGATAAGCATCTCAAAATCACCTTGTGAAAAGAGCAAGTCCTGATGTTTCCCCTAAATCCCATGATCTCTAACAGACAACTTAAAACTACCACCAACCTGTGGTCCAGCCCAAAAAAACAAACACAAAAACAAAAACAAACTAAACAAAACAAAACAAAACAAAAAAAACCTTGGTGGAGTCTTTTATATCTGTTTTTCTCATCACTTATATTCAAACCACAAACAATCCTATTATATCCACATTTATAATGTACACATGATCATAATTTTCTCACTATGTCCCCTTCTTCCATCCTTATTCAGGATGGAAGTTATTTCAGGATTACTATAGTAACCTCCTTATTTTGTTGCTGTTGTTGCTTGTATGCTTGCTTCCCACTCCAACCTGCTCCCCAGATAGTAGTCAGAGTGATTTGTTTAACATACAAATTAGGGTCACCTGGGTGGCTCAGGTGGTTAGCCATCTGACTCTTGATTTTGGCACAGGTCATGATCCAGAAAGAATGACGTCATGGGGTCAGAACCTGCATTAGGATCTGAGCTAGGCATGAATTAGGCATGGAGCCTGTTTGAGATCTCTCTCTCTCTCTGTCTGTCTCTCTGTCTCTGGCTCAGTTTCTCTCTCCCTCTAAACTGCTGCGGGCACTCTCTTTAAATTAAATAGATAGATAGATAGATAGATAGATAGATAGATAGATAGATAGATAGATAGATAGATAGATAGATAGATAGATAGATAGATAGATAGATAAAACAAACTCAAATGTGAATTTGGTGAGACTACTCAACTGACTTTCCCTCTCATCGAAAATGAAAGTCAAAGTCTTATAATGACTTTCACATTCTTCATGATATGCACCCCACACATACCCTCTCTGACTAAAGAAATAAATGAATAAATGAGTGAATGGTTGGTAGAGAAGAGGAACATAAGATTCGATTAACCTTATGGAATTAATCAGATGATGAACAAGGTTCCAACTAAGCCAAGAAGTGTCTTCAGGTTTATTTGAATACAATGGGTAGTCATCAACGTCATTCGGGCACCATAACTATCTCCTGTTAACTGTTTCTAGGATCCAATTCATATGTCACCTTCTACATTAATCCTCACTCTTTACCAATCTCCCATTCCCACATGAAATCCATCCAAAGGAAACTTTGCTACTCCTTTAATGTGTCACATTTTCAAACTTCCGTGCCTTGCCCTCTCTCTCTCTCTTTTTTTTTTTCCTGCCTGCAATGCCCTTCCTTACTCTGTTGATTTGAAATATGTCTTCTCTAGAAGACTCACGTCAAGTGACTCTCATTTGTGTAAAGCACTCCCTGGGTGCCCTAGAGAATCATGTGTTTTCTTCTTTGCAATTCCAGGGTATATTTATCCACCTCTATTACAGATGTTATCAACTCAGTATAGTTAATTTGTTTACACAATGGCAAACCCCTGGATACCAAGGTCCATTATTAGTTCTAGATAAGACCTCTGTTCTTTGTATACAGTGCCTACTACCTAGTACGTGCTCAATGCATGCTTGATGAATGGAAATGAGGCAGGAGAATAGAATGAAAATTAGTAGAGTGAATATATAAGAGAAACCAGGAGAGTCAAATGTTATCAAACACAAAAGAAGAGGTAGTTTCAAGAGGTAAGGAGCGGTCCGTTCTTTAGAGTTTTGTGTTTTGTTTTACTTGAGTTTGAAATAAGCTACAGGTATCATTGCATTTACCAAGTAGGAGGTATGTGGAAATAAAATAGTCAAATTTCAGTAGCATATTGGCAGAAATTATCTTATATCCAAGCAGTGACTTAATATGAGGAATTGTGTGTTCAAACCATCAGGAGAAGTGTTAGTTAAGTGCGGTGTACACTGCACTCGCAGAATACAAAGACGACCCTGCAGAATTGTCTTGCCACAATAACCCCAGCAGACTCACTGGTCTGTCCAGGTGGACTCACTGGTGTTCTGGGCCTAGGGTATCACTAGGTAAGAGTCAAGTGTCAGTAGGTTGGGTTCTTATCTGGAGAAATCTACTTCTGAGTTTATTTGGGTTTCGGACAATTAAGTTCCTTGCAGTTATACAACTGAGGTCTTCATTTTCAGCTTGTGGGATGGCCAGCCAGGGAAAACTCTCTGCTTTACATGGGATTACGATGCATGGGTTCATGATGATACTAGGTTGATCCAGAAAATCTGTCTCTATATTACAACACGACTATAGAAATGGTCTCTCTTCATATTCATGGGTTGTCAGCTTTAAGGTATGGAACATTGGGGGCTATATTTTTTTTCTTTAGAATAATGTCACCACATTCTGTTTAAAAAAAAAAACAGCTGTAGAACCAATAGATAATATTTTTCACCTTCTGAATTAGTAAGATTCAATAGAGAAAATTTCTGATTCTCATATATATAATATATATTATAATATATAATATATTTATATTTATATTAATACATTCATATAAAATATGAATGTATTAATATAAATATATTTATATATTTATGAATGTTTTATGTATGTATGTATGTATGTATTTATTTATTTCTTATAAGAAATTGGCTCCCATAAATGTGGACGTTGACATGTCCCAAGATCTTCAGGATGTGTTGGCTAGCTGGAAAACCACGAGATCTGATGGCATAGTTCTTGTCCAGTGCCTGGCAGGCTTGAATCTCAGGTAGAGCTGCTGTTTCAGTCTGAATCTGGGGTAGAGGCCAATGTCCCAGTTTAAAGACATTCAGGCAGGCAAGAGTAATTCCCTAGTATCCCTGGGAGAATCATCCTTATTCTATTCAGGCCTTCTCACTGATTACATAAGGCCCACTTACATTAGGAAAATAATCTGTTTTACTCACTGTCCAGACTCAAGTATTTCCCATCACAAAACACCAGAAAAACGTTTCACCAAGCATCTGGACCTCTGTGGCCCAGTAAAGTTGACACATAAAATTAGCCATCATATCTTCCAAATTTCATGCAAGCGCATGAAGTGGATGCACCTAAGCCCTATCAAGAACCCAAGCTACAGAAGCACCAGGCAGCTTGATAAGGTGCATTAGCACAGCGTCTTTCAAATATTTTATGCCCAATCTACTGTAAGGAACACATATTTCGCCACAGCCCAGTATAAGCATACACATACACATACACATACACATACACATACACATACACATACATATAAAGAAATGAAATAAACACCATTTCATGAATTATTGGTTATCCGAACTAAGGGTAAATGTACTTTTATATTTTCTTATTGGTTCCATTTTAATTTTAATCCATTCTTGCCTTGATCCACACCTTCATGACCTTCCAAACAACAAGTCATCATTAGTAAGGTGACTGATTTTGAGGGTCAAACTTTGGGAAGTAATATTCCTTCAGTTACATGTTTCACAATATCTGACATGCAATACTCTCTTTGTTAAGTTGAATGGAATACAGAAAATGGGCTTCCAATTCAGTCTTAAGACATACTAAGAAAATTCCGAATCCTTGTATCGGGGTAGGTCCATAACTATCAAACAAAATGAAACAACAGGTACCAAGAGATGCCCTTTGGCTGTCTCCAACGCTATTCAGGAAGGCTAAGTTTACAAGCCCACTGAAACACAGGGGACCAATTCTTTCTTGGGGAAAATGACCAACAACGGAATGTTCGCGTGCAAAGAGCAGACAGGACTAATTATTACAAAGAGGTGTTGAAGCATATAGAAATTGTCGACTTCTATGCCACTTATAATTAGTGCTTGTCTCCCTTGGATCATCATGTCAATGCATAAGGCACAGTTAGAGAACATTGTTACCCAACAATGGCAGCTCTCAGGTTTCATGTTTCTGTTATACACCCATTGGGTGAACTGTCTCTGCAATGGTTAAGGCCCTAGAGAAGAATTCTTCTCCCACTTTGCACCACTCACTCTCCCTGATTAAGCTGTTCTGCAGGGAAACGGCTTACTTTTTTAAATGCTTGCTTTTTGTTCCTTGGATAAGCAGCAGACATATATCTGAGTGCAGCATTTCTATTTAACTGTACTCATGCCCTAAAGAGATTCTAGGGATCAGCTCAGGGAGTCCACTTGAATTGATCTTCTTCATCTCTATTGCAACATTACTGGCAGACGTTCACAGTCAGATTTCATTCTGTCTGACTGAGAGAAACGGAGGAATTTGGCTTTCTGAACCAAGACCACATGATGGAATTGTCTGCACTCAGTTGCAAAAGATTGTGAATGAGGAGGAGACAGGGGCATTATATGATCCAGGATGTGAGGTTGTAGGGTTAGCTTATGGTGGTTGTAACCAAACCTTAATATTGTGTGGAGACTAGACAACCTTGAAATCCCTATAATGTGATGGTCTGGGGACTCTTACCATATAGATTGTCAAAAATCTTGTTATATGTCCGATACAGAAGCAATAGAACTCATTCACTTAATATAGATTTAATGAGCATATACTATGTGGTATTTAGAGCTCTACTCTTGTAGGAGAAGTGAATAAAGTACTCCAAAGATGGTCAGCGGGACTCAAACAGACTCTGGTCTCTAGCTTAGAGACCTCGCTTCTAGGTTCTTCTTCCTTTGTTTGGTGCATGTGCGAAAACCCCCACATATATGGAAGCTGACGACTATAAAATACCCTCCCCACTTGACTCTACGCTCAACGTTGGAGAGCCAAACTGTCTGACCAAACTCTCTGAGTGCCACTTGGTGTTTCCTCCAGTGTTCCAGCCTGGTTCCATAACATACTAGATTGTTGAACAAGAAACACAACCGCACTGGCCCATTGTTGCCCCCGGTTTGGGAGAACGGCGAGGTGGTGGCAAAGCAAAGGCTCACAAGGGAGAAAGTGCATGCTCTGCCTGAATTTCCTCAGCCTACTTCTCCGTTGTCTTAGGCAGGTCCTGCTCCATGGAACTGGTAAGGCCGAAGCCCCGAAGTGTCAGGCATACACAAAAGAGCAGAAGGGGGACATGGTCAATCCCCAGAGGACTTAATAGGTGTCCCAGATAGAAAATTTTGTGGAAGGAAATGTAATGGACTCTGGTGTGCATGTGTGTGTGTGTGTGTGTGTGTGTGTGTGTGTGTGTGTGTGTGTGTGTGTGAGAGAGAGAGAGAGAGAGAGAGAGAGAGAGAGAGAGAGAGAGAGAGAGGATATTCATCTAAGCCAGGGTTGCCAGTCGAGATAGAGTTTGTGGCTTCATGGACGGGCACCATTAAGGACCCCAAAAGTCTATGGAGTCTGAATGGGCTCCCCTGTGTCATTGTGAGAGTATAAAGTCGAGGGCGGTATCGGATCAGAATCCCATCACAAGTCACAAAGCCGAGTCCACTATAGTCAAACTTCACCTAAACTTTCCCTCAGGAATGCGACCAGAGGAGTATCTGAATAGTCCTCTCATCTGGCGGTATATCCTAACTTTGTCCGTCTTTGTGACAGCAAATATGAGAAAGAAATTAATAATGGGACGAAAACAGAGTAAGCCTACAATTTTAGAGGTCCTGGTCAAAAAATGTTAAAAGGGGTTTTCAGGTTACCATGGGGTGACAACGACACCCGGGAAGTTAACGAAATTTTGTGAACTAGAATGGTCCACATTCAATATAGGATGGCCTCCAGAAGTGACCTTAGATGCTCAAATAGTGCAGCAGGTTTGGCTAATAGTCACTGGGAACCCAGGCCACCCTGATCAATTTCCGTACATCGACTCCTGGCTTGAAATTGCCCCAAATCTACTGCCTTGAAGGTGATTCATCATTAGCAAACAGAGCCAGGCAAAGGTTTTAGCCACTTTATGGAGGCACATCCAGGGAGCCAAAGAAGCGACCCACTGCTCCTCTAATATTTGAAGGAGATATGGAGGAAGATATTGTCTTTCCACCCCCTCATGACTCTTCAAGCTCTCTCCCCTTCCCCGGAGCTTGAAACTCCTCCTGCATCTGTCTCTCCAGCCATAGCCAGAGTCAGTGCAGATGCCACTGCAGTCAGTGCCGCCCATCTCCCCGCCACTCTCAGACCCAGAAAACCCACCCCAATATGGGCCAGCAGCCAGACTGCGCCTCAGACCCAGACCTAAAACTCTCCGAATGCATGTAAAGGAGACGAGAGAGCCTGAAAGACAGAATAAGGATGGACCGAGTCCAGACAAGCCATTCCATGATGAGTTATCTACCTTTCTCTACAACCAACCTCCTCAATTGGAAACACAACACTCCACCATACTCCGAAAAGCCACAAGCAATGGTTGACTTGATGGAGTCCCTCTTCCCGACCTACTGACAGACTTGGGAAGATTGTCAACAGTTACTCCATACTTTGTTGAATTAAAAATAAGGATGACAGAAACATGACAGTACCTAGAAGATCACACATCTCCAGGAATCAATGACCGTGCTGTCTGGGCTCAAGCTGCATGCCTGAAGAACACCCAACATGGGATTTCACCACAGAAGGAGGACAGGGCCACGTCTGAGGATACCAGGAAGCCCTTCTTCAGGGAGTCTGAGCTGGAGTCAACAATCCCATGAACATGACTAAAATATCATGAGTCACACAGCACCCTGGGGAGTCTCCCGGAGACTGCTATGAAAGATTCTGTGAAGCGTACCATGTATACGTCCCGTTTGACCCCGTGGCACCAGAAAGTCAACAGATGGTAAATACCTTTTTTGTGGCACCGGCTGCCCCAGATATCCGACGAAACCTCCAGAAGTTGGAGGGCTTTGCCAGATGAATATCACTCAGCTTTTAGAGGTCGTCAATACAGTTTTCACCAACAGAAATTTGCAGCTGAAAGAGAAGCGAAGACTAAAAAAGAAGGCCACCTTTCTCACAGCAGAACTAAAGAACAGATGCTGCTGTTTTTTAGCAGCATCGAAAAACTCCAACCACAAAAAGGGGGGTAGCCCATAGCCCCCTTAGCAAGGGACGACTGTGCATACTACAAAGGCAAGGGAAACTGTAAGAATGTCCGAATTCGTGGGGACCTCAAAACCCAGCCAGGAACCTCGAGGACCCTCGAGGTGAGAACCTTCTTGATCTGGCCAGGGTAGAATTGGACTGAGGTGGACCGGACTCTTTCTTTCTTGGCCCCCATGAACCCACACCTGAAATGAGGTGGAGGGTTGAACAATAACTTTCATGGTTGAAATACTTTTCAACTGGGACTGAATACTCCTTGGTTACTTCCCTGGTAGCGCCCATAGGACAAAAGGCAGCAACCATACTTGGGGCTACTGGGACACAACAATGCAACAGCCCTTCTGTCAAGCTCAACAAGGTGCACTTGGGGGTCACAAGGTCCGGCATGAGTTCCTCTACTTACTTGACTGCCCGATTCCTCTCCTGGGCCACAATCTACTCTCCAAACTTGGGGCCCAGATACCTTTTGAACCCACTGGACACACGAGCCTCCAATTAAACCCAAGGCAGAAGGAAACTCTGGAATTGCCATACCACTGCCAAGGGAAGAAGAATGGAGACTGTTCTGTGCCCAGGCCGTACCTTGTCGCCCCTAAGAATTCAGGCTTACGTTCCCCTCCCTATGGGTTGATGATAATCCACCTGAAGTAGCTTGGAATCGGGTCCCAATCATTGTCGACCTGATCCCTGCAGCTCAACCTCAGACACCAAGGCAGTACCCCCTTCCACTACAGGCTAGAATGGGCATACAAGAGCACCTGACCAAGCTCAGAGAAAGATGTATCCTAACTGAGTGCCGATCAGTTTGGAATACCTCACTCTTGCCAGGCAAGAAGCCAGGAGGAGGACACCAACCAGTACAGGATTTGCGGGCCATTAGCAAAGTGACTCTTTCCTTACACCCAGTCATTCCAAACCCTCAGTATACTCTCCTCAGCCAAATTCGGTGGTCAGCCAGAAGGGTTGAGTGCTTCGATCTAAAGGATGCTTTCTTCTGCCTCTGCCTGGCTCCGCAAAGGCAATCATTGTTTGCCTTTGAATGGACTGAGCCCGTTACAGAGCGCCAGATGCAGCTGACCTGGACACTACTTTCCCAAGGTTTCAACAACTCGCCCATTCTTCTGCGGGAAGCCCTAGGTTCAGATCTCGCTGACTTTCCGAAAGAAACCGCAGGGTATGTCCTTCTGCAATATGTAGAAGACCTCCTTTCCATTGACACCCAGGAAAACTATATGAAAGGTACACAGGCCCTCCTACAGGTCTGATCCTACTTGGGGTACCAGGCCTCTTGGAAAAAGGCACAGATTCGTCTGCAGCAGGGCCAATACTTAGGCTTCCTCCTCACAAAAGGAAAAAGAGAATGACGGGAAAGAGGAAAGTGTGGCACCACACTGCCACAGCCCCAAACAAAACAAGGCTTGTGTAAATGTTTAGGGGCCAGAGGGTTCTGTCGCATTGAGAATCCTCAGATTCTCAGCCATAATGAGGTTCCTCTATGACCAGTTGGGAGGAACAAACTGGGAGCTCCTCGCATGGACTGAGGGGGTGAAGGCCGCTTTCACAGAAATAAAGTTGGCTCTCGGACAAGCCCCAGCCCTTGGTTTGCCTGACATAGACAGACCCTTTAACTTCTTCACACACAAAAAGGAGTGCTCACTCAGAGCATGGTGTCTCGGCAATGGCCAGTGTTCTAACTGCCAAAAAAAAAAAACAAAAAAAAAACTTGATCCTGTGGCTGCAGGATGGCCCCTGTGCCTCAGACTTCAGAGCCACAGTCCTGCTCATCAAGGATGAAGACAAGCTCACACTGAGCCAAACATTTAATGTTAAGGTCCCACACACAGTCGTGTGGCTCACAAGCACCCAAGGATATCATTTCCTCTCCATTTCTCAGCTGACACAATCCCAAGGCCTTCTATATGACAACCCAAGGCTCACTCTCGAAACAGTGTAAGAACACTAAACCTGGCCACGTTCCTTCCCACAGAGGAGGGAGAACCTGACCATGAGTGTTCTGGAGTAGTGGATGAAGTCTACGCCAGCTTCCCAGACCTCCAAGACCAGGGTATAACAAGCCCAGGGATTACCCTGTTCAGCGATGGGAGCAGCTATTTAGAGGAGTGCAGCCAAAGAGCAGGGTATGCGGTCATCACAGCCACGGAAGATCGGACAGCCATGGCCTTGTCGGAAGGATGTTCGGCACAATAGGCTGGACTCAGTACGCCTTAACCTAAGCCATCATCCTCAGCAAAGGTAAATGAGTTAACATCTACATTGATTCCCCATATGGCTTTGCTACTGTGCATGTACATGGGGCCATCTATAAAGGAAAAGGCCTCCTTACCGCTTCAGAGAAAACTATCAAAAACGAGGAAGAAATACAGCTTCTTGAGACCATATGGCTACCAGACAAATTAGCTATCCTACACCGTAAGGGACCTCAGAAATGAGATGACCCCATAAATCAAGGTAATCACCTTGCCGACAAAATAGCCAGAGTGGCTGCCTGAGGTGACCTAGGTGAAGCTCCTACCTATACTCTGACTCTTGTGCCCCAGAAGAAAGCCTCCACACCCATGTACACAAGTGAAGAAAGAAGTTGGGCCTCGACAGAATTGGGCACACTAAGCAAAGACGGATGGTGAGTCTTGTCCCGTCATCTATGTGAAAGCACCTAGTGAAGGAAGATAACTAACTCACCCTCTTAGGGAAAACTGCTCTAGAGGTCCTCCTCAAAAAGAACTACAATATCAGCCAGCTGCCGGCATTATGCCAGGCTGTCAGTGAATAATGTGTAATGTGTGCCAAAAACAATGCTTGCTCGGCCCCACGGCCCCTGCCTGGCTCACAAAGGATGGATTTAGGGGTGGACTTTACCAACATACAACCAAATAAAGGGTTGAGGTACCTCCTTGTAATAATCTGCACCAATTTGGGATGGGTCCAAGCATTTCAGACCAGAATGGAATGAAGTCACGAGGGGGCCAAAGCTCTTCTATGGGAGATTGGGCTTAACCACACACAGTAATAATGGACCTGCATTTGGAGCGGACATTATACGAACCCTAACAATGTCCCTTAACATTGCCTGGAAACTGCACACTGCTTAACGCCCCCAGGGCTCAGGGGAAAGGTAGAGCAGATGAACTGTACCTTCAAGGAAACCCTGGCCAAGTTCCACCAAGAGACTAACCCCCTATGGCCGGATTTGCTTCCGCTGGTCGTCCTGTGTGCCCAATGCCCGCCTGGGGCACTGGGATTCTCCCCTTTTGAGTTATTATATGGGCGATCCTCCCCCCCACCCCCACGCACACACACACATTTAGGAAAGCTCCCAGGAGACCTACACCAGATTGCAGACAAGGAAATAAGCTAACAGCTCCAGAAATTGGGGGCAGTCCTAAACAAGTTAGAGATACACCATAGAGAGGGTCACAATTTCCTTAGGGACCCCGTTCACTTCTTTCAGCCAGGAGACTCTGTGTAGATCAAAGATTGGAAGAAGGAACCTCTTATACCATGGTGGACTGGGCCTCACACTGTTATTCTAACAACTCCTATAGCCCCCAGAACTTCAGGTGTCACCCCATGGGTCCATCACTCCACAGTTAAGTGGTCCAACTCAGAAGAACCCACAACCTGGCGAAATGATCCAGATCCAGCCATCCCGTTAAAACTGACCCTCAAAGGGTACTGACCCCTGAGATGTCCAGCCCTGCTCCAGCCACACCGTGGTAGATGGCTGGCCTGCACACAGCAGAAGCTTGAGGAATCAATGCGTGAACCAAGCCCAGGGGTTTGAATGCAACTCTGCCAACCCTTGCCCCCTACTGGTGTCATAAGCCTGGTCTTACTTCTTACTGTAGGGCTGATAGAGACCGTGCCAACAAGCTTGATATGGTGCAAAAGATGCATCCTGGGCCTCACATACCTCCTCTGGATGGGAGGGTTACCAAGTATTGCCTGTATATTATGATAACTGCTCTCACTCTCACAACTGCCGCTTATCCACTTTGCCCCCACAATTGTCATAGGACAATAAGGGGGTCCAGGGGGTTCAGCACCTTTCCCTCCCTCCACAAAGATTGCTACATGTGAAAAACATCCACTCTCTGTCAGTCACCTGGTGCCCCAAGTGCTAAGTATTGGACCGAGGATATAACCAAAACTATCAGTAACCCAAGTCACAACAAGGGCCTCCAGAGAGGGAAGCGAGCTGGCTACACTTACCTTCCTCAATGGGGAATCTCAAACAGGGGAGGGCTGCACTACAGGGCCCTTCAAAAATTTGTAAAGCATACCCAGGATAGGGTAATACAAGCCATAAAGGCGACCACTCTGCCAGCAGCCTACCAACCTTTGAAACTTCAGCCGTCAATCAGATGCCTACCAATGCCCCACTCCAGTATTGTGCCGACACTGCTCTACTAGTCCTCCATAAGATAGATAATCACATGCAAACCTGCTGGATGTGCTTGCCCCTCAGCCAGAGGACTTACTTAGCTACTCCAATCCGTTTGACCTAGGAATCTCCTGAAAACCTCAAAACCAACACCTCTGTCTTAATTGGACCCCTGGGCACTAGGGGTGCCAATGCCGACAATCTAATCCATACAGTCCCTGAATTCCCTCTCTAGGAGGAAGAGATAGAACCTTAATGAGGACTACACCCTATGTTGAACCCTTGGGGTGATCTATCTGTGTTCTAATTCGGCCTATCGATGCTTAGAGGCCAACTGGACTCCGAAATGTTATTCCATATATCGGGCCCCAGAGATATTTGTATACACTGAAGATCAGTTCCTAACAACCTTTAGCCCCAAGTCTCAGGCTAAACGGGCAGTCCTGCTACCCATTCTGATAGGCTCAGGAATTGTGACAGGAATAGGAACTGGATAAGGGGGCATAGGTTTATGCATAGGACTGTACCATAGACTATCTCAAGAGCTAAATGAAGACATGGAACGGGTGGCCGAGTCTCTGGTAACTTTACAAAACCAAATAAACTCTCTGGTGGCAGTAACCCCCCAAAATAGACAAGCCCCCGACCTCCTCACTTCAGAAAATGGAGGGACTTGAAAATTTTCGGGGAAGGAATGTTGCTATTTTTTAAACCAGTCAGAAATACTCCCAACTAAGGGTAAGGAACTAATAATAATAATAATAATAATAATAATAATAATAATAATAATAATAATAATAATAATAATAATAATAATAAAAATTCACCTTAGACAAGGGGAAAGTAACCATCAATGGAACAAATGAGATCTCACGGATTGGGATCCTGGCTTCCTGCCCTGGCAGGGCCCCTCTTCTCCATAATTTTACTTGTACCCATTGGCCCCTGTATACTGAATACCAGAATACATTTTATTGAAAACACTGTTGCTCACCAAACTGCTGCAGGCATCTTAGCCTTCTGAGGGTACCAACCTAAAAAACTGAAAGGTGATACCTACTAAAAATCTTCTTAAAAGACATAAAATGGGACAATGTTGGAGAAGTGAATAAAATACTGCACCAAAGACGGCCGGTGGGACTAAAACGAACTCTGGTCTCTATTTTAGAGACCCCACCTCCTGGTTCTTCCCCCTTTGTTTTCTGTGTGCAGGAAATCCCCCACAGATATGGCAGGTGATGACTGTAAATTTCCTGCCCCACTTGCATTCAGCGCTCAGACGTTTGGAGAAACAGGGTCTCCTGAGCCCGCCATTCCACAAGATCTGCAATCCAAAGAAGATCTCCGAGCGCCACTAGGTTTTTCTGCCAGCGTTCCAGCCTGGTTCTGGACCATTATAAACACAGAAGTGAGCAAGACAGACCAAGCCCCTTTTTATACAGTATAAGGAGGCAGAGGACCAATTAACTGGTAAACAAGTAATTAACAAGTGTACAAGGGTAATGGGGTGCTGGGACTCAACCAGCTCCAAGTTGTCGAAAGCAAACATGTGCTATATCACCCATCTCATGTATGGATCATAGTTCTAAGTGTTGTGACACTTATAATTGATACACGTGATAACTGCCAGGGGATTTCCCCTTTTCCCAAGTTACATTTATTTTGAAGAACTTATGTGAATGTATGAAAGATACTGGGGATTCCGAGAATCAGTAGATGCTGGTGGACCAGGTTTGAAATAGCGGCCCCAGAGGTCAAAAGACACAATATCCAATCATGTTTTGTTTGTTTGTTTGTTTGTTTGTTTGTTTGTTTTTAACAACTTCATTAATGTCTAACTGATATACACAAACTGTACATATTGAAAGTACGTAATTGGTGGAGCACCTGGATGGCTGTCACTTGAGCATCAGACTCTTAATTTTGGCTCAGGTCATGATCCCAGGTTCGATTAAGCCCTTTATTGGGCTCCATGCTAAGCATGGAGTCTGCTTCAGATTCTCACTTTCTCCCTTGCCTCTCTCCCCCCGTAATGAACGCTTCATCTCTCTCTCTGAAAAAAAGCCCTAATAAATAAATTACTTAATTAATAATTAATAATTAATACTAATACTAATGCTAATAGATACAATTACATAATTTGGTAAATTTTGGTCACATATCCACCAATGTATACATAACAAGGAAAAGAATATGTCTGTCACCACAAAAATGTCCTTGTATCCCTTATATATCCCTCCGCCCCCACGTCTTCCCAATTCCCATCCTAGGCAAACTGTGGTCTGTTTTCTGTCCCTACATATTATCTTGATTTTCTAGAATACTATACAAATAAAATTATATAGACATGCTCCTTATTATTTAGGAGTAGGGAGTTGACTTACTTCACTTAGTATTTTGAATATTACCCATAGTGTTGTGTGTATCAATAGTCTGTTACTACTTTGTTTATCCGTTCACATGTCAGTGGACATTTGTATTATTTCCACACGTGGCATATTTATTTCTTTTTATGAGAGAGAGAGAGATTGAGAGAGAGGGAGTGAGAAGGAGAGGGGAGGGTGAGAGGAGAGGTGGGGGAGATATAGGGAAAGGGAGATGAAGAGGGAGAGGGAGATAGAGAGGGAGAGGGAGAGGGGGAGGGAGAGAGAAAGAGAAAGAGAGAGCAGAGGGAGAGAAAAAGAATCTTAAGCAGCCTCCATGCATAGTGTGGAGCTCAATGTGAGTCTCAATATCACGACCCTGGGATAATGACCCAAGCAGAAATCAAGAAATCTACCAACTGAGGCACCAAGTGCTCCTTAGCCTATTGAAAAAAAAGCTTCTATAAACATTCATTTTTTTCTTTTCTTTTCGTTTCTTTTTTTTTTCATTTCTTTTCTTTTCTTCTCTGTTCTTTCTTTCTGTCTTTTTTTTTGAATTTGTATGATCATATACTTTGATCCCTCTAGGGAAAATATTTGAGAGCAGATTTGTCTGAGTCATAGAATAGGTTACATGTTCAGCTTTTTAGGATATTGTCAAACTGTTTGCCCTGGTAGTTTTATCACTTTTACATTCTCATCAGCAGTGTGTGAGAATTCCAGTTCTTTCATATGCTAGCTAACACTTCAGAGCCCTGTCTTTTGATTTTAGACATCTTGTAGGCATGAAGTAGTAGTTGATCTCATTGTGTCTCATTTATCTCATTGTAGTTTATATTTGCATTTCCCCTCATGATGCTGAACACATTTTCATGTGTGTATCTGCTGTACATATATCTTTTTTGGTAATGTGTCTTCTCAAAACGTTTGCCTTTTTTTGGATTATTTAGTTTCAGAATATTGAATCTTGCGGATTGCCCATATGTTCTAGATATAAGTCCCATTTCACAGAGATGATTGGTAAATATATTCTCCCAGTCTCAGTCTTGTGATTTCAAAGTCTCTGTTCGTGGAAAAGCAAAAGTTTTAGTGTGATAAAATCCAATCATATGTTTTTATTGTAAAGAATCATATTGTTGGTGGTGTAGCTAAGAAATGTTTGCCTAACCCCAGATCATAATGGTTGCTTACTTTAGGTACTTAAAAAATGTTATCCTACGGTATTCTAGATTGCATTGGTTCTGATGAGAAATCTTTTCCCTCCCTTTCCCTGGATGAAAGCAATTTGATTGTGGGGTGCCTTGGTGTAGTTTTCATCATATTTCCTGTCCTTGAAGTTCATTGACCTTACTGGAACTATATATTTTTAGTTTGCATCAAACTTACCAACTATAAATTCAAATTAGTTTCATTCTTTACTCAAATTAGTTTTCTTGTCTGTGTTCCTTGGAGATACAATTACATGTATGTTGGATGGTTTGCAGGCATATTTTGTCTGTGTGTTCCATTTCAGACTATTTCCATTGCTATGTCTTTAGGTTCATCAACCTTTTTTTCTGCACTGTCTATATGCCTTTAATTCCATTCAGTAAACATAGACCAGATTTTTTATTTTAGTCATTGCTTTTGTCATGCGAAGTTTGGTTTAGGTCTTACATACCACTTGCATGTCTCTATTTAACATGCTCATTCTGCCCTATAATTTCTTGCATATACTGATAATAGTTATAACAACTATTTGAATGTTCGGATGTATAAATTATATCATTTGTGTAATTTCTGGGTCAGTGTCAGTTGATTTCCTCTTCCTTACGTGTCTTATTTTCCTGCTTCTTGGATGCCTGATAATTTTTTATGGGCTGCCAAACATGGTCAGTTTTAGCCTGTCAGATGCTGGATACCTTTAGATTCCTAAAAATATCCTTGCCTCTGATTTGGGACAGGGTTTAGTTACTTACAAATAGCTTGATCCTTTCAGGTCTTTCTTTAAAGATATTTTGGGCAAGGCACAGGCAGCACTTAGTTTACGGATAATTTTTGTCCAGCACTGACACAAAAATCAAGTATTTTCCAAATGGCATGTACATTGTGAGGTCTTGCACACTGGCTGTCAGGCATTATTCCTGACCCTGTATGTCAGTGGGTATTGTTCCTTGCCCTGGTCTCAGTGTCCTCAAACACAAGAGTTTATCAATATTCCATTGAGTACTCAAGGCAGACCATCTGTTGATCTCTGGAGTTCTCTCTGTGAACAACTTTCTCTTCTTTGGTACTCTGCTCTGTGAAATATAGCAGTCTTCCTGTCAGTGACTACCCCCTCCACAATTCATGGAAAATGTTGGGCTATGCCAGCTTCCTCCTCTCTATACCACAGACTCAAAACCCAGCCTAGTCAATAACCTAGGGCACTATAGGAACCATGTCACTTATTTCCCAATATCAGGGATCACTGCCCTTCACTGCCTCATGTCTGATGTTTTGAGAACAGCTTCTTATATATTTTGTCTACGCTTTTAGCTGCTTCCATAAGGAGTATAAATCTAGTGTTTGTTATTACATTTGGCTGGAAGTAGACGTGTTAACACCAGTTTACAACTTAGTATTGAGTCTTACTTCTGTGGCTTTGTTCTTTCATCTTTTTATTCTCCTTTGATGATAGATTTAATGGGGACATATGGAGAATGGCCATTGCTAGACATAGGGAGAAACTAGCATTGAGCTGGCAGATTGGAAGTATAGTTAGAAAAGAGAAAAAAAGGAAAGAATGAGAATATGCAGTCAAATCTTGAAAAAGGAATTGATGGCGATTGTCAAAGCCATGTGAAATCCCAGCTCCCACTTTAACACACATAATATGAGAATTGAAACTAATGTCTTCGACTTGGAAACCTTAATCTGCCAGTGAGCTTTACTAATTTTTACTGGTCTTCATAACTCCGTAACAAAAGCTGAGGTTTGGAATTTCTCACCTTTGTTTCTCAGAGAGAAAACACACCACTGTCACCCAGAAAGCAGTAGTTGGGTGAAAACTAGGCGTTTTAAATGAATTTTTTTTTACTGCTTTGTTCACATGATTCTTTAGCAGTGTTCGCCTGGGAAGAGAACAAACTGTGGCACAGAAGAAAACACACTGGACACGGAGGAGGATTCTAGGGTTGTTGTCTAACACGGTCAAAAACAAGTTATGGGGAAGGCACTTGACTTTCCTAGGTCTCAATTTCCTCACCTGGAAATTGGAATAAGGACTCCATATGAAGGGCCATTGTGAGATTAAATGAGTTGATGCATGTGCCAGTTTTACAGAGCCTAACACTTAATATTACATGCAAGCGTCTGTGTATTATTTCTTCTAGAGGGAGGGATTTGCATTTTTTTTCAGTGGAAGGAAAGAGATGAATATACAACTGGACTATCAAATAAGAGGTGGATAGAGGACTGGCTTACTGCTCTACCTCCTTGTACTCTTTCAGCCATCCTTGCCCTGGGCTTCCTCCAAATTAAAGAATCAGTGTCAGAAGACCTGAGATTCCCCTGTAGGTATCTGACCCCAGACAGAATATTAGCCTGTCTTAGCTGTTCAAATGAGGCTAATGATGGCTATCATCTGTGGAGCACTTGTTCCGTGTTGTCAGGTGTTGGATTAAGCACCTTTCCAATAGTGTCATTTAATCTTTTTGACCCTTTGTTATTATTTCCGTTTTATAAATTAGGCAACTGAGTTTCAGATATGTTAAGAAATTGGTCCAAGATAACACAAACACGAGTGGGGTGGCTGGGATGGGCACCAACTCTGCTCCTATGCCAACATGCATGCTCTCACCCATGTTACACTGCCTTCCCATGAGCGTGTTAAGGGTTTGGAAAGCTAAGGGCCACCCCTGATAAAGTAACGTGGAGTATGTTGGTGCCCTAGCTAAGTTCTTTTTCCCTTACCTTACCGAAAACATTTTCATATCAACTGAAACACTAGTCCCTGCGCAAGACAACTTTCCTCGAATTTCTCTTAACGCTATACACTGGTCAGAATATAAAAAGCAACGACTTCAGAACTTGAAAGTTACTAATAGGAGGTGAATGAGGGAAGGGAAGCAAGACAAGAATGACCCTGTGATGGTTACTATTACGTGTCTACTTGAGTTGACCGTGGGGTGCCCAAGACTAAACATTTTTCTCGGGATATTTGTAGAGTGTTTCTGGGTGAGATTAGCATTTGATTTGGTGGACTCTGTAAAGTACTATCGTCCCCAGTGAGTGTGGGCAGCATTCAATCTCCTGAGGTCCCGAAGAGAACACAGGGTAGAAAAAGGAGGAATCCATGTCCCACTGCTTCTTTTCTCAGCCTTAGAAGGTGATCCCGCTTAGAGGCACAGCAGTGGGTAGGGGTAGGTTTGGTTCCCCGGAAGTGCCTTTGGTCCAACCACCCACAGTGATGTGATTTCCCTCCAGGACTGAAATGAAGGCCCATGTGCCCTTATGGGTCAGGGATAGCGTTGGAAGGGCGGAGCCAAACGTATGCGTGGGCCAGACTGAAACTGTCTCAGGATCTCCTCCTCCAACTCCATTACGGCCGTGGAAAATTATGGAGAGAGTGTGACTTCCACTCAGGATTTTCCCCAATGGTAATTGCCCCCAATCTGTTATGTCTTTTAGACGTCCATGCTAGGTGCCTTTAGGGTCAGAGCCCAGGCTAGCGTTAGGGTTGGGTCCTAGCTACCTGCATGTAGATTTCCTGGTTTCCCAATACCATTTGTTGAAGAGACTGTCTTTCCCCCATTGTTTATTCTTGCCTCCTTTGTTATAGGTTAATTTACCACATAAGCATGGGTTTATTTCAGGCTTTCTATTCTGTCCCATCGACCTATGTGTCTGTATTTGTGTCACTACCCATACTAATTCGTTTACTTGAAGCTCTGTAGTACATCTTGAAATCTGGGGTTTTGATACCTCCAGCTATGTTTTTGTCTTTCAAGATTATCACGACTCAGGGTCGTTGTGGTCCCATACAAATTTTAGAATTAGCTGTTTCAGTTTTGTGAAAAGTGCCTTTGGTATCTTGATAGGGATTGCATTTAAACTGTAGACAGTTATTAGTAATATGGATATTGTAATTATATTAATTCTTCCAATCCAGATCATGGGGTATCTTTCCATTTGTTTGTGTCATCTTCAATTTCATCATTGACTTATGGTTTTCACACTACAGTTCTTTCACTTCTTTGGATAAGTTGAGTCGTAGCTATTTTACTCTCTCTCTTTTTTTGGTGCAATAATGAACACGTGTTGTTTTCTTAATTTCTCTTTCGGTGACTTCGTTATTATTTTATAGAAACCATACCAATTTCTGTGTATCAGTTCCGTATCTGCAATTTTCCTGAATTTGTTTATTACTTCATGTACTTTTGTGGGGAAAGTTTAGGGTTTTCTATGCATATTCTTATGTCATCTGCGGATAGTGACAATTTAGCTTGTTTACAAACGTAGATGACTTTAAGTCCTTTTTTCTTATCTGATTCCTGTGGCTAGGACTTCTAGTGTTATAAGAAACAAGAGTGGCAAAAGTAGTCATATTTATCTTGTTCTTGATCTTAGAGGGAAAGCTCTCAGTTTTTCACAATTCAGATGTTAGGTGTAAACTTTTTAATATAAACAATATATAAAATAATATTTTCATGTGTTGAGGAATGTCCACCCCCCCGACTTTGTTGAGAACTTTTACCATGGATACATGATAAATTATGTCATATGCTTTTTCTGCATTTATTGGTATAATCATATGATGTTTACCCTCCGTTTTGTTGAGGTGGGATATTATGTTGATTGATTTGATGAGCCATCTTTGTTTCCCTGGAATAAAAGCCACGGAATCATTTTAGTGTGTTGTTGAGTGGAGTTTAATATTTTATTGAGGATTTTAAAGTCTATTTGGTTTGATATAGGTGTTGCTACCTGGTTCTGAGGTGTTGTTGTTTGATGTTATTTTTGTTGTCCTTGTTGTTGTTTGCTTTCATTTTCATGGGAAATGTATCTCCATCCCTTCACTTTCAGTCTGTATGTGTCTAGGTCTGAAGAGAGTCTGTGATAGGCAGCATATGGATGAGTGTTGTTTTGTATCCATCCTGTTACCCTATGTATTTTGACTGGAGCACTTCAGCCGTTTATATTTAAAGTAATTGTTGACCGTTATGTACTAATTGAAATTTTTTTCTTTGTTTTCTGGTTGCTTTTGTAGTTCTCTGTTTCTTTTTTTCCGTACTCTCTTTCTTTTTCATAGATGAATTTGTGTTGTGCTTTACTTGGCTTTCTTTTCCTTATTTTTCATGTATTTTGTGTTTTGAGTTTGTTATCACAAGGCTTACATATAACATCCCAAGGAAACAGCAGTCTATGTTATTTTGGTGGTCTCTTAAATATACACACATTCAAGAAATTTAAGAAGACTAACCTTTGGGGCAACTGGGTGGCTCAGTCAGTTAAGTGTGCAATTTCGAGCTCATGTCATGATCTCACAATACGTGAGTTTGAACTGCACGTTGGACTCTGTGCTGACAGCTCAGAGCCTGGAGCCTGCTTCAGATTCTCTGCCTCCCCCACTCTCTGTTCCTCCCTGTTAACACTCTGTCTCTCTCTCTCTCAAAGATGAAATAAAACATATATTTTTTAGTAAAATACAATACAAACAGTAACTTTTTTAAGTCCCTCCTCCATATTTTATGTTTATGTTGTCATATATTACATATTTTATTCATAATTCTTTAATATCTAATTATGATTATCCTGGTTAACATTTCTTGCATTGCTGATTAGTGGTGATAAACTTCTTTATCTTCTGGTTGAGAAACTCTTTATCTCTTTTTTTTTCAAATGTTAATGATAATCTTTCCAGGTAAAGTTTTCTTGGTCGTGGGATTATCCACGTGGATAATGATGAAATCTAACTGCTTCAACACAGTACCTTCTTCATTCTGTTGCCTTTGTCATGAAGATCTGGAACAAAAGTCTGTTGAAAGAATGAACACCCCAGGCCTGGCATGCCAATACTAACACCTGGCAAACAGCAACAACCTCCCAGAGACAGCAACTGGTAAACAATCAGTTGTCTCTTTAGGACACATGAGCGAGAAGATGGAAGAAATAGAATTTCCAAAGGGAGGCTGAAACACAAAAACAAAAACAAAATCCACTGGCGGTAAAAAGTGAAAAAAGGTAAAACCAAAGTTTATCTCACTGTTATTGCAGGTGTTACTGGATAGACTAGATGAACCTGAAGCAAATGATTTCTAAACAACAAAAACAACAGCAGCAGCAGCAGCAGCAGCAACAACAACAACAGCAGCAACAACAAAAACAACAACAACAAAAGAATCTTCTAAACTATGCCTTGGTATAATTTAGCAGATAATCAGAGCTGCAGAACACTAGCTTTATGTGGGAATAATCAGAATACCATAGGTACTCAGAGGAATCACGCTTATTGCTAATAACTGATGCTCAGGTGGTGTGATCACTGTATCCCACAACACCAAGTAAGGGTCTCAAAAAGGAGGAGGGAACCCACGCAGGGCAGCAGCTGCCAGAACACATGGGGTGAATCAAGGGCTCAGTGAAACGGGAAGCCTTAATCACAAAGTGAACAATTTGCCTGAAAATGCTGCAGATTCAGGCCAGCACGCAGGCCTCCAGGCTCCCTGGCAGGAGTCCTGGGAATACGAGGGGCAGAGCAATGAACTTACAGCTACCAATCACTTCCCTGTGGCAGGCACGTTACCTCATAAAGCATCTCAATTGACCCTGTGTCCAGAAGAAGGAATTGAGGCTGAAGGAGATGTTATAATTGCACAAGGTCACAGAACTGAGAAAGGTATGGAAATGGCCTTTACCCCAAGCACTCGGACTCCTTAGTGCATAACATGCTCTCTCAAATATGCAAAACTCAGCTTCAGTAACCCTTTTTCCATCTTTTTAATTAATTTTTTTTCAAAAAGCGTTGATTGTTGTATTTTCATTTTTATTTGTTTCCTTATGTCAATTGTCTGGTTGACTCATTCATTCTTTAGTAGGATGTTTTTTAACCTGCATGCTTTTAGAGGTTGAGCAGACTTTTTCCTGTACTTTATGTCAAGCTCCAAACATTGTGATCTCAAAGTGTGCATGGTGTCATCTCAATGCTGTTATATCTATTGAAGGCTTTTTGCGACCCAGTATGTGGTCTCTCTTGGAGAATGTTCCACGTGCACTCCAGAAGAAAGTGTGCTCTGCTGCTCTGGGATGTAGAGTCCTAAATTATCTGTCATGTCCTTCTGGTCCAATGTATCATTCAGGACCATTGTTTCTTTCCTGATTCTGTCTAGATTTTCTGTCCATTGTTGTAAGTTGAGTATTAAAACCCCTGCAATTACTACATTCTTATCAATAAGATTGTTTATGTTTGTGATTAAATGTTTTAAATATTTGTGTGCTTCGGAATTCAGTGCATAGTCATTATAATTGCTAGCTCTTCCTGATGGACAGACACTGTAATTATTTAATAATGTCCTTAATCATCTCTTGCTGCAAACTTTAATTTCAGGTCAAGTGTGTCTGATAGAAGTATGGCTACTACAGCTTCCTTTTGACTCCCAG